>NC_041408.2:101668258-102395758 GCF_900747795.2 Erpetoichthys calabaricus | reverse complement strand
CTGGAATCGATCCTCGGACGTAGAGGCGAAGTCCCTAACGTTGTGCTACGGCGTGTGGTTCGTTCATTTGACAGCATGTAGATCGGGGTAATTACATTGCAGGCATTCGTAGTCTGATTCACAATCTGATTGTATGGGTGGTTACCTACCAGGTAACGCTTGTGGTTGGTGAGCAAGTCGGCTAACTTCTGCCACGGTGCCCTCTTTCAGTTGCGAGAAGCAGATCATACAATGGTTGAAATAGTTTAATATATATAGCAAAATCACCGCGCTTCACAGGGGCGAATATGGTATTGCAAACGGCAGCGTTTCTATAAACTTAATTTGAAGTTACGGTTTATACCGTGCTTTGTTTCATATTCTTTTCCTACTTTATCAATTGTGTAATGTGTTTTTTGAACAGGTTTGATTCATGGAAGTGATCACTCCTGCTGCGTTCAGTCACTTCACGTGAGCCACTCTCTTGTGTGATGTTGCGATGTCCACGGGTTTATTTAATGTTAGCTAAGACCCGGCAGTTAAAAGTTTCTCGCTACAGCAATTTTAACTCTGTTACAAAGTGATGCAAACTCTCGTTTATACCTCGTGTCTTCTCATTAAACTTGTATCTCGCGAATATGGCATTGCAAACGGCAGCGGGAGCGTTTCTATAAAGTTAATTTAAGGTTAGGTTTATACCGTGCTTTTTTATACCTCGTGTCTTCTCATTAAACTTGTATCTCGCGAATATGGTATTGCAAACGGCAGCGGGAGCGTTTCTATAAAGTAAATTTAGACTTACAGTTTACACCGTGCTTTTTTATACCTCGTGTCTTATGAAGATGCTTGTATGCGTCACTCACTCGCTTCTTATTGTTTCGCTGCCTTGTCAATTGTGTAATGAGTGTTTTCTTCAGCGCTCTTTGGGGCTCCTCCTTCTTTTCTACGTACTGAGTTCACAGTCAGTTCACGTGATTACGTGGGAGGCGTGATGACGCGACACGCAACTCAGTCTCCTACGGCCATCTTGCTGCCTTCCATTACAGTATATGGACAAAAAAGAGGTTCCAGTTATGACCATTACGCGTATAATTTTGAAATGAAACCTGCCTAACTTTTGTAAGTAAGCTGTAAGGAATGAGCCTGCCAAATTTCAGCCTTCCACCTACACGGGAAGTTGGACAATTAGTGATGAGTCAGTCAGTCAGTCAGTCAGTCAGTGAGGGCTTTGCCTTTTATTATTATAGATGCAAAGACGTACACAATGAGCAACAGAGAAAATTGCTAGAGATCTACATGACAACAGAACTCACTTTTAGCAAGTTCTGTTACTTTAACCACCTTAGAAAACCCAAGTCCAAAAAAACATTTTTTTTTTTTTTTTTTTTTAATTTGTTAATTATTTTCCCCTAAGCAATCCATAATCTAAATTGACCTTAGTCCAGATTTTACCCATTATGAAGTTTTCACTGTATTTCATCAATCAGATGTACACTAGGGTTGCAACAATAATGAAAAAGAAAATAATAAATGCCAGATTAACCATTTATATTTACATGACAAGAGAGCTGATGTTGCTACTTCAATTGATAACCGAGACAGTCTCACATTTCCAAAGCTCCTAGTTACAGACACTTTGCAAAGTTAAATAATTTTTGTATTGCTAAATTGCCAATGGAAGTCTACATTTGAACTATTTGAAAATGCATGAATTGTGATTAACCAAAGAATATAACTTTGATCAAATAACAACAATGTGTCAATATACATATACCCAAATACTATATTATTTAGAACCTTCTTTAATTACTATAATGGTTTAATCAAAAATTGCCTTACAAAATATAATGTAGAAGTGGCCAACAAGTTAAAAAAAAAAAAAAAAAATTAAGAATGTTACCCAAAAGTATGAACTTCTCCAAAACTAATAAAGCTGTACATTGCATAATTCTGGGCTTAAATTATAGCATGAAACTGTGGGAATCACATCCATTATTTAAAAACTGCTACTCTTTAAGGCAAAAAAAGAAACCTCATTATTTTAACTTTACATCCCATTATGGGATAATGAAATAAAAATAATTATTATATACAGTTGAGGCCATTAAGCTTACATACATCTTGGCGATAAACTTTCAAAATCAAAATCACCAACTACACATTACAAAAAAATTAATGTGTTAAGCCAACAAGTGTATCTACTTAATTATTTTGGATAAAAACTATTATGGAGATTGAGACACAGATTTATTTCAACTTTTAAACACTGTTTTATATTTTCAGTTGGTCAGAGGTTTACATATACCAAGATTACTCTCTCTTTACACAGCTTGGATGACTCCAGGAATTGTTGTAATTACTTTTAGCAGCTTCTGATTTGCTAATTCTCAAAATAGTGGTTAATTGGGAACAACTGTAGCTGTATATAAGGATCTACACCAGTAGAACCAGTACCTTCTTATGGTTAAGACAATGTAAAAAAATCAAAAGAACAGAGAAAATATCTTAAGAGAAAAATTGTCGAACTTTACAATTCTGGTTTCTCCATTGAAGACATTTCTGAAAGGTTCAATGTATCATGAACAACTGTACCATCAATTGTGCAAAAATAAAGGTTGGGATTGTTCAAGAAGGATGCACAAATGGACTACCGGGGTGAACAAAGTTTGTTTCAAATGGTTCAACAGAACCCCAAAATAATAACAAAGCAAATGGCTAATGGAGTTGAAGGCATGGAGAGCAAAAGTGACATCATCCACCATTATGAGAGCAATTCATTGCCATTGCCTGAAAGGTTGTTGAAGAAGGAAGAAACCAGACAACAATGTGACAGTGTTAAAGTGCCCATCAAAAAGCACTGACCTGAATCTCAAAGAAAAATCTGTGAACTGAACTGAAGAAATGTGTCATAGCAAGGAGGCCCACAAACTTGCCTCAATTAAACCAGTTCTGTCCAGAGGAATGGGCCAAAATTCCAGCAAAATATTGTGAGAAACTAGTAGAAGGCTACCCAAAGCATTTTCCTCATGACATAGTGATAAAAAACTGAAATAATCATCATTGTCGTAAACAATCATTACTTTGTATAAAAACCTATCGAAACAACATAGATAACATTACATATGTGAAGTCAAATTGTGTAACAAACAATTCATGTGTTAAGATGGGCAATTTTGAGATTGAAAGTTTAGAGCAACAGTGTATAAAAACTTATGGTCTTAGAGCTGTACTTTGATAATGCAATGTTATGATCTTTCCTTATTGAAATGTGAGACAATAAAATTACAGAGTTGAAATGGTACAGAGATTAACCTTTTATAAACATTAATACTCTCTTATCTTGATGCAAAAAACATGACTGTTATCCTCCTTACCACCCATTAATTTACTGATCAATTAATCAAATTCATTATTGCTGAAAGTGGGTAACTATCCCAGCTGCACATAGCATTAGTCAGGAATAAAACTGCAAGTGGGGTGCCAAACTTGAGCAAACTGTCATATAAGGCTAATTTAGATTAATCAGATATTTTACCCTCCATGTATTGCAGTAGGAAAGCTGAAGTGACGAGAGTTGGAGGTGTCAGTTACAATTGTGGGGAAGTAAAAATTAAGGCAAGTTTCAAAATGCGACACTGTGGCTGTAGCCAGTCTACGGATGAGGAAATAAGCAGCTCCATGTGCTCCCCAAAATCATCCACACATTAAATTCTGGCCGTTTATTGTAATAAAATATGGGTAACTGCTATGTAAGGGCAGGATAAGGACCATATTAAATTTATGAAATTCCCCCATTTTTAGTTCTCCTGTGATTTTCTTTTTTTTTTATTTGGATTTCAAAAAAAAAAACTAACAATAGCAAAATGGCACTTTGCACATGAACATACTCTATAAGATTAATAAAAGTTCAGGGCATAAATTAACTTAATAAATTAAAGCTCAGGGTAGCGGTTCTCAAACTGCGGGGCGCGCCCCACAAATGTTGCCATATGTGGTGTAATTTCGTTATTCGTAGGAAAATTTTGAACTTGTAGCGGTGTATTGGAGCAAAAAATATAGGAATAAATTTTATTAGGGTTTCATAAAAACATTAGGGGGCGCGATTAATACTTATGAAAACTCTGGTCGCAAATACTTAAAGGTTGAGAAACTCTGGCTTAGGAATTGAAAATAAATCTTAACATTAAAAAATTTTGTAACTTAAAGCATTGGAATTCACCAAACTAAATTCCAATGCCTTTTATCAGGGAAATTTATTTAACCTTGGGGGCCTGCTCATTTTACTTATTACCATCTCTGCCACACATCCCCTGAATGGACACAAGACTATGAGACGTTTGGTGTTTAACTCACGGAGCGACTCTCTTGACTGTGAGGATTGTCTTGTATTTGCTTGACTGTTAAATATAATATGTAAGGGCAGTTGCTGGAAAACAGAATTGAATCCTTCCAAAATATCATCAACCTCAACAGAATGAGACAACCCCTAATCTGAGGAAGAGTGTAGGTGAAGGTTCTGTTTCTTAGTCAAACCATGACCCCCCCCCTACCCCATAATACCACACAACTATCTAATCCATATGCCACAGACTTTACTGGTACTCCGTAACCTCACATGTTGTAATTTATGCACATGTAGACAAAACAACAAATATGTAGAAACATAAGGATCTCCCTCAAATCTCCAATGGTACATTTCCATTTTCATATGTGTCTCAATTCAGAGATTCCATCAATGTTCTCCACAATGTGAAAATCACAGGGCCCTAAAATAGTAATTATCCTCCACTGAACTTGTGGCCTAAATACACTGTGATTGGGTGAAAGCAAAGTATTCTATGGTCTTTGATACCACCCATGTCATACTGACACAAAGAAATAAATAGCACAAACCACAACTAAAGCTGCAATGTCAGCCAAGTATTATGAAAATGGATGATTCTCCTCTTCTCACATACAGTGTATCCGGAAAGTATTCACAGTGCAGCGCATCACTTTTTCCACATTTTGTTATGTTACAGCGTTATTCCAAAATGGATTAAATTCATTTTTTTCCTCAGAATTCTACACACAACACCCCATAATGACAACATGAAAAAAGTTTACTTGAGATTTTTGCAAATTTATTAAAAATAAAAAAAATTGAGAAAGCAAATGTACATAAGTATTCACAGCCTTTGCCATGAAGTTCAAAATTGAGCTCAGGTGCATCCTGTTTCCGCTGATCATCCTTGAGATGTTTCTGCAGCTTAATTGGAGTCCACCTGTGGTAAATTCAGTTGATTGGACATGATTTGGAAAGGCACACACCTGTCTATATAAGGTCCCACAGTTGACAGTTCATGTCAGAGCACAAACCAAGCATGAAGTCAAAGGAATTGTCTGTAGACCTCTGAGACAGGATTGTCTCGAGGCACAAATCTGGGGAAGGTCCCAATGAGCACAGTGGCCTCCATCATCCGTAAGTGGAAGAAGTTCGAAAACCACCAGAACTCTTCCTTGAGCTGGCCGGCCATCTAAACTGAGTGATCGGAGGAGAAGGGCCTTAGTCAGGTAAGTGACCAAGAACCCGATGGTCACTCTGTCAGAGCTCCAAAGGTTTTCTGTGGAGAGAGGAGAACCTTCCAGAAGGACAACCATCTCTGCAGCAATCCACCAATCAGGCCTGTATGGTAGAGTGGCCAGACGGAAGCCACTCCTTAGTAAAAGGCACATGACAGCCCGCCTGGATTTTGCCAAAAGGCACCTGAAGGACTCTCAGACCATGAGAAAGAAAATTCTCTGGTCTGATGAGACAAAGATTGAACTCTCTGGTGTGAATGCCAGGCGTCACGTTTGGAGGAAACCAGGCAACGCTCATCACCAGGCTAGTACCATCCCTACAGTGAAGCATGGTGCCGGCAGCATCATGCTGTGGGGATGTTTTTCAGCGGCAAGGACTGGGAGACTAGTCAGGATAAAGGGAAAGATGACTGCAGCAATGTACAGAGACATCCTGGATGAAAACCTGCTCCAGAGTGCTCTTGACCTCAGACTGGGGCAACGGTTCATCTTTCAGCAGGACAACGACCCTAAGCACACAGCCAAGATATCAAAGGAGTGGCTTCAGGACAACTCTGTGAATGTCCTTGAGTGGCCCAGACTTGAATCCCATTGAACATCTCTGGAGTGATCTTAAAATGGCTGTGCACCGACGCTTCCCATCCAACCTGATGGAGCTTGAGAGGTGCTGCAAAGAGGAATGGGCGAAACTGGCCAAGGATAGGCGTGCCAAGCTGGTGGCATTATATTCAAAAAGACTTGAGGCTGTAATTGCTGCCAAAGGTGCATCGACAAAGTATTGAGCAAAGGCTGTGAAAACTTACTGTATGTACATGTGATTTCTCAGTTTTTTTTATTTTTAAATTTGCAAAAACCTCAAGCAAACTTTTTTCACGTTGTCATTATGGGGTGTTGTGTGTAGAATTCTGAGGAAAAAAAATTAATTTAATCCATTTTGGAATAAGGCTGTAACATAACAAAATGTGGAAAAAGTGATGCGCTGTGAATACTTTCCGGATGCACTGTATATAGTATGCATGTGACTGCAACCATCATTTTTTAGATGTAAAAATGTAAACAATAGTTTTGTCAAAAATAAAACCATGTCAGCAGGTTTTTTTCAAATTCTTTCAGCCTTTTTTTTTTTAAATTAAATGACTGGTATGGCTTTTTAAGTACAGAAGCCTAAAATTTAAAATGTTCTGCATTTAGGAGACCTATAACGTTAAAGCGATTAACTTGAGCAGATATTCCATCAGCTGCTATTTAACTACTTACAAAGACTATATCCACACTACTGCTTAAGTTATTACTATTACTATTATTGCTATTATTATTATTGTCGTAAAACTGTTACAACTATTGTGGTTAATTTGGAGAATATAAATCTTAGTAGAGTCTTTTGAAAGTAACTAATCTAACAATCACTTCTTTGAGATGGGAAAGTAAAACCAGACAAGGAAGGCTTACAAATGGATAGATGAGTATGTGTACTTTACTTGATCAAAAAAAAATAAATAAATAATGTAAGAAAAAATTTAAGCAAACATGACTAGAAAAAAAAACGTGTTAACCAAGTACTTACCAAAAGGTAAACAAATAGTCAAATATCCTAATGTCACTCTTCGGTTAGAAGAAAACTGCATTTAACTACCATCTACTTTAAGTACTCCTCCTTGAGCAGCACTGAGCAGAAGAGAAATGAAATCCTACTAACACAGATATGAATCCAGAACCATTGTTCTATGAACATGCCTGATAATTTTAAAAACAGCAGTCAAAACCAATTACAACTGTGTACATTTTTGCTTGAAAGAGTCTAAGCTCGTCATTTTAACACCACCAACCAGAAATTCAGCAGCTAAATGTTGATCTGTGCCTCTGTCTGAAGAATCCTGTCCATCTGTCTTGGTATACAGTTAAAGTATATTCTAACTAAACAGTAATGTGACAGCTTTTTTCCTGTAAGTGGTAAAAGCTGCACTGCACACAAAAAACTGATGCTTTATCTTCATCCACCTTCATATTGTTCACTATTGTAAAGTACTTTGTGATCATAAGCTCTGTGAAAGGGTGTATGTAAAATTCAGATTGGTCGCTGGCAAAGATTCAAGGCTATGAATGAGGACGACAGTACAGAATAAAATTGTAAACAGCTTTTTTCTGGAGCCAATACTGAATACAAGAGGCAAACTTAAAAACTGAAATGTGAAGAAAAAAGTTACATATAAAAAGATGTAAAATGGAAAAAGGATAGACTGCTTTAAAATATACTGAAAAAATACACATTGTGAAGTAACACTTGCAAGATTGTACCTCCATATAGTATGGTACAATAAAGCAATTCCCCCACACCAGCTCCCATGGCTCCTTAGTTTTCTTCACTTATTTTCACTGCCACCACTGTTTTCTAATTATCATTAAATTGAGCTTAAACCACCACAAAACGAACTGAGGCAAAGGTTCGGCTGGCTTATTTTTTTCAAGAATATCAATACATTTTTAATATATTTTTGAAGAAATTTTACATTATTCCCCTCTCAGGTATTTTTTTCTGTGGTTGGATAATTATAATTTGGCACTGAACCATGGTGAGTGGACTGGGGTTCTTCCAAATCAGCAAGATAACTCCATATCATCATTGTATATTACTTGATGTGGTGTTACTACAAACAACACAATTCAGTGTTGGAAATTAACTGAATCCACAACTAATAAACAAGTGAATATTTTTCCCCCAAACTAGTCTCAGTGTAAGAAATCTCAAATTGCATAGTCTAGCAAGGCCAGTGCTTGATGACAATGTTTAGTTTCTTGACAGATTTAAAATATTTTAAATTTTTGAAAGAATATAATGCACAAATCTAACCTAATTACACCATTTGCTGCACAGAGTAATGAAAAACATACAGTTATGTCCATAAATATTTGGACAGAGACGTTTTTCTAATTTTGGTTCTGTACATCACCACAATGAATTTTAAATGAAACAACTCAGATGCAGTTGAAGTGCAAGACTTTCAGCTTTAATTCAGTGGGGTGAACAAAACGATTGCATAAAAATGTGAGGCGACTAAAGCATTTTTTTAACACAATCCCTTCATTTCAGGGCCTCAAAAGTAATTGGACAAATTAAATAACAGGAAATAAAATGTTCATTGCTAATACTTGGTTGAAAACCCTTTGCTGGCAATGACAGCCTGAAGTCTTGAACTCATAGACATCACCAGATGCTGGGTTTCCTCCTTTTTAATGCTCTGCCAGGCCTTTACTGCAGCGGCTTTCAGTTGCTGTTTGTTTGTGGGCCTTTCTGTCTGAAGTTTAGTCTTCAACAAGTGAAATGCATGCTTAATTGGGTTAAGATCAGGTGACTGACTTGGCCATTCAAGAATTTTCCATTTCTTTGCTTTAATAAACTCCTGGGTTGCTTTGGCTGTATGTTTTGGGTCATTGTCCATCTGTATCATGAAACGCCGCCCAATCAATTTGACTGCATTTAGCTGGATTTGAGCAGACAGTACGTCTCTGAACACCTCAGAATTCATTCGGCTGCTTCTGTCCTGTGTCACATCATCAGTAAATACTAGTGTCCCAGTGCCACTGGCAGCCATGCACGCCCAAGCCATCACACTGTCTCCACTGTGTTTTACAGATGATGTGGTATGCTTTGGATAATGAGCTGTTCCAAGCCTTCTCCATACTTTTTTCTTGCCATCATTCTGGTAGAGGTTGATCTTGGTTTCATCTGTCCAAAGAATGTTTTTCCAGAACTGTGCTGGCTTTTTTAGATGCTCTTTAGCAAAGTCCAATCTAGCCTTTCTATTCTTGAGGCTTATGAGTGGCTTGCACCTTGCAGTGCACCCTCTGTATTTACTTTCATGCAGTCTTCTCTTTATGGTAGACTTGGATATCGATACGCCTACCCCCTGGAGAGTGTTGTTCACTTGGTTGGCTGTTGTGAAGGGGTTTCTCTTCACCATGGAAATGATTCTGCGATCATCCACCACTGTTGTCTTCCGTGGACGTCCAGGTCTTTATGCGTTGCTGAGTTCACCAGTGCTTGCTTTCTTTCTCAGGATGTACCAAACTGTAGATTTTGCCACTCGTAATATTGTAGCAATTTCTCGGATGGGTTTTTTCTGTTTTTGCAGCTTAAGGATGGCTTCTTTCACCTGCATGGAGAGCTCCTTTGACCGCATGTAGTCTGTTCACAGCAAAATCTTCCACATGCAAGCACCACACCTCAGATCAACTCCAGGCCTTTTATCTGCTTAATTGATAATGACATAACGACGGACTTGCCCACACCTGCCCATGAAATAGCCTTTGAGTCAATTGTCCAATTACTTTTGAGCCCCTGAAATGAAGGGACTGTGTTAAAAAAATGCTTTAGTCGCCTCACATTTTTATGCAATTGTTTTGTTCACCCCACTGAATTAAAGCGGAAAGTCTGCACTTCAACTGTATCTGAGTTATTTCACTTAAAATTCATTGTGGTAATGTACAGAACCAAAATTAGAAAAAAGTTGTCTCCAAATATTTATGGACCTAACTATGTTATGAAAAACTGATTTTTTTTCCCTTATCTATGATAATTGATGTTCATTTCATGATGCAAGATGACCCTGATGTGTACACCATGTAATGATAAAGTCTGGTAATGCTAAAAAAAAATGATCCTCATTACTAGCTAAAATATATTGATGTTTAGACACTAATACAAGATTAGACAAGTTGGACAGGCACTTCTGACAATATAAAAGAGCTAAACTGTCAAACACTAATCAAAACCAATCTCCCCAATGTAGTTATTTAATGCAATCTCCGCCAGCCAGCAAAGAAGTACTGTACTCTCACAGAGGTCACAGTTAGTAAAGAAAAAAAAATGTGAGTGTAATGTAATGTGTGTAATGGGAAGTTTGTTCAAGCAACACATCCCAACTAAAAAAAGTCACATTACTGCAAAGAAACTAATAAATTAAATGCATGTTCACGAAAATTCACTAAAGTACAAATCTAAAAGTACTATTTTGTCATTAACACTATATAACTATATCTCAAGATGCTATTAGTAATGCAAAATTAGAAATAAATAAAAATATTTCATTGCATTTAAAATGGGAATCTTCAATTGACGTACTATGTATCGGCTCTATTACATCTGATAAGACCATGGAAGTTGATCAATGAGATCACTACTTTTTTAAACCTGTAACGTACAAGAGAAATCCAGAAATAAAAATTCACTCATGATTGCTCATACACGTTAAACACCGTCATTAATCAGTTTTTCTTGTTCCCCAGCTATGTTTCTGTTTGCTCTTGTTGGGTAAGACCTGGGGCCTCATGTACAAACGGTGCGTACGCACAGAATGTTGCGTACGAACGTTTCCACGCTCAAATCGCGATGTATAAAGCCTAAACTTGGCGTAAAGCCACGTACATTTCCACGGTACCTCATACCCTGGCGTATGCAATTTCTCCACTCGGTTTTGCTGACTTGCGGCACCCAGCGTCAAAGCAGTGCTACTGTTCCTGTGTGGTCACCCTTTCTTTCTTAGACCCACATTTCTGACACGGCTTTATAAATACACTGAAATTAACTGCATATTGTTTATTAGTGTAATGCATCTGATTGTAATTAACCTGTAGAGCAATATAATGGTCCAGGGAATAGCCATAGAATTCCAAATACCATAACTGCTTTAGCATTGTTACGCTCACTGCACCTTGTGAATTTCCCATTGGGATTAATAAAGTATCTATCTATCTATCTATCTATCTATCTTCTTCTTCTTTCAGCTGCCCTCGTTAAGGGTTGCCACAGCAGATCATCTTTTTCCATATTACTCTCACTGCACCACTCGGAGCATTTATATCACTGTATCTGAGTGGGGAATCACAGCAGCAGCTGATCGGAAAGAGAATTCTCGGTATACAGTTTCAAGCACACACTACCTCAGCCACAACGCGTCAAAGCCTTTCCTGTACGGACCTCGCGTTTCAGAAACACTTTCATCCCAAGAACTATAAACGCACTCAATCAGTCCATCAAGTGATCCTTGTAGAACTGTTTGTATTTATAAGTACAATTGCCCCACTGTAAACTTGCACTACAGTTATAATATTGCACAACCTGTACCACTTTACAAAGCGCATATGATGAGATATCATTTTTAAGATGAAATGCAGCAAAATATGTTGCTTATAGTATACAGATAAAATTAACTTCATTTAAATAATCTGTATTGTTAATAATTAAACATGTGAGGACACGGTGCCGCAGTGCTAGCTAGTTCACGGATAGCTCCTGCCTTGCGCTGTATTATTGCTGGTGCTGACGCAACACTGGAAGGATAGACGGATAGAATAATTAAACATGTACTACGAAGATATTTCAATGTTCCTTAAAAGTTTTGAAGAATCTGCGTTCTAAGCTTACAGATGGCTTAACGTCTATTAAAGAGCTGATTGTGTAGCGATTGGGTATTTGGAGAAAGAAAAGTAAGGACAGGAATTGGAGGTTAGTATGTTTGAAAGAGACAGTACTTCTGTAATAAATTATATCATCGAAGGTCGCACATTGCTCATCAAGCCTCTTGCGTGAGATATGAACAATCACTGCGCCACCATGTTCCCATGTTTAATAACATGCTTTCATTCCTGTCATCATGAAAAATATATCACGTATACATCTCAGTATTTTAATTATTCAGAGAGCTGTAATATCATGAATGTAATGGATTATGTGTCCTGTCGGAGAAAGAACGGAAGCACGTAGTGATTCACACTCAAAGCACATTAGAAGATCAAACACAGAACAAAGCATTTAACATGCTACTTGAGAAACTAGTAAAATAAATGATTTTAAGATGAAGTTTATGATGTTCTACTTTAATGACAAAATAAACTACGTGATTAAAGTGGAAATTTCGAGATTAAAGTTTTTTTCCCCACTGTGTGCCTATTTTTTTTTCCTCTGTACCCTAATAAGCTTTCATATGACACTCAGACGGTCCGCTGCGAGTCGCCTTTTCACACCGACTTTGATATGTGATTTCTTTTTTATTTCGGGCACTGTGCGACTTTGTGAACTTGAGCTTTCGAGTTTCTCTGACACTATGTCACTCGATCAACTTTCTTTTGTTGATTATACCACTGTTTAAACCAACAAATAGTACGTTTTTCCTTTGCCTCCACTTGGTATTCGCCGAAATTCTTATATTTTCCCCCGTGCTTTTCCCATTGCCTTTTCACAGAAGGCTATTTACATCGATTTGCATATTCAAAGAGGCATAATTCTGGGAGGAGTTGGGGCGGGACAGAAGGCGCGTGCACGTGCTTTACTTTTATGTAGGGATTTATGTAGTGGAAGAACGTGAAAGTTTGCGTAGGCACAGATTCCTGCATCTGGATTTTTATGTGCGTACGCACATTCCCGCTTTTGTGCTTACGCCATGTTATAGTGTGAGTTCTACGCACTGCGTTATACATGAGGCCCCAGATGTGTAAGCCCATCTCTTTTATATAAATTTAGACACTGCAAGTAAGCATGTGACACAATTGAAGCAACTGAATGAAGTGCATCTTCAATAAAATGGTGTACTTAGCAACTTATAAAAACATGCGTAAAATAAGTGAGCAGAAATTTTAAAAAGAAACAGAATGCAGAGTAAATTACAAAAAGAATGGTTTTTAGTTAGCTCAACTACTATACAAAAGAAAAAGAAAAAAAAAGGTTGACGACAGACAGGATGTCAAGATCCAACATGATACTCTGCACAGTGGGATGCCAAGCAAAGGGCATCAGTCAAGAAGTAAAACTATACTGAATCACTCTTTTCTCCCTTTGCATTGGAAGCAAAAATGTAATACAAGAGACTTTAATATTTTTTTTTCCTATTAGCCCAATTGTTTTAGGTAATGTGTGTTAAGTCGGCTCCCAAGTAAAACTCACAATGTGTGTGAAACTGTGTGTCAGAAGTGGTAAATGCATTAGCATTGCAAACATTCAAAAGAGACTATAACATTGAGATTTTAAAGCTATTATACAGAAGAACAAAATGAAATATGAAACATAACACTTATTTTTCTTCACAGTACTGGAATAAAGTAGTGGTGAGTCAATAATGTCAGGTTCAAGAACGAACTGAAATAGAATCAAAAGCAGAGCAACACTTTTAGGGTGATGGTGAAGTGTTTAAAAAAATTTACTCTTAATACAAGTGTATGTAGATCCAAAAGCTCAGCCAAGTGATAAATAAAAATCTGTCTCAAAGTATGCTGGGAACAGGTGTGTGAGGCAACCTTGAAGTCAATAGTCCAGATGTTTTTGCTATGGTAATCACTTTGTTTATAATCTAAAAAAAACTTTACAAACATTAGACATATCTGTGTTTCTGGCTTTTCTTTTAAATGGCGCATCTTAAGTGTAACTGGCAGAGAAAATGCAAAACATGGGAGCATGATGAGGTGACATACAAAAGTCAGGGCAGCGGCATGCCAGTGCATACATAGGGCATGGTTACATGGAAAAGGTTGGTTGGGAGCAGGTGCCAATAGCATGTTGCCACAGGTGACACCTCTGCACCACACTGGAAAAGTGTGAGATTTTTTTTGACGGTGGCTGGATTGCCAATCCTGCCATCAACACCCAAGTTTTCCCTGTAAACTGGAGGACCTGCTTGCAGAGTTGGATTCAGATTAACATCATACCCAGGACGAAGCAATTGCAGGTTATGTGCCTTGCTCAAAGGTCCAATGTAGCAGAGTCACTTCTGGCATTTACAGGATTTGAACTGTTAAACTTCTGATTGCTGGCACAGATCTCTAGCTTCAGAGCCACCAATCCGCCCCAGAAAACTAAAAGAATTCTCATGCATTGTAAGAAATGTCAATAACATTCCTGTAACAGTAGGGAAAAAGCATAGCACCATAAAGAGATAAGAAAAATGAATCTTTACTTATTAGCATTCAGTTGTAATGGCCGAGCCCTTACCCAACCGGCTGCTACACCTCCAAGACCTGTGGCCTGGATGAATTACTGAGAGGAATCTAAATATCAGGCCGTACCTCTAACAAATAAACTTTACCCCACAATCGACGGTGTAAACATAAGCACAAAAGAAAAGCAGATATGTAAAAATAAGTGAATATATTAAAACAGAACACAACAAACACTATTGCACATACACCATGTAGAATAAATATATATATATAAATATATATATATTACATACACACACACAGTACTGTGCAAAAGTTTTAGGCAGGTGTGAAAAAATGCTGTAAACAAAGAATGCTTTCAAAAATGGAAGTGTTAATCATTTTTTTTCATCAATCAACAAAATGCAGTGAATGAACAAAAGAGAAATCTAAATCAAATCAATATTTGGTGTGACCACCCTTTGCCTTCAAAACAACATCAATACTTCTAGGTACACTTGCACACAGTTTTTGAATGAACTTGGCTGGTAGGTTGCTCCATACATCTTGGAGAACTAACCACAGATCTTCTGTGGATGTAGGCTTCCTCACATCCTTCTGTCTCTTCATGTAATCCCAGACACACTCGATGATGTTGAGATCAGGGCTCTGTGGGGGCCATACCATCACTTCCAGGACTTCTTGTTCTTCTTTACGCTGAACAGAGTTCTTAATGACTTTGGCTGTATGTTTGGAGTCGTTCTCCTGCTGCAGAATAAATTTGGGGCCAATCATACGCCTCCCTGATGGTAGTGCATGACGGATAAGTATCTGCCTGTATTTCTCAGCATTGAGAACACCATTAATCCTGACCAAATCTCCAACTCCATTTGCAGAAATGCAGCCCCAAACGTTCAAGGAACCTCCACCATGCTTCACTGTTGCCTACAGACACTCATTGTACCGCTCTCCAGCCCTTCGACGAACAAACTGCCTTCTGCTACAGCCAAATATTTCAAATTTTGACTCCTCAGTCCAGAGCACCTGCTGCCATTTTTCTGCATCCCAGTTCCTATGTTTTCGTGCATACTTGAGTCGCTTGGCCTTGTTTCCACGTCGGAGGTATGGCTTTTTGGCTGCAACTCTTCCATGAAGACCACTTCTGGCCAGACTTCTCCAGACAGTAGATGGGTGTACCTGGGTCCCACTGGTTTCTGCTAGTTCTGAGCTGATGGCACTGCTGGACATCTTCTGATTTCGAAGGGTAATAAGCTTGATGTGTCTTTCATCTGCTGCACTAAGTTTCCTTGGCCGACCACTGCATCTACGATCCTCAACGTTGCCGGTTTCTTTGTGCTTCTTCAAAAGAGCTTGAACTGCACATCTTGAAACCCCAGTCTGCTTTGAAATCTTTGTCTGGGAGAGACTTTGCTGATGCAGTATAACTACCTTGTGTCTTGTTGCTGTGCTCAATCTTGCCATGACAAGAAACTGTCTTCCACAACCTCACCTTGGTAGCAGAGTTTGGCTGTTCCTCACCAAGTTTTAAGCTTCCTACTACACAGCTGTTTCTGTTTCAGTTAATGACTATGTTTCAGCCTACGTGCGACATTGATGATCATTAGCACCTGCTTGGTATAATTGGTTGATCATACACCTGACTATAATCCTACAAAATCCCTGACTTTGTGCAAGTGTACCTATAAGAATTGATGCTGGTTTGAAGGCAAAAAGGTAGTAACACCAAATATTGATTTGATTTAGATTTTTCTTTTGTTTGCTCACTTAGCATTTTGTAAATTGATAACAATAAACAATCATTATTTATATTTCTGAAAGCATTCTTTGTTTACAGCATTTTTTCACACCTGCCTAAAACTTTTGCACAGTACTATAAATATATATATATATATATATATATATAATATATATATATATATATATATATATATATATATATATATATATATATATATATATCCCTCCACCAGAGCAATACCGTGACAACACTATATATACACATTATATATTATATATATATATATATATATATATACATACATACATACATACATACATACATACATACACACAACAAACCTTCCCTTGCCCCTGTAACATAAAAAACAATGAATAACAACAATGAATGAAACACGTAAAATGGCAATGATATTGAACTCGAGTCCAAGTGTACATCTGTCCTGAATGCGGAGGACTGGTCAACTGATAAGAGATGTGTTTGTATTTCCCGGATTAAATGGACCAAACTCACCGTGAATCCTCGGCTTGTGGTGGATGATATAATCCAACCCCAGGGTCTGTGGTGATGAGGGAATTGAAGTCAGTCTGGCGGAATGAAAAACTGGTTGCAATGGAGCGATGTGGTAAACAGCAGGTATGTTGATGTGTTGTGGTGAAATGTGATCCTCCTCCTCTCTCTTCTCCCCATTTCCTCCTGATTGCTTAAATAGTACTGCTGGATGTAATTGATTGTGAATGAAAACAGGTGCTTTCCATTTTGGGGCTGTGGTCTCCCCTCCATCATCCATCCCCCCTTTTATTTACGGGGACGACATTCACTGATGAACATATTAAACAGCAAACGGGACGATGGAAACAAAACTCACTTAGCACAAACACTGACAACACTATTACCACTATGTAAGCCCCGCTCCACAGTGGTTGCTTCTTTATTAATGGAGAGTTTACTCGACTACTCCACATGACAGCATACAACCTGAAAACTCCTTTAAGAGCACACCTATGTAATGTTTGGCTAGAGTCCTCTTAGAATTTTCTTGTGTACCTCACTGCACTGGGCGGAGCCAAAACATATGACAAAGAGTGGTGACTGCACTAACTAAAGATAAATGAAGGGAGTTTAATATTTGAAATTATATTCAAAGGTACATGAGATGTGTAAAAGAAATTCACATACAGGTATTTGTTGACTTACAACCTGTGTCTTATGACCATTTGAGTTACAACCACTCACAGGTCTCACAGGCAAACAACAGTTTTCACCATGCCAGCTTCATATGCCGTGACTCGTTCATCTCGATCTCCCAGCTCTGTAAATGCTGTGACCCATTCATCTCGATTTCAGTTTATTACCTGCAGCGGTTTTGACTATGTTTAGTTACATTTTTCTTACAAATACAGGAAGGATCAAACAGTATGAGGGAGAAAAGAGAGCGAATGCGAACACGAGACTTCAGGTTATCCCATAGTAACTGCCGTTCACCACACGCACTTTACTGCTGCGCTCTGGCTTTGAATCCGGTTAACCTCCTAATTATCTGCGTTGTGATTCATAATGTGCTGCTTTATGCGAACTGCAATGAAGAGGTAATTAAAGTACACTGAACTCCTAAGTGCTCAAACTCTGCTGGTACAATTCCTCCCCTCACAGTTGACACCGGGAGAGGTGCACACTGATTATGTAACATAACACACAGACAAAACAAGGATTTGTGAAGCTATTAAAAAGGTTCAGCACCCATGAGAGTAACTGTAATAATGAAAAAATAAAATAGAAAAATAATTTACAAAAAAAATGATAGAAAATCTACACAATGTGTGCTAATAATGATGATAAAAAGGACAAAAAACAGTACGACTTAAGGGACTTGTTATATAGTACTATACATTTGGTCAGGTCTGAATAAATATACCAGTCCGTCTTGCGTCCAGATCAAGTTAGGATCAGTCCTTCAGAACCGAATGTGGTCATAAGTTGACGACTACCTGTATATTTCAATTTAAAATGAGTGACATTCCAAGAGGTGACTACAATGTGACATCTCTCAAAAATAAACTTCATACCCAGAAAAACCACACGCAAACACAAAGATCATACAGAAGAGGAAATGTAATAATAATTCATTACATTTATATAGTGATTTTCTCAGTACTCAAAGTGCTATCCACACAGGGAGGAACCGGGAAGCAAACCCACAATCTTCCACAGTCTCCTTACTGCAAAGCAGCAGCACTAATGTAACAGCTGAACAGCTGGCGTCTCCCTTTTCCCGGGGGGTATCAATCTTCTAAACTATCTTCACTTGTCTTTTACATTATTTCAGTCACTTAATAAATTTACTTACAATCACCATACAGTTCTATAGCTTGTTGCATTTTGCATCCAGTACCTGCTTTACATTTTCTTCCACCTAAAATTGAAATACAGCGCTTGAATGGTGTGGAAAAAAATCATAAGATGGAGCTGCTATCATAGCCAATATCAAAACAACAAGATGAAATGGTGCATCCTTAGTTAAAAACATTGTTCACATACTGCCAAACAAAAAAGGCTGACAGGATGGTACCACATTCAACTGACCAGCTACTGCCAGGAAAGTTTCAAACACTTACTGTCAAGATTATCAAGATTTAAAGCTAAATTTTAAATCATATATTACACATATTACTAAGATTGCATTTCTTCATTTTAGAAACAGGGCACAAATTTGATCCTTTAAATGCTGCAAGAAGGGCTACAGCGTTTATATAATCTTATTTCCAATAAAAAAATTATCTGTTCCTGTTTTGTTAAGCCAATGTCACTTTAAATGACTTTTTATTGTGAGACATGTCAAATTTGCCAATCACAGTCACTGATCTTGTTGTTGCACCATGTGAAATTACACTATAGAAAATCATGGCCCATGTCACATTTATCGACCAAATGCCGATCTTCCAGCTCAGTCATGCTTGTCCCTTTTTCTGACAGCCAATACTGTGATGCCAGTGCTTTATAAAACGTTAACAGCTGCAACAAGTTAAGCAGCAATCTGCTCCCTTTAATTCTTTTTCCCCATTCTGTCACAGTCTGTTAGTATGCCAAATACAATAGCCAGTTGCCACCTTTATCATTTATAACAGCCCTAAAGTAAAGCAATGTTTCATTCTACTGGCAAACTAAATACTGTACATTCAACTAGTCTGTTAAATACATTTGCTAGCTTTAATCAGGCAGGGTTGAATTTTCAATGTTTTTGGCAGATACGTACATCAGGCCAAGCAGCTTGAGACTCTGTCATCTCCTGGAATGAGAAAGAAAACTATATATCAACAATAAAATCCTATATTTACATATGTCAACTTTATTATCTTATTTTTAGGGATTTTTTTCTAGTGATTAAATTAAAAATATATCATTCAATAAATAAAATCAAGCTGGTTCTATAAAATGCAAGTTCAAATCTATTACAGTTGTTGCAGCTGATCCAAATTGAAAGAAAGAAATTCTGCAGCACAGCAACGCACAGCTCTCCACCCACAGGGGAACCGCTGCTGGGAGTTTGGCATTTGAAAAGAAACACACTTTCTACTGCAATTCACATTGGTTGAACTGTACAGACTGCACATATCAGTGGAATCCAGTCTCTCACATTTAAAGTGCAAAAAAAAAAAATCAGTATTTCCAAAATGAAATGGCTCCTGTTTCACCCTTGTCTCTGATAAGTCAGTATAGCCCAGGCTAAAAAATGCCACACCACCCAGAAAAAAGCTACTTTGGAGGAACAATATAAATTATATTGAATGGCACCTATCAGAGTAAAATTTTCTCCAACTTCATCTCTTACCCTTCTATCTGTTCTGCAAAGAAATGACACATAGAGGTTTCACCGAAAGAGTTGGCCTAAATAAATAATTGCTTAATTATGATGGTGGCAATAAAACACAGGCATAACCAAATTCTCACTGTGTAAACAATGCCTCTTCAGATCAAAGCAAAAATCTGTACTACACTCAGCAGTGCCAACATTAACCATTACAGAAACGTTTAACATATAAAAAGCATCAGTAATCTTCAAAATACAACCTATAACTAAAAATAGAAAAAATTTAAAAATATATATCATAATATACATAAACAAAACAAATTAGAAATACAGAGGTTAATGTCAAACTATCAAAAACAGAACCAGTATGACTTAAGCTATCCAAAGGATTTTTAAAATAATTGTCCAGGGAAAACAAAAAACAAAAGATATTGTGAAATGATTGCATATATACATACAGGTTACATATATACACACATATACACACAAATATTTCAATATATATAAAATCCAACATCTGTCTGTCCGTCTGTGCACTTTTCATGAGAGAACTACTTAACGGATTAGATCCAGTATTTTTCTATAATTTAATGAAAATTCCGGTTGATTTTGCGACTTCTGTCATTGCGCTAAGTATTATAATTCAGTTACGGCATCAGTTTATTCCCGCAAATCTGAGACACAGGCAAAACCTGACAAAATTAAGATAGATTTTAAAAAAAAAAATGGCTAGAATAAAAAATTGTTAATTTGAATTAGAATATGTTAAATTGTAAATATTAACATATTATAATTTACATTTAGAAGGAATCAGTACATTTTTACAAACTGTTTCCAGTAACCCAAAAATTGCTTCCGATTCTTGACTTCAAGATTCTGACTCCATAACCCTTGCCAGAACAGATTTAATTTTTTGCTGCTATCAAAGCTTTGGTTTTCAGTTCTACTGAACAACAAAGTAGTAGAGAAAGTGAGCCTCGGCATGCATGTAAAGTAATCAGACCTCCCCAATGTGCATCTGAATTTGGTTATAGATTAAATGTTCAAAAAATTCACTTTACTATAATGACACCTCATCTAGATCCAACATTAATGCCACTCACACAAGAATTATTTTTGAAAATTTGCTACACCAACACCTATAATTTAAGGCTTACGTGGGGGATAAGGAATAACCATAAGATAGTTATACCTGTGGACCAAAAAAAAAAAAGTAACTAGAAATTGCTTTCTTTCACTTCAGATCAAGTAATAAAAGTTTAATTTTTATTATCATTTCAATAACATGTCCTTACTATCCAGGTGAAACATTTTTGTAGAGCACTATAGGTGTAGTTACCATATAGGAACTACTTGGATGGCATGAAATGGAGTAACACCAATCTAAACAAAAGAGAGACACAATGTTGATGTATCTTCATACTTCAAAGTGGGTAGTTTGAGGCCCACAGAGAGTGTCATCCACTGTCAATGTGAAGAAATAAGTTCTCGGAAGACACAGCAAAAACAGACAGACTTCACCAGAGAAAGAGGGAAGTTTGGAATATTAGCTTTACATTAAAGTGTAGTAATAAACTAAGGAAAAGGAATCTGAGGAGTCATCCTGTACAATTACACAAATAGCAAGAAAGATACTTTAAAGGATTAAATAACAAGTTCTGAATTCATTAATTAAAATGTACACTGCCTGTCTGAGTTTGGATGGTATGCAATCTTATGTTAAGTACAGCAGTTTACATTTTTAATTAGAAAAAGAACACAAAGAACATTTTGAAGTTGCTGCTTAGGAAGCAATAGGTTTGTTTTCTTAAAACTAAAATCTGTCTACGTTAAGCATGTTAGCCTTGTATCTTCTTGCTAAAGAGCATTTAATAGTTTTGCAGCTTATTTAATAGATTTATACTGTGTATTTGTTTGTGTGTGTCATACAGGGTACGTTTTGGTAAGAATCAAATACTGTATAATTAAAATGGTTCTCCATATTTATAATTAAACCTTGAGAATGAGAAATGTCTAGCATGTACACTTGTGTATTTTAACAGCAAAAAGCTGTAGGGCAATTAATGATTAAAAATTCTTAAAATATAAGTGCATTTATATTTACCTATAAACAGTCTTTAACTGCCAATATCAATTAACTTGATTCAATGTGTGAGAATTTTTTTTTGATTTTGTTAGTCAAATGGGTCTAAGTTAAGCTTTGTTTCAGATAAGTACATTACAGAAGAAACTAAACAATATGTCAGCATTTTCTTTTATGCCAGATGTATAATGGATATTTTCAGTACATATTTTATTAGTTAAAAAAAGTATGCATTTTAGGGAATTTTATTTACTTTAGCATTTTTACAGTCATTGAACAATAACCCTAATGAATTTCTCATTTTTGTTTTTTTAAGAAAAATGATCAGGTAACACCTGTGTCCTACAGTTTAATTATAAATACACCAAAGTTAACACTTGAATTTAGAACACAAGGTTTCTGTGCATCTAGTTATACAGGAGCTTAGTGTAAAATATTTTTAAATGGATAAAGAAAAAAAAAATCTGATTCAGCCAATTTAGTAACGTGAAATCGATGATTGGTATCGGCCCAGATCGGAACATCCATAATTGTACATTTTGTTTATGATTTTCATTATTTGTAATGGTTCCTAGTTATGTATTTGCATATAAGTGCTTTTTCTGACTCTAATCAGACAGTTACAGAACAGAACAGAACACACCAACAGTATATCTAACCCTTTAACTGCTTATTTTCTTAATATAAAGAAATCCAGTTCTTCAGTCTGAGGAAATTTATTTGAATGGGTGGTCTAAAATAAACAATGAAATAGAACAGTTAAAGTACATCGAATGATGAGTAAAATACAAAATCATTACAGTGCTTTTGATAGCTAAATTTAAAACTGTTCTGAAAATGTTATCAACTAATTCTTGAAACAGAATCTAACAATTAATAGAACCTGTAGCAAACTAATTTGCATCTGTTTGCAATGGTATGCTTGCTGTATCTCAAACACTGCCACATAACATGTTTAAATATGTGAAAGAATGTTTGCTAGTGAAGTAATAAAAAAATAAATACAATAAACATTGTACTGATTATTAGCTGGGCGGCACGGTGGCGCAGTGGGTAGCGCTGCTGCCTCGCAGTTGGGAGATCTGGGGACCTGGGTTCGATTCCCGGGTCCTCCCTGCGTGGAGTTTGCATGTTCTCCCCGTGTCTGCGTGGGTTTCCTCCGGGCGCTCCGGTTTCCTCCCACAGTCCAAAGACATGCAGGTTAGGTGGATTGGCGATTCTAAATTGGCCCTAGTGTGCGCTTGGTGTGTGGGTGTGTTTGTGTGTGTCCTGCGGTGGGTTGGCACCCTGCCCAGGATTGTTTCCTGCCTTGTGCCCTGTGTTGGCTGGGATTGGCTCCAGCAGACCCCCGTGACCCTGTGTTCGGATTCAGCGGGTTGGAAAATGGATGGATGGATGGATGATTATTAGCTAATCTGTTAGGACAGTTTCACCTCTATATATACTTAACTTTTGATCACTGATGTGCATAACTCGCAAACATTTCAAGTTAAAATTGCAAACTGTTGTATCTTAAAGAAGCAAGACACAGAAGTATTTAAGTATACAAAGACAAAACAGAACATTAAATGAGATGATATAACATTGCAAAATTCTGCAGACTTTTTTTTACAGTCTTTAGGGAGCTCAATTCACCTGTTAATCAAAACTACAAACTTAATATGAAAAATAAAATGGCCAGTAAATATAGTTTACCCATTAAGTGATAAACATTAATGGAAGAAATAACTATAAAGGCTGCTGTTTTCATTCCTGTTTGTAACGTTTCAGTAGTGGAGAATTCATGTAATGAAGAGATGAAGGTCGAAGGGTGTCTCACCTCTAGTGTGACATGATTTATTGTGGATTACTGGCTAGTATAATTAATTAAACACCGACATATAGAGTATTTTTCTGGGCAAAAGTATGCTTTGCATAATGGTAGTCACTGCAATAGTGACCCGCTGCTTGGCCATTCATCTTTATATATAATATGCTACAGTGGCAGTTCGTTTGTCCAGGATTTTAAATCACTTATAGCTCGCAAACCATTTGACCTATTTACCTGAAATTTGGTCCACATACACTATGTGATATCTACTATCCACTTTTGGGGTGATGATTGACCTCCAAGGTTATTCTTCGTTTTATTTTTTATTTTATTGTAGAATCAACTCGACAGTTGCCAGCAGGACAACCATGTGGCTCATGCGTGCAGATGCCGTTCTCACCCCTATCACCTTCGCCGTCACTTCCCCTACCTCTTCGTACCTTAAAATCATTCTTGAGGCAGGTTGAAGACTTAAGTTGCAGTGTAAGTTAAAAATTAAAGAAAACATACTAAGAAATTGCAACACAAACACCGACTTAATCAGTTTTAAAGCGAAAAGATGCCGACTAAAGAAGAGAAGAAGCAGGCCACTAGGGTGAAGAAAAAAAGAGCTGCTCAGGAAGCAGCAAGGGCATCAACCTCTGAGCAAACAAATGCTAAACATACACAGAAAGAGTATGAAAGCTATGAACGCTCAGGTCAAGCTTATTCGTGCAGTGCACCATTACTGGTACACTATAAAACAGAACAGAATACATTTAATGGAACCTCTCTTAGCTGGGAGTAGTTTTGCCAGGATGGCAGAAGAACACACTGCAGCCACCTTTACATGTGCTTTTAATAAGTTTTTTCTTTAGATGCTGTACTATTTGAACTGTAGACCTTGGAAAAAACAAACCATTCATAAAAAGCAGCGATAATCCTACCTTTTCCTGCTTTTTCTAAACACTTTATCTTCTGATCCTTATATATATATATTTTTTTTTTCAGAATATATTTAGAAGTACTTGTGGAAAATTAAAGAGCTGAACATCACAATATTGACTTCTGTATATTAATTTTTATTAAATATAAAATTGAATCAATAACTCAATTAATTTCTTAGCCCTAATTGCAACAAATTGTGCAAAGTCTAACTGGTTAGGACCAGCTGCACCATGTATCATAAATAGTGAATTTCGAGGAGAGGCTGGTTATGTGAGTGCCGGAATGATGAACAAAGGGGGTTCAATATCATGCAGCAGATCATCAAAGCGCAAGGAAGACATTCAAAATTGAGGTGAAGCTCTACATTATGTAGGTCACCCACTAACGAGAATTTTGTAGCGATTACTACAAGGAGGAGACAGCATCACAACCAAGTCAGAGAATATACCTTGCTCTCTGCAAACAGAATCCAGAAACCACAGGCAATAGCAGTCCTTTGTTTTCAGAAAAAAAAAACTAACTTTAGGACTGAAAAGGTGAGAAAGCACAGGGCACATTAGACTCTTTACAGTACTAGTCAGCCTGCAATGTGTTGAGTCATGAATGTACAGTATAACATGAAACCAAGAATGTATACTGATGAAGCAGGTAACCATTTTAAACGGTTGGGGCTTACTTACTACTACAGAAGCTTGCTGCTCACATGTGTTGGCTTGAATGTTCCAACAAAGCTCCTATCACAAATTTTCAAGTGTTTAGCCTTAGGAAATGGACATTAACCTTTGAAAATCAGATGACTATACTCCATTACAAATGGATCTTGCCTTATGCAGTCACAGAAAGGGCATCAGAGGAATCATATATATATAAAAAAAAAAAAAAAGATGCTCACCACTAACAGATATGTACTCGGGGCATTGGAGGTTGTGAAGGTACTCCCTACTATTAGCCCAAAAACTGCAGAGTGTGAACATTGCTTTGTCAGGCAGTGACCTCATCTTTAATAACTTTGTGACACTCCTAATTTTAATGTGGCTGTTATATACAGATCATTGTCTGTGTTCAACTAAAGGTGTATGACACTGTTAAGGATATACATTGCCTCTGAATAACCCTGAAAGTCAAACTGATGATGTTTTAGACAGAGAAACTATTTGGTAGGGTCTAAAGTAGGTCTGAAAACAAAATTTGAGAATACAGTATATTAATGTAGTATTTCAGTTCGTTTTCAATAAAACATTTTTGTACACATTGGATTTGCATGACATAATAGCTTTAAAAATCATCCGTTTGCTAAAATATTCTATTCCAAACTACCAAATGTGCTTACACTGCAGTAGAAGATGAGTGATATGCACTCGTGTATAACAAACTTTAAAAATAATGTTGCAGGTAACTAACGGTAACCAAAAGTAAACTTGCTTTTTCCTAGGTAGTCAAGGGTGGGTTTGGGTGCTATCAAAAAACAGGGCCTGTTAAAGCCCATTGAGGCATTCCCTGTGTGATTTTGAGCTATCCAAGAAATAAACTGTTGCTGTTGTTGTAATCCTCCATCCCATATAGAACACTGAGCTACCAGAAAGCGTACCTGGCCTACCAGGTTTAGAAAGGTGGTAGCCCAGCAGACTACCATATGTTTTTACAGTCTGTCCAGTCCTGATGAGCCTTTCATAGATCTAATGACCAGATGTTGAAATCCAAGAGCTATTTTAGCATTGTGTAGTGCCATCAACATGACTGCATTGTTCAATCCCACAATGCAAATTATAGCTTGTTATAAGATTTTACCTGAAAGTATGGTGTCCAGCATCTAGTATGACATACAAAGTCCAGCTCAGCATTAACTTTAAATCACAACTAAGATACAAAAATCCTACACATTGGAAATGATTTGACACAGAACATTTATTATAACTATTTCAAATTAAATTGCATATACTGACAAAGTTTAATAACTGGGTAGGTTGGGGTTGAATATTAATTTGTTTTGTTATTTTTGTTTGTATTTATTGTGAAGTAAATGGTAATATATATATATGTTATTTTTTTGATTAGAATTATATTGTTCTGTTTTTTGAAAACTTAAAAAAGTTTAATAAATGCTTCAATTTGTTATTTAGCATATTTTTGGTTTCCTTGTAGTACTAGGGTGTTATACCGTGTTAGCCATTATGAATGTAGAGAAAAGCCAAGCAAAATGACATCTTTTATTGGCTAACTAAAAAGATTACAATATGCAAGCTTTCGAGGCAACTCAGGCCCCTTCTTCAGGCAAGATGTAATTTGGTTTCCTTGTTAACTCTATTTTCCACCCTGATTTTTAGTAGCCATTGGCACAAAGACATTAAACTCAATTTATTTTAAAAAAATTATTTGAGATCATCTGTTTACAAAGTGCTATGCATAAAGTTGAATAGTTTGCCATCTAAATGGCATATTGCATCTGTCTGTATATCTCTGTGTTGTTTTTCTATAAGCCTGTAAAGGCAATCGAACTCATGTTCCAGTAGGGAGCAGCCCTCCCTATTTGCTAGCATATAACTTCAGGTGAGGTTGATGTGACGGCCAGATTTTTGTCTAGTAAAGGCAAATTTACAAACACTGGATATAAGAAAATTGAAAAATGTACATCAGCACTTCCCATCAAACTCCCTGTGATAATCCAGATACTTTAAAGCTATAGCAAATAGTGCTAAGATTGCAAGAAAATACCCAATAAACTATACAGATGTGAAATAGTATGTTTTGGAAGTAAAATTTTACAATTATTTGGAAAGGCAATCACACTGCAGTTCCAAAAAAAATCTATTTGAAATTATTCAGGGCCTGAATTTCATTTGTGATACTGATGGGTTTTTATAAAATTTCGGTATAGGAGCTGCTATATAGAAAACACTGCTGTGTGTGTGTGTGTTTCTGATTGGTCAATTTGGCCGAGGTGATGCAATCAACAGGGGAAGTGCTGGGCAAGAGATGGTGATTTACATGAGAACGTGTAACGACATAGGAGACATGCTAATAGTCAAAAATATATGTATGTTTTAAAAGCAAGTAATGGGGCTTCATCTACCATCGTTGGTAATAAAAAAGCAGACATCAGCCAATCAAGGTGTCTCAAAATGACAAGGGTCTTAGAAGCAGGCTTTACAGGAACATACTTGAGAGGCAGCAGCAGAAAACAGAGACCCAGCCACACAAGGATACAGAGGAAAGACATACGAGGAACACTTAAAATACATGTAGGGCAACAGATATCAAAGATCAAATATTTTAAAATATATTCTAATACCTTTAACTTGACCAGAAAATTATAAAGAACAATGTTATCATCACAGACTATACATTTATCCGATCATACACACATACTAAATGTATTAACTGACATTTGATATAAAAAAATAACTAATGTTTGAATTTTTATCAGTGCCATGTAAATTACTGAATACCAAGATTATTCAAGGTTATTTTTTATTGACACAATCTCTTTAAAGCTGCTTTTGTAACATTTTTCAAATCAGGTTTGTAAGGAAAATCCATCATATCAGGATTGTCACATTTTGTGTTGTGAGATTTATGTTTGCATCAGTATATAGAAAACACATTAGCTGGATAATAACACTTACTGATGGGTAATATTGAAATTACAGTGTCAAACTCTTTCATTAATTTTAAATTAACTTCCTCCCTTTTTACATTTGTCTCAAATTTTTGAAAGCAAACTTGTCAATTGAAGATTAATCCATTACTTCCAAATTCCAAGACCCTTTGAACTCTTAATAAGGTAACAGGCTTTATTAACTGCTTTTTTTATTTATTCCGCCTTTTTCTGTAAGACAATATTAAATATATAAGTAATAACAACGAAAACAGCTTTAAAATACTGATATATCCATTAAGTAGTTAACCAGATATTTAAGTAAACAAGTGTTGGTATTTACAAATATCAAAATACAATGCAAGGCTTCAATTTTAATTTGGAAAGAGAATGGAATCCTCCAAGTGCAACAACAAATATGGAGTTTATGATCTTGGGGGGATTTCAGCATAGCATTTAAAAAGAATGCTTCATCACGATCTACCTGTTTTATCTTAGCACATGAACATTGTAAATTTATTCTCTTACATTTTCTGTCTAATAACTGAAACATTCTGCTTAAAACCCATACCAAAATAAAAACATTCTAACAAAAATATGTATTGTTCAATTAGAGAATTCCAAGATAATTCAAGATATTTGCATTTAATTGAACTCTTTAAAATTGCTTTTGTAACATCAAGACTAGGTTGTCAGTGAACCTGTGTTAGGTTTTCAACCGTTGTTATGGTAAAATATATATTTGTATAATTAGCTGGTTAAAAAATATTAGTAAAGAGTAATATTTAACAGGTGAGTAAAATTAATTCAAATTTCAAATGTTAGAAACTTGTGGTGCTTTATTTTCCAAATCTGTGCCTCATTATTATTATTTTCTTTTTTTTACATTTTCCCCGACTTTAAAGCTGTGTGAAATCAAACTTGTCATTTTTACATGAATCCTTTATTTTAGAACTACTGTAAAATAGCCTGTTTTGTAGTTTTCAATGTTTCTTAAGTGAGTAATCATAGCTTGTTTGCTTATGCTCTTGTGCAAATCCGAAATTTAAAAATTTGGGTTGTTGTTAATTGTATATAGATAACTATGACAGCATAACAGTTTTCAACATACCATTTAAATATATGACGTGTGCTTTACTTTTGGGTTATACTAAAGAACAATAGCTTGTCTTCAAAAACAAAACAACACAAATTCAGTGTTTCCAAATTTGTATTTAGCACTGATGTATGCGGTATTGTTTGTCCTGCTAATTATGTGCTTCTGCTAAAATAGTACATTTTGTATTAACAGGGAAATGTGCACTGTGCTTTGAAGCTTTGAAACACCAAGTAAATTTTACTTCAGTGTTAACAAATGGAGCAGCTCAAGTCATCGCCAGTGCAGAAAAACCAAATAGCCACTTTTCTTGTAGTCTTGCCTCAATGTTAACTTGCTATAGCCGTTGCTAGCGTTGCCAGTCCTTCCACATCCCACAGTCCTACATGAAGAGCTGTGGATGTACCTATGAATGTGAACTGTATATGCAGGTTAAAATGCATGATATTATATATTAAAACAGCAGCATCTCACACCTGATTGGTCATATCATTGCACTGCCATAGCAAGCTCTAATCATGTACTTTAATTTCCAAGCTAAATACTATAGTAGCATGAAAGTAGCAATACAGTGATTCCTCGCTATATCACGCTTCGACTTTTGCGGCTTCACTCTATCGCAATTTTTTCCTCATACACGGTTACATCACTACGCATGCGCTTTCTGAGAACTTTTATCTAAGCCCCACGATGGCTCCTAAACGTGCTGCTTTTTCTAAGCCTTCTGACAATGAAACTAAGCGCCAGAGGAAGATGCTTACCATCCAGGAGAAGGTGAAACTCTTGGATATGATCAAAGATGGCAATACCCTACAAAAGCCTCCTCACGCATATGAAGAGACAGCGCCAGCAACTGCCTATCAAGATGTTCTTCAGCTGCGCACCCAGACACCCACTGCCTACTCCTAGTACTCCTTCAGCGGAAGAAGACAACGACGCACCTGCTGAAGATACTGCACCACATTGTCACGCTTGGGTCGCAGATTTGCACAGAGACACAGGAGGTTGTACAAAAAAAAAAAAAAGAACTTTATTCAAAGCACTGCAAACAAACATTTGTCTCTTTTCAAAAGTTTAAATGTGCTCCATGACAAGTCAGAGATGACAGTTCCGCCAGGAGCAGAGAATGTCTGAGAGAGAGAGAGAAACAAAACAACCAATTCCAAAGCTGAGAGGCGCTGCACAATACTTTTAAGTAAGCGGAGTACCGCGTGAGAGGTTTTATCGCACATTATAGCGCAAGTAAGAAGGGTAAGGAGCAATGTGAAGGTAGACTGTCAGCTGTTTCAGGGGTTTTCCCAGGGGCGTCTGTGTCCTCTGAGGGTGCGATCAGCGCTACAGCTTACAACCTGAAGACTCTCCTACTGAGCTCGTGCCTTCATAGGTTAGTGGTTGTGTGTAAGAACTGTGTGTGTGTAATTAAATGTACAGTACAATAATAATAATATTTGTAACGTCTAATATGTCTTATTTTCTCTTATTTTGTCTAATATATTGGGTAATACGAGTGTAATGGTGATTAAAGGGTGTTATTCCATGTCTAGAGGGCTCTAATAATGTTAAAAAACGTATTAAGAAGGTCGTAAACAGGTTTTCTATACTCTTAACTGCGAAAATATTCGATTTATAAATAAAGAATCCTACTTCGCGAAAATGCATTTACCGCGGTAGAGTCTGGAACGGATTAACTGTGATAAACGAGGGTTCACTGTAATGATTTTTTTTTTTGCCTTGAAATAGCAATGTGACTATCAGTGCATGCTCCCAACCTCTCAACCACTGTGATAGTCCTGCTAAGGCTGATCCGATGGTCGAATATATTATTTATCGCAAACTGCAGCCGTCACTTTTTTTTTTCTTGCGTACGTCACAAGAAAGCTGTCAGGCATTCATATTCGCAGTAAGAGGCGCTTGAAACTCCTTTGCTTATCTATACGTAATTTAGCAAAAGTGGAATGTAGTTGAAAAGGCAGCCTGATCAGTGGGTCATGCAAAGTTTGAATGGGAAGAGCTCAGATGTACAGTATCTATAGCACCACTCTGCTGTGGTGGTCACAGACTGAGCGTTGGAAGTGGGCTGGCGCTCAAAGCTTCAAGGGACCCCCCCCCCCCACTTTTAATATTATATACTAATATTTACAGGTGCTCCGACCTCCAAAAGGGAGCCTCTTATACCATCATGTAAAAGTAGTAAGTTGGGAGAAGGAACAAGATGCTGACTAAACAGAGTACTGCTAGTATTTTGGTTCCATTTCAAACACTGGCAGATACTGCAATTTCTCGGCTGTGAAGTGGCACGTCTACAAGCTTAAGTGGCTGACTCAGCATTTGTTTTTGGCACCAGCCAGTATGAAGGTCAGTGGCCAACAGATTTCAGCCTATACAAATTAAAACCGCTGAAAGAAACTAAGGTCCTCCTTTCTCCTCTGTCCACATGGAAGGTCGCTACAACAGAAATGCAAGTGTACTGTGTTTGCAAAATAATAAATATAAAATAAACTGGTGTACTTTACTTTAAAAAAAAAAAAAAAAAAGCCAGTGCCATTCTCCTCCTGCGTATACATTATATATTGCAAGCTCATAATACCAATCAGCACTCAGCTTTATACACATTTTGCAGCATATCATTTACATACATTATAAGAAAAGGCAAAATACATGCTATAAACAAGCCACTAACAAACACAAGCACAATTTTCTTTTTTTCATAAAATGTACCAAGTTGCTATTTTTGTTCAGAAGATGATAGTAAGAACAACTGTGACCATTATGTTTGAGTGAGTAAAAGTAATTATTAAGTTCCGGATTCTTTATATATAAAAAAAAAAAAAAAAAAAAAAAAAACTAGTTTCCTGCTAGAAGACATTCATTCAAATCCATTTTATGATGAGGCACATCTCATTTTAGAGTTTCAGGCCAATACTGCATCATTATTTGTAGCTATTTTAAATGTACTTGAAGCAAATCACCTTTAAATCATCGTAATAGCATTAGCATTGTGTACTGAGTTACACCAATCTATGAGACATCAAAACTACTGTGCCCAAAGCTAAAACGAATGCATACCATCCTATTCATCCAGTGTAGACAAATTCCACGGTACATGGGTAGAGCCGCTAATTATTTGTAATCCACAAGTATCTCTCTATCACTTAAACACTGTCCTCCAACGATGGTGTCGTAAATCGATGTTTTCAAATGGCAATGTGAACATTTAAGACTTTGCAGAGCCTTACTTCATGCTACAGTAAGTTAAATCATGCAGAATGTTTAAATACAGTCATATGAAAAAGTCTGGGAACCCCTCTTAATTCTTTGGATTTTTGTTTCTCATTGGCTGAGCTTTCAAAGTAGCAACTTCCTTTTAATATATGACATGCCTTATGGAAACAGTAGTATTTCAGCAGTAACATTAAGTTTATTGGATTAACAGAAAATATGCAATATGCATCATAACAAAATTAGACAGGTGCATAAATTTGGGTACCCCAACAGAGATATTACATCAATACTTAGTCGAGCCTCTTTTTGCAAATATAACGCCTCCTATAGCCTTCAATGACTGTCTGGATTCTGGATGGAGGTATTTTTGACCATTCTTCCATACAAATCTCTCCAGTTCAGTTAAATTTGATGGCTGCCGAGCATGGACAGCCTGCTTCAAATCATCCCATAGATTTTCGATGATATTCAACCCAGAGGACTGTGACGGCCATTCCAGAACATTGTACGTCTTCCTCTGCATAAATGTCTTTGTAGATTTCGAACTGTGTTTTGGGTCATTGTCTTGTTGGAATATCCAACCCCTGCGTAACTTCAACTTTGTGACTGATGCTTGAACATTATCCTGAAGAATTTGTTGATACTGGGTTGAATTCATCCAACACTCGACTTTAACAAGGGCCCCAGTCCCTGAACTAGCCACATAGCCCCACAGCATAATGGAACCTCCACCAAATTTGACAGTAGGTAGCAGGTGTTTTTCTTGGAATGCGGTGTTCTTCTTCCACCATGCAAAGCGCTTTTTGTTATGACCAAATAACTTAATTTTTGTCTCATCAATCCAAATCACTTTGTTCCAAAATGAATCTGGCTTGTCTAAATGAGCATTTGCATACAACAAGTGGCTCTGTTTGTGGCATGAGTGCAGAAATGGATTCTTTCTCATCACCCTGCCATACAGATATTCTTTGGGCAGATTGTGCTGAATTGTAGAACGATGTACAGATACACCATCTGCAGCAAGATGTTTTTGCAGGTCTTTGGAGGTGATCTGTGGGTTGTCTGTAACCATTCTCACAATCCTGTGCATATGCCGCTCCTGTATTTTTCTTGGCCTGCCAAACCTGGGTTTAACAGCAACTGTGGCCTTCCATTTTCTGATTACATTCCTTACAGTTGAAACTGACAGTTTAAACCTCAGATAGCTTTTTGTAGCCTTCCCCTAAACCATGATACTCAATAATCTTTGTTTTCAGATCTTTTGAGAGTTGCTTTGAGGATCCCACACTGTCACTCTTATGAGGAGAGTCAAAGGTAAGCACAACTTGCAATTGACCACCTTAAATGCCCTTTCTCATGACTGGACACAACTGTCTATGAAGTCCAAGGCTTAATGAGCTAATCCAACCAATTTGGTGTTGCAAGTAATCAGTATTGAGCAGTTACATGCACTCAAATCAGCAAAATTACAAGGGCACCCAAATTTGTTCACAGCCAGTTTTTCATATTTGATTTAATTTCATACAACTAAATACTGCTTCACTAAAAATCTTTGTTCGGAAAACACCCCAGTACTCAGATGTTCCTAGGAAATTAAAGACATACCACTGTTATCTTTTTTGTTGAAAGTAAATTATTATGCAGGCTGGGAGGGGTTCCCAAACTTTTTCATATGACTGTGGACGCAATTCCCAAAGTCTCGCACTGAATTTCAACCATTCTACTCCGATGAAAGTTGTCCCTATGATCCTACTAGCTAAACAAATTCAAACAGAGAAGGTAGCAAGTCCAAGCCCTTATAGACAGGTTTATCAATTGACAATCCAGGAGTCAGCATGGGTTTTCCATCACTCTCCTCTTACAAAACATTTTCAGTTACAATAAAAATTATGTTGAATATGCACATGTCAAATATCTATAAAATGAGGCACGTGCTGAGAGTCTGAAAGGGGCAGAGGCTGTTTCAGGATAACAAGACGTACAAGGAGCAGGAGACAGACATTTCATAATAAAATTAAATAATTCCAGTTTTAAGCTACGATTATATGGGAATTGAATTTCATCACAATTGGAAGTATTGCATCTATTTTTTTTTAAATCTCGCGGTGTAAACTTAAAATGACCCTGGCTCTTTCAAAAACAAAAAAGTCTTTTATGACTATCACATTAATCCCATTGTGAATTAGTTCAGAAATAGTTAAATCAGACCCTTTCAATTTTTTCAAATTTTGTTATACTGCAGTCTTGTACTAAAACCACTTGAATCAACTTTCTCATCACATCATGTAAGACTCAATGCTGTGGAATGACAAAGCATAAACATGATTTTTTTGCAAATGTATTAAAAGTAAACAACTAAAATATTACACTGACACATAAAATCAGACCCCTGCTATGAAACTTGAAACATGGCTCATCATTGAGATGTTTCTAACACTTGTTTGGAGACCACTTGTGGTCTATTCAATTCATAGGACACGACTAGGAGAGGCACACACCTGTCTATAGACAGTCCCACATTTGACAACACGCATCAAAGCAAAAACCATGTCAAGGTCAAAAAATTGCCTTGACAGGTTACAGACAGGACTGTGTCAAGACCCAGATGTGAGGAAGGCTACAAAAAAAAATTCTATTACCAGGAGCACACTCACCATCATAATTCTCAGTTTGAAGAAATCTGGAACAACCATGACTCTTCCTAGAGATAGCTACCTAGCCCAACTGAGCAATCATAAAAGAAGGGCCATGGTAAGAGTGGTGACCAGGAACCTGATGGCCACTCAGACTGGGCTGCAGACTATGTGTGGAGAGGGGAGAAACTTCCAGAAGGACAACCATTACTGCAACACTCTAACGCTACAGGTTTTATGACAAAGTGGTCAGACTGATGCCTCTTCTTCATGATAATTATTATTGGGCTGACGTCTTCATCCAAGGTGATACAATAGGTTACATTTCTTTTGTTTTTTCTGGTGGGGCACAGGCAGGTGAAGTGACTTGGTCATGGTCACACACTGTCAGTAGCCCATAACTTCAAGGTTTTAAGTCCAAACCTTTAATCAAAATGCCACAATATCTGCCAGTAAGCGAAACAAGGAAGCCAGTTTCAAAGTTGCAAAATGGCACCTAAAGGACTCTCTGGAAGAGACAAGCTTCACTGGTCTTAAACCAAGGTCAGAGTCGTGTCTTGGCGAAACCAGGAATCCACTCATCACTTGTGCAATGCTATTACTGTACATATAACACTGTAACATGGCAGTGGCAGCATCAAATTGTTGGGCTGGACTGGGAGACTAGACAGGGTTGACAGAAAGCTGAACAGAGTAAAGTACAGAGATATATTTAATAAGCCCTTTGGAAATCAGACTTGGCAGATGAAGTGGCTTAGGGACAACTCTCAGAACGTTCTTGAGTGGCTTAGCTATAGCCCACACTTAAATCAAATCATATAAGACTGAAGAGACCTGAAAATATCTGTCCACTGATGGTCTCCATCCAACCTGACAGAGCTTGAGAGGATCTGGAGAAAAGAATGGCAGAAAATCCCTAAATACAGATCTGCAAACCTTGTTGCATCACAGAAGACTCCAGTATGCCAAAAATGCTTCAAAGAAGTACTGAGTAAAGGGTCTGCATAACTGCTTTAACGTGATATTTCAGTTTTTTACTTTTAATTTATTAATTTAATTTGGCACAAGGCTTCAACAGTTGCTGAAGGCACTGTTTACATTTGCTTAGAGAGCACAATGGTGCAAACAGCGAGAAGTTACAGATAATAGCATAATCGATTGCTTCTTAATGAAGGACCACACAAAGTCCCGAAAAAGGAATAGAGGCGGCTTTGTATTCAATTGAATGTAATGGACTTGGCTACATTTGTCTGTTTAACCATGCAAACACTTTTTAACCAGCTTACCTTTACCTGCGGCTATTCTACAAAAGTGACAAAAAAGCTGCTCCATCTGTTCGTTCCAAAGTTTGCAAACATTAATGATGCTCATCTTAAAACTGAAAACCCTGACAGACCACTCTGATTATTAATATTCATTACATTACTAGAAGCACATAATCTCAGAAACACACACTGTAGTTACCCGGGGATGGTAAAACAGCATACATCAATCAGCAAACACTAAATCTATTTACCACTTGGGTTTTGAAACCAAAATATGTTCATTATTGTAACAATCAAAATAAATACAAAAGGAAATGGGATCCAGTCTCCAGCTAGGTGTAATTAGTACAGGTATGATCAGTCCAAAATAGTGAGAAAAAAGGGAAAGAGAACAATAAGGCATCACGAGTCTGTGAAATCTGAATGTGACTTGGCAATTAAATATTGTATTACTGTCCCAGCGAACGTCTCCTCCAAAAACTGATACAAATAGATGTACAGTATGTCAAAACAGCAAATATCATAACATCACTTTATCAAACTTGTGACAAACAAAAGTGTGTTACAATAGCAGTTTGAGTTTGCATAAATTAAAATGGACTGACTGATCTTGGTATTCACTAATTTACGTGGCACTGCTATGATAACATTTGAATTTTTTTTTTTTTTAGCATTGATTTTAATTTTTTTGTTACTGAACAAAAAATACCAGTGAATAAATTTAGTACTTACACATTGAAAAAAAATTAAAAAGGTGGTCTTTGATGATCATATCATGCTATTATGAAATCCCTCGATTCATGTCTTGTGTAGACCTAAAGCGTGGGTGTGAAGAGAATGAATGAGTGGGTGACTAGATCAGAGAATCCACAAGTAAATGAGGAAGTGTGTCTGTTAAAGTGTGTGAGATGTGTGGATGGGGTAAGCAGGGTCTGGTCAAAAAAGTACTTCCTCTGCAAGAATATGACCCTAGGTTAAATTTATTTGATGACCTTACCCTATGGCTTAGGAATATACCCTCTAGATCAGGGGCGACAAACTTAAGGCCCATGAGCCAGGAAACTTTTTAAAGCAGCCTGTTTCATCAGTACTCAAAACATGTTACATAGAGCCTACGATGGTTATTAGATTTCTCAAACACGCCCTTTAACACGCATTTCACATACAGATTTGATCTCTACACAGATGTCTACTTTCTTCTGTCTGCACAGTACACTGCAGCTACAAACCTATAGTATGAATGGAAACTGGCTGTTTATAATGACACAAAAAAGAAAAAGTGAAAAGATGGTGATATGCCACATTGGCATTAAGAAATGTAGTGTTTTAGCATGCTGTCAAGGATATGACAGTCTCATAAATGAGATGGTAGCTCGACTTCACTTTGCTCACTTTTTAAGCTGCACAGGTATCAAGGCTAGCAACCTTTCCACAGCTTGCCTGACTTAACTGTTACATGTGGACAGAATATGCATTTCAACTCATGTTAAATGTGATCACTATTAATTTCTAACCAATTACAAGCGTAATTTGTATGATCCATCACCAGCGTGTTTACATATTTTTTTTTTCATGTGGACAAGCGCCACCCAATCGTTAAAAGTTCAGTTGTAAATAGAGGTAGGGTACTTTAGCCACAAATTCTCACATGTGTCTAGAGTGCCACTCTCATTTGACTTTATACACTGCAGAAATGTTTCGCTCAATGCTGATTTCAGTCCCATGGCTTCTATTAATTTTCACAACACCTGCAGTGTCCAAGAAAAGAAAGACAAGAGGCAGAATATACGATTGTGATGAGTAAATGCATACCTATGTGTCTTGTTTATAAAGAAAATTGATTGGTGATAGTTGCTTATTTATATATTCCGGATGTATTTGATAAATGTTATTTTTGGCCTTGAATAAAACTGAGTTTAACACACGTGCTTTACATATTACTGGATATTTTTCACATGTTGTTGAAAAGTTAATACATAAAACAAGATTTTATAAAATCTAAAATTACTCTGTCATGGTGCCAAGGGAGTAGCAACATGTTGGTCTAATACGAAGGTAAGAATTTCATTATACCATATATAGTACACGTAAGAATACTATTATTAATACACGTGCATTACCAAATACCCTGAGCCTAAGAGCAACTATGGGGTCTGAATTATCTTCTATAAAAGCATCTATCTAGTTCTACCTCTCTTTTCTTCTCAGTCTGTTGCAGCTCCTTCTAACCTGTGTATTCTAGCACATACTGGAAATGAGAGCGACAACTTATCTAAATGCCTAATAAACTGAAATAAAATAAACAATAATACAAAACTAAAAACAAAAATTTGCTAAAAATGTAAGCTGTGGTATCAAAGAAAAGTAACTTAACTTTTCTGGAAGTTGGCTATCAGTAATCAAACCCCTTAAATGGAAGGGAATCACATACATATAGAAGGGGTGATGAGAACACCCAGGCTAATATCTGCTATAAAGTGGACATGTACAGTGTATGTAATAAGCTTTTTGTTTCACATACGCGCAATGCCCCAATGGCAACAATTGTAAGCATTAGATGAAAACAATATTTCTTACAAGACTACTGCATAAAGTTTCACTTTATAACAAAAGGTCTAGACAATGAAAAAAAACTAATTTATTTCAAACGTGCCTGCTTCTTAAAGAACATAAAGAGCTAGTCATTACTGAAAAACAAATAATAAATTAATCTAACTCAACCCTACTGAACTTTGTAAAGCACAATACCTCCAGAATGTTGATTGTGCTTTATACTAATCAAAGCTATTTCTTTTAAAAATTGTGAGGCATTTCAGTTGTACTTTATACCATACTGATGGCTGGTTACATGAGGATTTTATGTAAACCAGGTTGTTAATCAATTGAACTAAATGCAAAACTATAATATGAATGTTCACTATATTATATGCATTGTGACTAATAAGGACTGGACAAATAGACAAATCTTTACATTGTGCCCTGAAATCATAATAATACTGGGAGAGATTATGGAGAAAAACCTACAAAGTACAACTACTTTCAAGATGGATACAGTATATGTTCACACACAAGAAATTCAGGTCCTGGAACTTCAACTATACAATCTACCTATTTAGAAAAGAATGGTTCTGCCACATCATTAAATTATACGTAAATGCTCATTACAACAGTTAATGTAAAGGCAAAGATGTTTTATGTTTTTAATTTTAAAACCTCCCCAGCAAATTCAAAATAGCCTGAATATGATTCTATGTTATACCAGTTCAGATGGGAGGGACGAGACTAATAGAAATGTTCATTTTTGCCATATGCATAAGAACAGCCTTATAAATATTTCATGAATTGTAGTCTATGTTGTAAGACAACTAGAAATGGTGTATGCCAATACTCTTTTAAAACTCCTCATATACAGTGAAAATTTCAACATGCAGTATCACTGCATTAAAACAAAAGTTTGGTGCTTCTGATTCTTTGCCCTTTAAATAGCTGCTTAAAAAAAGATTAAGGAAATGACGGAATAGTGGCGCATTTTCACTGCATACATAAAAAAAATCAAATTCAATATATATTCACACACCACATTTAAATTTATAATGTAAAAGCAGCCCATACTCCAAGCACTACACCAGAATATATTGCTTTAAATAATTACTTTTGTAGTGAATAAAAAAATCAATGTCCAGAAATTAAACTAGCAAACACTGTCATTGTGAAAAAAAAATGTCATCACTTTCAACTGCCAGAATATCTAACTTTTACAAACATTGACAAAGCAAAGCAACATGTGTATTATCACAGTAGTCCCAACTTGCACCTTCAATGTTAGCATAGCCATAGTTGGGCTTCGGTGTGCAGCTGCGTCTGTGGCATTTCTCCTCTGTTTGGCACCTTTACCTGGGCATTAGGTCTTTGTAAAAAAAAGTTTGTTCTATGCCTTCAAAAACCAGTACAGATATCAGCTCCTTTTGTATATTTGGAGAAATAAACTTTGAAGTGGTTAATTACAACATATTTAAACATTCACAGAGGAAGAAACAGCAAAGTCGACTTGAAAAGAATTTAAAACAAAATTTTGTTTGCATGTTTTCTTATGGGTGCCCTGGTTTTCTTTGACAGTCCAAAGAAACGCAGGTTAGATTAACTGGCGATGCTAAATTTGCCGCAACGTGTATGTTTGTCTGTGTGTTCATTCTCTGATAGGCTGGCGCCCTGTCCAGAAATTGTCCGTGCCTTGGGCCCTGTGCTTTCTGGGACAAGCTTTTAGCTGCCTCACGACCCTGCTCAAGATAAATTGGGTCTAGAAGTTGGATGGATTATTCTAGCATGTATATACGTACATATGTATATTTATTTTTACACTCCACTGCAAAGCAAAGTAGTGTATGTACTTAATATATTGATTGAATAGCTGTAATATTATGCTGTCAAAATTAAATTAATCTGAGCAGCCAAAACATCTGTAGTCAAAATTAGCAAATCTGAAATGGACTGTCACATGTGCTTTTTTTTTTTTGTTTGTTTTACACGGAAATGGAAACTGCTTCAAAACAGATTAATTTTCCCAGAGTTCCAAGTGTATATTGGAAATAACAGTGGCAATACTGCTACGAATTTTAGGATTTAAAAAAAAGTAAACTTTTTTTTTTAATTATTAACATAACAGAAACACAATACTAGAATTATTTTCACTCTTATTTTCTGTGACAAATCCCTTGATCAGTATATACTTGAAAATTTTCCAATCAATTAAAGCCCTAAACAACTCAACCATTCTTTATGCTGCACACTGTGGCAGAACATTTCTAAAACCGGGAGTAAAAAAATTTTAATTTTGCATAACATGTGCCATTAAATGAATTGATTACAACACACTGACAAATAATATATATATATTATATACACACACACACAAAACCAAAACTGAACATCGAAATTTTGTTTTGACACATTTCAAGAATGTGTATAAGGAATCCTTTGCATATCACATCATCATAAAATTATGGTAATTCGAAGGTTGGCAAATTAATATAACTATAAACACAACAGAACTAAACTGGCTAAGTCAAAACCACTGTGAACGTTCACTGTGCCCATAAAGCTTGTGATCTTGGGAGTGTAGCACCCCAGATTCAACTGAAAGGGCATTTATGCCAATATTTAAGACGACGACTAAATTCACACCCACAAAAACAACGTATAAATAAAAATGACAGTCGAGTATACGCATAAAACTATATCCACCTTTCTTCGATTGTGTACGTGAGAAAGGAGGTAGTGCTGATTTTGGTAGGGAGCAGAGATAATCGCCAGGCTAAGAATCACCATTTCTAATTTTCATGTGTGTTTGAAGATGTGTCTTAATACAAGCGTGATCATTAACGACCCTGTATTTGCCGGCTTCTATGTAACGAAGCTTACTTTAACCCAACTGCGTAACAAACGCGCAGTTCTCACGCCTTTCTAGGAGACCATTTCCAGACTGGATCTTATTTATGATTATTTTAAGAGACAGCTAAATATTACACCAACTCTCTCTTAAAAGTTATTATAGTTATGTGTAACATTTTCATTTTGACCCAGTGATCAAAAGGCTGTGTTCCGGATATATTTATGTCTCCTGATTAAAAATGTGTGGCTTTGTTTGAACAGAAACAAAAAAGGAGTTAGATGTGATCTGCCTAGAACTTGATACGCAGTCTGCTCAAATTGCCTCTAATAAAATAATCACTGGAGAACAAAAATGAATAATTGTTCTTATGAAGAGATTTTTGTAACAAGCTAAAGCAAACAAAGCGCGGCCTAGCCAGACGAGCCACAGATCACGGAGCCACGGACTTTCCCGAGAACAGCGTACCGAGTTTAGTCTCTCTCTACTCGGTAACACTTCTCTCTTACCCTACGCCTCATTCGATGCCACAGGCCTTGCTCCCACCCACAACCCCCCTCTCCACCAGCCTCCCTTCCTTTCCTTGGGATTCCGTACTCCGACAGACGACACATACCTGCTATTTCGTTTTAGTTTTTAACATATAAATGGCGTTTCTTACCTCTTTCTCCGTTGTTTCTCTCGGGCTGTACCGGGCGCGGCCTCGACACTCGCCTGTGTCTTCTGTTCGCTGCTCTGACGGAGTTCATTTGGGGAGTTTATTATTTGAAAAATAAATAGATGGAGCCCTCCGTCCTCTTAAATTCTTGCGCCAGCAAACCAATAGTCCAAACCCCTAAAAAAATAATCCCCCCAGTGCAAAAAAAGAAAACAAAAAAAAAAAAAAAAAAAACCAAAACCTCCCTCCCCCCCCGTCCACGGTGCCGGGGTTTGGTTATTTTATCGGTGTTAATTTTGTTGTTGTTGTTAAAGATCCCCCCTACACTCCTCTCACTCCGCTCCGTCTCTTTCTGGCAGGAGGAGCCATTGACTCTGATGGAGACATACACACACATCCACTCACAGGCACACGACAGCACGGGCCGGCCCCCGACCAATCATAATGCGCGGCTCATCCTTCCCTTCAGCTATTGACCAATAGTAAAGAGTTTTATAAAGGGAGGCTAGTTTTCTGTACTTGCATATAAGAAAGTAGAAATGAAATTTTTCAAAAAGTGCAAAGCATGGGTTGGGCTCCAAAGGTAGAAGTCTGTCTTCTTGACAGGCCGATTTCGTTTTTTCCTGTTGGCTTGTTTGTTGGTGTTGAGTTTGAGTTCCCTGCCACATAGGAAAAGCCCATTATAAAACCAAACACCAGAAAGGTAAATACTTTACTATTATTAATATAGTTAAATGTAAGTATCATGTCATTCCCGTTATATGGTAGAACATAGGAAAATATGAAATTTGACAAACGAAATGAGACCAGTCCATTAAGCTCATTTGCCAAGCTAACAGCTAAGCTGTCACAATACCTCATCCAGACACCTTTTAAGGGTTGTCAGGGTTTCTGCTTCAACTAGCCTACATGGCTCAGCAGTTTTTTTCCAGATTCCCACAACTCTTGCTTAAAGAAGTGTTACCTAGTTTCAGTCCTAAATATACTAAGTCTTAATTTACACTGGTGCCTTCAAGTATGTGATTCACCCTTAAAGTTAAAAGAGCCAGAAAGTTAAAAGAGTTCTGCTGGCTCTACTTTATCAATGCCTTTGTAGGTTTTGAAGACCTGTGTTAAGTCCCAGTGTTGCCTCTGAGGCAGATGGTGTGATGTGGGGTCTAAAGCTTTGGACCACAAATCCTGAGACTGTGGGTTCACATCCTGCTACTGACATTGTGTGACCATGAGCATGTCACCTCACCTGCCTATTCTGTAATTGAAGAAACAAAAGAAATGTAACCTTAAACTGTTGTAAGTTGCTAAATGAGTCACTATGTCTGTACTCAAGACTAAACAGATTTAATTCTCTGAGTCTGTCAGAGTGTAAGTCTTGGGATGTGTAATAATGTAGACAGCTGTCATAAAGATAGTGCTGGGGGGTTGGTTGAGGGGTTTACGGCAGACAATCGAAAGATGGCAATAAGGAAAGAAATGTTAACTAAACTGGAGCATTTTTGTATAGTTTGATAACTATTACAAGTTACCAGAAGTGGTGAAGCTTCTGTGTATAAGCATGGATGCTATTAAACTGCCCCCCGCTTTACATCTTGATGGATGTATCTCTTCACCATCAGAGCAATAGACAAAGTGGGAGAAACTAAAGTTTATACGCAATTGAGGTATGTAATATGTTTACTTCGTCAAGGGAACTAATCACGATGATCTGGAACTGGTAATAAAAAAAAGTTGAATGAATTTTGCTATCTGTGGAATAACAAGGTTTGACAGATGTATTTTTCTTTCCAGATTTCAAAAGGAAGATGAGACCTTTGATTGTTTTTCAATGGACCTTAAACCAAAGGCACAAACTTGTAATTTCAAACACTTTAAAGACTTAATTATACGTAAGCAACCCCTGAGAACTGAACCCTCCACCTGCACCCTTGACCCAATACCAAGAAATTTTTTCAAAGAAGTATCAGACGTGCTAATTGATAATGTTCTTGACATAGTAAATTCGTCATTAGATACGGGGGTCTTCCCAGACTGTCTTAAGACTGCTGTAGTTAAACCCCTACTTAAGAAAAATAATCTTGACCCCTCTGCTCTTGAAAATTTTAGACCCATCTCTAACCTGCCTTTCTTAAGTAAAATTCTAGAGAAGGCAGTCATTATACAGTTAAATGACCACTGCAATAAACATGCTATTCCTGATAAATTTCAGTCAGGTTTTAGAACAAATCACAGCACAGAAACTGCACTCGTTAAAGTAGTAAATGACTTGCGGGTAAATGCAGACAGAGGCCATTTATCTGTTCTCGTCCTCTTAGATCTGAGTGCCGCATTTGACACCATTGATCACAATATTCTTAGAAATCACCTTAGTCAATGGGTGGGCCTCTCTGGCAGTGTCTTAAATTGGTTTGAATCCTACCTTGCAGGGAGAAAATTCTTTGTTAGTTGTTGTAATTACAACTCAAGGACACATGATATCCAATATGGTGTTCCACAAGGCTCTATCCTGGGTCCGCTGCTTTTCTCAATCTACATGCTTCCATTAGATCAGATTATCTCAGGGCACAACGTGAACTACCACAGCTATGCTGATGACACACAGCTGTATTTATCAATAGCACCTGATGACCCCGATTCTATTGATTCACTAACACAATGTCTGACTTGTATTTCAGAATGGATGAATAGTAATTTTCTCAAGCTAAATAAAGAGAAAACTGAAATCTTAGTGATTGGCAATAATGGATACAATGAGGCTATTAGAAATAAACTGGATATATTAGGATTAAAAGTCAAGACGGAGGTAAAAAGCTTAGGGGTAACTGTTGACTGTAGTCTGAATTTTAAATCGCATATTAATCTGATCACTAGGACAGCATTTTTTCACTTAAGAAACATAGCAAAAGTTAGACCTCTTATATCATTGAAAGATGCTGAGAAATTAGTTCACACGTTTGTTTTCAGTCGACTAGATTACTGAAACGCAGTCCTCTCAGGAATACCCAAAAAAGATATAAATCGTTTGCAACTAGTGCAGAATGCAGCCGCTAGAATCTTAATAAGGAAAAGAAAATTCGAGCACATTTCTCCAGTTTTGATGTCACTACACTGGTTACCTGTGTCATTCAGGATTGACTTTAAAATTCTGCTTATGGTTTATAAAGCCTTAAATAATCTCACCCCATTTTATATATCGGAATGTCTGACATCTTATATTCCAAATCGTAATCTCAGATCCTCAAATGAGTGTCTCCTTAGAATTCCGAGAGTAAAACTTAAAAGAAGTGGTGAGGCGGCCTTCTGCTGTTATGCACCTAAAATCTGGAATAGCCTGCCAGTAGGAATTCGCCAGGCTAATAGAGTGGAGCACTTCAAAAAACTGCTGAAAACACATTATTTTAACATGGCCTTCTCATAATTTCACTGTAATTTAATCCTGATACTCTGTATATCCAGTTCATTATAATAACTATCCATGGTAGCTCTAAAATCTGTACTAACCCCTATTCTCTCTTCTGTTTCTTTTTCCGGTGTCCTTTTGGTGTGTGGCTTTCGCCACCACCATCTACTCAAAGCACCGTGATGTTCCAACAGTGAAGAATTAAAAGCCAGAAGTCTGCATGTCCATCATCATCAAGTCCTTCCGTGAGAACCCTAGACACAAGAGGACTATTTCATTTATGTTAGGTAGAATGCCCAGAGGGGACTGGGCGGTCTCGTGGCCTGGAACCCCTGCAGATTTTATTTTTTTTTCCAGCTGTCTGGAGTTTTTTTTTGTTTTTTCTGTCCACCCTGGCCATCAGACCTTACTTTTTTTATGTTAACTAATATTGTCTTATTTTAATTTCTTATGTTGTTATATATTTTTTTTTATTAATTACCGTCCTTCATTATGTAAACCACTTTGAGCTACTTTTTTGTATGAAAATGTGCTATACAAATAAATATTATTTTTATTATTATTTATTATTTATGACAGTTGTCTACATCATTACTGGATGCATCTCGTTGCACTCTTCTGCACAGCTTCAAGTGCTGCTATGTCTTTCATGTAGCGTGGTGACCAGAACAGCACAATGCTCCAGATGCGGTCTCGCTTGTTCATTATAGTCTGAGCATAACATCTCTTGATTTATATTCAATAGTTTTTACAATATAACCTAACATTTTGTTTTCCTTATTAATTACTTCTGCAAATTACTTTGATGATGAAAATGTTGTTTCAACAAAAAACTCATCTTCATGTATGTTTTTAAAGGAAACTAGCCAGAGCATTAAAAACTGAGATGAACAGTCCAAACTGGATTTAGTATTACTGTAATATAATCTGGCATGGTTTAGTGGTACAGTAGTTAGCAATGCTGCCTCACAGGTACAGGAGAAAAGTTATATTCCCAGGCTAGTGACTGTCTTAGTGAACTTTACACATTCTCTCTTTGCCTGCATGGAATTTTCTCCACGTACTCCAGTTTTCCCCACTAAGCACTGGAGAGTCTATCTGTCTTGCCATGAACACACTCTAGTTCTCTCTCTTAGCATTTTATTTATCATTCCTTCATCTCCAAGCTTCCACAGTTCATTGTTTGCTATATTATTGTAAGATTTTATCTTGGTCTGCCATCCTTGATAGTTCTACTCCAACGTTTTCAACATCCACCCTGTTTTGTAATTTTATGATATGGTGGTCACTTTGACACTGTTCTGTAAAGTCTGTCCTCTATACTTCCAAGACGTTTCTGGAATCAACCTGTTTGTCAAACTATGGACACACAACTAATCAAAGGTCAAATGACTCCTAAAAATGATATAGAGAACATTAAATCAATAAAAGCAACAAAATTAATAATAGTAATTCCTTAATAATTAAGTGATAAATACAGGCTAATAGAAATCAGAATAGCACCAACCAGCTAGCTATCACATTCACATAAACCAATAGGTGCATGAATCATCATAATACTAATCCTTTGAATAAACAACAGGACAATTTATTGTTCTACAACATCAATATTCTGTATTTCATTTAGAATAGACATACTTGTCCTGAAACCCAGAACTGGAATTCTCCACCTCATACAGGAGGCTTTGTGGGATCTAGCACCGAGGTGAAAAGTTTATTTGCACAATTGTTTTTTGACATGATTGGCCTTTAAAACCTCAATTCACAATAACTGCAGGGTTATAGGATGGATTTGGTGCCAATGTCCTTAGTATTCTATATGCTTATACCTCAATGGTGGTGACAGGTATATTGGGACACATTTTACCCTGGAGAATGGGATACGTTATTTCCCACAACCCTGTTTTATGTTTTGTAGTCATTACATTAGGTAAGGCTAGATCTTTATCACTAGCCTTATTTAATCATATTCTGTTATTGGTAATATGATGAATCATGCACCTATTGTTGTGCTAGATGCTAGTCTGATCCTCCTGTGTTTATCACTTAATCATTGAGGAATTACTATTATTAATTTTCTTTCATTTAATTTGTTTGATGTTCTTAATACCCTGTCGAGGAGTTGTTTGATTGGTGATGTGTCTATAGCTTGACTAACAGGGGTTAGTTTTATATGAAATATTTGATTTCCAAGTTGTACTGTGATGTGGGATACTATTTAGAGTACAACTGGTTTAATTTATATATTGGTTGGTTTATCAAGTGTTGCAAAGTAAGTTCCTTGCTTGCACCCACTGGTGCTAAGATAAACTCAAGCTCCCTAAAACCCTGAATTAGACAGAGCTGATTTAGAGAATGGATGAATGATTATAGCCTGTTGTATAAATTGTCTCATCATATAAATTTGTTTTCATGCAGTAGGGCATTACAGATTTTCCTTTTGCTCAGGTTCTTTCTGTTCACCAGTGCAAAGGTGCCATTTAATGAATACAGAGGAATCTTTTTTTTTTCTTTCTTGTAAGAAGCTCATAGACACTTTTGTTCATGCTCCACCAAGCAGGCTTCCTCACTGAGGCACTACAGCATTAACAGAAGGGAAACCAGATCTTCAAAGAACCGCACAACAAATCATGTAGCAAGCTGACAGTATGTGCATTTTTTAAAATTTTAATACTATATTTACACTATAAAGAATACAGTTTACACATACACATACCTTTTTAATGTCAAAATGGAAAATTATTTTTCTATCAATAAATGCAAGAAATATTGCTTCTAGTGTTGTCTGATGATGTTTTAATGATGAACATAGTGAGTTTCTTGCAGATTTTTATTCATTCATTCATTCATTCCAACACAGGGTCATGGTTGGCCAGTTCCTATTCCGATCACATCGCACACAAGGAAAGACCAGACCCTCTCATGGATGGGACACCAGTATGAAAACTCAAATATGCTCTCATACAGGGTACGTTTAAAGTTACAACCCTGTCTTTGATATAAGGTAGGAAACTGGAGACCCAGGAATAGCCACATAGATATGAAGAGAATACACAGACTCCACAATCAGTTACTTTTCAATCAATTGCTTTTCATTGCCTTATACAAGCACGCCAATATGTTCAATAAAATCTGCACATTCCTTACTAGTCTCTGAAAGCTGATGAGACCCTCTCTCTTTGGGGAACTAAAAATTGACAATCTCTTTTCTTTGTGGACCTGAAAGCTGAGATTCACTCTGACAAGCTCTTTGCCAGCGGCAGAGACTAGTCTGTGAAAACTAAGAAGCAGCTATTAATTCAAGAACAGAAACTCTCCTGCCAGAAAGAGCAACACTTTTCCCTATAAAGTTGTAGAGGACACCGCAAAGAGCCTAACAGCAAGCTAAGAAAAGCACAGCACACAACAGACAAAGGACCATGTCACAAAAGGATAATGCACGCCAATGCAAAAAGAATTCTTCACTTAAACCCAAAATAACAACAGGAACAGCTCCACTCATCATCGGACATCATCCCAAGAGACCTGGTATTGTAAAACTGTTTATATGTGTCAAGATAAATTAGCACTGAAATAGCCAGCCTCTTCTGTGTTATATGTTTGTCTGTCTCATCTGTCTTCTGTCCTGTCTACTATGTCAAAATATATGCACTTATCATGTTTTTGTAATCGGGTGGCACGGTGGCGCAGTGGGTAGCGCTGCTGCCTCGCAGTTGGGAGATCTGGGGACCTGGGTTCGATTCCCGGGTCCTCCCTGCGTGGAGTTTGCATGTTCTCCCCGTGTCTGCGTGGGTTTCCTCCGGGCGCTCCGGTTTCCTCCCACAGTCCAAAGACATGCAGGTTAGGTGGATTGGCGATTCTAAATTGGCCCTAGTGTGTGCTTGGTGTGTGGGTGTGTTTGTGTGTGTCCTGCGGTGGGTTGGCACCCTGCCCAGGATTGTTTCCTGCCTTGTGCCCTGTGTTGGCTGGGATTGGCTCCAGCAGACCCCCGTGACCCTGTGTTCGGATTCAGCGGGTTGGAAAATGGATGGATGGATGTTTTTGTAATCATTGTGTTTATCAATAAATTGTATTATTCTGTTTCTTGGAAACAAGTGTACTTCAGTTGCCTTGATGTAATGGTTGGAGACCCCTTTGTACACAGAAAGAGAAGGAAAATAAAGTGTGAGTCGTACAAAATTGTTTAATAAAATACTAGCATTGGAAAAGGCAATAGTGATAATTAATTAACCACATTAAAATTCTCCCCTCTTTCTACATTGATTTCTTCACACATGTATAGTGCAAGTTCAATGCATTTGCTATTTCACTGTCCGTATATTCTAGTTTACCTTTACTGTTCCTAATACTTTTTGCCTCCTCCTTGATCATTCTCTTGCTACTAAAATATTGAAGGAATTTATTTGGGTCATGTTTTGCCTTTTCTGCAGTATTTCTCTGCAGCTGTCTTTTAGCCTTCCTATGTCCTTTTTAACCATCATTCTCATGTTCATATGGCCTACGTTTAGTGCTGTAGTTACTACATCTTATACAGTTGCTTATTTATCCATCACAGAGTTTTCTTTAATTTCTTACTGCTTCTACATTTTGTGATTAATTTGTCCTTTATTATATGTAAAGCACTTTTAATCTTGCCCCACATCTCCTCAACTGTGTCCTCACTTAAAAGCTTATTCCAATTTATCTTACTGAGGCTTAGCCACATCTGTTCAAAGTTTGAGTTAAAAATTGAATTTAACTGCATTCTGTAAATAATCAATGTATATTTTTTCCTCATGGATCACACTTACTTCCAAACTACATTGTCTCTCAACAGCGCATTGGGTTTAGGCACTTTGGTTTCTGCTGAGCCAGTATCTAACTAGTAACAGATATTGATATCACCACAACTCTGAAATGGCTATATTTTGTATCATCTCTGTAACTCTTACTATAACTCTTCTGAATTGCACTTTTTCTTTGTCCCAAATGCTGCTGAGATCCATCCAGACCCCAATTAAATTAAGTGGTTTTGAGAATGTTCTGTTAATAAATTTGTTATGAATCATTTGAAGTGATTCTGATTATTCCTAAATACAGTAAATTAAGTTGCTGTCGTATTTGCCTGATGTTTTTCTTGGTTGTTCATAGTATAGAGATAATCATTTAGCACCACAAGTAACTAACAATAGATATAAAGTATGGGTGTCAAACTCTGCTCTTGGAGAGTTGCAGTGGCTACAGGTTTTCATTCCAGTCACACTCTTAATTAGTAAGTAGTTCTTCTTCTTCTTCTTCTTCTTTTGGCTACTCCTGTTAGGGGTTGCCACAGCGGATCATTTTTTGTTATTGCAGCTAATTCAACAGACTTCTTTTGCTATAATTATAACAGATTTGTCTAATTATTTTTTCTTAACTGACAGTCAAACAATAAAGAGATACAAAGTAAGCCAGCAGGTGATTAGCTAACTCCGAAGCCTCAAACAGTGCTGGAGGGCCACCAATTTTACTCCAACCAATCTCCTATGTAGCTTTTAATGAAACCAATTATTTAATTAAGTGGCATGTTAATTTTTTAATTCTGTCAATATTTCTCAGACCTTCACATTTTTCTTTTCATATATTTTTTGAGGCAGATATTGTATGGATGAGACAAGTATAAATTGAATCTAAATTAGCCAGCTCATCTGTTGGCTTCCTTTGAATCTCAATATTGTTTGACAGATGGTTAAAGAAAAAATTAAAAATCAAAATGTAAGTCAATTAAAATCAAGGCAACATGGTATGTGCTATTAGTATTATTAATGGGCTAGTAATGGTGAAAGTAGCTGGAATGAAAACCTGCAGCCCTCCAGGAACCCAGTTTGACACCCCTGATCTGCAGGGTCTTACTGATGAAAGGCAGAGATCAGGTAGTGGATAAAAAAAGAGATCTGAAGACATTACTTATTAAATGAAGTACTGTGATGATAGTCATTAAGAAATGGAAGAAACATTGCACCAGCAGAACAATACTAAAATAAAGACAAAACTGGTGACTGAGAAAGTTAAGTAGAAGCCTACCAAAGGGTCAATGGCAACCTCAAAGGACATGCGTGAATTTATGGAAATAACTGTCTTCACCTTGTGTATTAAAACATTAAATATATTCTCACTGGATAAGCTGACAAGTTAGAAATGTTTGTTGTAAAAAGCAACATACAAGCTAATACAAATACTGCAAGAAGCTACAACACATCCAATGTCGTAATACCCCATGCAAAAATGTGGTACAATATGATGAAACCAAAGTAAAAGTTTTCATGTCAATTCCAAAACATATGTTTAGCACAGAAATTACACGTTATAACTAAAAAAAACAATCTGCCCAGCATGTTTCTCTTTAGCAAGAACTGAGACTCTAGTAGAAAGGTAATAAAGAATGTCACTTTTTAGCATGGCAACAATTCATATACATAGCCATCTTATCCGAGGAATGAATTGAAAAAAAGGAAGATCAATGTCCTGGAATAGTTCAGAGCAAGTCTAGAACTGAACCGTACAGAAAATCTGTGGATTCACACATGCATGGGTGATCCCTTAGCATTTTGACTAAGCTTAAACTCTTTAAGATGAAAAGATATTAGTGAGCCCACTTAATATTAGTTAAAAGGTGTGCACATTTATGCAACCAAGGCACTGAAAGTTTTCAGACCCATCTCTATCAAATCAACCCCTAAAGGCATGCACTCTTTAGGGCATCATTACATTATTCATATTTGCACATTGTCATTTTTGGACATTCTGCATTTTAATACCCTCTAGTAAGGCTTTCACAGGTACAGAGCACACAGTGCCTGCCAAACAAGTGATTGAAAATCATCCTAAATCTAAGATGAGAGCAGCAAGAATCAGCTAGGCATTGTAAAAGTGGATTCTGAAGAGATGGACTGTAGCTACTGCATGGACTCAATAATAACAGTGGTTTACCTTTTGTCCATACAAACATTATACAGAAAGTCTCACAGAATATGATAATTGGATTAAGAGATGAGATTAAGTTCCTGAGTAAACATACAGGGTGTATGAAGCATTAAATTTCAAATATAAGATGAACAAGATGGAGCATAAAGTGGAGTCTAAAATGAAAGCAGTTACTGCCCAGCCAGAAGACATAAAAAGCTTGTTAACATCCCTTATCAAATAACAGGAACAGATGTAAATTGAGACAAGTTTTACATCTGAGCCAGGCTATGCAAAATAAAATTTCAAAAATAAAGCTTGCACGTAGCACTTAATTTTACCTAAATTCATATAGGAGGTTCTTTACCAAAATTCTTGAAAGTGCCATTAGGATAAACCTGGTAGTTGATGGAGTGCATTGCTTACTTTGTACTGAAAATGTTTCCCCAAAAACGCCATCACTAAATTCATAAAATGCTGCACAAGAGAGAAGGGTATAGTTTTGTATGAAGATAGCAGTATTTCTTCTGACTTTAACACAAAGGTCATTGGAAAAAGGGCACCTTTTAATTATATTAAAAGAATGTTCCAGCCAAAAATGATGTTTTTATATATGCTACTTACCCCATATAGTTAGTAGTGATGGCCAAGAAAAAAATTTAATCTTTTGGAGAATGAAGATAACAAGCTTTCTTGTGAAATAATATAAAACATCCATGTACACTTGTCAAGTTATTCATTTGCATTCTCGCAATGAACAAAGCACATGCATTTTTTGTTAAAATATTTGTTAAATAAATACTTCCCGGAATAGCAGAGCAGTACACACAGAGGAAACACATTCACACAGGAGCAAGCTTTTGAACCGGAAACAGGACTCTTGACCAATGAAGGAGGGGAAGACCACATGGAAAAAGTAATGATTTTTTATAAATCAAAATTTTGAGTGGAATATACCTTTAAACAGCAATTGCCCTTGTCAGGAATTGGCTGTGTTCTTATCTGTTCATCTAGTGAGTGAAAGTGACCATTGGAGAGCAATACACGTTTAACACACACTGAGATAACTGAGAAAGCCTGAAAAATCTTCTTAAACATTAAATAAATAAACACCAAAATTGCAGGATGGGAGAATCGGCAGGAAAGGGAAAAGAATTATGTATCCAGCCAAAATGAAACTGACCATTGAAGAACAAATACATGTTTAGCACATTGGATATGCCGAGAAGAACTTGAAGAATTGACTTACAAAGTGAATAAATAAACACTGAAATGTGGGCAAAAGTGGAAAAGAAAGGACCTTATAATGACATTAATTAAAAAGTTTGTTATTTCTCAAGTCAGGTATGTTTTCCCATTCATGGTATACATTGATCTCCAAGGAAAATTGTGTTTTTTAAACATTTCTTATAAATTTAAGAATATTTTGCATGTTCTTGTAGTTTAAAATGGTGTTTATGGTGCGCTAAAAAAAAAAAAAACTTACCTGGATAACATTTATAACTTTAGTAGAGACGATTGGGAGCACATTCATACTTCAGCTTTCTGTCCATCTTCAATTGGGTTGTTCACCAGCTACAAGCTATAATTTCAAAGTATCACAGTTACCATAAGGGGATTGATCATAACTTGATTTTTTTAAATTTTATTTTCACATCTCAGATATGTACATTTTCAAAGTATTATGGTAGAAAGGCATGTTAAACAGCTTCAGACACATGCATAGTTTTGTTTAATTATATTTCCTCTTTTTCCAGAAAGCTACACCCACAACGGTCATTGTAAGCAGACATGTGAATAAGGATGTATCCTTATCACAGGAAAAGTGTTTGTTGCAAGGGACTGTCGTGTTGCTGGTGCCCATTGCTGAGTGGCATTTCAAACGACTAAATCCTTGAAATGCTGTACATTATCTTTGTTTGAGTAGACTAGATAGAGGGAAGGGATAAGGAGCAGGATGAGCTACTTTGTTTCTTTCTCACTTATGTTTATGTAATTTTTTACTTTTAGATCACTGAATGAAAAATTATTCTTGCAAATTATTTCCACAGTTAAAACAGTAACAAGTAAAAAAAAAAATAAAACCTTGGAAAACCCAAAAAATCAAAAAAAGGTGATAGATGTTGTTAAAAAATATGAAAAGTTAAAAACAGAAACAGACTCACTGTATTCACTGATTAAGCTTTATAAGTTAGAAAGTCAAATGTATCAAACACAAACTGAGTAAACTGGACAACAGATGACATCTTGTCTGAAGAAAGGGCCTGAGCTGCTTTGAAAGCGTGCATATTGTAATCTTTTTAGTGAGCCAATAAAAGGTGTCATTTTGCTTGACTTCTCATTGCATGCATCTTAAATCAATGCAGTCAGATATGGCTTTCCTACAGGAAACCCATTTAAATATTAAAGGCTAAGGTAGATAGACAAGAGAATGGGTTTAACAGAAATTTCATCCCACAAATGACAAAAAGCTAAGAGTAGAAATGTTAAATCATTGAGCAGCCCTGTTTGTGGTGTCACAAGAAACTTCTCATTCTGAATGGCACTATATTATAGTAGCTGGAAAAATCGAAGAAATTAAACTAATTCTGCTCAACCTATATGCAAGCGCATGGAAGGATCATTTTGCAAAACAGAAAATAACACTTAATAAAAATAGTGAATAGCAAGTAATTTAGTATCTCCTAGAACAAACACAGAAATAACTAAATAAGCAGTGTACAGATTCCATTTGTATTCTTTTTGTTATATCAAAATGTCACTATATAAGATATATATTGATCCAATTAAAAGAATAAGTGTTTTATATATAGTATGTTTGGATTAAATAAAAGCACATTTCAGTATGGGAACGTTTAGTATAATTCTAGATAATAATAGAAAAAATATTACATGGAATACAAGGAAACTTTATTAGACATAATAGAATTACAAGGAATATAAGGAAACTTTATTAGATATAATAAACATGTTAAGGACATTCCACAAGAAAAAACTGACAATCATTGTCATAGAATATTTTAACCAGTGTGTCATCAAGATTTATTAGCACATCCATAAACCCCCATCAAACACATCAACCATTGCTCACTGTAAGCAGATACAGTTCTGTATATGCTGTTTTGTTGATTGGGTCTGTAAAATGACATCATTTTATGAATTTTGTGCCCTTCATGAAACCTCCAATAGAACCTATGTCGGTTGTTATATTAGGAGAATGTTTGGCAAGCTTTTTAATTCATTTGAGGTGTTTTATCAGCACATCTGTAACTTACATTTTTTCAGTGGCTGATAATAGTTAAAAGCTGTTGTGTTGGTGGTTGTGTATGGTCTTGTATGTCTGCAGCAAATTACATGGTAGTCAGTCATATAAGAAAGTGGTCCATTCTACAAAAGAGAGTGTTCAAAATGCTCAATCAGCCATCAGGCATGAGAGGGGGAAGCTGTGAAAAGAATAACATGAGACAGAATCATTGAGTTGAAGCAGTGGATTAGTGCAATAATTCTTATTAAATTATTGCTAATATTATGAATAGTTTTCAGCAGTATTTGTTTCTGACCTTTGTGTTTTAAGGGGCAAAACTGTTTCATTTTGGGTCATCTTTGCCCTTTGCCACTCATTATTTTCAATGCTGCTTCAACAACAACAGCACTTTCTGTTATAGTGGCCATGTGAAAAACTGCCAGGTCAAAAGCCTAAGAAAGAACTTAAAAACCAGAAGATGAAGGAAAATGCCTGTAGTGATATGCCAAAGAGGTGTTCGAAGTCGTAGCACGGGTCCAAAAAATCCAAAGAGCCATCATCGGATCTGGTGTCAAAGCCAAAGGGAACTTCTAAAAACTAAATGTTACTTAAGAGGATTATAAGAGTAACTAAGTTACCTTTCCCTAACTATAAAGATTAGCAAACTTTTTTATTTTTGCTTTTTGATTAATCAGAAAACTTGGATGCACCATATAAAGCATTTCCCATCTTAAATAGTCTATGGACACTAACATCAAATGCAAAATTGAGGTCTAGTCATATGCCTGGCAATGGACTTCATTACTAATAAGAATATGTGTGCGGCCATTAGAAAATGTGACCCCAAATTGCAGCATTTATATCAACACAATATACAAAATGAGGTTGTGGAATCATGAAGTAAATAGCAATAACAGCTGTAATTTGTAATAATAAAATAAGAAATAATAAACAATGTACACTGATGGTCACGGACACCCATTCATAACAGATGTCTTTGGATGCAAAACAGGCTTTGGTAGAACAGAATGTTAAGCCCAGAACCGCATACACCATCCTTTTTTTTTGGGCTGCTGTTTTTCGCTAATTTTATTTGTTTTGTCTTCAAACCTCTATCCATTTGCTTGCATGAACAACAATAGATTTTGGGAACTGTAAGATAAGGACAAGAATAAAAATTATATTAAAGAGTGTTCCTTTATACAGAAAAAGTAGTGCTTTATATTACTGATCCATACTCATCATTTCCGTATATGTTTAAAATAGCAGAGGACTGCATGTCAAGGTATATTTGATCAATCTTTAGTCACCATCTCACTAACAATTACACCATGATCTACTCAGAGTTTACTAATGGTGGCCTGATTTAGAGAGTCATACAAAAACCTTATCAATTCATCAAGCCTTTGTCTTACATTAATTTGGAGATTTTATGTTGTTAAAATCAATATCCTCCAAAATCAAAAATATATCCAAAGAAATACACAATATATGTAGAGCTTATTAATGTCAAAGGTTTTTTTCCTTTTCTTAACCCAAGTTTACAGAGTGGCAGGTCAGTCACACATTGCCATGGATCATGTTTTAGGCAAGAACAACATTTACCACAAATATAAAGGTCTCTACAGTAAAGCTACTCCACTTTTTTGTTATCTTGCCCTTTATAATAATATTAATAATAATTCATTACATTTATATAGCGCTTTTCTCAGTACTCAAAGCGCTATCCACACAGGGAGGAACCGGGAAGTGAACCCACAATCTTCCACAGTCTCCTTACTGCAAAGCTATGTATTATTTTGAAGTACTGTGGCTTTTAGCTGTAATATATACAGTAGTCATGTGAAAAATTAAGTACACTCTTTGACATTTTTTTTCTCTTTTAACATATGTGGGCATATCAACATTTGATCTTCATTCAAACAGTATCTTTTGATAAAGATTTAATAATGAAAATTTGACTTTGCAATTATTTATTCATTGAAAATATCTATATAGTGGATGAGTAACAGATGTGAAAGAGTTCAAAAACAGAGCTGGGGTACCAATAAGGCTGCCCTGTTTAATATTGGCATAAAATTCAAAATGGTGCTTAGAAAACCAACTATAGGCAATTGCTGCCTTACCTGGCATTAAAGATACATATACATTGTAGCAGTAGAGGTGTGTGTCCACCTCTTGAACCCTCAGGTACCACTCCAAACACCAGGTGAAAGTATAAGACTTCTTTATTTTGTAATCACGTGCACAAAGCACCCTCCACTCCACACTACTCATATAATAAACTAATCACAATACTCTCTCTCCTCCTTCTCCCAGACACTTAGGCACCCTACCTCCCAGCTCAGTGTACTGGGCTTTCCCAGAGTCCTTTATACACCCTGACCCGGAGGTGTTCCTGCCCAACAGTCCACAATTACTTATTCCTTCCGGGTCAGGGTAAACAGTCCTTATCTTCACCCCGGAAGCACGTCGTTTCTTCCTGTCCCAGGATTATGACGCACTTCCGGGTTATAGTGCATATAGGAGTCCACGGGCCTCCCGACAGCGACTCCCAGTGGTCCCCAAGGTATCCAGCAGGGCTGTGTATAGAAACTACATAGTCCATGAGGCCCTGCTGGAATTCGGGGCCCGTCCATGCTGTCGGGAGAGCTCCTCCTGGCGGCCTGGGGGTGAGGGCCGGAATAAAAAGCTATATATATATATAGTCACACAAGTGCGATTAGAAGGCAACTAAAGGGTTTAATTAACGGTAATGCTATGCCAGACCAGGGGGTGGCAGAGTGTGCTGACTGTCTCTCTCAGTCTCTTGCAGACTGTTCTCAGGAAATCCCATCGGGTTCCAGTGCCACTGATGATGTCACTTCCGGTTCAGGTGCCACTGATGACGTCACTTCTGGTTCCGGCTTGGATGACCTCATTTCCTCTCCCAGTCTTTAAAAACCGCCATCTTACCTCCACTTGATCATTTCTGTTTTGGACTCTGTCTTGTAAACAAGTCAACATTTTTTGTAAACCTTTTGCAGCCAGGATCATATTATACGGGTGGCTGCTCCAAACCTTTGTGACTGCCTGGAGTCAATTTTGTCACAATATACAGTATATATATATATATATATATATATATATATATATATATATATATATATATATATATATATATATACAAAAGTGTTTGGAATTGTTTGTAGGGCTCTTTTTAGATTTTTTTCTTTTTCAGTTTAATTACTCTTGTCTTTTAAAAGTGCTGTTTTTCATTTTTGGTATAGTTTTGGTATAGTTTTTATTAAGTTTAACATTGTTATTTATTTTTTCATTTTATGCTATTTATTTTTTTATATTTTGCTTTTGTTTTTTTTAATTCATTATTTATTGTAATATATTAAAGCTATAGTTTGGAGTATGGTTGGGCCTGAGTTTTGGTTATTTTCTGCTTCCTTTTGGCATTACCATTTTGGGCTCTAGGCCTATTTCACACATCCATATATTTTTTTTTCTTATTTCTGATACTGCAGTTTGATTACCTGTCTTATTGGATTTGCCATCTTGAATTTTAGATTTTGTCATTGCTACATAATTGTAATGTTTTACGCTCGTTCCTTTTCCTTGCTATATTTTTGCCTTACAGGAAGTTACTTGCAACTTTAGTTTTTACATTCTTATAATTTCTTTCTTAGCTACTGTCTATGAAGAGGGGACCCTTCAAACAGCTGGCCTGCAGAAAAGTAACTTTTTAATGCCTATCAGATTATTAATTTTATTTACAATGAATAAGATTAAATAACAAAACTGTAATCAAAGTTTCAAAGTGGCAGTTTTAATCACTAATTTGTTACTAAAAATGTTTGTTATGGAAGCAACTAAAATTCTTCATGAAGGCAAGTTATAATCGAGGCCACACTGAATCTTTTCAACACCACTTGCCCTTGCAATTTAAGGGGGCAGGTAAGGGAAATAACACATACATTGAAAGAACATTTTCTGTCTTCTGTTCCTCAAACCAAATTGTGATGAATAGGGCCTTAATTTATTTTTTGTGTGTTTCTGTTTGTCTTTTAGCAAGTATTACCACTCATTTCATTCGTTTTTTTAAGCCTCAATGCCGAAGCTGAGATCAGCTTAAGGATCAAATCCTTACTTTTGATGCTGGTGGTGTTGATTTATTAGAGCCATTTTGCTGAGTCCTTAGTTATTTACATCATGGCCATTGTTGTCTTCTCCGTCATTTGGGATAATCTTGCTTTGTTAGAGTTGTGCCTTCAGAGGTTGTAACCTTTAATTTATGCCATGATGGGTTTAAAAGAATATCAGAATAAGCCTTTCTCTCCGAGTCTGCAGATTCAAACTTCCTTTTGCCAGTCATCTATGTGTTTCTTAAACGCTTTTATGTGATAGCATTTTTCTGATTTTGAACCGTGCTTTGACATTTTGACTTTGATTTTTGAATTTTGATTTGGCTTTGGCAAGAGTGGGGTAGATCACCCAGTTTTTAATTTTTTGGTTTTAACTATATCTTTTCTCCTGGTTACTTTTAAAAAAACATTCTTGCTAGGACACCTAGCATAATACAAGTATTGTCCAATTCCCTTGTGCCATATTTATTTTGTGCTTAATAGTCAATGCAACTTCAAAAACGTTGTGTTCAACATATACCCAGGCTTATGCATACTGGAAACAGGCTGCTCACCCTTGGGTCACTGGGTGCTTCATTCCTTTGTACCAGCACATTTCCTTAGACTTTAAACAGAAGCTCTGCACCTTTTTCCACAAATACTAAGATATTCTTTACTTCTTTTGCAAGTTTTCCTTTAGCTGTGCTGGTAGCTAAACACAAAAGCTTCCCTTAGTTGAATTTAAAGAAAAGTATTGCTTGCTTAGCTCCTTGCCAGCCACACACACATAAGTAGTTATTTTTCTCTTTATCAGATGGTAATTATTCTGGACAATACCTGATAGATAACCCATAGGAAAAAAGTCCCACCATATCACAGTTTAGCTGTTGGGTTCCACCCCTGACTTGTGTTCTGTTTTTGAAAATTTTATAATTTTGTTTTTGTAAATTGTTTTATTCATTTTGTTTACAGCATATAATTGCCTCTTTAATTTGTGTCATTGTTTTTTTATTATGTTTTCTAGTTTTGTGTATCAGTGTTACTACAGTGTTACAGCTCCTCTTATTCCTTATATTTTTCTCGCTTTTATTTACAGTATTCATTGCAGGTGTTTAGCTAATGAGGTGGAACTGGTGGCCTACATAAAGGTCCAGCAGATCCGTGTCAGGTTGCTTATTATGGTTGAGACATTTTTCCAAAAAGTATTATAATTAATTTTGTCTTTACAAATATTTTTAGATCTTTGGAATTTCATAGGTTATGGCAGTGTGTTTCAACCAGTGTGACACAGCAGAGTGGTGCACCATGAGAGCTATCCATGTCAGACAGTCAGTCATTTTCTAACCCACTTAGTCCTTAACATGGTCACAGGGGTCTGCTTGAGCCTGTCCGACCTAGCACAGTGCGCAAGCCAGGAACAAACCCTGGACACGGTACCAGTCCATTGCAAGAGCTACCCATAAAAGCAGCTCCATGATTGCTATGTTGCAAACACGACACTTGGAGCACTTCAGACGCATTTCCATACTGCTAGAGTCCATCTTCCTGGGTATGTGGTTGACATCGAGTCTTGCAATTGTATGTAGCATGTTCAAGAGTAAGCAACTTCAGTGACCTAAGAATGTTATTATTCCTAATTATTTAAATGGCACCTTTATCCAATGGTGCACCCAACATTTCAGATACAGTTGGTTACATTTCATGTGTTTTTCCAATTGGAGCTCAGACAGATGAGAAGTGACTTGCTCATGGTCGCACTGTGTCAGTAACAGGATTTGAATCCACACCTCAGGGTTTGAAATCCTAGGTCCCAAGCCTTAACCACTCTGCCACACTACCTGCCAATAATATTAGCCTTTGGTATAAAAAAAAAAAAAAACAGGTTTTTTTGTTGTTTTACAAGTCCTGTGGCCCCTTTTTGATATTTTTAACTTACATGATCACAATAGCTTTACTCCCTATTTATTTGTCCCCTTTTCATTTTGTAGGTTTTGTTGGACCTTTGACCATTTTTTGATTGATCTTTTGTGTTTTTGACTTTTCTAGGTTGTCTTTTTTGTGTTTACCTTAATATTTTATTAAAATCAATGTATTATTATTATTATTATTATTACTTTATTTTGTAATTATGGGAGCTCTTGTTTTTGAATTGTATTTGATAAACATTGTGATCTGTAGCAATAGTAGGTAGCAGGTTGAGGAAACCCTGGAGAGGTGGAGATATGCTCTAGAGAGGAGAGGAATGAAGGTCAGTAGGAACAAGACATAATACATGTGTGTAAATGAGAGGGAGGTCAGTGGAATGGTGAAGATGCAAGGAGTAGAGTTGGTGAAGGTGGATGAGTTTAAATACTTGGGATCAACAGTACAGAGTAATGAGGATTGTGGAAGAGAGGTGAAAAAGAGAGTGCAGGCAGGGTGGAATGGGTGGAGAAGAGTGTCAGGAGTAATTTGTGACAGATGGGTATCAGCAAGAGTGAAAGGGAAGGTCTACAGGACGATAGTGAGACCAGCTATGTTATATGGGTTGGAGACGGTGGCACTAACCAGAAAGCAGGAGGCAGAGCTGGAGGTAGCAGAGTTAAAAATGCTAAGATTTGCACTGGGTGTGACGAGGATGGATAGGATTAGAAATGAGGACATTAGAGGGTCAGCTCAGGTTGGACGGTTCAGAGACAAAGTCAGAGAGGTGAGATTTTGTTGGTTTAGACATGTGCAGAGGAGAGATGCTGGGTATATTGGGAGGAGGATGCTAAGGATAGAGCTGCCGGGGAAGAGGAAAAGAGGAAGGCCTAAACAAAGGTTTATGGATGTGGTGAGAGAGGACATGCAGGTGATGGGTGTAACAGAGCAAGATGCAGAGGACAGAAAGATATGGAAAAAGATGATCCGCTGTGGCAACCCCTAACGGGAGCAGCCAAATGAAGAAGAAGATTTCATAAATTAAATAACAAAATCTTTAAATTGGCCAGGGCTTTGGTTCTTCCCTTCTCCCTTTTTGTAGGTTGCATTTCTTTTAGAAAGTGCAGACCTCAGCCCCTTTTTTAAAGTATAAAGGCCTTTGAATCCTACCTGGCAGGTAGAAAATTCTGTGTTAGTTGTGGTAATTATACTTCTATGACACATGATATTCTATATGGTGTTCCACAAGACTCTATCCTGGGACCGCTGTTCTTTTCGATTTACATGCTTCCATTAGGTCAAATTATCTCAGGCATAATGTGAGCTATCACAGCTATGCTGATGACATGCAACTGTACTTATCAATAGCACCTGATGACCCCGACTCTGTTGATTCATTGACACAATGTCTTAATTGTGTTTCTGAATGGATGAGTAGTAATTTTCTCAAACTAATGAGAAAACTGAAATTTTAGTGATTGGCATAATGGATATAATGAGGTTATTAGAAATAAACTTGATGCATTAGGATTAAAAGTCAAGAAGGAGGTAAAGAATTTAGGGGTAACTGTTGACTGTGACCTGAATTTTAAATCACATATTAATCAGATCATTAGGACAGCATTTTTTCACTTAAGAAATATAGCAAAAGTTACACTTGTGCTTGAAAGTTTGTGAACGCTTTAGAATTTTCTATATTTCTGCATAAATATGACCTAAAACATCATCAGATTTTCACTCAAGTCCTAAAAGTAGATAAAGAGAAACCAGTTAAACAAATGAGACAAAAATATTATACTTGGTCATTTATTTATTAAGGAAAATGATCAAATATTACATATTTGTGAGTGGCAAAAGTATGTGAACCTTTGCTTTCAGTATCTGGTATGAGCCCCCTTTGCAGCAATAACTGCAGCTAAACATTTCTGGTAACTGTTGATCAGTCCTCCCCACCGGCTTGGAGGAATTTTAGCCCATTCCTCCGTACAGAACAGCTTCAACTCTGGGATGTTGGTGGGTTTCCTCACATTAACTGCTCGCTTCAGGTCCTTCCACAACATTTTGATTGGATTAAGGTCAGGACTTTGACTTGGCCATTCCAAAACATTAACTTTATTCTTCTTTAACCATTCTTTGGTAGAACGACTTGTGTGCTTAGGGTTGTTGTCTTGCTGCATGACCCACCTTCTCTTGAGATTCAGTTCATGGACAGATGTCCTGACATTTTCCTTTAGAATTCTCTCATATACTTCAGAATTCATTGTTCCATCAATGAAGGCAAGCTGTCCTGGCCCAGATGCAGCAAAACAGGCCCAAACCATGATACTACCACCACCATGTTTCACAGATGGGATAAAGTTCTTATGCTGGAATGCAGTGTTTTCCTTTCTCCAAACATAACGCTTTTCATTTAAACCAAAAAGTTCTATTTTGGGCTCATCCGTCCACAAAACATTCTTCCAATAGCCTTCTGGTTTGTCCACGTGATCTTTAGCAAACTGCAGACGAGCAGCAACGTTTTTTTTTGGAGAGCAGTGGCTTTCTCCTTGCAACCCTGCCATGCACACCATTGTTGTTCAGTGTTCTCCTGATGGTGGACTCATGAACATGAACATTAGCCAATGTGAGAGAGGCCTTCAGTTGCTTAGAAGTTACCCAGGGGTCCTTTGTGACCTCGCCGACTATTACACGCCTTGCTCTTGGAGTGATCTTTGTTGGTCGACCTCTCCTGGGGAGGGTAACAATGGTCTTGAATTTCCTCCATTTGTACACAATCTGTCTGACTGTGGATTGGTGGAGACCAAACTCTTTAGAGATGGTTTTGTAACCTTTTCCAGCCTGATGAGCATCAACAATTCTTTTTCTGATGTCCTCAGAAATCTCCTTTGTTCTTGCCATGATACACTTCCACAAACATGTGTTGTGAAGATCAGACTTTGATAGATCCCTGTTCTTTAAATAACACAGGGTGCTCACTCACACCTCATTGTCATCCCATTGATTGAAAACACCGGACTCGAATTTCACCTTCAAACTAACTGCTAATCCTAGAGGTTCACATACTTTTTCCACTCACAAATATGTAATATTCAATCATTTTCCTTAATAAATAAATGACCAAGTACAATATTTTTGTCTAATTTGTTTAACTGGATTCTCTTTATCTACTTTTAGGACTTGAGTGAAAATCTGATGATGTTTTAGGTCATATTTATGCAGAAATATAGAAAATTCTAAAAGGTTCACAAACTTTCAAGCACAACTGTATAATAACACAAATGATCTTATGGAAGAATAATTGTGAATGATAGTGTACTGGTACTGTATATCATCCAGCCCAGGTCAAATTATTTTCTCTGTACATTTTGAAATGTTAGAAAAATGAAAAACTAAAAGCTATGGATACATCTGTTTTTCAGAATCTTAAAGTGGCACCTCACCCAATGTTTCTACCTGCTTTGCTCCTCATATTTCCAAGTTAGGTTCCTACATTCTGCAATACGGAGATGAACTGAAGAGATTTCAGAATATGATGTTATCTTATGTTGCAGTTTGTTCATCTCATGTATTGCCTGCACATGCATGCTTAGTAACAGACTCTATTGCCCCTTTCTGAAGAAAATGGTACCATATTATGACAGAGAAACAGGTTTTCAATAGATTTATAGTACATGACATAGGACTCTTGATACACCGTGTTTACTGCTTTTCTTTTCAATTATGAATAATGTCTTAGTCATTATTTTAGGGTTTTACGGATGTCTTAGTTATTTGTTACTAGCGTTATACGTACTGCTCATGCTGGATTTTTAATTGCCACATTTCTGCAACATGTACCCCAACAATATTCTGGGCCTTGCGTTCTGCGGGACATATGGGTGCATTTTTTGAGCGTATGCCTGTGAATAATCTGTTATACATGGTGTATAACATTGACGTCACTTAGTGTATTCAATTATTGTATAAAAAGAGCAGGATGGAAGCAAGTGAGTTGTCAGCTTTTTTTCCTGACCTCTTCTTGGAATTGCTAGACGTTGTCTTTGTGATTTATTTACTGAGTTTTCTTGTTGGTCTCTCCTGATTGTCTTTTTCTTACTGTTTACCAGTCTTGCATATCATTTTTATCCCTTTCTGTTTTTATGCTGGTTTTCTGTGCATTTTGTTTGCTTACGCTTTGGAGCAGGTTAGCTTCTCCTGTCCTGCTCTTGATTTGAAGGGCTGGAGGGCTGAAGTAAGCCTTTACAGGCTGTTACAAAAACACCTGTGAGCTTTATCCTGGTAAGGTTTAGCGTTAGGTTTTCATAGGGTGCTTGAAATTCCTGTCATTATGTGCAAATAAGGTACAGCAGCACTACATTCTTTTTGATACCAACTGGTTTTGACATTTATAAACAGATGGATATCTGTACCTTTCTCCCTTCTGCATTTTCCCACTTAGGGTCTAAGACAGGGGTCTCCAACACGTTGCTCGCGAGCTATCAGTAGCTTGCAACCCATTTCCAAGTAGCTCGCCAAAGGGTTAATGAATCCTACACAAATTTGAAAACTTGATTAGTCCAATTAGGGGTGAGCGATCTTTCCAAAAAAACCACATTATGATCCACAATCTTAATTGCACTCTCTCTTTTCAATGTGGCATACACTTAGAGACTATCCGGACTCAAACTCATCAAGAGCTAAGTAACACTTTATTTTAAATATCAAACAAAGTTGAATTCAATTGTTCTCTTGTTCGCTAGCTATAGCGAACTATGATACATAGCAAAATGAGAGAAGTCGCAAAATCAATATTCAAGCAAATTGTAGAAAAAACCCGATCTAAATCCGTTAAGTAGTTCTCTCATGAAAAGCAGACAGACATACAGACAGACACTGGATTTTTTATATTATATATTAGTAAAACTTCAAAATAATGTGCAGTTAAAGTCTCAACAGCATTCTGAGCATTTCTGGAGCTTAGTAGAGCCAGATAACTATAAGAATCTTCACCAAGCAGCTCTGAAAATGTCTGCTTTGTTTGGGTCTCCATACCTCTGTGAGTCTGCCTTTACTGACATGAATGTCATGAAATCAAAGTTCAGAACAAGACTGACAGATGAACACTGAAATGACTCCATAAGAGTGAACCTAAGTGGCTCCACTCCACCATACACCGGCCTCTCTTGTTGACCCCATGCAGTGCCTGACTAACTGAAAAACACATCACACGTGCAACTGGACCTGTGAATACTCTTGTGAAGTGAAACAGTGTCATGGAACAAAATGACAAATGAATAAGTCATATCTGTGTATTTGGAATCGCATTGTTTTGTTTTGACAGCATTCATGTTTTAAGTCAATAGTGTGAGATACACTAGAAAATGCATACAGACATACAAAATGCACTTGCAGGTGAACTAAATATTTTTGTGGTGTTTTAATGCAAAATGTAAGTTGTGGACACCAACATTTTGTAAATGTTCAGGCAAAAAAGCTTTTTCAGTTTGTTTGGGTTGAAATAAGCTATGAGGATAAACGTTAGAAAACATGAGTAGCTCTCGACCATTCTCATTTTGTAAAAGTAGCTCTCAGGGGTGAAAAAAGGTTGGAGACCCCTGGTCTAAGATAATCAGATATTCTCAATGAGAATGCAAGGAAACCCTCCAAAGGGAACTGTCTGGGTTAGATCTAGATTGTCCTTGTTTGTGGTCTTTCTTTTTGTGGTTTCCTGTTGATCTTCTAGTTTCTGTTTATTGATGGGGGAATTCAGTTTCGGAAGATGAGTTTGCATGGAGCATCTGTAGCTCTTAAATATTTTAAAACTGTTGTGCCATAATAAACAAAGCAAGTAATACAGTAATAATAAACATCCAAAAATATATTGACAATACACACTTCCATCTTTCTGAAACATGAATGAAAAAAACTGTTATATTTAATAAGTGTAAATCTTTGTTATACAGTATATTGACTCTTTGCATTGATAGGCCCCACTGGTTAACTCTCCTTTACTTGTTGTGTAAGTATTACTGTACACATAATCTTTATTCTTGTAGGTATAGTACTACATTTAGTACAGCAGACTAACATTTTGTTCTTGTCATCAGTTTTTTCAAGTGGCCAAGCGCTTTTCAAAAAATTCTTATGTCACCTCCCTGTTGTAATGTACTGAAAAGTGAATATATGTGCTTCACCTTTAATGTTGTGATATTTAAATCTGAATCCATCAAATATCTTATATTAGGCTTTAAAAAAATGCAGCTCGTGGAAAAAGTCATGAGCTGATGAAAAAGAACATGCGAAGAAGCATTTTTCTCCCTCAACATTAAATTAATCAGCCAGGGAGGCTGTTTTCTTGAATGCCACGCTGCTTGGCATTTCTTTATGAATGCATGACCCACTTAATTCACTTGAGAGCCTGCATACATATTTGGTGCCTTGGTCCAGATTAGAAAACCACCTGCAAACATTTAACAGCAGCCACATATTTTCATATCTTTCTAAGAAACATCCATTATAGGGAAGAGGGTGGTAGCCTATTGGCCTCATCCTTGTAACTACATATCTGTTCATAGACATTGTTTTGAAGCTGTATTATTTTTGAAAGGTTAATGTTAATATAGTTTTCCATCATAAAGCCCAATCAGGTATTTGTTTCCAATATTGCTTAAGCTTAAAAAGGGCAGATTAGCAGATGCCCACCATTTCAGTATGTTTTTTTCTCACTTATATTACAGACTCTGTGCTCCAGATGATGTTGCTTACCCATGCATCTGCTCATTACTCAAGCCCACCTTATCTTGTGCAGTGGCTTGGCAAGTTGACAGGCAGGCCTGAATGTAAGACAAGTATAGGGTTAAAACTATCTCAGTTTGCTCTGTTGAATTGAATGCACCAGGGTGCTGGGGAGAGCACTAAGAAGGGGAATGAGAGCTCAGTATACCTTCTGATACTTCCCTTTCTGGTTGTAGGTAGAGAAAAGCCAAGCAAAATGACACCTTTTATTGGCTATCTAAAAAGATTACAATATGCAAGCTTTCAAGTCAACTCAGGCCCCTTCTTCAGGCAAGATGTAATCAATTGTTGTAGGCAGACACCAGAGGTGTGATACCAGTGGTGTAGCAGATGTCGCCGCAGCCCCAGTAAGGCAGTGGGGGCACCTCTTATCAGATCATCACAAAACCATCCACAAAAGTACGAGGGTAAATCAAAAATGAAGGCCAATTTGAATATTACGTGGTAACCAAAATGGATAGAAACTGACGCAATACAAATCATTTGCCAGGATGTATGGGTAGTTCAAACACACACAGTGCAGTGCTCTGCCGTTGGTCTAGTTGAAGCCAAGGACACACAAACATGGACACTCGACTGTGGGATTGCACCATTTTTGAACAACGTGCCGTAGTGAGATTTCTTCGGGCAGAGGGAGTGAATCCTGCTGATATTGTACTAACTAAACACTAATCACGGCTCAAATCAAGCAATTGGCACAACAAGCCATTGTCTGCCTATACCAAAGATAACATCTATGGTTAAATCATTCAATCAGAAAGGAAAAATGCGACCACTGATTGTCATAATTGGAGATTAGTATGTGTCAGACAAACTTGAGAAAGGAGGCTTCTTCTCCTTGTCTTAACAGCCCACCATTTCCAATTGTAGAAAATGATAAGCCTATTAATGACGATTGTGCTGTGTAACTTGATAGCCCCAGACCCAAGTAGAAATTACAATATGCACCATATGAATAGAAATAAGTAAATAATAACATTGGATTCTCAAAATGTTTCATATGCTAATTCTGTATCAGTTTTACTCCAAACTAGCCAGGCACAGTATGGGTTTCATTTTAATTTGATATCTGAGAAAACATTTGTTTGAACAGCTACTGACTTCAGCAGAGAGGAATGTGAGTTTGAAATATCATAGAACATTATCAATACAGTGTTTTTCAAGGTACTGCTGAAAAAAACGGTTAAATGCAGTAAATTTTGAATGATTTATCAGAATGCCATTAGAGAAGGTCTGGGTTCACTGTGTTTAGGGATTTTGTATATTTTCACTGCTGTTGCATTATGATTAAAAGTTATGATCAAGTCTGAAGTGTCCTGATTCGGTCTACTCAATTTATTTTTGTCATTTCATATTGTTATTCCTTTTCATAAACATTGCTGCACCATAGCTAAAACATAGTGGACAACCAATTGCATTTGATCTTTGAAATCAAAGGAAGGCTACATTCACACTACAGCTCCATTCCCATTTTTTTTACTCATATGCAACACAGATCTAATGTCTGATGTGTTTGGAGAAGTGTGATTAGCAAAAATTGATAATAAATCAACATTTTGCTTTCCTAACAATTTTTTTGTATCCAAACCTGGCCTATCACACTCTCATTAGTCCTCATTGTCTCTAAGTACACAGCATTGACAGGAATAAATACAACCAAACTAACAGGTCTGATCTTTCATTTCCTGTTTCTCTTCCTTGCCATTACGAGCTTGCGAATTTGCAGATGTTCTGCACTGAAACAATGTAAAATAGAGCAGCAACAAGCATCAGTCTGACAAACGTTTCATTTATTTTGCATATATGGGGCACATTCAGGATAAATTTATGTACTCTTATCAGATTTGAATCAGCTGCAAAAGTCATTTGAGCAGTCAAAAAATGTCAGACTTGAGACAAAAATTATGATAGTGTGAACGCAGCCTTTAAACACTTGTGCATTTTAAGACAATGGCTATTTTGTGTTCAACCACAGCATCCAAAAAAAAAAAAATTAATTTGCTGAAAATGCTAAATATGGGAACATTAAATCAGGATTCCATTGTAAATGGGTTTTTTTGGGGTGGGGGATGGGCGTCCACATCTGGCATTGCATGGCGGCCCACGATTTTTGCCCCTGAATCAGTAGTGAGCACTCCAAATTTAAGAAGCAGGCTTTCAGGCTTGCATGTGCCCAAAATGTGGCCCTGGCTTTAAAATTTCAAAAATACTTTTAGCTGTTCCAACACCATAAAAGTGCCCTTCAAGGGAGAGGAAAACCATGAAACATTTTGGCTTGAAACAAAATGATGCTCGTTAAATTCAAGAACATTATTAAATAAAACAAAGAAAAATAAGGGCAAAGTGGCTGTGCCTAAACTGAAATTTGAAACCAAAGGTAAAGCAAAAACCCTCAATAATCCAGTACATCCAACAAGAATACTTACAGTATAAATGCTTTCCACAACAGTCAAGATATCTCTGCTTCAACTATCTCCTCAACCAGAATAAAAAAGGCTAAGGGTGGTCCCATTGAGTGATATCATTGTGGGTGTTCCAACCACAAAACACAAAGAAGCACATATACACAATACACAACAATTAAACAATTTTTACATGGTAACAAAAATTACCCAAAAACAAAAAAAAAAAAACATGAAAAATAATAATTCATAGAAAATAAAAATTAGCCAGAGAACCTGCCTGAAACATAATGGGTGGAAGAAGAATTAGGACAAATCCTACTATTTTAGGCCCTCCTCTGAAAATCTAAACTAGAAGAATGGTGCCATGTTTCAGCCAGCATTTCTTCCCTGGCTGTGGTTCAAAGTCATGTCTTAGGTCTATTGTGTCTAATTTTATGTCATTTATTTGTATTAATGTTTCTTTTATTCATTATGTGCATATTTCTTGGTAAGTAATAATGTCCTAGGTCAGTGGTACTCAATCTGCGGGGTGGGCCCTCCTAAGGGAGCGTGAAGTAACAAAAAGGGGGGTGCGAAGATGTGAAAAAAAGAAAACAAGAATCAAAAATATGAAAAATACAATATATTGAAACCAAAACTAAATTCTGATACTAGAAAAATAAATATAGAGTTAGATAAATGTTGATAAAAGTTAAGTAGGTATAATAAAATATGCATCTGTGATATATAATTAATTAAAAAAGAACAAATTGGTATTAGTGGGCTCCTTTCAAAAAGACGTTAGTGGGGCGCGATTAAAACTGTTATGAAAACTCGGGTCGCAAATACTTAAAGGTTGAGAAACGCTCTCCTAGGTTATGTCCTTTGTGTTCTCTGGGTGGTCCCCCACAGGGCAGGGCCACCTGCCAATCCCCACCAGGATTGGCCCTCCAATCTATTTATGGGAGGACCTTCCATAGTTTCTGGTGGTTCATTCTTCATTCATTTTCATGCTAGGGAGTGGAGAGCATTGTGAGTACCTGTGCCTTGTTATTGCTTTTGATTTTCTGGATTTTTGAACCTCCATTCTGTTTTTGACTACACCTATAGATTTCATATTGGAACTGTGTTTATTGATTTTTGAACCTCTGTTCTGTTTTTGATGAAATTTGGGCTCTGTTTTGGGACTTTGTTTGCTTAATTACCTTGCCTTCCTGGCAATTCAGGTGCAAGCAGCCATTGGTTAAAATAAAGCTTTCATTCTATAATGATTTTGCAAGGCCTTATTTGATTTCTAGTCAGAGTTTTTGATGCTGTTTTCCCCCTCTAGTGTGGAACTTTTGAAAGTGTTTTGGTACCTTTGGTGTTTTGGTGCTTTCAGGACTTGCCAGTTTCACAAGAAATGGGAACCAAGTTCAGCTTGCACATCTTCACAAGAGAAGAGATAGCTCCAGGCATTTCTTGACAAAGTAAAGTCATCCAGTAAAGATGCATCATCTTGGTTAAAATAATGAGCAGGAATGTTTGCAGTCAAAATTCTGTGTTGTATATCTTACCAAATGACAATATGCTGGATCATGAGGCAACCTTTGGAGACTAGTAGCAAAAACAAATTAATGGAAACAAATCTTGATGTGCTGTTTTTGACTTTAATTTTTGGTATTTGTTTTCGGCTATGGTGTTTGGTATTGATTGACTTCCCATCTTCTGACATCTGCCTATTTTTAACTTTATTTTTCATTTCCTGGTGTTGGTTTAGCATTTTTGTACTGACAGAGATAGAGACAGTGGGAATTTAGAGATGTAGTCAAAAGTCAGAATGAAGTCAAAACCAAAAGTCTAACAGACCTGTCGTCAAGTTCAAAATGGTGATCCAAAATCAAATACCTTAACACCAAAATCTTAAGTTTGCTAACCAGGAAAAGATTTTGTTGCAAAGACTCTCTCCCCTAATCTCAGATACTGTTGAAAACCACATGCCGACCTTTATATTGTCACTTCGATGATGTAATGCATATTGCTGGTTGGTTCTGGGTAAGTGTATTATCGTGGGATGAGAGAAACTCACCAAGTTCATTTTTGGATTGATCTACTCTGGCACCCTAAACTTCACATGCACAGAAAAACACTCACGCAAATTCAGTCCACACAAGCACTCATCATGAGTGATGCTTGCACAGCCTATCATGCCTCAGTATTCTGCAGAGGGACTCACTAGCTATGGTGGTGATATTTTTTAGCCAGGGTTCATGTTTGATTCTATTATGTTAATACCAGTAATGGCACACTGCCCAATAATGTGCAGTGAATACACTTGATTTGAGCATTCCTAGTTTTCCTCCTCTTTCTCTGTACGTTTAGCATTTGTTTGCTCAGAGGTTGATGCGCTTGCTGCTTCCTGAGCGGCTCTTCTTCTCTCAACCCTAGTGGCCCACTTCTTGTCTTCTTTCGTCGGCATCTTTTCACGTTAGAACTGATTAAGTCAGTGTTTGTGTTGCAATTACTTAGTATGTTTTCTTTAATTTTTCACTTAAGCTGGCACTCAAGTCTTCAATCTGCCTCAAGAATGATTTAAGATATGAAGAGGTAGGGGAAGTGATGACGAAAGTGGTAGGGATTAGAACAGCGCTCATAAGCATGCGCAACATGGCTGCCCTGCTGGCCACTGCTGAGAGTTAATTCTACAATAAAATAAAATAAAAATAAAAAGAGGAATAACCTTGGAGGTCAATCATCATCCCAAAAGTGGATAGCAAACGTCACGTAGTATATATGTAACAAATTTGAGGTCAATAGGTCAAACGGTTTGCGAGCCACAGGTGATTTAAAATTCTGGACAGACAAACAGACAGCCACGGTAGCGTATTATATAAGAAGATTGTGAATTATGTTAGAGATTTGTTATTTTAGTTGGCACAGGGGCACAGTGGTAGCACTGCTGCCTCTCAATAAGAAGACCAGGATTGCATCCCAGGTTCTTCCTATGTGGGGTTTGCATGTTCTCCTCCTATCTGTGAGGATTTCTTCTGGGTGCTACGGCTTTCTCCCACTGTGCAATGACATGCAGGTTAGGTAGGGGTGCGTGGATGTATGCGTGTGCTCTTGTCCTGCAACAGACTTTGTTTGTTCCTGCCTTAATGCTCTTTGTTTGCTGCCATAGGCTCTAGTCCCAAGTCTCATGTGACCCTGGTCAGGATTAAGGAGGTTGAAAATGACATGATTTCATATTAATGATATATTTTATTAGTTAGGGGGGTTGTCTGTTTTCTATACCCTCTCTAATGGGCATTTGTGGAAGTGCTTTAGGAACATACAGTACATGCTTGGTGACTCCTAGTTCATAGCAGGCATGAACGACATAGAGTCGTCCCCAGATATAACTAGACCTAAAATCTGACACACCTCGATCCCTGAGAATAACCTAGAAACAGTTGGTTAAAAACACTTAGCAACCAATCACCGTAATGTTCACCCTATTGGGGTGCCCCCCCCCCACCTTTGTAAACTCTGTGAGAAAGACAGTGGCAATAATCTCACAATAGGTGCCCTATGTTTACTTTATTACTTCAATAACTCTCAAATTAAGAAACAAGGTATGAAAATTTATAAGAAATGTAATATTTATTAAAATAGAATAATCACAGTAGAAGACAATATAGCAAAGTGTGGATGTACAGTATATGTAAGAGGTGGGACCTCATTGTTAGTCTCTTCTAACACCAATTAAGAGTTACTATAAGACCAGCATTTTGTAACATTTTTTAAAGAGGGTTTTAAATTTTTTTTCAAGTGGTTGACATGCTAATTATTTGATTTTTTCCTTTCTTTTAGTTTATTGGCTGTTGCTTTATTACTGCATTACTTTTTATAATATTGTTTGTCTTGGTTTTAATGATTGTTTTGTGTAATTTATTTTTAGTGCTGCTGAAGTTATATTTCAACCTTGTATGTGAACTCAATGTCAGATTGTGCTTGAGGAAATTGGTTGTTTGGTTTATTCTTTTATATTTCACATATGTATATTTTCCTTATTTATTATATCACTTGTAGGTGTATGTAGTATGCTCAGTAATATATAATTTGATTTTTTTTTGTTCTTGCAGTATTGCTTACATCTATTGTTGCAAGGTTTTTCCATTGCAATCGTCATGATTGACGTTACAACCGGTGTCACAAATGTACGAATGGGAGACGGTTTACAGGCTCAAATAGTGTTATTTCTCAGCCAGACCAGGAGTTGGCGCTGTCATCTGATCCTCTTGTTCCTCTGCAGTCCAGCCAAAGATTGTGCCTCTCAGTGACATCACAACCCATCCATCCACTGATGATGTCACTTCCAGCACCTTTTGATGACTTTACTTCCAATACCCAGAACCCATCCACCTGCCACATCAGTTCCTGTTCAGGCCTCCTTGACTCCACCTCTTCCTCTAATCCACCATATTTGTAGTCCAGACTCATCCTATTAGTTAGTTCGATTTTGAACACTGCCTTGCAAAGACGTGTTTTCTTTATTTTCTGATTTTTCAGTATACAGGGTGACCATTCTCAAACCTTTTCTGTCACACCGGTCATAATAAATAATTGTATATTATACTCCGGTGCTCTTGTTGTTCTTTCATTCATTTGAGGGGGACCTGCTATGAGAAGAATGATTAGTTAATTCTGAACCCACATTGTCACATATATACAGTATGTATTCTTAGAAAGCTTACTGAAAATTGGCAGCAGTGTCAAAAGAGGATATTGTCCTGGAAGTTTTAAGATTCGACAATCAGGTTGATGCATAAGTTGTGTTCTCTGGTATACAGGCTAATAGGTATATAATATAGTTCATCACAGTCAGGGCCGGATTTTCCTATAGGCTAACTAGGCTTCAGCCTAGGGCCTCAAGATCAAGAGGGGCCTACATTCAAATTGTTAGCAAAATTAAAATTACACTATTCTAAAGACAGTGAACACTAAAACACTGAACCGAAAATAAGGAGAAATTCTACGCATATGACAGAGGGGACTGGGTGGTCTCGTGGCCTGGAACCCCTACAGATTTTATTTTTTTCTCCAGCCTTCTGGATTTTTTTTTTTTGTTTTTTCTGTCCACCCTGGCCATCGGACCTTACTCCTTTCTATGTTAACTAATGTTGTCTTATTTTAATTTCTTATTTTGTCTTTTATTTTTCTTCTCTTCATTATGTAAAGCACTTTGAGCTACTTTTTGTATGAAAATGTGCTATATAAATTAATGTTGTTGTTGTTGTTGTAATAAACAAACATAAAAATGTATTGGTTAAGATCAACGCGTATTACGTATTTTATTATCTCTCATGTAATTTACAAACTTAAAAATGGAAGGTGAAAGGGCCTCATAAGTGGAATAGCCTAGGGCCTCTTTTCATATAAATCCGGCCCTGATCACAGTCCATCCATACAAAAAGTGAGGAAGCTTGCTATTTTTTTAATATAATGTCCAGAGTTATGATTTTTATCCTCCCATAACAGTAAGATTACTGAGAAAATGGCTGATGAAATTGTTCCAAAATGGCTGTACTCATAGCAAATCAAAAAGGCATTGCAGAATAAATGGACAAAAATATTAATCTTTTTTAAAACTGTTTCTAGGCCAATGTAAAAAAGAGCATAGATATAAGAACCCCAAACTCCATTTTTAAAAGTCTGCCAGACTCCATAGAGAAGGCAAGAAAAGAAAGAAGAACACAAATTATAACAGCTTTGACTCTGTGGCTTGCCTATTCCATCTCAGGCAGTACACCAAGTCAGTTCAAAAATAAATATCTTTATAAGGCATAGGAAAACAGCAGACCATCAAAACAAGATCTATAGTGCTCTTTAGTGAAGAGAGGAAAATCATCACTCTCCTCCTGGGCTGCGCACCCAGCTCTCCAGGCCCTTCTGCCGAGTCCAGGTGCTTTATGTACTACTGTAGGTCAAAAAGATGGCCTGGCAGAATGATAAAGCATTCTCTTTAGCATAATATAAGAGGAAGGAGAATTTGTATTAGCACAATTAATGTCATAATTCACACCATTTTATTTTACATATTTTCTTGATGTCATACCAATTACTGGCTTCTCTCCTCAACAGATTGTATTTTCAATCCATCCTTAATAGCGATATTACACCTTTTCCAAAAAGAATAATTCTCTTAACTGCTATTAATGTCTGCACCAATATCAAGGTATGTGGTACATGTCAAAATACCATTCACATGAATGACAGGACCCAAGGTTCCCCAGAAGAACATTGTCCTGAGCATCACACGGCCTCCACCGGCTTGCCTTTCTCCCATAGTGCATCCTGCTGTCTGCAGTCTGGTATAGATATAAGTATAGGTTTAAATATAAAAAATTTTATCTGTCAAATTAACATACAGTTAGGTCCATAAATATTTGGACAGAGACAACTTTTTTCTAATTTTGGTTCTGTACATTACCACAATGAATTTTAAATGAAACAACTCAGATGCAGTTGAAGTGCAGACTTTCAGCTTTAATTCAGTGGGGTGAACAAAACGATTGCATAAAAATGTGAGGAAACTAAAGCATTTTTTAATACAATCCCTTCATTTCAGGGGCTCAAAAGTAATTGGACAAATTAAATAAATGGAAATAAAATGTTCATTTCTAATACTTGGTTGAAAACCCAAAGCTGGCAATGACAGCCTGAAGTCTTGAACTCATGGACATCACCAGATGTTGGGTTTCCTCCTTTTTAATGCTCTGCCAGGCCTTTACTGCAGCAGCTTTCAGTTGCTGTTTGTTTGTGGGCCTTTCTGTCTGAAGTTTAGTCTTCAACAAGTGAAATGCATGCTCAATTGGGTTAGGATCAGGTGACCGACTTGGCCATTCAAGAATTTTTCACTCCTTTGCTTTAATAAACTCCTGGGTTGCTTTGGCTGTATGTTTTGGGTCTTTGTCCATCTGTATCATGAAACGCCGCCCAATCAATTTGACTGCATTTAGCTGGATTTGAGCAGACAGTATGTCTCTGAACACCTCAGAATTCATTCGGCTGCTTCTGTCCTGCGTCACATCATCAATAAACACTAGTGTCCCAGTGCCACTGGCAGCCATGCACGCCCAAGCCATCACACTGCCTCCACCGTGTTTTACAGATGATGTGGTATGCTTTGGATAATGAGCTGTTCCACGCCTTCTCCATACTTTTTCTTGCCATCATTCTGGTAGAGGTTGATCTTGGTTTCATCTGTCCAAAGAATGTTTTTCCAAAACAGTGCTGGCTTTTTTAGATGTTCTTTAGCAAAGTCCAATCTAGCCTTTCTATTCTTGAGGCTTATGAGTGGCTTGCACCTTGCAGTGCACCCTCTGTATTTACTTTCATGCAGTCTTCTCTTTATGGTAGACTTGGATATCGATACGCCTACCCCCTGGAGAGTGTAGCAGTTTCTCAGATGGGTTTTTTCTGTTTTCGCAGCTTAAGGATGGCTTTTTTCACCTGCATGGAGAGCTCCTTTGACAGCATGTTGTCTGTTCACAGCAAAATCTTCCACATGCAAGCACCACACCTCAAATCAACTCCAGGCCTTTTATCTGCTTAATTGATAATGACATAACGACAGACTTGCCAACACCTGCCCATGAAATAGCCTTTGAGTCAATTGTCCAATTACTTTTGAGCCCCTGAAATGAAGGGATTGTATTAAAAAAATGCTTTAGTTGCCTCACATTTTTATGCAATCGTTTTGTTCACCCCACTGAATTAAAGGTAAAAGTCTGCACTTCAACTGCATCTGAGTTGTTTCATTTAAAATTCATTGTGGTAATGCACAGAACCAAAATTAGAAAAAAGTTGTCTCTGTTCAAATATTTATGGACCAAACTGTATATAATGATTGTGAACAAATACTTTTGACTTGAAAAATGCTGAAGTTATCCTTTACTGTAAATGATATTAAAGCTCATTATGGCCCTTGATCTCCATGTTCTTTAAATTTAGCAGTATAAGTAGCTAACAAAAGACATGGTCATTTTTCAATCTACCATTTGTTTGTTCACTTCTCTAATGAAACACATGATTTGATTATTTTTATTTATGAACTGAGGGAGCAAAAACATTAAAAAACTGTCAGAAGTACAGTGCTTTGCTCAAGACACTTTATGTGAATGTTTGTATGAAAACTGGAATGGCATAATCGAAGCCTTGACTACTATCACTAGTGATATATGCCAAAAACCAATTGCACATTGTGAAGTCTGTGAGTTTATGATTCAGCTCAAAAGATTAGAAACTGCTTTCATTGTAGGATTTTTGTAGAATATTGTGAACAGATTTAATAGTGTGAATGAAAAATGACAATGTGTCAAAGTTGATACAGGCACAGTCAATGACCTACAGCATACAAGTCCCCACAAGTCTTTTGTCAAGGCCTGTCATGAAATGTTCAATGCGAGGGAAAAGCTACTGAAAAAGTAAAATAAACTATTACATACACCGATCAGTGTCATGATTAAACATTAGCATTATCCGGCTGAAAAAGGCCACTGCCATCAGGGAATAGCATTACCATGATGGGGAGTATGTGGTCTGCAACAATCTTTAGGTAGGTGGTAAGTGTCAAAATAACATCCACGTGAATTCCAGGACCTATGGTTTCCTAGCAGAATATTGCCCAAAGAATTGCCTCAGCTGGCTTTCTTCCCATAGTGCATCCTGCTGCCATCTCTTCCCCAAGTAAACAACACACATGCGCCTCGCCTTCCACATGATCTAAAAGAAATTATGACTCATTAGACCAGGACACTTTCTTCCATTGCTCTATGGTCCATGTCTGATGCCCATGTGCCCATTGTAAGCACTTTTGGCAGCGGACAAGGGTCAGTAATGGCACTCTAACCAGTTTGCGGCTATATAGGCACATAGACAGCAAACTGTGATGCACAGTGTGATCTGTCAAATTTTTCTCATGGTCAATATTAAGTTTTTTATCTATTTGTGCTACATTAGCTCTTGAGTGGGATCAAACAAGAGGGGTTAGCCTTTGCTCCCAATGTATCTCAAGAAACATTCGATTGATTTTAAATAAGTTGGATGAACTTTCATATCTCATGGTGATCCATGGCGTGTTCAGGTACGGTGGCATTTTGTGTACTGCAGGGAGCTGACTTATATGTCTTATTTCATACTAACTGTGCTATCCGTCTTAAGATGGGTTGAAATCTAAATAATCAAGCATTAACGTTTGCAATACACCATGCAATGCATTTCTGTTATATGCCATTTGGCTCTGGATTTGTAAAAGCAGAGTTAATGTCTGTGATGTGGCATCTGTTGGAATAACAGAGAGAGAGCAAACGGACAGACAGGCCATTATCCTTTAATTAAGGTGTATGCTATTTTAATGAGTTTCATCAGATATGATCGTACAGAATGGGGGATTTATGTAAATAAGAAATGGTAAAAAAATGAGCACATTATAATTAAAACTAAAATGTTTAATCCTTCAAATGTTTAAACCAGACATTGAAATACTAATTGAATTTGTTCACATTACTGCCTAGGGAGATAAGTTACATCATCCTTGTTAATGTTTACTGACTCGGAAACAGAAAGAAATGATTCTGCTACCAACATTCTAATGATGAATCATCCTGATCTTAGAATGCTGAAGAACATTGGAACTAACAAACCTCTATTAGTAGGCTCCATTTGTGAACACAGCGAGTGCGTCCCATTCTGTTCAACTTTAATGCCTTTAAATACAAACCTGTGGCACATCTGTGCAGGTCTGACCATCTTACTGCCACCTAGTAGCCTGTTATTCATGGCAGCAGCTGTTCCACCCAGAAGTTCTTATGTGTGTTTGGAGGATTGCTGCTTTTTACAATATTTATATGATTTGTGTTTCTGAAACTAAACATTTCACTACATTTTTCCCCCCATGTTTAGTTGTATGTGACAAATACAGTTTGATTTAATGTTATTGCTGAGCATACAGAAAAGCTAAGGACACTTTATGAAAGGGAGTAGGAGTAGGAGTAGAACTCATTGTCAAGTGAATGAGTTAACTTGCATGGCTTTTTGAGATGTTCAGACTTTAAAGGCATTTCCATTTCAAAGAAAAAACATTTCTGAAGAGTCAGAAAATATAGTGCATTTTTTCAAATTGTAGCATCACCCCTTATTTTATGTACTGCTATGACTAACTGTAATGCTGAATATTTGTTTTCCACACTTAAAAGAATTAAATCCTCAATTTCCAAGCCACCCTGAGTGTATAAACATTAACATTTTGCCATTTGTCCACATAGAAGCCGAACTCCTGACAAATCGAAAGTTTGATCATGATGACTATGCAACAGAGAACAACCCATTATTGCTGTGTAAGTGCTATTTTTTAATTGAAAAATCAAAATGAAATAATATTAGCTCCCAGTTTCCACAACTCAAAATCATTCCAACTCCCATTAAAAACAAAAAATCTGTTTGTGGGAGTTAAAGCGATATGTAGAGAGGTCTCTTTAAAACTAGCTGTGCTAACCATCTAAGATGGGTTGAAATCTAAGTAGTCAACTCAGACCTCAATGTTAACATTTGCAGTGCATCATATATTATTATGTATTTTGTAATCATGTAGTACTATAATGCAATACTGCAAATGTTTGTGATGCACCATTTATTGGAATGACAAATGCAGTGCATTTTATTACTAAACATGTTTGTGATTCCCCATTTTTCAGAATGATAGAAATATAGAAACTGGATGGACACACAGAGAGACACACAGACTCTTATACTTTTATAAAGGTGGATATAAGGGTCGCCAATGGGTGACAAACTGGTAAATCTGCCAATGGAGCTAACTAACTTACAAAACACAATTTTTGGGATGTGGAAGGAAGCCAAAGTGACACAATTTTCTAGGGGCTTATTTTTAGGATAGTCATGAGTAGCATTTACCTGCTGCATATCCATTTACATGTTGAAGCCGATCTCCTGACAAACTGAAAGTTGCATTCTGATGACTCTACAACAGAGAAAACCCCATTATTGTCATGCCAGTACTATGTTTTAGTTGAAAAATCAAAATATATTAAAGATATTAAGTACTATGGAAAATAAAAATGTATGTATTAGCATAAATAGACATAAAAGTAATTAACAGCTTCAGAAGCATTAGATTTAGCATAAATTAGACATGGCAAGCAAATAAGAAATGTCAAGCAAATAGTTAAATAAAGACATTAGTCATATTGCATTTTTTTAGTTAAGCTTGAAGCAAAATTACCAATATTGGGAAACTTAGCAAGATAGAACAGGAAGAGAATGACGTACAGAAACTACCCGAGGACAAAAGAAGGGGGAATAAGAAGAACACCTCGATCCCTCTCCCACTTGGACAGAGGCAGTGGTGCTGTAAGAATTATGTTTCTAGACTTCTCTAGCATCTTCAACACAATCCAACCTCTGCTCCTTAGGGACAAGCTGACAGAGATGGGAGTAGATTCATACCTGGTGGCATGGATCGTGGACTATCTTAAAGACAGACCTCAGTATTAGCTCTACTTGACTTTATTACCTTTCTCTCAGTTTACTTCTCTGTCAAGATGCCAATGTAACCTGTATGTGTGTGCTAGACCATCAATTATGCTGTCTGTTTTTTTTCAGAATTTACTGTCTTAATCTTCTTTATTTATTTATCTGGTTTGTACAATGCTATATACTGTATATTCTGCCATTCTTTATTATATTCTGTAAGTGCCTTGAGCATGGGAAAGGCGCTATATAAATAAAATGTATTATTATTATTATTATTATTATTATTATTATTATTATTATGTGCGTCTTGGGAACTGCAAGTCTGACATTGTGGTCAGCAACACAGGAGCGCCACAGGGGACTATTCTTTCTCCGGTCCTGTTCAGCCTATATACATCGGACTTCCAATACAACTCGGAGTCCTGCCATGTGCAAAAGTTCGCTGACAACACTGCTATCGTGGGCTGCATCAGGAGTGGGCAGGAGGAGGAGTATAGGGACCTAATCAATGAGTTTGTTAAATGGTGTGACTCAAACCACCTACACCTGAACACCAGCAAAACCAAGGAGCTGGTGGTGGATTTTAGGAGGCCCAGACCCCTCATAGACCCAGTGATCATCAGAGGTGACTGTGTGCAGATGGTGCAGACCTATAAATACCTGGGAGTGCAGCTGGATGATAAATTAGACTGGACTGCCAATACTGATGCTCTGTGTAAGAAAGGACAGAGCTGGTTATACTTCCTTAGAAGGCTGGCGTCCTTCAACATCTGCAATAAGATGCTGCAGATGTTCTATCAGACGGTTGTGGCAAGCACCCTCTTCTACGCGGTGGTGTGCAGGGGAGGCAGCATTAAGAAGAAAGACGCCTCACGCCTGGACAAACTGAGAGGAAGGCAGGCTCTATTGTAGGCATGGAGCTGGACAGTTTAACATCTGTGGCGGAGTGACAGGCGCTCAGCAGGCTCCTATCAATTATGGAGAATCCACAGATCGTTCCTCCCCCAAACTATGCGACTCTTCAGTTCCACCCGGGGGGGTAAACATTAACATTATACAAAGATATTGTCTGTCTTTACCTGCATTATTATCAATCTTTAATTTAATATTGTTTTTTGTATCAGTATGCTGCTGGAGTATGTGAATTTCCCCTTGGGATTAATAAAGTATCTATCTATCTATCTATCTATCTATCTATCTATCTATCTATCTATCTATCTATCTATCTATCTATCTATCTATCTATCTATCTATCTATCTATCTATCTATCTATCTATCTATCTATCTATCTATCTATCTACCTACCTACCTGCCTGCCTGCCTGCCTGCCTGCCTGCCTGCCTGCCTGCCTGCCTACCTGTTGTTTGAAGGCCAGGAAGCAAGGAATGATACCAGTGACGAAATACAGAAAATGTTGATGGTCATGGTAGGCACGTGAGAAGCCAGCTGGAGTAGTGAGTCAGAATGGACAGCAAAGGCATTGTTTTAAATGAGGTCAAGAAGATAAGAAACGATTATATAAATTATGATTTTTTGCTTGTTCGGGGCTCAGACCAATTTGGCCATATTGGGTTGAGTCCGTGTTGTTGTTTTATTGCAATAAAGCTATTTACTCTGTTTGCCTTCTTTTCAGGTAAAGCCCCGACAATTTTGCTTCGACAGTACCAGTCTCCACACCCCATAATCATCCCAATATAAACTCCCATTGAAGATAAAATTTAAATTTGTGGGTGTCAAAGCGATACTGTACAGTGGTATCTTGAAATCTACATCCACATCCACTTACTTATCTTCTTTTTCTGCTCTCAGCTTTGAAGGCAATGACCAGGAGGAAGAACCATGACCAAGCCTCTCGTCCCACTTCTGACTCCACCTCTTATAGATAGATAGATAGATAGATAGATAGATAGATAGATAGATAGATAGATACTTTATTAATCCCAATGGGAAATTCACAATTATACTCCTCTTCAATAAAAGTTGACCCAAACTGGGAGCTGATGTTCACTTTGAACCATACTGCAACTGAAGGCACTTCAGAATGGCCAAAGAATCAAAGTTTCTTAGCTGTTCATTTTCAAAAAAGTGTCTGTTACGTGAGGATTCCTCTAGTTTCTCTGGCATTCTTTAACTGTGTGCCTCTCTGATTGATTCCATACCATCTTTCACAAATACCTGCGGATGTTTCTACTCAAATTTATAATTATCTTAAGTGCAACAATAACCAAGAATGACCCATCTTTTCAGAAGCTTTTATGTTATTGCCCACCATACATATCTGTATTAAGATGATCAGGCCTTGTTTTGGCTGGTGTTTTTTACTGGTGATGTTTTAAATCCTGAGGATTAGCCATGGTTTTGTACAAAGTGCCTTGACAAAGAGCACCCTCAAAGTAAGGCTGTAACCAGGCAGAAGGAGAAAAATTGTGTTGTAGAATGACCGGACGAAATCCATGATGTATCGGGGTGAGAAGGTTGAGGTAATCCAGTGATGCTAAGAGCTATTCTACCCAGAGTACTCCTAGCAGGAATACCTAAGGCAGTGTACTCCAAGCAGAGACGCAAAATAAATGATAAAAGGAAAAACATTGTGCAGTGAATCTAGAAAAAAGAGAAGAAAGTGCCTAACCAATGATTGTAAGTTCATGATGAAACAATGACTCACGCATACTAGTACTTAGAACACAAGAACGCAACATCCAGCCCTTTCACAACATGGAGCCTGAAGATGAGTGGTCAGAAATAAATGATGCCAACCTTCTTCTTGGCAGTATTCTTCCACTCAAGAGAGCAAAATTGATATTGTGTGTATAAAATTTATAAAACGGTCCCAATAAGAGACTCGCCATGCAGCTATACATGGAGCAGGAAATTCTTTTACAATCTAGCTGGGAGAAAAAATAAATAAATATCTGTGGATCGGGAATTTCTTCTGTTCAGCCAAGTTTAAACAATAAACACAATTGGGGTTAAAAACAAAAATCATTTTTTCAGAACCATTATTTTATTTTTCCAGAGGAGCAAACATAATTTGTAATAAGGGGAGAGCAAGGGTACAAACCAGTAATGCAAATATTTAACTAGAGCATCTTAATTATGTCATGATTGTGTTATATTATTCCTTGATGCAGGTATAACAGACAATAAGTTTGTATAATGTTAACGTTTACCCCCCCAGGTGGAACTGAAGAGTCGCATAGTGTGGGGGAGGAACGATCTCCTCAGTCTGTCAGTGGAGCAGGACATTGACAGCAGTCTGTCGCCGAAGCTGCTCCTCTGTCTGGAGATGATACTGTTTAGTGGATGCGGTGGATTCTCCATGATTGACAGGAGCCTGCTCACACGTCGTATATCCGTGTTTGCTGTTAAGTCATATAGTGATGTCATTGTGATGGCGTGGGTCCCCTCCAGACTCCCCCTTCTCTTATTGGAGTCTGTAGAACCCAACTCCATCGACAATTATGCCTGAGGTGAGCTGACAAATCTCAGATGGAGCCAGGGGATGGTGGAAAGTGCTCATGTGCTTTTATTAAAAACAGTCAAAAACAAAACCAAAAGTGTCCACAGTGCAGTGTTCTTAAAAAACAGTACATAAATAAATTCATAAAACCATGTGAAAAGTGGGGGTGGAGATAAAAATCCATAATAAAAAAATCTGTTAAAATCACAGGTTAAAATGCAGTCCAATTCCTCACGATCTCAGCCCACCTCCCACCCATTACTTGTGTACCCGGCAGAGACTTAGCAGCTACGGACTCCTTTCTGCCGACCCCGTCTTGGCCACCTCCAAAATGTGCAGTCAGACTGTCCGAGGTCGGCTCGCCTCCCATCTTCCTTCACGCTCACTCAGTCACACCTCAGATGCCTGGGGTGGTCATCTGCCTTGCTCGCCCCATTCCACCCAAATATTCATGGGGCCCTAGCTTGTACTGCCTTCTCCTTCCTGCCTTTCATGTCTTTTAACCTCCTTCTCTTTATTTCAATCTCCTTTCTTCCTCTTTTCCTCCTTTTTCTTTTTTCTTTCCCCTATGCCAGCCTGTACTTATACGGCTCTTTGGGCGCTGCGCCTTAATCACATGCCACAGGAAGCCAACGAAGCAATTGGCTATGCTCATGAAAATATGAATTTGAAGTAAACAATGTGTAGCATCAGATTATACTTTGCAGGTGCAGGTGCGATTTGCCCCAATTTCCTCACTAACTCCCTGCGGTCGTGCAATCGCGCCTACCGAGGCTGGCACGGCTATCTCGATTTAAAACTGGCCATTCTTTTGAAGCCGCAGACCTACTATACCACAGTCATAGTTAAAATGACAGAAAGATGTCATAAACATGTGGATCCCAGTACCTGTGGTGGTCTGCGAGTGTGTGTGTGTCTGTCTGTCTGTGTCTACTGTCATAGCACTCATTACAATGTGCAAAATAATTATGAAGCTTCAGTTACCTTGTGCTACTGAGCTCATCTTTTGCTCAGTATCTTTTGCTCTGTCCTTGGCACCCCAACAGGTGTTTAAAACACACGGACTGAAAGAATTGGTGGCAGATGTTTCAGGACAAAGACCTGTGTGTGTAGCCTTTGCAGTGCAGGGTTTCATCTCCATTCACTACACTCTTTTTAATGGGTTGTCTACAAAAGTGTATTCTCATTTGAGAATCACATCTGGCCCTACAAGACTATTTTTAATTAAAATATTTTGACCTTCAATTTTTGAACTGATGCCTTTTTCCTCTTTCTGGTTTTGACTTCTTGTCTGTTAAAAGGTCATTCTTTTGCTTTTTCCATTTCAGTTTGCTTCTTTTTCCAGTCTATTTTTGGAATTTTAGCTCAATACAAAACATGGGGGAAATCTAAAAGTCTAAACCTGGCATTAGTTATGGTAAGATCTAAGAATTCAACACAGTACATACCAGCTGTCAGGCCAGTTGGCAGGACAGACAAGGCAGGTGTTCTTTCTTAACTGGAAAGCTAAATGAACAGAAAGGAGAGATTTACCAATGGATTAAGAAGCTGGACAGACACAAAACAGCTGTGACTCAACTGTGGCAGGACAAGATCAGCAAAACAAGAACAGAGCAGCCAACACACACAGGGCACAGCCAGATGAGAAGGACTAGTTCAATACAAACAGGAGCAGAACAAAACAAAAACAAAATGATATTGAAGTATTGTCTGGTAGCTCCTACTCAGTCCAGAGTTCCAGGGTTGCTACCCTAATAGAAAACTGAAACATAAAGAGGCTTTAAAAAGATATTTTTGCCCCAATAAACAAAACTTCACTTTTAAAGAAGATTCTGTTTTTTATGCCTTCAGCAAACAAAGTACCCGTAAAACAAAGGTTCATTTATGGTGATGACACTGTAAATAGTCCTTTATATTTATTTATTTGGCCAATGCTTTATCCAAAGTGACTTACAACATTTAAGATACAATTGGTTACATTACTCTTGTTTTTCCAATTGGAGCACAGGCGGGTGAAGTGACTTGCTCAGGGTCACATAGTGTCAGCGGTGGGATTTGAACCAACAACCTCATGGTAAGTCCACTGTGCCATACTGCCTGTTTTATTGTACTATTAAATTTGTTTATAATTGTACTGTTACAACAGTTATGTCATCATTAGCCCTGTTTTGTAGATTTTTTTTCTTTGTGTGCCACCATTTCTGGCTTTTCATTTGTATGGATGCCATCATATTAAATGTTTGGTTGAAATGATGCTAGTTGGTTGCTAGGCACAGAGTGCAACTTGATATCAAGGCAGCCATGTTACATAAGATGTCTATATGACTGAAATAATGTCCAAAATCTGTGGCAAAATAAATAACTGTTTTTGAGAACCATTTCATTATAAAATATCAGTCAGTCATTCATTATCCAACCCGCTATAGCCTAACATAGGGTCACGGGGGTCTGCTGGAGCCAATCCCAGCCAACACAGTGCGCAAGGCAGGAACAGATCCCCGGGCAGGGCGCCAGCCCACCGCAGGGCACACATTAGGGACAATTCAGGATCGCCAATGCACCTAACCTGCATGTCTTTGGACTGTGGGAAGAAACCTATGCAGACACTCCATACAGGGAGAACCCAGGAAGTGAACCCAGGTCTCCTTACTGTGAGGCAGCAGCGCTACCACTGTGCCACCGTGCTGCCCTAGGATAAAATATTCTGGTTTCAAATCAGGTTTGGTTAGTAAACTTGAGTTTAGTATTCTCCTGTAAACCAGATGAGTGATCTACAGACTTTTTGCAAATCAACTTTGGTTACCTCTAACTTTTAGATAGATAGATAGATAGATAGATAGATAGATAGATAGATAGATAGATAGATAGATAGATAGATAGATAGATAGATAGATAGATAGATAGATAGATAGATAGATAGATAGATAGATACTTTATTAATCCCAAGGGGAAATTCACATACTCCAGCAGCAGCATACTGATGCAAAAAACAATATTAAATTAAAGAGTAATAAAAATGCAGGTAAAAACAGACAATAACTTTGTATAATGTTAACGTTTACCCCCCTGGATGAAATTGAAGAGTCGCATAGTTTGGGGGAGGAATGATCTTCTCAGTCTATCAGTGGAGCAGGACAGTGACAGCAGTCTGTTGCTGAAGCTGCTCTTCTGTCTGGAGATGATACTATTTACTGGATGCAGTGGATTTTCCATAATTGATAGGAGCCTGCTGAGCGCCCGTCGCTCTGCCACAGATGTCAAACTGTCCAGCTCCATGCCAACAATAGAGCCTGCTTTCCTCACCAGTTTGTCCAGGCGTGAGGCGTCCTTCTTCTTAATGCTGCCTCAACCATCTGATAGAACATCTGCAGCATCTTATTGCAGATGTTGAAGGATGCCAGTCTTCCAAATATTTTGTAATATTCCTATAAATTCCTGGTAATTGATTAATAAAATTCTGCCCATGTGGACTTTAAGAAAGCTCCTGACACCTGTGTTAGGCACCTGAACTAGATTCAAGACAAGAAAAGGATAAAAAGGGCATCATATCAGCAGTCTCTTTATAAAGCAATAGATTGTTTGTTATAAAGATTGTTTTTCAGATTGCATTGATCACGACAAATTATGCAATGCAATTAGATATAAAGGAATCCTAAATCATTTCATGTTCCTTTCAGATATTTCCGCGGCAGGTGAGAAATGATATGTTGAGAAGGAAGGCTGGGTGAGAAGTGGACCAAGACAGAATAGAGAGAGCTCAGAAATCAGAAAGTCATGACCATCAGAGAATCAGTTAAACTGCGAAAACAAAACCAAAACACATACCAAGAACTAGAGCTGAAAAAGGCATACAGACAGTTCAGAAACACCAAGTAAATTTCACTAAGCGTGAAGTGAAATTTGTTTGTTTGTAATCCAAAAATGTGAATGCTGAATGTGGCATACCATCCGTACGGTTTATGATGAACTATGCAGCTCAAACCACATTCAGTAACAGCAGCAAGTCAGGCAAATTTAAACAGAATGGCTGCACTGTCTGGGGATGTTTGATTAAATTCTTTGTTGTCAGTCACTACCATTTTGTCCTACAGCACTCTTTTTAGCCTGCAACCTTGATTCAGGCCCCTCACTATGCCTACCTGTTACTCTAAACCCCTTAAACTGACCACGGACTATTTACTAGAGGCAGTTTGGGTGGCGGCCTGTTTTTGTTCATAAATGTACATCTCTGTCATATAAATCTCTAATAATCTCAGGTTGGTATGTCTGGAACCCACTGCTGTGTATTCAAAGCCTCTTCAGTTTAATCATACCTGTCATGATTTTGCTGGCTCTTCTGTAACAATACAATCTTGAGTCATCCCTGTTGCTAAACTCTTGAGTCATCCTAAATGATGCACTCACATTTCATCCTTTCACATTGAGCCTTTAAAGGCATTGGCTTTCACTAATGTCATGTGGTTTTATTCCAACTGTTTATGAAAGCATTTCTTGTAAGTAGTTTTTACAGTATTATTATCATCAATATTTGAACCTTGTTAAAATATACCATACATTTATTATGTTTTTGCATATGTTTTGTGTGTTGTGTTAGGTGGTTCTATAAGATGCAGCTGGTTCAAGAAACAGATATGCAATTAATTCCTCTTTATATGATACATTTTGATACATTTTAATTCATCTGTAGTGATTGTGCTCCTTTCGTAATATTACTTCAAGCTCATTTGACTTTTTTTTAATACTTTATTAATCCCCCGAGGGGAAATCTTTTTGCATGACCTTTTGGGGTGAGAGTGCACACTTTATGTTTTGTGGGAAAGGCACTATATAGGTGTTGACCTGAAACAGACTGACAACGGAGGCACGTAAAAACTCAACAACTCAAAACTCATCTGTTCAGGAAGGCTTTTAGCCCTACTTGACTTTATTACCCTTCTCTCAGTTTACCGCTATATCAAGATGCTCATGTAACCTGTATGTGTGTTTGCTAGACCATCAATTATGTTGTCTGCTAGGCTTTTTTCTCTGAATTTACTGTCTTAATCTTCTTTATTTATTTATCTGGTTTGTACAATGCTATATACCACAGGTGTCAAACTTCAGGCCTGGAGGGCCGCTGTGGCTGCAGGTTTTCATTTTAACCTTTTTCATAATAAGTGACCAGTTTTCACTGCTAATTAACTTCTTTTCTTTAGCTCTGTTTTAAAGATTCAGTCCCCTGAATTGATTCTTTTCTTCATTAAATGACAGCCAAACAGAAATTAGACGTGAAACGAGTCAACAGATTAAACTGGAGATTCAAACTCCAACCAATTTCTTAATGAGATGCTGATTCTTGTTGTTAATTGAACCCATCATTTAATTCCATGGCTTGTTGCTGCTCTCATTCTGCCACAGCAGACATTTCCAAAACTGTCGATTGTCTATTTTACTAAGACCTTCACCTTTCTTTATTTTCAGCTATTGTGTGATGGGCACAGGTTAGCTGGTCATGTTGCTGCTTGCTTTGTGTGTCATTATTGTTTGGCTGCTAATTAAGGACAAAGAAACAACTAAATGGTCCGAGTCACGTCAATTAAAACAAAGGCAAAAGAAGTTAATTAGTAGCAAAAACTGATCACTAATTAAGGAGATGGTTAGAATGAAAACCTGCAGCCACTGCAGCCCACCAGGACTGGAGTTCAACACCCCTGCTATATACTGTATACTCTGCCTTTCTATCTTAAACTCTGTGAAGTGCCTTGAGCATGGGAAAGGCGCTATATAAATAAAATGTATTATTATTATTATTATTATTATTATTATTAAAAATGAAACAAAAAGATTTATTTTCTTCAGCTGGGGGCCACATCTTTTCCGTGTCCCTCAGCCCTAACACAATCCCAAAATACACAAAAGCTCAAAGCAAAACACCACCACAAAACACTCTTCTTTCTCCTCCACTCCTCCAAGGCAGCTTTGTTGTCCTACTCCCAACTCTGGAGCCCGGAGTGGTGACTGTCGGCTCCTTTTATAGCCCACCCGGAAGTGCTGCAGGGGCTCGTTGACCTACTTCTGGCTGCACCTCCGGGTGTGGCTGCGTTCGTTAGGCCGTGCAGCTCCCCCTGGCGGTGGACACGGAACCCAACAGAATGAGCTCTGGTGTTCCAAAATATTGGCCCAGATGCAACCCAGGGGGGCTGTCACCGTGTTCCGGGGGACATAGTGTGTATCCCATGGCTGCTCCCCTGAATCCAGTGTCAAAGGGGTGTCCTGACCAGGCATGGATCCCAGCCATCTGCCACAGTTTGTTTTGACAATTTCACAATATTGGTGATTTAATAGCAAAAAATGTAAGTAAAGTTTGTTCATTTTGTTTCAGTGCTTGACTCTTCATTTCTCTCCTTGTTTAGCTATCTGTTGAACTTTGCAAGCTCCACGATAGTGGGGCAGAATGGTACCAGTTCTCTTAATTGTTTTATTACAGACAGGGTTTTTCCCCTGGCTTGTATTCAGTTTAACATCTGTGGCAGAGCGAAGGGCGCTCAGCAGGCTCCTATCAATTATGGAGAATCCACTGCATCCACTTAATAGTATCATCTCCAGACAGAAGAGCAGCTTCAGCGACAGACTGCTGTCACTGTCCTGCTCCACTGACAGATTGAGGAGATCGTTCCTCCCCCAAACTATGCGACTCTTCAATTCCACCCGGGGGGGTAAACGTTAACATTTAACATTATACAAAGTTATTGTCTGTTTTTCACCTGCATTATTATCATTCTTTAATTTAATATTATTTATTGTATCAGTATACTGCTGCTGGAGAATGTGAATTTCCCATTGGGATTAATAAAGTATCAACGGTGCTGTCACCACTGAAGGACCGCCCTCAACCTTTATCATCTGAAGGTGACGGCAGATCCTTCAGTGGCCAAATGAAATGTTTCTGAGTGCATTTACGGTGAGTATTTGATTTTCTGGTTTATTGTGAGTTTTGCTTCTGTTCTTGGTTTTTAAAATCTGGATTTGTGTATTGAAACTTTGTTCACCTAGGGTTTCTTTTTGGTAATTCCTTTTTTTACCGTTTTTGCCATTTATGTCTTTTTTGAAAATCTATATTTATCAAATGTTAAGTTCTGTCCTTCTGTCATGTGGTTACTCACGGATCTTGGTGTTAATCGAAAGCTTATGCTTTCACCTGACCGAGGCACTGTGCAGCCACCTGTGATGTTGGAATGAAGGCAGTTGCCCCAGCTGTCAAGAGACCAACTGCAGCAAATTCTCTCAGACAAAGCCTGGAAACAATGAGGAATGATTTCGGCACATTTATATTTGGTGGAATGCCCAGTGGGAGCTTGGCGGTCTTTTGGGCTTGGAACCCCTGGAGATTCTGGTTTTTTTTCAGCTGAATTGGAATTTTTTTTCATTTTTTTGTCCTCTTGGCCATTTCATTTTATCATCATACTCAACTGTAATGATTTGTATTGTATACAAGGATGCTACAATTTATGCACTCACCAGCCCCCTTATTGGGTACACCTGTTTAAATATTTGTTAATGCAAATATATAATAAGCCAATCACATGGCAGCAACTCAATGCATTTAGGCATGTAGACATTGTCAAGACGATCTGCTGAAGTTCAAACTGAGCAACAGAATGGAGAAGAAAGTTGATTTAAGTGACTTTGAACATGTTTCTGAGCATTTCAGAAACTGCTGATCTGCTGGTCACACACAATCATCTCTAGAGTTACAGAGAATGATCTGAAAAAGGGAAAATATCCAGTGAGTGGCAGTTCTCTGGGTAAGAATGCCTTGTTGATTCCAGAGGTCAGAGGAGAATGGCCAGACTGGTTGAAGCTGACAGAAAGGCAACAGTAACTCAAATAACCACTTGTTACAACCGAGGTATGCAGAAGAGCATGTTTTAATGCACAACATGTCGAATTTGAAGAAGATGAACTAAATACCAGGAGACTACACTGGGCACCATTCATGTTAGCTAAAAGCAGGCAACAGAAGCTACAGTTCGCAGTTGGACAATGGAAAATTAGAAAAATGTTGCCCGACCTGATGAGTCTCAATTCTGGTCAGAATTTGGTGTCAACAACATGAAAGCATGGATCCGTCTTGCCTTGTATCAATGGTTCAGGCTGCTGGTGGTGTAATGGTGTGGGGGCTATTTTCTTGCCACACTTTTGGCCTTATAGTACCAACTGAGTATTGTTTAAATGCCACTGCCTACATGAGTATTGTTGCTGACTGTGTCCATCCCTTTATGACCACAGTGTACCCATCTTCTGTTGGCTACTTCCAGCAGAATAACACACCATGCCACAAAGTTCAGATCATCTCATACTGTTTCCTTGAACATGAAAATGAGTTCACTGTACTCAAATGGTTTCCATCATCATCAGATCTCAATCTAATAGAGCACCTTTGGGATGTGGTGGAATGGGAGATTCGCATCATCGATGTGCAGCTGACAACCTGCAGCAACTGCATGATGCTCTCATGTCAATACGGACCAGATTCCCAGAAGAATGTTTGCAGCACCTTGCTGAATCTATTCCATAGAATTACGGCAGTTCTGAAAGCAAAAGGGGGTCCGACCCGGTACTAACAAGGTGTACCTAATAAAGTGGCCAATGAGTGTATATCTGTTTTTAAGATCAAATGGATTTTTTTTCTTTGTTACTTATTTATTAATATTCTTACCTAATTTTAATTTTTTTTTCTTTTCTTGTAACTTTCTCCGTAACATCTTTGAGCTACATTCTTTGTATGAAAATGTGCAATAGAAATATATCTTTTTGTTGTTGTTGTTGCTATGTTCTGGATATTCAAAAAAGTTTATGCAGCAGTAACCTTAACAAAGACCTGTGTTTGTGTGTTTCATATGGCAAAGTGATCGCAGACATGACATGACAAGAAGAAAAAGAAGACCAGTGACATCTGGTGACAATCAAGCAAAATCACCAAAGCCAATAACATTCCAAAGACAATTTTAAGGGGAAATAGAAGAAAAAGAGCAGTGACATCTTCTGAGTGTCAATTGTGGAATACAGAATGTAGGGATAAATACAGAAAAATGCATGCTGGTGATCAAGAAGATTGCAAACGTGTTCAGAATTCAGAATGAAGATTAAGTTCTAATGTGTGTATCAACAGGCAGAGAGTTTACTGTTGTTTATATGTATCCTTTTGTTAGGTGACACACTCACCTGTCAACTCGAAAAGATCCTTACTATGTTTGTGGCGTTATTGTAATTATTGATCAGTGAGCATCAAACTTTATTAAACATGCATAAAGGATGGCAAAGTGTGGTTGTGTGTCTGTGGCAAAAGTGATTGCAAAAAGAAGTGCTAAGCACTATAATGGCAAGAAGAAGAGCAGCAACATTTGCTGAGCGACAAGCAAATCACAGAATGCACTTGAAAATTGAAGATGACAAATAATAAGAAGACAACTCACTGAACCACACAGACAAACAAGAAATAATCCTGAATATAGAGCAATATGAGCAGCAGGCAAACATGATGGCTCATAGGCATGCAAGACAAAGTCCGGGATGCATAATTCTAAAGGTTTGGGACACCGTCCTGTATACTGTAGGTTGGTGAGGAGTCAACAGCACTGAAATTAGTGGCATAACAGACATCAATCAAAGACAAATGATAGTTGCAAACACAGGGGAATTTATAGCAGACGGACAGGAAATGACATATACAGCAAATGATGAAACGGAGGGAAGGCGGAAGTGAGGTCATCTGGAGTGGACCAGATGTGAAGTCATCTTGGGGCGTCTGATCACTGGAACCCAGAAGAGGCTTATTATTAATTATGTGGGTATAGAACCGAGTTCCAAAAGGTAAGCATCTCAATCTTCTTCCTTTATCCTACTAAATAAGAGAGAAAGACATTAATGTTCTGTGTCAAATCCCCTCAGTTGTGGTATTCACGCTGCATCGAGCCCATTGGCTGCCCCCTATTCGTGCGTGTATGACAAACCTTAGATCAATGTTTGCTTGAAGAGCACTACTTAGGAAAGTGAGATCACTAATGTGATCAATGTGAAGCTGTATTTCTTAATGGTGGCAGCAAAATAATGTGTTGTCTTAATGGAAAAGTACAGCTTGCCTTATATGAATCTCCAGAAGTAATACAATACATTATAACTTCTACAGGAAGTGGAAAAAGCAACTATGTATTTATAAAACAGCAAGTATCCTCTAGAAAGTTGAGTCAGTTCATCTGGAAATCTGAACTGAATCAACTTTCTAGAATTTCCTTACCTGGATTATTGAGCATGCATCGAGACATAGCAAGTATCAGCAGCTCCTTATTTTTAACTAGTTTTAATTTGCATTTTATTTTAGGACTATAGGTCCTCATGTTCTGCAGTGGCTTTTCACCCTGCCTGGGATTTGTTCCTGCCTTGCGCCCTGTGTTGGCTGAGATTGGCTCCAGCAGACCCCCATGACCCTGTGATTGGATATAGCAGGTTGGAAAATGACTGACTGATGAGCTCCTCATGTTTCACTGGTTTCCAAATAAATATTCTCATTTTAAGGATTCTGCTCTTGTGCTTGTCTTTTCTAGCCTAAGGCAGGGGTCCTGGAAGGCCTCAGTGGCTGCAGGTGTTCATTCTAACCGTTTTCTTAAATGGTGACCTGTTTCTGCTGTTAATTAACTTCTTTTGAATTCATTTTAATTGACTTGCTCTTGAAAACTCAGACCCTTTGTTTATTTTTCCTTAATTAGCAGTCAAACAATAATGAGATACAAAGTGAGCCAAAATATGACCAGCAAATGGTGTCCATCATACAGTATCTGAAAATAAAAAAAGATGAAGGTGTCAGGAATGTCAATCTGCTAAGGTCCACCAAAACATTTGAACAGTGCTGCTCTTAGAAAAAAGAAAATCAACAATTTTGGGAATGTCTGCTATTGCACAATGAGAGCAGCAACAAGCCATAGAATTAAAGAACAAGTTTAATTAATGACAAGACCCTGTGCTTAATTAAACAACTGGTTGGAGTGAAATTGGTTGGAGTTTGAGGCCCTGACTTAGTTGGTCTTCTGTTGGCTCACTCACTTCATATTTCATTTCTGTTTGGGTGCCATTTAAGGAAAGAAATGAAGCAATTCAGAGGAGCGATGAAGAAATTCAGGGGAACAAATCTTAAAAAAACAAGCCAATTAAAATGAAAGGAAAAGGAGATAATTAGTAGCAAAAACAATTAAGAAAAGGGTTAGAGGGAAAGCCTGCAGCCACTGTGGCCCTGCAGGACCAGAGTTGGGGACCCCTGGCCTAAGGTATTATGGTTACTTTCCCTAGAAGGGTACTTTAGTGCATTTTATAGATTTTTGGACATTATAAGAGTTTGTTTAGAACTTGCAACACAGTTGCTTATTTTGGGCCTAGTAGGCTAAATTCCTCCCTGTGGAGTCATGAAGTCAGACTGCTTAGGGTGAAGCCAATTGCAGTCAGTCTGGGAAGGCCTGGCTTGGCTTGTGGAGCCTTTAGGAGGCCTTTTCACTATAGAAGGGCATTCAAATTATAATCAATAAAATGCATACACACACACACACATATATGATTCAGTGGTATGTGGCTACCTGCACATGTAACAAAGTCACTCACTGAGAACTACCCTAACTACATGAAAAGAACAGAGGGTCCTAAAGAGGTAAACACTCAGTGTAGTTGTTAAGAGGGAGGTTTTGAATGGCAAGGAATGGTAAGGCAAGGAAAATGGTGGTGCCAAACATATTCTGATTGTTAGAAAGAGAACCATCAAAATGAGTACATTTATTTGTAGTAAACAGGAAAGTCATGTAGAGGTCTGTTACTTATAGAGGATACATGTTTTAACCAAGAAAAAAAGAGGAGAAAAACAAGATAATGATAAACATTCAGAAAGTAATAGAGAAAACTTTCATTTATAAACTGAAGACCTGATGAAGATGACTCTTTTGCAAAGAAAGAAATAATCAAGAGGACTATTACTAATTAACAGGAGAAACAATGAAATAAGAGATACCATTCAAAGAAAGTTATGACCCATGAAGTGTCAATGACACGAATGGAGAGACAGAATGGTGACAAAAGGCTCATCCCACTGAATGGAGACAAACTGATGACAGAAGACAATGAAGACAGTGACAGGTCACAACGATACACATATGGGCAACTAGGAGAATTGATAACGGGGATGGCCTTAAATACGGAAGGAAAGTGAATTTTGGGGGTTTCATGAGCAGCAAATAATAGAATGTCACTCTAAAGCAAACTAAATCTTTATTTGGTAATTTCATGAGATGATCTGATTGCATTTTATTCAAGTTCTGTGAAGGATGTTGTCTGGGAATGAGCTGAGATTTATTACTTGGGGCAGCAGCTTCAAGAAACGGCAGCACTGATGGTTCAGTCTTACCTAAAAAAGATAGAAACAAAAGAACAGTGCAACAGGATGGGGACTTAGAATTTGTCTTTCGCATACATACAGGCCTACACACACACACACTAACCCATTTCTGTGGAGAGACATGCAATCACATTTAAACACACATGTCTGCATATACAGTATATATTTATATTTATATATATATTTGTGTGTGTGTCCCTATATAGCACAAGCATATACAATAAATAAAAGCCCATAGTAATACACACTCACGTGTTCACACTAATACAATTACGCACACATACACTCCCTGGTTGTCTCTCTCTCTTTCTACTTTTGTATATGTATATCATACATATAATACATATATCTACATGTATTTATATATATATATATATATATATATATGTACGCACACACAAACACTAACACAAAAGAAGGCTGCCTTTTATTCTTTCTACAATCAGCCTTTCACCACACCACCACCCCCTACCTTTCAGGCCTTGGCACTTTTATGGCAATTTAGTTGAAACAATTAAGCATTTAGCACCTAATTGCTGCTAGCAGCTGCGCTAATTTGGCCGCCTCACCCCAGGGTTTTGAGAAGTCACAGCCTTGTGTCATGAGCTATTTTGCGAGCTTCAGTTTAAACAAAAGATTACAGAAACCCAAGAAGAATCTGCTTTACCTTCTCCCACCCCCATCTCCACGAACACCAAACACTTCCATGTTACATGACAAGAATGGGGCCTGTCTGTGTTTTCACTAAAAACAGACACACACAGAACCAGTGTACCAGTGTGATTATAATGCATTGTCATGAGAACAACTTCTTGTCTTTTTTGTGCATGTCTGATGGATGATATGGTAGAGACCACAACTTTTGGCAGAGTGCAGAACTGGATTCAGGACATGATACCCCAGTATTACACCCATTAGCCATTTACAATTGCACTTGCCAAGGATGGGCATGTATTAGGCAGCAAGTGAGCAGTCAGTTGTTGAAGGTGATGCATTGGAAGCAGGAGAAATGGATAAGCATAAGAAAGAATTGATCCTCTCTGACAAAGGCCACATTGTCATGGGTAGATGACTGAGTCAGAGCATCTCCAAATCTGCAGGTCTTGTGGGGTGCTCCCAGTATGCAATGGTTTTAGTACCTACTAAAATTGGTGCCAGGATAGACAACCAGTGAACTGGCAACAGGATCATGGGTGCCTAAGGCTGATTGATGTGGGTTAGCAGTGAAGGCTAGCCTGTCTGATCCAATACCACAGAAGATCTACAGCTGAAAACTTGCTGGCCATGAGAGAAAGGTGTCATAGGCTTGCTGCATATTGGGTTGTGTAACCTCAGATCTGTCAGAGTACCAGTGCTGACCTCAGTCCACTGTTGAAAGCGCCTACAATGGGCACATGAGTGTCAGATCTGGACCATGGCACAATTTTTTTGTGTCATGTTTTCTTTTAGGTCATATGGATGGCCATTGTTTACCTGGGGAAGAGATGGCAGCAGGATGCACTAAGAGAAGAAGGCAAGCTGGCAGAGGTAGTGTGATGTTCTGGGCAATTTTCTGCTGGTAAACCTTAGGTCCTGACATTCTTGTAGATTTTACTTTGACACGTACCACCTACCTAAAGATTTTTACAGATTTTGTACACCCCTCCACGGCATCAGTATTCCCTGATGGCAGTGGCTTCTTTCAGCAAGACAATAAGCACTGTCATAATGCAAAATATTGTTCAGGAACAGTTTGAGGAACATGACAGGGGTTGACTTGGCCTTTACATTCCCCAGATCTCAATTGGATCGAGCATCTGTGGAATGTGCTGGAAAAACAAGGCTAGTCCATTGAGACCCCACATTGGAACTTACATGACTTAAAGTATGACTTAAACATTTTGGTGCCAGATACCACAGGACACCTTCAGAGATCTTGTGGAGTCCTTGTCTCAACGGGTCAGAGCTGTTTTGGTGCAGTTGGGGGACCAGCACAATATATATATATATATATATATATATTACAGTATATAGCTCAGGAATAAAAAGTACTTTATGATACGTGATTCATTTTTCTCCCTTTGTGGATCTCCAGCTGCAAATATACAGTATATAACAGCATTACCAGTGAAATGAGATCATTAGCAATAGGGGGTGGTATGCACTAATAGAATGGAGGACAGTGGGAAAATGATGAGGAGATCACCTAAGGTGTCATGTGATGGTGGGGAGACCTATTAGCATGTACCTGGCTTCTTGCTACTCTGTGTAATGGACTGACGACCTGGAGGTGGTTAAACACTACTGAGACTGCCATTCTTAATCCCAAAAATAATATCTGGTTTTCTTAGACAGTATTTTCTGGCTGGGATTTAAAAGTCCCTTTGGGCTAACGGGCCAACAAAGCACTGGGTACGGAGTCTGGAGGACAGGTGTTTTGTCAAACCCTGAACTGATAGAAAATGTACAAAAGGTAAAAGAGAGGAGAGTTGTGTACTGTTCCTTACAGGTGGGCATGAGCATAAGGCACTCTATAATATAAAAAGGAGCACAAGTCCTGCATTATTGATGCTCCGTGGAACAACCAGAACTTTGCTTAGTCTATTTTATTTGTTGTCTTGGTCTTCCTCCTTATGTTGCCCATTCTTATGTTAATATGTTTTTAATAAATGTTTTTTAAATATGCCCGCCTGGTATTATTAGATTTTGGGTTTAATTTGCTAGCCCCCCCAAACTCCAGATTCCACATCATGACAACTTGCCGTTTAACCAATGGAACTAATGAAATCAGCTGTGCATGCCGTCCACTCTTTATTTTTGTCTTCACTGCACAAATAAATAAAGAGCCTAAAGTGCCCACCATAATGTTTGGGCCAAAGACACATTTTGTCTTGATTTACCCCTCTGCTCCACGGTTTAAAACTACAAATCAAACAATCCAGATGTGATGAAAGTGCACATGTCGTCACACACACTACATGGTCCCCCACACAGCGATGGCAGGTCTATTAAAGCAGTCATGTTTAGCACTTTCACATATCTCTTTGCATACAATGACCGCAACTCATAGACATCACCCGGTGCTGAGGATCTTCTCTGGTGATGCTCTGCCAAGCCTCTAATGCAGTCATTTTCAGCTCCTTCTTGTTTTGGTGGGCTTGTCCCCTTAAGTTTTCTCTTAAGTATATGGAAGGCCTGCTCAGCTGGATTTAAATCTGATGAATGGTTTCACCTTTCAAGAATGATCCACTTTTTAGCTTTGAAAAAACCCTGTGCTACCTTAGCAGTATGTTTGAGATCACAAACTGTAATCTGGCCGTCCTGTTTTTGTGTCTCACTAGTGGTTTGCATCTTTGCAGTGTGGCCTCTGTATTTCTGTTCATGTCGTTTTTTGCCAATAATCATCTCTGACACACACACATCTGCCTCCTGAAGACTGTGTCTTGCCTATCATACAAGCATTTGGGGCTTTTTCTTTATCATAGTGAAGATTCTTCTGTCATCAGCATTGGTGGTCTTCCTTGGCCTTCCAGTCCCTTTGCAATTACTGAGCTCACCAGAGCATTTTTTCTACTTAATGATATTCCAGACAGTTGAATTAGGTGGTCCTAAGGTTTTACCAATGTCTCACATGGCTTTATTTTTGTTTTTTAGGCTCATAATGACTTCTTTGACTTTCTTTGTTACAGCTCTTGTCTTCATGTTATACAACGACAACTACAGACTCCAAAGGGTAGAAGCAAGCCTGGGTATCTTCTGAAGCCATGAAAGCCACCTGAGGAATCACAAACACCTGTGACGCCAATTGTCACAAATATTATGGTGCCCTGAAATGAAGGGACCATGTAGAAAAAGTATCATTTCTACATGGTGTGACCAAAATGTATACAAATCCCCTTAAATGAAAGTCTGAGATGGGCACTTTAGTAACGTCTGAATTCTTTGATTTGTGGAGCAGAGGGGTGAATCAGAGACAAATGTGTCTTTATCCCAAACATGGAGGGCACTGTAGATATCTACCATTCATATTGTGAAACATAAGTACTCAGAGGCAGATGAAGAGTTAAGACTAGCATGCTCTGCAGTCTGTTCTACTTTCAAAGGGAGCTCCTATTGGAAGACAAGAGATCTACTGAAGCTGGTTGGATCTTGTGGTCTTCTTTGTGATCCTTTTTTCTTTTTGGGTCAGGTCTTGCTGTCACCTTCAAGTGACATCAGCCCATATATGAGGTACATTCTAGATGGAGTTAATTCTTTAAGGTTAAAAACAGACATGACATCAAAAAATTCACATGCTACTTCCAACTCCTATTTGTGTTGCATTCACAGGAGCTCCCATAACAAAATACTTTTCAAGACACTTATGACAAGGCTCATCAGTGTTGTGATTGAATACATGAAAAGTTTAATCAGATATTTAATAAGCACACGGCAGAGATGAGCCAACATCTCTCCGAAAGGGCTTGGCTGGAGTCAGTAACATGCGAATCCAAGTAATTGCTCATCTAAAACCAAAACGTTAGTCACAAACACCTTAAGAATACCCCTACATCATTTTATTGTTTTTGTTACTGAGTTATTCCAAAACAAAAGTCTTAATGTTTGGATGCTCCTCTCAACATGCGAATATCTTTTGTAGTGGCAACTTAATGACGTCACATTTAATAAAGTGCCAGAAGCAAAAGACTAGCAGTGAACACCATTGCTACTAACAACATGGCTGTGCCCATCAAAGCAGCCACACAAAACAGTGATGCAGTAATATCACAGCCTCAATGATAAGATTATTTCATTATCTGGCCTGCTCTTCCCTTAATCTAGCACTTTTCTTAATTAGTGACCAGTTTTTGCTGCTAATTAACTTTTTTTTCTCTCATTTTAATTGACTTCCTTTTTAATACCGTAATATACTCACATATAAGTTGGTTCTTGAAACACAAAAAATCGATCATAAAATCAGACCCCGACTTATACTCCCATTCAAAAATACGACCCTTAAATTTTTTTCTTTTACATCTTCTTGCCTCCTTTAATCTCGCATCAGTTTCTCAGACACATCGAAATTTGTTGCAGCAGCGCACTTACCAATTTCTTTCACTACTTCAACGATGTTTAATTTAAAACCTGCATCATATTTTCTTCTGATCAAACACTCCATCGTAGATAAGGGATGCTCTTATGATAAAGGTGTATGAGGGGGTGAGATACAAAAAACACAAATCAGTGCAAACGTTGCTTTGGAATAGTTTGGGTATTACCGTGTGGTCACGTAGGCACAATAGAGAGATGAGGTTAGGAGCACATGCTGATACAGCGCATTGCCGTACCCACATAGAATAAAAAGGCAGTGCGCTCCGTGGTTACTCTCTCAGGTGGGCGTTAACTTATCATAATCTCTTGGACCAACAGCGTGAGTTTTACGCATTTGACTTCTACGACCAACATTATAAAATACCAGAAATTATACTGTAAAATCAAGTCCCGACTTATCCGTGGGAGAACTTATCCACAAGTATATGTGGTATTCAGTCCTCTGAATTACTTAATTTCTTCTTAAACGGCAACCAAGAGGTGACCAACTAAGTCTGGGCTGCAAACTCCAACCAATTTACTCCAACCAGTTTCTTAACTAGAAGCCAATTTTTGTTGTTAATTAAACTCATTATTTAACTCCATGGCTTGTCGGTGATTCAGCAAACACAATTGAAAACTGAATAAAAAAATATCACACAACATTGTCGATCTCTTTTTAAGGGGGAATTATACCAGGTACAAGACATAAGCTGAAAAGGCCTTTTGTTTCCTCTTTTTCTCATGTGCTCAACACCCAGCGAATCAAGTAGTGGGGGACCCCCATGTGTAACTTCTGAGGGGCACAGGTACAGAGTCTCAGTATTCACGGGTACCTTAAGAAACATTGTGGGTACCCTTAGTCGTAACTGAAAGCACTACCCAGAAAACTAACAAAGAGAGAATGCAGAGCAGACAGCATTCAGGTACGATAATTGAACCCATGATGCTTGAACTGTGGTGTTATTGTTGATTGTGTTTGCAGCAGGTTTTACAGGGCAACTAGTCATCCGTCGAAATTGTTCATTTTATGAACAAAAGTGTATATGTGGTCAGCACGAGAGAAGGAGATGCAGTTAAAAACAAGTTAGTCAACGCAACCAAGGCATAACATTCAGGTGCATTCGGCGACCAAATTGACTGCTTTGAAATTTTTTATTTACTTCATCCAAGAGTCAGTTATTACTCGCATATTTTTGTATTTTAAGTAGTTTTGTAACAAGGTGTAATATTAAAAAGCAACAGCAATAATAGAATGCAATTCCATGCAATAGTACACTACATTAAATATGTGCTTTTTAACAGAACTTTACAGTGGAGGTAAACATGGAGTACAAATAGACTTGTGGTGGCTCAGTAGCTTTCATACACAGCTGATCCCAATTCAAGTGATGTGAAAATGGCTTCGATTGATGTGTATTAGTGGTGGAGGGTCTGTGACTAAATTTTGTGGATGCTAGGTGGCACTGTAGCCCCTTTAAACCCAACAGACAGACACACATGACCCAAAGTAAAAGCACTAAGAAGATATTTATTAAAGTTTTCTTCTTTTACAGTGCCCTTCAAGCACCACAGCCACCAACAGACAATTAAATAAATCAATACAATACTCTTCTTCTCTTCTCCACACCTCCTAGAAAGCTTTGCCCACATCCGCATGACTCTGGCTTACCTACTGGGTTCACAGCAGTCATTTATATAGTCCTTGACCCAGAAGTGCTTCTGTTCTTCCTCCCACGTGACTTGCCAGCACTTCCGGGTCAGCAGGAGAATTCCAAGTCGTTAATCAGCCCAGAAGTACTTTGAGCTTCCATCCTCATGACTTCCTAGTATTTCTGGGCCACAAGGGAAGCATGACTCCCCATGTCCTTTCACAGCTCCCCCTGACGGCACCCACAGCACCCAACAGGGCTGAGAAACCAAACTCCAAGTCCCAGGATGCACTGCTACATTCCAGGGGAGCTGCCATCTAGAGTTTTGGGGTAGGCAGTGTCCACAATATTATTTTTGAAAGTATGCTCAATAGAGTAGTGTCCAGTAATTAGCAATTGAACAATATGTATTAATACAAAATGACCAATTCTAATATAAAATTTGGACCAATAATGCTCTATGAAAGGAGAAAAAGAACAGAAATATGTTCCCCATCTAGCTATTAATATTAGTTAAAACACAGCAATTCATTAAAATTATAGAAATAAATAAGAAATTGGAAAGGAATTCATTTGGTTTATAATGGCAGTAAGAATGGTATGTGATAGGCAAGCAGATCAGGGGCTTGTCTTGATTGTTCATGTATATCTGAGAATGAAAGATCAGGGTCTTAAGCCACTGAAACCTGCCAACACCACTGTCCATTTTTAAATCCGTCCCATGTTTATACAAGTTAGGGCGGCTGCGTCTTATCTGTGGTAATTATAAGTTTAAACACCATTCAGCTGCAGGTTGATAATGTCAGTTCTTTACAGTAATAATCTGCAGCTTATATTATTCAATCTATTCTGTCTTATATATGCTTACATATTTGCTTTCCTCTTCCATTTATTTGTAGAGAAGTGACTAGTCAACTTACCTAAAGCAGCAAGAGAAGGGCACTGCTGTATGAGATGCTTGGGTGATGCTGCTCTCGTTTGACTCACTTGTATTGGATGTCCAAATGGCTGTCAGACGAGTAAAAGAGGAAAATATACAAAATATGCAAACTCAAACAATCACTCTCAAGGTAAAATTGAAAAAGTAAACTCATTACTAGTTGAAGTTGCACAGAATGTTTCTCCATTTTAAGATGGACAAGTTTGCAAATTCACCAATACCTTTTAGTGGGAAATTTTGAAATCTGAAAACTTTGTACAGAACGACCTGTTCAAGAGATATGAATGGAAATTGGACTGCCCTGAGAAACTTCTTCGAAGAATAAGCATGCCGCATTTCAACAAAATCACCACAGGTGGCCAAGTTGTATAATGCAGACAAACAGACTAACAGACAAACACACAACAACAACAATTTATTTTGGTATAGCCCAAAAATCACACATGGAGTGTTGTAATGGGCTTTAACAGGCCCTGTTTTTTGACAGCCGCCCAGCCTTGACACCCTAAGAAGACAAGAAAAAAATTAAAAAAAAAAAAAAAAAAGTAACGTAAAAAAAATGGAAGAAATCTTGGGAAAGGCAATTCAGAGATAGACCACCATTCCAGGTAGGTTAGGCATACAATTAGTGTCAAAAAAGGGGTAAATCCAACACACAAAACAACACCGAGCCAGATGGCCAATCTATCATGGCCACGTCAGGGATACAATAGTCCAATAGTAATAGTACAAGCTACAAATCTAAATGCAAGAGTAGATTATAACGCAAATGTGGGTTCAGATTGGTCAGAGTCCTGGAGATTATTTTCCAGTGCTCCTCCATCAAATATGACTTTTCCATAGGCAGGCAAATCCTCCAAGTGCCATATATGAGTACTGAGAACAGAGACAGAGTAGGTGAGTGCTAGCAACAAATTATAAATACCATATTACTTATGTTTTAGTACTAATGACTAACCACAGAAATGCAGTCTGCATCGCTAATCAGCAGCTCTAGTCAGGGTGTGCTAAACTGATTTAGTGACTCTTCAGCCAGGATTTAAAAGCTGAGACTGAAGGGGCACCTCTTATAGTAGCAGGCACACAATTCCACAGCTTCGGGACCCTGTGAATAAAAGCGCAACCTCCCACTGTTTGTTTAATAATGCTTGGAATCATAAGCAGACCAGCATCTTGAGATCTTAATGTGAGCACTGGTTTGTAAGTAATGCTAAGTTCAGATAAGTAAACAAGACCTTGGCCTTTTAAGTCTTTATATGTTAACAGACAGACATGGACTTTCCCATTAGGTGCTTTACACATTACATGCAAATGCAACTATAAAAGAATAAGACTAGAAGAAATGAAAGTGTCAAAGCCAAATTTTGGTGTGATGGTGGCAGTAATACATGTTAAATTATTACTAACATTGTGTGTAATTTTAGAGGCATCCCCCCCCCTGCATTTGTGTTTTAAGTTGGGGTCAATTTTGCCTTTTGTAGTTGTGTATTTCTAATGCCAAGAACACACCAACAGCATTGCTGTGAACTCTCCATGACTATGCACTTCCTGGCACCCATATAGCTGAAGGACCAGAATCCAACCTTACTGATCCAAGTATTAGACTTTATTTTTAAAGCCATTGTATTTGCCACTTCATCATTAATAAAGTGAGTTCCCATCCTAGCAGTAATTGTATATTACTTCTTCACAGCCCATTTGATAGATAGAGCTTCATTCTCTTGTTCCCGAGGCAAGAGTTTCCAGTTTGGGTACATTACAAAGTGTTCTACTCCACCAATCTGCATCAGCATTGCTCCCGGTCCCATTTCAGATGTGTCTGTTTAAAGGATAAATGATGAAGAAAAGTGAGGAGCACTCACAATAGATGTAGAACAAAGGGCCTTTATGAGGTCATTAAACTCAGATTTAACAACCTCAGATCAGGCAACTGAATTAGTAGCTCTGTTAAGGGCACAGCTCTGTGAGAATCATTGTTTACAGACCATCTGTAAAAACCCACAAGACTGAGAAACACTTAGGCCTGAATTTTAGTGTTAATGTCTCGCCATTAACTGCCTCAGCTTTGCCCCTTTGATATCATTAACCTAAATATTGACTCTGTATTAGGCCAAAAATATATTTTGGGATTAATTTAAAGGATGGTACTTTGTAATTATTTCAAGAGTAAAGAGTGGTCACAAGAAAACTACATGGTTTAAATGTTCTCTTTGAAAAATGTAGAAAACCATAAAGAAAACAGTTAATGATGGTTGTTGTGTCAGTGAGACTTTTGTATCATCAGATGATGCTGGGGTGAAAAGTTTTAGCCTTATCAGTGGCTTCACAATGCATAGGTGTGTCCTTAGCCCCTCTCCTGAGTCAGTGCCTTAACCTGGCAGAGTAGTTTGCGCAATCAATGATCCCCTGAGTGATGCCATCGGAAGTTGTGTACTCCTGGTAGGGTCACCCATGGTCAGAAGGTCCTGATTAAGACTAAATCAACCATCCCCAACATCCCACCAAGGGTCCATATAAAGTGGCACAACCTCCTGCTGTCCTTCATTGCAACGGCTTCCCACGTGTCGTTCCTGACAGGAAGTGAAGCAGTGTGACTGAGGATTGTCCACTCTCACTACCACAACTTCTTTCTGCAGACACTCCATTCCATCCATCCACCTCATCCTTTTTCCTGTGTCAAAGTTCTACGACAATGGACAACAGATGGAGAGAACTATCATTGAGCGATGGTGTATGTGCCCTCAGCAGTATGTTTTAATGTCCATTTGTGCAATGCTGCAGAATTTTGAGTCGAATTTTCATTTGTGGTCGATAATATCAAGTGACGTGTGGCAAAGTTTGCTATTATTTATATCCACCATATGACCAGTCTTCACCCAGGATTACTAGAAGAGGTATAAATAACTGTGACCATGAGGCAAAGCGAAATAGATAAAGTCACTATCAATATCTTCTAGACTTGGATATCACCACATGCGGGCTTTGGCACAATCGAGTGTGGTACTTTGTTTAATTTGCAGACAATTTTACATTGATTTACAGATGTGAACAAATCTGCTGTATGCCTCGTGAAAAGTAATAAAATGAAAAGCCATTGTCCCCTGTATACCTGCCTGCCTTTCAGATGTCATTGAATAAAGCAAAGCAAGTATGAAAAGAGATCAAGTATTGCTTATTCTACAAAGATATTCTGAAATGGCCTCGACACATTTATTTGAAGCCGTAGAAACTATCATAAATAATTGGAATAGAGTCATTTTTCAATCTAGCCATTTTCTTTAATTAGTATCATACATGTCTCCAATCATGTAATCAGTCATTCAGTCCATTTAAATGGAAAAAAGCAGTCACTTTGCTGTTTGGTATCATCATCACGTGTGTCCCACACTGAACATGGACCAGAGAAAGCAAAGGAGAAAGTTGTCTGAGGAGATCAGAAAGAAAATGATAGACAAGCATGTTAAAGGCAAAGGCTGTAAGACCATCGCCAAGCAGCTTGATGTTCCTGTGACAAAAGCAGCAAATATTATTAAGAAGTTTAAAGTCCATGGACTGTAGCCCAACTCCATGGATGCACTCGTAAGAGGAAAATCAACCCCAGGATGGGCAGTAGGATAGTGAGAATGGTAGACAAAAAGCCAAGCCCAACTTCCAAAGAGCTGAACTCCAAGGTCAAAGTCCATCAGTGTCTGATCAAAACATCCTCCACTTTATGAGTGACAGTGGGATCAAGGGAAGGAGACCCAGGAAGACTCCACTGTTGAAAGAAAAACATAAAAATCACACATCTAAAAGCACCCAAGAATGGCTAAGAACAAAACATTGGACTATTCTGAGGTGGTCTTCTATGAGCCCTGATTTAAATCCTATCAATCATCTATGGCAAGAACTGAAACATACAGTCTGGAGAAGACCCCCTTCAACCCTGACACAGCTGGAGCAGTTTGCTCAGGACGAGTGGGCCAAACCACCTGCTGACAGGTGCAGAAGTCTCACTGAGAGCTCCAGGAATTGCTTGTTTGCAGTGATGGCCTCTAAAGGTTGTGCAATTAAAGTTTAGGTTAAGGGTCCCATCATTTTTGTCCATGCAATTTTGAATTTGTGTTAATATTTAAAATATTCTGTTCAATCAAAACTCTAAAGCAAAATCTGATTTTTGGGGTATACAGAATAAACAATGATGGGTGCCAAATACTTTTTTCAGCTTCGAGTTATTTCACAGACAATTGTGGGTTCTTCTTTTTCATGAAGGGGTACCAGTTAATTTGTCCACATCTGAATGTGGTTGTATATAAATATATTCTAGTGCTGTATTTTGTGTTATTTTTGTTGCCACCACTTTGTAAAAATGTTTTTATAGCCGCAGCCACATTTTTTCTGGTCACTTTACTTGACGTGGTGTGGTGAATTTGTTCATTGTTCTCCACTTACATTAGATGGCAGCATGCAGTTTCTGGCATCCAAGTTTTTGAATCCATAATAAAAACAAATATCTTCACTATGAGGTAGTTATGGGAAATTTTAACAAGTTAATAGAGTATTTGGACCTTGGTAAAGAATTTCTCACTTTTAATATTTCTGGTTTTGATGATTGTTTCAGTCTGACTCTCTAGTGGATCTGACCCTTACCTGCTCTTTGAGTATTTTTATAAAATGGAGATTTCATTTCTGACCTTAGTTTTCATTTCAGTATATGTTTTAAGGGTATTGATAATAATAATATATTTTATTTAAAGCTACTTTCATGACACTCTAGGACACTGTACATCAGGGGTGTCCAACTCTGGTCCTGGTGGGCTGCTGTGGCTGCAGGATTTAATTCTAACCCTTTTCCTAATCAGTGACCAGTTTTCACTGCTAATTAACTCCTCTTACCTTCATTTTAATAGTCCTGTTTTAAGGATTCAGTCCTCTGAATTGATTCTTTTCTTCATTAATTGGCAGCCAAACAGAAATGAGATGTGAAACGAGCCAACAGATGACCAGCTAAATTGGAACTCAAACTCCAGCCAATTTCACTCCAACCAGCTTCCTAATCAGAAGCCAATTCTTACTGTTAATTAAAGCTGTTATTGAATAGCAGGACTTGTTGTTGCTCTCATCCTGCCACAGCATTCTGTTCAGTTTCTGTTTTTTCTAAGACCACCGTCAAGATGTTTTGGTGACCTGAGCAGATCAACATGACCGAGACCTTCATTTTTCTTTATTTTCAGGTTAGCTCGTCGTGTGGCAGCTTGTTTTGTGTCTCCTTGTTTGGTTGCTCAGTAAGGAAAAAAACAACAACTAAGGGTTCTGAGTCATGTCAATTAAAACTAAGACAAAACAAGTTAATCAGCAGCAGAAATGGCTCACTAATTAAGAAGATGGTTAGAATGAAAACCTGCAACCACTGTGGCCCACCAGGACCGGAGTTGGACAACTGTGCTGTACATAAATAAGTACAAAAACACAGAAAAAATAAAACAAATGAACAAAAGAATTTAGCTTTCAAATAGATAAATAAGACAGTCAAAATGACACAATACATTTGTTTAAAAAGATAAAAGACACTGTATGTCTTTAAATTTGTTTTAAAAGCAGTAGTTGAAGAAGACTGTCTAAGATAAAGAAGCAGGGAATTCTATAATCTGGGAGCTGGAGAAGTAAAGGCTCGATCACCCACAGAGTTACTTTTACTATGTGGGACAACAAGAAATTCAACTTTTGATGACCTTAGAGTGCATCAGAGTGTAAAGTATTTTAACATGTTTGAAACATAGATATGGCCATTACCATAAAGAGCTTTACCTTGTCATGGATGGCCAGGATGCCTCTGCCTGGGAAGGATCGGGGGAGAAAGCCTGGTCAGGGTGTTACCTCCCCAGATGCTAGATGGCAGTCCCCATGGGTTGCAGCGGTGCCTCGGTCTCCCACAGGGCTTCATGGGAGATGGAGTTGTCTACAGACCTGTTGGGATCCAGGGGTGCCTCAAGGGGGTCCTGCAACTGTTCCTGAGCCCGTGTGGACCGTTCTTCCGCCACACCTGGAAGTGCTGCCGGAAGTGGGGCAACGAGCACCTTAAGCACTTCCAGGTGCCTTATTTAAGGGGTCAGCAGACAGTGATCGGTGAGCCAGAGTTGGCAGGAGGGAGACAAAGCTTGCCAAGGAGGAGTGGAGTACAAAGAAAGAAAAGTAAAGTATGGTGTATTGTGTTTGGTGATTGGGACTGTGTCTTATACTTGTGGGAACGGGGAAGGCATTTCCCAAAAGGTAAAGAAAAATAAAAAGCTTGTGCTTTTATAAGTGTGCCTCCTGCATCTGTCTGTGTCGGGTTAAGCGCTGGTATAGTGCCATCCATTGTCACAACATGCTAATAAAAGAATCTTGTAAAAGATCCGGTATTTCGCAGGCAGTGAGTGCAGCAAAGTCAGTAAAGTTGTTATACAGAACATTCCTAAGGTTTAGCATACATTAAAATTCTATCTGCAGAATTCTGTAGATGTCTATTTAACACTTTGCCCGAAACACCCAAGAGTAGAACATTACAATAATCCAAGCTGAGAGGTGACAAAAGCATAACTAAGTATTTGAGTGGCAAGATCGGTGAGAGAAGGACCGATTCATGAAATGTTCCTCAGCTGAGAGAAAGTAGATCAGGTAACATTCTTAACATGAAGCGCCAATGACAGATTGGAATCTCAAACAACCCACAAAGTTCCTGACTTCTGAGGAAGGATAGATGGTGCAACCATTTATATCATTGCTGAAGTTGCTAATGGATTTAAGAAGAGTCTTAGTACCCATTAACAGCATCTCTGCCTTAAATCCAACCAAGCAACAATGTGACCAATGCACTCAATCAGCGAATTTAGAGGGAAATCAGAGGTAAGCACAAAGATCTGAGTGTCATCTGCATAGAAATGATATCCTAAAATACAAAAATTGCAGCCTGACAGTTAGATGAGAGTGAAACCACACCAACGTTACACCTTAAGACCTAAATAAGACTGCAGATATTGAATGAGCACAGAATGGCACACCGTGTTAAAAACTGCTCAAAGATGTAGGTATATTAACACAGAACAGTTACTATGATCAGCAATGATAAGAAGCTCATTCACTACATTCACCAAGATCGACAGCGTGCAAACATGCCAAAGGGTGCGTTTAAGTAAGAAATATGGCCCACATTAAAGCTGAGACTGCTGTGATATACCATGATACTGAACTGAGTTCAAAAATGGATGGACAATGAACATACGGATAATTTGACATTCCCTTACATTATCAGATCAATCATATTTTAGGAAAATTACAAGATTTTGCCACTTCATGTTATATTTCAACTAGGATTCCTTCTTGTCGGGAGTTTAAATTCTTTTTTTTTGTATCTGTTTTGTTCTTTTTATGATTATTCCATTTATGCTAATATTACTTTTGTTAATTATTTGCATTACTCTTTGTTTTTGATTTTGTGTCTAAGCCTTTGACATGTGCCTTGTGTTTTGTGGGTGGTTCACCGGCAGGGACTGCCCTCATCCCTATAAAGGCAGAGGGTCTCCCACAGTTCCTGGTGGTTCATTCAAATGCATTAGAGAGTCAGGGAGTGTTTATTGTGTCTTTGCCTTGTGCTTATTGTGATTACTGGATTTTTGGCCTTCTGCTTCTGGTTTTTTAACTTCACTGTTGGATTACTGCATTAGGAATTAGCTTACTATCAGATTGCTTTTGTTACAGGCAACCTATTCCTCCTTGTGTGCTCTGTTTTTGATGAATAAATCTTTCTATTTTTATAAAAATCCTGGGTTTGCTGTTACATCTAGCCGGTGTTTTGACAGTATACTATTTTCCAGAAGGTATTTTTAGAACTGTTCAGGACTTATGTGCTTTAGGACTCTCAAATATCATAAAACATAAATGTTTGACTTATTCTCAGTATTTTGTTGTTCCAGTATACAATTAATAATTTAACATTAAGCAGGAGGCCTAAATCATTTAAACTTTTTTACAGCAGAAGGAGAATTTTGTAAACTCTGAAGACAATTGAGAAATAGTAATGTTATCAAATTTCTTGATTGCTGCTGTGATCTTAGCAAATGCAAATTAAGAAAAGCATCAAGGCCATATCTTTTAAGGTAAAGGTAATGGTAAATTTACCTTAGTTTGAAGTTGCTTATAATGCAGCTTCAACATAGATAACGGAAGATTCTTTTCCACCCCCTACTAGTTAAAAGTGATGAAATGTTCTTCACATTAGCTCTGTGTGACAACAGCAAACCTCTTAGATTGAAGTCAGACAGCAAGAAACGAACACGGACTGTTAGACAGATAGGCATTAAGGACACACGTTTTCTGACTGTGATGTATGTACGCTTGCATGTGCTGTGAATAAAGTAACATATAAGAACCTCAAAAAACATTTTGTGAAGTGTTGGCTTTCAATTTCACTAAAATCTTTTAAATGAAGACACTTGGACTATGGAGTTTTTTATTTGTACATCAAGTCCTACTACTGCTGGACTGCCTTTCTGTTAACTGTATTTGAGCTGTTTTGAACTATAGTACTTGGAAATCCTTGAGAAATACAGTTACAAAAAGATTTTGACAAGAATCATGCCAATTCAGCTCCTCAGTGTGCTCATTTTTTCATTTAAAAAGTAGCAAAAGTCAAAGTAATGCACCTCATTATGATGCAATGTGGCAATGATAAATACACTGCAAAAAATGAAATCTTAACAAGCCAGACAATCTTGAAAAGAAATAATAGATCTTGTTTTTTTTTTATTTTAAGAATAACTGACTTGAGTAGATTTGTATGTGTAAGATATATAATCTCATTTTTAGAAAATTTAACAAGTTAAACTTTCTCACTATATTGGCAGATAATTTTGCTTGATTCTAATACCCTTTTCTTGTTTTTCTTGTTAAAACGCGTCTCCTTGGGGTGTGTTCAGCCCCCCTCTTCACAATGAGAGTGGCAGAGATGCAAAGTGGCTGGCGTGTAGCGCAGGCCAGGGGGATTGGTGAGCAAAGCAGCAGGGAGTAAGCCCCTAGTGTATATATATATATATACATATATATATATACACATTTATAGTGTCACGTATATTCATCAGAGAGTCACTCTCTGTGCTCCTCCCAGGTATGCAGTTCCACCCTGGACCAGGAGGGTGTGCTTCCGCTAATTATCTTGTCTTATTTTCCTCCATTGTACTGAGAAACCGCCCAGTAAGGGCAACTGACTCCGCCCCTTCTGATCCTGGCCATAAAATCAGTACAGTCCAGAAGGAGGCATCACTTAAAGCAACCAGAAAGAAGGAGCTTCTCTGTAACCTAGAAGGTATGTTCAGCTTTAGCCAGCTACTGTTCTATTCTGATTTGACAACACCAAGTGTCAAAACAGAGCAATTTTGTTTTTTCCTTTGAGTAAACAGGAACAGCCAGGTTGGTGCCCCAAAATTTTTTTCTGTCAAGCCTGTCATTCCCTTGGATGACAACAATATGTATATCAGAAAAACTTAATAGTAACCCTTATCCCCAGGCCTTGTCTTGTTATGGGCAGATAGCTGCCTTGACATCAATTCCTGATCATATGGCCATATCTATCATATAATGAGTCCATGCCAACTGAATTATATTGTGACATGATCATCATACTATCTTGGACGCTTGACAAACAACAGGAGATAATTAGTGAAACAACATAACAGGAAAATAACTATATATCATAACATTTTAAGTACAGTAAGTACAATCCATCCATCCATTGTCCAACCCGCTGAATCCGAACACAGGGTCACAGGGATCTGCTGGAGCCAATCTCAGCCAACACAGGGCACAAGGCAGGAACCAATCCCGGGCAGGGTGCCAACCCACCGCAGGACACACACAAACACACCCACACACCAAGCACACACTAGGGCCAATTTAGAATCGCCAATCCACCTAACCTGCATGTCTTTGGACTGTGGGAGGAAACCGGAGCGCCCAGAGGAAACCCACGCAGACATGGGGAGAACATGCAAACTCCACGCAAGGAGGACCCGAGAAGCAAACCCAGGTCTCCTAACTGCGAGGCAGCAGCGCTACCACTCCGCCACCGTGCCACCCCAGTAAGTACAACAAATGAGAAATACATCCAATAAAACCACCATACCCTTTACTGCTCTTACACCTGCATAGTTTTGCTATAATGTGATAGATAGATAGATAGATAGATAGATAGATAGATAGATAGATAGATAGATAGATAGATAGATAGATAGATAGATAGATAGATAGATAGATAGATAGATAGATAGATAGATAGATAGATAGATAGATAGAAGGGGCATTATGAAGATAGACAGACAGTGTAAAGAGGTGACAAAACAACATCAAAGTGCTACGGGTACTACCCTGGTGACATGCAACAGGCTGCGGATAACGTCCTTTCAGATAGGAGCTCAGAACTGAACTGAACTCAAAATGTCTGAACTTCCGGTCATATGGGTTTCGGGCAGGAAGCAGTGTCTCCAGGACAGTGGAAAACAGAAGTGACATCTGTGGTGGAATGGCTGTCAGTCTTCCATTCTACAGAGGCAGGAAGAAAGAAGGCATTAGAACACAGTGCCAACCCCTGATTCAGCAGGTAATTGCTACCACCAGAGCCCTTAAGCTGTCTCCCATGTGCGCGTGTGCGACGATAGATAGATAGATAGATAGATAGATAGATAGATAGATAGATAGATAGATAGATAGATAGATAGAGTGAGGGATGGCCGGCCATTTACCCCGGCCAATACCCCCAGGCCGCTAGATGGAGCCCTCCCTGTAGCATGGAAGTGCCCCGAAGACCAGCAGGGAATTATGGACAATAGAGTTTTTATTCCCAACCCTGCTGGACACCGTGGGGCCCACCAGAGGACGCTGCAGGGAGGCTCAAGGACTTATATGTGCCCTATAACCTGGAAGCACGTCATAATCATATGACCAGAGGGAACGTTGTGTTTCCGGGTTGAAAAGAAGGACTTTTTATCTGACCCAGAAGTAAGATGGGAAACACTTCCGGGTCAGGGAATATAAAAGGACGATGGAAAATCCCAGACGTTGAGCTGAGCTGGGAGGTAGGGTGGCAAGTGTCTGGGCGAGGAGGAAAGAGTATTGGTTTGTGATTTATATGAGTAGTGTGGTGTGTAGAGTGCTTTGTGCACGTGATAACAAAATAAATAGTTGTTACACTTTTACTTCGTGTTTGGAGTGGTACCTGAGGGTCCGAGAGGTAGACAAAAGCCTCTACTGTCACAATAGATAGATAGATAATTATAGACATATACAGATATATAATATAAATAATTTTGTGATTAGCTGAACTCTAATTAGGCCCTACTGTTAGCACTGATTTCTGGCAGGGGAAAGTATAGTTAGACAGCATCTGTAGGATGACATTGGAGATCAAGAAGAAGAGGAGGAGAGTGAGGGCAGAGCAAAGGATCAAAGGGTGGAAGTTGAAAAAGGAAGACTGCAAGGTTGAGTTTAGGGAGGAGGTAAGACAGGCACTGGGTGGAAGTGAAGAGTTACCAGATAGCTGGACAACTGCAGCAGATGTAGTAAGGGTGACAGCAAGAAGGGTGCTTGGCGTGACATCTGGACAGAGGAAGGAGGAAAAGGAAAGCTGGTGGTGGAATGGGGAAGTACAGGAGAGTATACAGAGGAAGAGGATGGTGAAGAAGTAGAATAGCCAGAGAGATGCAGAAAGTAGACAAGAGTACAAGGAGATAAGGCGCAAGGTGAAGAAAGAGGTGGCGAAGGCTAAAGAAAAGGCGTATGATGAGTTGTATGAGAGGCTGGACACAAAGGAGGGAGAAAAGGACCGAGCTGGGAAAGATGTGCAGCAGGCTAGGGTAATAAAGGATAAAGATGGAAACGTACTCACAAGCGAGTAGAGTGTGTTGAGCAAATGGAAAGAATACTTTGAGAGGCTGATGAATGAAGAGAATGAGAGAGAGAGAAGGTTGGATGATATGGAGATAGTGAATCAGGAAGTGCAATGGATTAGCAAGGAGGAAGTAAGGACAGCTATGAAAAGGATGAAGAATGGAAAAGCTGTTGGTCCAGATGATATACCTGTGGAACCATGGAGGTGTTTAGGAGAGATGGCAGTGGAGCTGTTAACCAGACTGTTTAATGGAGTCTTGGAAAGTGAGAGAATGCCTGAGGAGTGGAGAAGAAGTGTACTGGTACCGAGTTTAAAGAATAAGGGGGATGTGCAGGACTGTAGTAACTATAGGGGGATAAAATTGATGAGCCACAGCATGAAGTTATGGGAAAGAGTAGTGGAAGCTATGTTAAGAAGTGAGGTGATGATTAGTGAGCAGCAGTATGGTTTCATGTCAGGAAATGTTTGCGCTGAGGGTGTTGATAGAGAAGTATAGAGAAGCCCAGAAGGAGTTGCATTGTGTCTCTGTGGACCTGGAGAAAGCATATGACAAGGTGCCTCGAGAGGAGCTATTGTATTGTATGAATAAGTCAGGAGTGGCAGAGAAGTATGTAAGAGTTGTAAAGGATATGTATGAGGGAAATGTGACAGTGGAGTGATGGATGCATTCAATGTGCAGGTGGGATTACATCAGGGATTGGCTATGAGCCCTTTCTTATTTGCAATGGTGATGGACAGGTTGACAGATGAGATTAGACAGGAGTCCCCGTGGACTATGATGTTTGCTGATGACATTGTGATGTGTAGTGAGGGTAAGGAGCAGGTTGAGGAGACCCTGGAGAGGTGGAGATATGCTCTGGAGAGGAGAGGAGTGAAGGTCAGTAGGAACAAGACAGAATACATGTGTGTGAATGACAGGGAGGTCAGAGGAATGGTGAGGATGCAGGGAGTAGAGTTGGTGAAGGTGGATGAGTTTAAAAACTTGGGATGAACAATTCAGAGTAACGTGGATTGTGGAAGAGAAGTGAAAAAGAGAGTGCAGGTAGGGTGGAATGGGTGGAGAAGAGTGTCAAGAGTGATTTGTGACAGACGGGTATCAGCAAGAATGAAAGGGAAGGTCTACAGGACGGTAGTGAGACCAGCTATGTTATATGGGTTGGAGACGGTGGCACTGACCAGAAAGTAGGAGAGAGAGCTGGAGGTGGCAGAGTTTCAGATGTTAAGATTTGCATTGTGTGTGACGAGGATGGATAGGATTAGAAATGAGTACATTAGAGGGTCAGCTCAAGTTGGACGGTTCAGAGACAAAGTCAGAGAGGCGAGATTGCGTTGGTTTGGACATGTGCAGAGGAGCGATGCTGAGTATATTGGGAAAAGGATGTTAAGGATAGAGCTGCCAGGCAAGAGTAAAAGATGAAGGCCTAAGAGAAGGTTTATGGATGTGGTGTGGTGAGAGAGGGCATGCAGGTGATGGGTGTAACAGAGCAAGATGCAGAAGACAGGATGATATGGAACCTGTGGCAACCCCTAACGGGAGCAGCTAAAAGAAGAGCTCCATTTGTTGGATGGATCTGTTCACTCGAGCCAGTAATGAAGCCTCCTTCCGTGACTCCTGGGTTTTTATGGTGGCTGGACCAGACGAAGCAGGGTCAGTTGCCCTCACTGGGAGGATTCTCTGCACTGTGGAAAAAGAAAAAGATGACCGTGTTAGCGGCAGCTCCCCCTCTCATCTCAGCAGGTTCTCACATTCCTCGACTGAGCTTGTGAGGAGGTCCTCCGACGTGCATGTGTGACAATATATAAAGAAAACCACAATAAATATTCATTGAATTAATATAACTTCTCTAGTTTTTGTCACTTAGTTTATTTTTTGGTGAACCATCATTTGTACACTTTTTCTGGTGCGTCTCTATAATTCATCCAGTAATAGTCCGCCATCATATTAATATCCCAACATCATGGGTCTTTCACTGTGTTTTAATACCCTGATGCTCTGTATTCATCACACTAAGATTTTCAGGGTAAAATTTCAAATGTGAATCCAAAAAGTGAACAATTGAGGCTTATGTTACAACCCATTTCCTTGAACTGAACTAATCAATTTTTCAGTTTTTTTATAGGTTATATGTTTATTACCTAAAAAATTAGAAATTACTAGAATTTACTTTTTTGAATGTTTCCCAGCCTGTTGTTCCAGGTCGTTCATCACATCAGAAGTCAGTTTCCTGACATGAGGTCTGGAGAAAGTACTCTTTCAATCAAGCCTCAGAAAAACCCACAAAACTTCTGGCGCAGACATAAAGCAGGCTCCATCTTTTGAGATGGCTTTGACCAACTGTTTCATTAAACCAAGGTTAATATGAAGCAGTGGTGGTGGTGGCAACAACACTTTATCTGAATCCACCCAGCTAAGTCTGACAGTGTTTTTGGCATCACTCTGTAACATTTTTCTAGTTGGCCGCTCCTTCTGAACCAAATTTAAATTCTTGGCTCTGCTGTCCCACTCACAGGTCCAGAAATGTCTCTAATGGCTTAACATGCTGCCTACCTGCTGTTACGACTTATTACTTTGTTTAGCTCCACCTATATTCTGACATTATTATCAAATAAAACTAATGTTTTGCTTTAAAAGTAATTTTAATATTAGAAAATAATAAATTCAAGTTATCAATAAGTTAAAATATTGATATTTAATTAATTATAGCTTCAACACAATAACAAACCTACTGTATAACTGACAGCTAAAAAATGTTTTTTGTGAAAAAACGTTACCTGGTGGAGAAAAATGGCTTTCATTTTTGAATAATCAAAACCATTTTTTTCAATGTATACATGTATAATCTTTATAAAGAAAGAAATTAGTTATGGAAACAAAAATGAAAAACAAAAATAAGTCAAACAGGAAAAAGTACTAAACAATCCCGAGAAGGATATGTCTGAAAAGGCAAAGAAGTCCTGTCTATAAACCAATAATCAGAAACCAAATACCTAAACTAGAAAATGCCAATGCAATACTTACAGTTGTGATCGTTTCTCCACCCATCTCAATAGAGCTCTGAGGGACTCACTCCCCCGGCTGAAATATATAGGCTGAGGGCGGTCCCTGAGTAGTGATGTAACAGTGGCTCCGCCTCTTAGGGCTCCATCCAGAGAGAACAGGGAATGTGTTCAAACTTAAATACACAATGCCAGACATAAATACCAAACCAGTAAACATAATTATATTAACAAAAAGCACTTTGAAAATAATCATTCAAAATTATAAAAATAACAATAAAATGGAAATAATAATAATTCTTTGCATTTATATAGCATTTTTTTCACTACTCAAAGCGCTCAGCAATTGCAGGTTAAGGGCCTTGCTTAATGGCCCAACAGAGCAGAGTCCCTTTTGGCATTTACGGGATTCGAACTGGCAACCTTCCGATTGCCAGTGCAGATCTCTAGCCACCATTCCGCCTGAAATGAAACATAAGCTGCCAGAAAACAGTTTGTCCTTCTCCACTTTATGCCTGTATGGAAGTCCACCAAACAGAGCTGTTAATGGATTAGGAGGGATAGTGACTCCAAGGCTGTCTGATAGGCATTTCAATTTTTTTTGTCCAGAATGATGTTAATTTGGTGGAAGCCCAAAACATGTGGCCCAATGAAGCTCAGGCTCGATTGCAACATTCGCAGGTTGGATCTTACCCTGGAAATATCTTGGATAATTTCAAATGAGACTTAAAAGATTTCAAGTTGAATAATTGAATGTGGATTCTGTACGTGGCTGCCTTCCACTCCTTTTGTGAAATGCTGAGTGAGAGATACTTTTCCCACTGTACTCTGGGATCTTTAAAAGGAAGGGACTTTAAGATGTTTTTATATATTATAGATATACTGTCTGAGTCTTCAAGACTGATCAATATCTTTTCTGGAATAGAAATAGGTGGTAGGTGAGGAAAACTGGGCAGATTTAATTTAGCAAAATTTCTAATTTGGAGATAGTTGAAAAATTGTGTTGATGGGAGACTAAATTTGGAGTATAATTGTTCATAGGATGCAAAGACATCATTTATGTACAAATCTCTAAATGATTTAATCCCATACATTTTCCAAACATTAAAAACTGTGTAAGTTCGAGAGGGCGGAAAAATCTACAGGTGTCATAGATAAAATATTTTGTAACTTAAAGTGCTTCCTGCATAGGTTCCACATTCTGAGTGAATGAAGAACAAAAGGGTTGTTAGTATATTGACGATACCTTGTATTTACTGGTGTACATAGCAAGGAATATAAAGAAGTGTTGCAGGATTTCATTTCTATTGCAGACCAAGCTAGTGCGTGTTCATCTATTTGTGTCAAGTTCAGGTTTTTATAGCTTGTATGTTTGCCGCCCAGTAATAAAATTGAAAATTATGCAGAACCATGGCGCCTTCTGATTTAGGTTGTTGTAGGGTCGCCTTTTGAATGTGTGGATTTTTTGAATTCCAAATAAATGAGGTTATGATTGAATCTAATTTCTTAAAAAAAATTGTTAATATATTTAGGGATGTTTTGAAATAGGAACAGAAGCTTAGGGAGGATATTTATCTTCACAATATTAATTCTTTCTGCTAAAGTAAGATGGAGGGTCGACCATCTAATGTATGCACATCTTGTTTAATTTTATCCATGCAAACAGCAAAGTTTTGTTGAAAAAGAGCTTTATATTTACTTGTGATGTTGACCCCTAGGTATTTAAACTGATCTGCGATGATAAAAAGGAAGGTGTCCAATCTAATGTTGTTAGAGCATTGACTGGAGAGAGCACACTTTTCTTCAAATTAACTTTAAGTCTAGATATCTTTTGAAATTCTGCTAGTGCTGTTAGGGCTGTAGGCACAGAATTTTGTGGGTCTGATATATATTGTACCACTAGCAAAATACCCGCGCTTCGCAGCGGAGAAGTAGTGTGTTAAAGAGGTTATGAAAAAAAAAAAGGACACATTTTAAAAATAACGTAACATGATTGTCAATGTAATTGTGTTGTTATTGTTATGAGTGTTGCTGTGTTATATATATATATATAATATACACACACATAAACATAAATATACATATACATATATACATATCTACATATACACATATCTACATATACATATATATACATATATATATATATATATACATATACACATCCACATATATATACATACTAGCAAAATACCCGCGCTTCGCAGCGGAGAAGTAGTGTGTTAAAGAGGTTATGAAAAAGTAAAGGAAACATTTTAAAAATAACGTAACATGATTGTCAATGTAATTGTGTTGTCATTGTCATGAGTGTTGCTGTCATATATATATACATATACACATATACACACACATATACACACATATACAGATATATTATATATACATATACACATATATTTTTTATATATATATTTTTTATATATATATATATATATATATATATATATATATATATAGATATATATATATATATATATATATATATATATATATATATATATATATATATATATATATATATATACACATACATACATACATACATACATATACACACATAGATGCACTTACAATAACATAGAAATCAATATAAACAACATTAACATCATTATCATATGAGAATATGAAGTAATATATAAGAAGCACATTTCATATAAATATAAATTATTAAACAGTAAAATCTTCTTCTATAATTTGCTACCGTGGCTTTTCGTTGGTCTGTCCAGGATTTTAAATCACCTGTAGCTTGCAAACCGTTTCACCTATTGACTTGAAATCTGGTACACATATAATACGTCACGTCTGCTATCCGCTTTATGGGTGATGATTGTATTACTCTTTTTATGTTTATTTTATTTTAGAATCAACTCCTATCTGCGCACACCAGGGCGGCCGTGGGCAGATGCGTATGGTGTATTCACTCCATGTTATCGTGCATTGCGCTGTCACTGGTATTTTGATAAAAGAATTTGAACAATATATAAGAAGCGTATAAATTATTAAACAGTAAAACATTAACATTTAAGAAGTAAAGTTACATTGAGTACTACTGCAGTGCCTTCGGGTATACCTCATTTTTTGTTTGCCCATTAAATGCTTAAATGTATACATTTTTTGGTGTACCTACCCGAGAACACGCGACATATAACCGAGCGTGGGAGAAGCATGGATTTTAAACACGCGTTGAGTTCATCTGCTGGTCTCCCTCGTGGAATAACTGGTAATGTTTGACTAAAATGTACAGCGAGTAAAACGACATTACCTCCTTTTTTTTTTTTTACGATCTCTGAGATCTTGCTTTTTTCGGTTCAAGGCTTCATAAGCTCTTTTATGTGCCATGGTGTACTTAATAAGTACTAATTATCCAAAACCATCATCTTTGAATGTTGCAAGACTTTCGCCTTGTATGTAGATCGGGGTAATTACATTCATTGCATTCCTAGTCTGAATCACAATGTGATTGTATGGGTGGTTACCTGGCACTGTAGGGTTGCCACCTGTCCTTTAAAATACGGAATCATGCCGTGTTTGAGAATGAAATTGCGCGTCCCGTTTTGAATCAATACTGGACGGGATTTATCCCGTAATTTTTTTATCATTTTTTTTTAAAAGCAGCGTCTCATGCAAATCATCCCACACGCATTTTATGAAGATGCCTCCTTTCCTAGTTTTGATTGGGTAATACTTGATGTCATCGTTAGTTTGATTGGTGTTTTTAACTGTCCAGTGAGGAGGGCGTGTCTTTTAAGTACAGTCTGCAAAGTGTTGGCACTGAGATGTGGCGTCAGCGCCAGAGTTGAAGCCCCTAACGTTGCGGTCAGCAAGTCGGCTAACATCCGCCATGTGCCGTCTTTCAGTTGCGAGAAGCAGATCATAGAATGGTTGAAACTGTTGCCCCTAACGTTGCGCCACGGCGTGTGGTTCGTTTATACCTCGTGTCTTCTCATTAAACTTTTATCTCACGAATATGTTATTGCAATCCTTAACGGGAGCGTTTCAATAAACTGATTGAAAATAGTTTTGCATTTACGTTTTTAGTAAAAGGCGAGCTTTTAAGCCTGAGAAATCACCTGGTAAATGCACACGTTTAATTGGACATGTGTTAATATGTATGGTTACACAGTATTAAAAGACAGTGAACAACATCAGTTACCTTTGTTCCCGCGTTTGATAAAAGGTGAGCTTTTAAGCCTGAGAAATCACCCCGTAAATGCACACGTTTAATTGCACATGTGTTAATATGTATGCTTACACAGTATTAAAAGACAGTCAAAAATTAACGTCATTTACCTTCGTTCCCGCGTGTGACTCGTGCTGTAAATCTCTTCCTTGTTTTTAGTTCACGTGATTACGTAGGAGGCGTGATGACGCGATACGTGACTCCGCCTCCTCCATTACAGTGTATGGACAAAAAATATGTTCCAGTTATGACCATTACGCTTTGAATTTCGAAATGAAACCTGCCTAACTTTTGTAAGTAAGCTGTAAGGAATGAGCCTGCCAAATTTCAGCCTTCCACCTACACGGGAAGTTGGAGAATTAGTGATGAGTCAGTCAGTGAGTGAGTGAGTGAGTCAGTCAGTCAGTGAGGACTTTGCCTTTTATTATTATAGATGTGTCAGTCACTGAAATCCCCGTGCTTGGCACCGGCAAAGTACTGCTTTTAAACTTTTATTAAGAAGAAAAGGTGTCATTTTGCTTGGCTTTTCTCTACATTAAGAAGAAAAGAAAACCTTTTTAAATTGAGGTAAAATATACCAGTAACAATTTGTTAAGGATCTGTTTTTTTGTGTAGCTGACTTCACACAGCCTGTCCGCTGTTTTATAAACGAACGTCATATAAGGTCTTCCTTTTTCATTGCTTCGCCAACGGAAGCAGCCTTTTTATTTAATCCTGTTTTTACGATTGTTCTGTTTGTATACCAGTTTGTCAGTTCAGCACTCCGGTTGTAATATGACGAATCCGTGCAAGCACACTCTTGAGAATGCAACGTATAGTTGTACAGGAGAAAAGCAATCTTGCCTGAAATCAATGGCAACCTTTTGTAGGTCTATGAACTTAATTTAAACTTTAGGTTTACACGGTGCTTTGTTTCCGAAGTACCTGCACTCATGAGTATGTCTGTATGCGTCAGTCGCTCAAATCCCCGCGGTTCACACCGGCGAAGTTCTGCTTTTAAATTTTTACGTCATTTACCTTCGTTCCCGCGTTTGACTCGTGCTGTAAATCTCTTCCTTGTTTTCACTTCATGTGATTACGTAGGAGGCATAATATGTGATGACGCGATACGTGACTCCGCCTCCTCCATTAGAGTATATGGACAAAAAACAGGTTCCAGTTATGACCATTACGCGTAGAATTTCGAAATGAAACCTGCCTACCTTTTGTAAGTAAGCTGTAAGGAATGAGCCTGCCAAATTTCAGCCTTCCACCTACACGGGAAGTTGGAGAATTAGTGCTGAGTGAGTCAGTCAGTCAGTCAGTGAGTCAGTGAGGGCTTTGCCTTTTATTAATTAGTATAGATATCATTTGCAAATAGTGATATTTTCTGTTCAAGTCCTTCTCTGAAAATCCCCTATATCTCTGATGCATTTTGAAAGTAAACAGCCAGTGGCTCAATGGTAATTGCAAATAGCAGTGGGGACAAGGGGCATCTTTGTCTAGTACCACATTCCGGTAGTCTGAAATAATGTTATTAATGAAAACTGAAGCTTCTGGATTGGTATACAATAGTTTGATCCATGCACATATGTTCATGCCAAACCCAAATTTATGCAAAGTGGTGAAAAGATAATCCCATTAAACCATATCAAATGCTTTTTCTTCATCCAAAGATAATATGATCTCTGGAGTGTTGCACTTTATGTGTGAATATTACATTAAATAGACATCGAAGAATGTAAGGCAAGTGTCTACCTTTAATAAATCCAGTTTGGTCTTGTGATACTTCTGAAGGGAGCGTTTTCTCAATCCTTCTAGTTAGGGCTTTGGAGAGTATCTTAATATCATTATTCAGAAGTGAGATTGGTCTGTATGATGCACATTGTAATAAGTCCTTATTTTTCTTAGGAAAAACGGTAATTAATGCTTGGCAAAAAGTTTGAGGTAGAATTTTTTTGTCTCTATAAATGTTGCTAATATGAAGGGAGCTAACTTAACTTTTTTTTTTTTTTTAATTCAGCAGGGTAGCCATCAGGGCCTGCTGCTTTCCCATTCTGAAGTGAGTTTATAGCGTCTAGTAATTCTGATAATGTCAGAGGTTTATCCAATTCCTCTGCACTTAGAATATCTAGCTGTGGTGTCTGTAATGTATCAAAAACACATTAGATTTTGTCTAGATTGTGTTCTTTAAACTTGAGTAGAATATAAGGACTTATAGTAGTCTCTAAATGTGTGCATTATATTTTCATGGTCAATGACTTTATCGCTGTCTGTGTTGATGATTACTGATATTGCATTGTGAACTTCCTGCTTATAGATTTGTTGCGCTAAGATCTTGTTAGCCTTCTCTCTGTGTTTGTAGTAATGATGTCGCAATTTAAAAATGAGTTGTTCTCATTGTGATTTTATTTGACAGATTTATACCTTTTGGACACCCATGAACATAATTTAGCCCTTGTAGCAGTGTTTGTCTGTAGTATGGATGGCTCATTAACATGTCAGCCTGTCCTGGTCAAATGTAGCATTCTCTTTATGATCCTAAATCTCTACAATTGAACCACATTGATTCCTAGGATTGATGTGACACTCAACAATTCAAAGACCTACTATTATCTTTCCAGCTGGGGGCCAGAGCACTTCTGGGGCCTCTTGTACAAATGGTGTGTACACCCTTTTCCTCGTACAATTTAAAATGTATAACAAATAACCTTGGCTTAAAGCCATGCACATTTTCACAGTAACCCCCTACCATACGTACACACGTTTCTGCTCAGTTTTGCAAACTGGTGGCACTCAGCGTCAAAACAGTGCTACTGTTTCTGTGTCATTTACCTTTCTTTTTCATAATTGCACCAATGATATGGGATTTACCAAATATATCGAAGTTAATTGCATATCGCTTTATAAAGGCAGACTTTAAGGGATTGTGCTCTACCTGCTCCTTTGTAAGTTCTGTCCACTTACAGGTTTTTAAGCACAGGAGCCTTTCAATGTGAACTTGCTGACCAATCTGGTATTTCACAAACATCACTGAGTCATGCCATGCCAGCTATATAGGATGGTATTATTCACTTGTCTTCCAGACACATATATAAGATTTCCTTACACTGTGGTTGAACTGACAAACATAAAAGTGCAATTCGCAGCAATGTCCATTTTTCCAAATGTAACCAGAGCGGTCAACTGCACGCACATTGCTAATGTAACGGTGCTGGACAGTTACATCAGCCAGGGATGAATCACCAAAAGAATGAGCTGCCATTACATCATCTACAGCAAGAGAGCCTATACAAATGGCAACTCTGCACAGTCAAAGGTGCTTTTTTCAAACTAGTGCGGCAAAAGGCAAGCAGTCCTTTTAAGGATAGCGAGTCACCTCAAATAGCCATGTAAAGAAGAGAATCGATCCGTTGTGTCGCTTGGCGCCAATGCTACACTATAAAGGTGCCTTTCAAGAATGAATTTGCTTATGTAAATAGAATGCGCTTCCACTTTATTAATGTGCTGCTCTATAGTACACAGAAAGTGTGTTGCATTGTGCAGGCATGTAGCATCCTGTATAATGTGTCACACAATTTTGGCATGCCAGTACCTGAAGAGATGTGGCATGATGAACCTAACCCTGACCCACCAAATGATCAGCCAAATCGGACAGCGTTACAGCTTCATTTGAATGTAATGAGCAGAATGTAAAAATAGGTAATCAGATGCAGCATTTATTTTTTAACCATTTTATTTAATTTGTTTTTAATATCATGTAGTAAGCCCTTATATTCCTTAGTTCATTGGCCACATCTCTTACAGCATCCACTATTTCATTTTATGACTCCAGAACAGAGTCCATGAGCACACAGCCAGATGATCGTCCAGGGGTTTCCGAGGCAGAGGTGTGGTGCAGCCAGCGTCTGAAGATGTGCTTGGCACAGCAGCACCATCATTACGTGAGTCGCATCATCAACATGGGTGTCAGTTTTTGTAATATTGTCTGAAACAGAATAAAAAGATAGTGGACTGCAACTCACTTTTCACGTTGACTTTGATATCAGACCACATTTTTATTTTGGGCACTGTGCGACTTTCTGAACTTGAACTTTCGAGTGTTTCTGCTGCACTGTATTAACTCGATAACTTCTTTTTCTTGCTTACACTGCTGCTTAAGCCAACAAATAGTACATTTTTCCTACACATTTTCTGAAATTCCATTTTTCCATTTTTACAATTGTCTTCCAACAAAGCACTGAAGAAAAGGGGCTATTTATATCGGTTTGCATATTAAATTATGTGAAATTCTGGGAGTAGTCGTGCTGGGGTAGTAGGCACGTGCACATGCATTAAATTTCACGTTCAGGGGAAGTGCGTGGAACTTGGCTTATGCACAGATTTATGCATCTGGATTTTCTTGTGTGCACGCGCATTTCTGTTTTTGTCCGTACCCCATGTTTTAGAGTGAATTCTATGCGCGGCATTATACATGAGGCCGCTGGTGAGGTTGATTGTCTTAAAAAAATCTGTTCCAATTATGAAGATTGTATTTTGCAGTTACCTCACGTAATTTTTAAATAAACAGAACTGAAAATGTTCTGCAATTGTTGCATGAAAGTAGTTCTGAATCAGTGTACAGTAGTTATAGATGGAGGACTGGGAAGTGGGCCTAAAAAGGACCATTAGACACTATGAACGAACACATATATGGATGGGTGCCCTGGCTGTGATTGTAACATTTCCTTAATGGGCCAGGAGGCCAATATGAATGAACAATGGAAGGAGGCTCAGGCCCAGAAATACAGTATATGGCTCCCCAAACTACTAAATGACAGCATCCCTGGACTTCAGGACCCATTCAAATAACTATAAGGTATCATGGGATTTGGCTGTGAGGCAACCCTGCTGGGGTCCATAGGTGCCACCAGAGGGTGCTACAGGGAGTTATGCTCCCTGCTTTAGGGAACTTCTAATTGACCCAGAATTACTTCCATCGTGTCCTGGCACTGGAGGTACTTCCTAGGACCAAGATAAAGGTGCCGCTCAACCTCACTCAAGTTAAGTCGGAATTGGGAGGAAGAGAGCAACACTTGTGGAAGGAAGAGGAGTTTAAAAGAAGAAGAGAGAACAGAGAAGAGTGGTGCACCATTGTGATTGTATTGTTGTTAAAGGTATTTGGAGAAATAAATACCTTTTTATTTGAACCTGTGACTGTGTGTGTCAGTTGTGCCTGAGGTTTGGGACTCAGACACCCCCCCCTGTCATCCACAACACACAATGATTGAGCTCGAGTCTTTATGTTGGACTGCATTTCATGTCCAGTGCCCCATTTTACAGTGCTTTTGTAGCAGGTCCCCACTCCTGCCATGCTCACCAGACCTCAATCTCCTTTTCCATGCCCACTGCCAGTGCCAATGTGTGCTTATGGATTCTGAGGTAACAACTCTCTGTTACTCCCCTCCTCTAGTCTCACAACATGGCCTATAGGTTTAGCCCTGTGTCACCCTAGGCTCTGCATATACTGTATATATATATATATATATATATATATATATATATATATATATATATACCGTATTTATCCGTGTACCACGTGCACATCATTTCCCGACAATTAGCATTAGAAAATCAGGTGCGCGTCATACACGAGGAAATTTTTTTCTGTAATGTTTACTTCTTTTGTTTGGGCTCTCTCGCTCGCGCGCTCTTTCTCTCTCTCTCGCTCGCGCGCTCTTTCTCTCTCTCTCGCTCGTTCGCTCGCACTCTCTCTCTCGCTTGCTCTTTCGTCATGCAACAAAAGCAGAAGGGCATTTTGCAGAAAACGTGCATTAAACTCTTCCTATACAATCACAACACGCGTTGTACAAGGGGCAAATTTTTTTCGTGATTTTCTTTGTAAAAATTAGGGTGCGCGTTGTACACGAGGGCACGTGGTACACGAGTAAATATGGTATACAGTAATCCCTCGCTATATCGCGCTTCGACTTTCGCGGCTTCACTCTATCGCGGATTTTATATGTAAGCATATTTAAATATATATCGCGGATTTTTTGCAGGTTCGCGGATTTCTGCGGACAATGGGTCTTTTAATTTCTGGTACATGCTTCCTCAGTTAGTTTGTCCAGTTAATTTCATACAAGGGACGCTATTGGCAGATGGCTGAGAAGCTACCCAACCACAGCGCGTATTATGTATTAAATAAAACTCCTCAAATATATTGTGAGCACGGGGGCTGTTCGCACCCCTAGAGGACACGGTCGCTCCTCAAAAAACGCTGAAAGATTACCTTCACAGTGCTCCCTTCTTTGCTGGGCTTACATGTGGCTGATTTGCAAGTGATATGCTTCCTGCATGGTGCTTCGCATACTTAAAAGATCAAATAGCACGTATTGATTTTTGATTGTTTGCTTTCCTCTCTCTCTCGCTCTGACGGAGGGGGTGTGAGCAGAGTCGCTCTTCGCATACTGGCCTAGAGGATACGGACGCTCCTCTAAAAAATGCTGAAAGTGCTTGCTCCCTTCCTCGCAGCTACTTTGTCCGGCCGTGCTTCGCATACTTAAAAGCCAAACAGCCCTATTGATTTTTGACTGTTTGCTTTTTTCTCTCTCTCTCTCTCTCTGACGCGCACTCCTTTGAAGAGGAAGATATGTTTGCATTCTTTTAATTGTGAGACGGAACTGTCATCTCTGTCTTGTCATGGAGCACAGTTTAAACTTTTGAAAAAGAGACAAATGTTTGTTTGCAGTGTTTGAATAACGTTCCTGTCTCTCTACAACCTCCTTTGTTTCTGCGCAAATCTGTGACCCAAGCATGACAATATAAAAATAACCATATAAACATATGGTTTCTACTTCGCGGATTTTCATCTTTCGCGGGGGGGGTCTGGAACGCAACCCCCGCGATGGAGGAGGGATTACTGTGTATATATATATATATATATATATATATATATATATATATATATATATATATATATATATATATATATATATATATATATATGACAACATGAGAGAAGTCCAAAAGTGAAATACTAAAGTGAAAGGCCTGTAAAATCAAGAAAGACCAGAAAAAACCTAAATGAGCAAAGAGCAGCAAGCCTTTACTGGGATTATAATTATTATGGATTATTATTTATGGTGATGTATATAAATTGTGCTTTATATTTCTATAATCCTTGTGTTTATCAGTAAATTGTATTATTCTGTTTCTTAAAACAAGTGTGCTTCAGTTACTGCATATAAGTTTAACAGCCATGAACTCCACCTACAGAGAACCGAAAGGAAAATGAAGTAAGATCCTTACAAATTTGTCTAATTAGTTATTGACATTGCCAAAGAACAAACCAATAATTAAATTAATTGATTGATTAATTATCTTTGTCTATGGCCTGCACTGAACAATGTGGATTGTGTTCCTCTACTGCGGTGGACTGTTCACCCTTCCTGCAGGTTTCACCATAAAGCCCCTTACTCTGACCCCTTCATCTGATTGTCATTGATTGTAAATAAACTGCTCAAAAAATTAAAGGAACACTTTGAAAATACATCAGATCTCAAAGGGGAAAACAATCCTGCTGGATATCTCTACTGATATGGACTGGGTAATGTGTTAGGAATGAAAGGGGGCCACATTGTTTGATGGAAATGAAAATTATCAACCTACAGTGGGCTGCATTCAAAGACACCCTGAAAATCATAGTGAAAAAATACTAATCCATTTTGCTGAAATTTCATTGCAGCAACTCCAAATCGTATGCATGCCTGACAACGTTTTGGGGGGGCATGCTCCTACTGAGACGACAGATGGTGTCCTGGGGGATCTCCTCCCAGATCTGGACCAGGGCATCACTGAGCTCCTGGACAGTCTGAGGTGTAACCTGGCGGCGTCGAATGCACTGAAACATAATGTCCCAGAGGTGTTCTATTGGATTTAGGTCAGGTGAGCGTGGGGGCCAGTCAATGGTATCAATTACTTCATCCTCCAGGAATTGCCTGCATACTCTTGCCACATGAGGCTGAGCATTGCCATGCACCTGGAGGAACCCAGGACTGATTGCACTAGCATAGGGTCTGACGATGGGTCCAAGGATTTCACCCCAATATCTAATGGCGGTCAAGGTGCCGATGTCTAGCCTGTAGAGGTACATGGATATGCCTCCCCAGACCATCACTGACCCGCTACCAAACCAATCATGCTGAATGATGTTACAGGCATCATAATGTTCTCCATGGCTTCTCCAGATCATTTCACATCTGTCATATATGCTCAGGGTGAACCTGCTCTCATCTTTGAAAAGCACAGGGTGCCAGTGGTGGACCTGCCAATTGTGGCATTCTATGGCAAATGCCAGTCGAGCTCCACAGTGCCAGGCACAGTGAGCACAGGGCTCACTAGAGGACGTCGGACCCTCAGGCCACCCTCATGATGTCTGTTTCTGATTGTTTGGCCAGAGACATTTTGTAGGGCTTTGATAGTGCTCATCCTGGTCCTCCTAAGCCCAAAGGAGCAGATACCAGTCCTGCTGATGGGTTAAGGACTTTCTGTGGCCCTGCCCAGCTCTCCTTGAGTAACTATCTGTCTCCTGGAATCTCCTCCATACCCTTGAGACTGTGCTGGGAGACACAGCAAACATTTTGGCAATGACAAGTATTGATGTGCCATCCTGGAGAAGTTGGACTAACTGAGCAACCTCTGTAGGGTCCAGGTATCTCCTCATGCTACCAGTAGTGACACTGACCGTAGCCAAATGCAAAAATAGTGAAACAACAGTCAGTAAAGATGAGGAGGGAAAAATGTCAGTGGCCTCCACCTGTTAAACCATTCCTGTTTTGGGGGTCGTCTCATTGTTGCCCCTCTAGTGCACCTGTTGCTAATTTCATTAACACCAAAGCAGCTGAAACTGATGAACAACCCCGTCTGCTATTTAACTGACCAGATCAATAGCCCAGAAGTTTCATTGACTTGATGCTATACTCTCATTAAAAAGTGTTCCTTTAATTTTTTGAGCAGTATATCTGTATTTTTTTCTCAGTTTACAATGTGGGTTTAAAGGTTTATTTAGGGTGACGAGTGTGGTGACTCTCTTAAGTGCATGTGCTAATCAGCATGGAACACGTGTCCACTCCGGGGCGCCATGATGATTGACTAGATCTGCCTTACTGCCAGTCTTCTGTCTTTATATATATGAGTTACTTTATATCTGTTTTTCACACCTTATTTTTTGTTTTTAATGTCATTCCAGTACACTTTAGAGAATATTTGCTCACAATTAATAATTTTCTTTTTATTATTTTTGTTATGACTTTTGGGGGGGTCAGAGCGCAGGTCCAGATGTTCATCTCTTTATATGTTCACAGTCACCTTGTTATACTGTCTTATGTATCTGATTTGTGATTTTCATACTTGTCATCTTTTTATCTACAATCCCATTGAAGTCTTTTTTTATTCAGTTTCATTTGGAAATGTATCGCTCCTCTATAAACTCCTTGTTTAAATGCTGTTTTTTTTCCACTACACAAATCTGTGTACATATCTTATTATTCCTTCATCTTATTTAAAAGGTTTTTTTTTTACTTTTTCATGCTCTCATTTGGATCCCTACATACTGTCATTCATGCCTTCTAGGCTTATCAGAGGTAAGCACTACCACTCCAGGACATGAGGGGGCCCTATTGCTGATAGTATCATCTCTTCTTTTTGTTTTCAACTCACTCCGCCCTTACGTGTCCAGCCTCTGTAAAACTGAGGCGCTCCTGCAGGTGTTGTCTCATTCTGGAGAGAGCAGACTTCAGGATGGAGCTCCTACCTGAATATTGACCACTCTGCAGAGCATTGAACCACCCTGTCTTGCCTTAGTTAATTTGCTTTTATTTATTTGTAATCATTCATGCTATTGATCACCTGTTTATTTTGCCGGTTGGTGTCCTACCATTTCTTTTGTGGACATTGTGTAACTGACATCTATGCCCATATACTGTATATTTGTATTTATTTTTACCTGTTGATCTGTCTTTTGCCATTGCTGCTTATGTCCTTGACCTGTATTTACACTTTGTGAGTAGGTCCTTAATTTGATTTGACCCCATGGATCCATAGAGGCTTCATGCTGACAGCCATCTAATGGCTGGAATGCTTTTTCATTAGGGTCCTCTTATGTGTCAGCCAAGGTTCTCCCATTTTCCAAAGTTCAAATGTTTCTTTTATGTTTGCTGTATTCATTTTTTACATTAATATTATTGTTCATTTAGTTTTTTTTTATGTCAAAACATCTTTTTATGGGACCACTTGCCCATCACAGAGAAGGTCTGCCCATAGCGCTATAAGAGCTGAGGAAAACCCACAGTCCCTTGTGGTTCATTGAATGTACTGACATTGGTGAGTTTTGCTGGATTTTGATTATCTTTGTTCTTTTGTGAATGTTTTGATTTTTGGAGCTCTGTGCTCTGTTTTTTGACTACTCTTTGGAATTGTGTATCAGGACATTGTTTGACTTGGATTGCCTTGCCTTTTCAGGCAACTCATTGTAGAAAGACACAAAATCAGTCAAAAAGAGTTGGGGGATCCTTCCCGTATATTGTAATGCAAAAAGAATCGAGTCGTCTCTTAGGACTGAGTCGTATGCCATGTACTGTAGATTGACTGAATGACTGAGTTTATTGATTGAATTTATAGTGGGAGGGCAGGGCGGCCATGTTTGCAGGACAGGAAGTGGAGTGAGCTTATCAGTGGATGCCAGAAGGGAAGTCAGGAATAGAGGCGACAGTGATGTATTCAGGTGGTTTTCTCCATGGAGGGTCTGTGGAAAGAGAAGAAGTGGCATTAGTACTCACCGCCAACCCTCGATCCGACTGGCAAATACCCCGATTTGAGCCCTGTGACTGCCTCCCAAGTGCACGTGTGTGACACCGTGCTGTGCCTTAGGTGCCCTTCAGAGCTCCACTGTTTTTCAGAGCACTTTTGTAAAAAATAAAATCTTTTTATTTATAAAGATTATACTAATGCCCTTTGTGTGTGTGATTAGCCAGGGTTTGGTTGTCCCCCGCCCCCCCATTGAACATTTTGAGAATTTTTGGGCTTCTGTGTGCTTGGAAACTCTTTAGTTTGTAACAGATCCCTAATAAAAGTGGAGAAGCTTTGGAATGTTGCAGGATATCTGAACATTAATTGCTGGTCATCACACCAACGTACCCATCTGTGAGTGGGCTTCTCCAACAGAATAGTGCTCCATACTTTTAGGCTAGGAAAGTCCACAAATGGTTTCAGGAACATGGCAGTGAATTCAGAAAAAGGCAAAGTTCTCCATTGTCCGCCAGATCCCAACTAGTTTAGTGCCTGTGGAATGAAAAGGAAAAAACTGTTTAGATGCAACTAAAGCCTTTGTCATATTCCAGGACCTTCTCAGTGATTTTAAGTCATAGCCTTCCTTTACATAATCGTTTTGAATTGGAGGTGTCATGTCTTAGACTCTTTTGTCCATTTTTGATTATTTCTTAATTCTTTATTTTTGATTTTGTGTATGTATATAAACTGTCTTTCTTATTTTCCATGTGTTTTGTGAGTGGTCCCCCAAGATACTATGCCACCTGCTAATCACTGTGAGGAATTCCTCTGCACTATAAATCCAGAGGGTCTTCAGATTTTCTTGGGAGTCAGTGGCGTATCATTTGGGGGGCGGCATTATTGGTCAAAAGGCTCAGTATAATTCGTGTGTGAGCAGCAGGGTTCGGAAAAATATCACTCATGAATGAAAAAAGTAAAATTCTCTGATTTTTATCCACAAGTATTACAAAAATAATTTTCAGACTGCTGCGGTGGGTTGGCACCCTGCCTGGGATTGGTTCCTGCCTTGTGCCCTGTGTTGGCTGGCATTGGCTCCAGCAAACCCCTGTGACCCTGTGTTCGGATTCAGCGGGTTGGAAAATGGATGGATGGATGGATTTTCAGACTGTTCTTCTGTGACAGCATCAGAGAAAGCAATTGAAATTTATGAGGCAATAACAAAATAATTTCTAGGAAGATAAACGACTAATTTACAATTTATAATTTTGTTTCATTATCAATCCGAATGCGTTCTTGCTCTGTGCAGAAAAAATCCCCACCTGTCACTTGTACACTACACTGGTTCTGGTTTTCACAGCGTAATTATATTAAAGTAATAATTAGAACACGGCTTATCAGTGTGTCTATACTATATTCTTGTCTAGTTGATGCTTATAAATAATTATATGTGAATAATTATTGCTGTTTCTCTATGTATGAATAAATCTATGCAAAATTTGTCTTCATTTTTCTCTATACGTCATTTTAATTTTCTATTTAAATAGGTTAAATGGTGGGTGGCAAATTGAAGCACCGCCCCGAGCAGCACGAACTCCAGCTATGCCACTGTTGGGAGTTTGGTGTTTCTTAGTTTAGTTCTGTGCTTTTGTGATTCATTGGATGTTTGTCCAGTTTTTTGACTTTGCCACTGAGTTGTGTTTTGGAACTTGTCGTCTTGGATTGCCTTTGCTAGCACTCCTTTTTGCCATGTGTTTACAAAGGTATTTGTGAAATAAACCTTTTTAATTTATAAAGATTTGTTGCTAACACTTATTACTAGATGGGGTTTGATGGAGATATCCCCCTCTAGTGGGCATTACTGAAAATGTTTGGGACAATGTGCTTTGGAGCTCTTTAGTGCTTGGGACTCCTAGTCAGTTTCAGCATGCAACCATGGCACACAATCGTATAGTGTGACATTCTCAACCTCTCAGTCATTAGTCTGAAACAAACCATGATGAATTCAAACAAATTTCCTTTGTCTTACATCATAGGTGTGGAATCTTGAATGTGTGTGATTGTTGACTACCAATAATCACTCAGTTGCAAGTACAATGCAGCTGCAAGGAGAGAAGACGTAAAGTTGGTGCCACGAAAATGGAAGAGAGGCTTGTCTATGTGATATCTCATGTTTGTCATACCAGGTTGGGAGCTTGAGCTGACTACAGTGCATTGCCGCACCCACTACATGATGAACCACCCAGATTGGGACCCGAGTGCGGTCGTGCAACATGTAACACCTCAGCACCACACTGGAACAGCATGAGGTTTTTTTTGTTTTTTTTACAGTGGCTGGAGTGCCAATCCTGCCATCAACCCCCTAGTTTTCCCTACAAGTTGGAGGACCTGCTTGCAGGGCTGGGTGCAGGTTAACGTCATACCCAGGATGGAGCAATTGCAGGTTAAGAGACTTGCTCAAGAACAAAATGGAAAAAGGAAGAAGGTAGACGAAGACTGCATCTGAACCTACCATAGCTGATAAACATCCATACAGCCACCAGCATTAGCAAGTAGCACCTTTGGCTGTCAAAATATAGCAACCTTGCATTACTGTGCCTAAAAGCTGTGAGGCAGTCTTATTATTTGTAATCCTAGTTGTGTAATCTGAGATTCTCAAAACATCAAGATCCAGCAACTGCAGTTGTCAAGCTTGATGTGCTCTCCAACTAGAAGCCATGTAGTGTGCCACCACCCAAAGGGACCCAATAAAGAGGACATGATTTGAGGTCAGCATCCCCATGGTTTGGTTTGGACATGTGCAGTTGAGAGATGCTGAGTATATTGGAAGAAGGATGCTAAGGATAGAGCTGCAAGGCAAGAGAAAAAGAGGAAGCCCTACGAGATGGTTTATGGATGTGGTGAGAGAGGACATGCAGGTGGTGGGGGTAAAAGAACAAGATGCTGAGGACAGAAAGATATGGAAGAAGATGATCCACTGTGGCAACTACTAATGGGAGCAGCCGAAAGAAGAAGAAGATCCCCATGCTACACTTTTCTCCCTTTTAGTCTGTGGCAGACAAATTCTGTGGGCAAACAAGACACCAGCTTACTATTTGGTAGGTATATTAGGTGGAAATCTTAGCTTAGTTTCTATTAATGCCATCTGGAAGGCAACAGTCAGCAGGATAAGCAATTTCTAAGTGACGCTTGGCTCTCTGAAGTTTGTCTACCACTGTGCCTCCGAGGAGAGCTTGGCATTTAGCTGCAGCATTAAAACCAGATTGCCAGACTTTTTCATCTTTACTCATATTTTCCTTTATCTAATAAGTTTCTCAAGAAAAAAATTCAGAAAGCTAGAAAATGTACTGTATTGGAATGGAAGGTAAATGTCATATATGTAAGTCAAAAGCCCTTTTTTAAAATTGAAGATACAATGTTAATAAATGACAAGGCCTAATTCCAGTTCAAAACACAATCCATGTGAAGCCTGGCATCTGACAATCGTCTGGAGGGAGCGGAGACTTACTGTATGTGACTCGGTGCTGCCCCTTAGTGTGCGGCTGTAAAAATACAGGGGGAGCAGCAAGCATCATGTTTTCATTAACATATGAAATCAATGTGCAGGATTTATTAGCCGTCAATCAGATACAGAATGTCTTTGCATGTTAAGTCATACACTTTTATTCCAATCAATGGACGTATTTTATTTCAACTAATTAAGAAAATTAATATAGCTGTGATGGTTTATGTAGGACAAAGCAGCTAGAGCCAATACTGTCCATTTTCTATCCAGCACTGGATGGGATGCCCTTCCATCATGGCAAAGTACCCAATAAACCAAATGCATGCCATTGATTATGAAAGTAAATACAGGGGTGCATGGGGGGCATGCAAGCTCGGCATAGAAAGCACTCAGACTAGGAAATGAACCTAATCAGATAGTCACTGAGCGATCATGGTGGTGTTTTAAAACATGTCAACCGTGCAGTCCCAAGAGTGATCTTGATAAAAGGACATGCTCAGAAGAATGGACATGCAGACTTGTTGCTTCTATAAATTGCATGGCGTCGAAGGAATTCTGCCTGATAAGGCACCAGTATAATTATTTACAATAATGACCATCCATTTTGTTTCCAAATATGCTTATTCTGAGGAGTGTAGTGAGGCAGCTGAAGCCTATCCTAGCAAGCACTGAGTGCAAGGCAGGAACAATCCTTGGACAATACCAGTGGCGTTGTTTTGCTTCAGGGGCTTGAGCCCCTGGTCTATGGTACCAAGCCCCAGATTTTTTAGTCTCAGATTTATGTGTTTAAAAGCAGTCTGAATTTCCCCTCAGGATTAATAAAGTTTATCTAGTCTAACCTAATCTCATCTAAGCTCCTGATGTTTTTTCCCACCCACCCCTGGCTCCTCGACTTTAAACACACATTTGAGTCCCACATAATCCCAAGAAAGAGTAACACAGCATGTGACAGTCAAAGAAGGGGTAGAGACCCCGATCCCTGCAGATTTTACTATAGGAATGCCCCATTTCACTCATTGCAGGGTGAACACACGTAGTGACGTGCACTGGGGCTCATTTAGCAGCACCAGTCCTTGTAACCTGCATGTCTTTATTAAATGCTGGATAACGTAGTTTACCGGTGTTGCCTGCTAGTAAGTCTGACAGCAAAATAAAGCATCAACAAATGACATTCCGGTAAATCAGTCCTGTGATGGAGTAGGCTAGAGTAAGGGATCTGAGATCAGAGAAGGTATCTGCGCACCATGAAGATTAAAGTCTCTTGGAGAAATCTGTTTATGTATACTGTAAATCTGCAGAGTCAGAACTGGGACATGTCACCTTGTGAAGAATATCAAGCACCAGGTCTTTTAATTAGTAAATCAGAAGAGCAGAGCTGCTGCTTTAGGTTTATCGGGAAGTCACCAGGAAAACAAGAGACACCAATGGAAAAGTAAAATGTGAAAAATATCTACTTTCAATATGCAGGACCTGTGCAGACTCAGAAGAGCAGTAAATCCAAAGTGTTGCAGATTACAGAATTGACCTGCAGATGGTGCCCTATCCACCCTATGAGATTAGCAAATGAAAGAACATCTTAGAGGTCAATGGGCAGGAAAGGCTGATCAGCCAATAAGCAGCAGCAGACATCAGCCTTAGCACTTTGTAGCCAAGCCCTGCTCACCATAGCCATGACACATCCCTGCTGCCAGGGACGGTGGAAACACTCCCTCCGTCAGTGTGCTTAGAGCCAAGAGTTTGAAGGAAAAAGAGAACATCTTAGTGCAAAGAGGTGAGGCAGCCAGAGAAACAGGCAGTGAGATTGCAGGCGAGGAGGCAATCAGACAGACACCTGGGGGGAGTCCCGATGAGAAGTGTGCTTGGGCTGACTCCGGTGGGGCAGAGGTGTGCCATTTTATGTCATCCTCTTTTTTTCCCAGTCCTCCATGTGCTTCTAGGACTCACATGCTTTTAAAATTAACAGACAGAGAGACAGCTACTTAGAAATGGTAGGCAGTATATGACAGACAGATACACTATATGGTCAAAAGTACGTAGAGACCCCTCCAAATAATTGAGTCCAGGTGTTTCATTTTTAACAGGTGCATAGACTCAAACACCTAGCCATGGAAACCTCCATTGACAAACATTGGGTCATTGTGATGATGTGGGTCCTGCTTCATGCTTCCTACCTCTCTTCTGGGAGCCTCTTGAACCCAGCACCATCGATAATGTAACCGGATGAGCTGTGCAATGAGGGCAAATCACAAGGGGAGCAAGGGGATAGTGTAAAAAGTGTCCAAGTGCTTTTATTAAAAACAAAAACAGTGTCTAAAGTGCACTGCTCAAAGAATAACAAATAAATAAATAAATAATCCATAAAAACAAGGTGATAAATGGAGATTAAAAATTGATAAATAATCCTTTAAGACGAGGTTAAAACCATGGCAGGAAGCTGTCTTTTTTTTTTTTTAAAAAAATGGCTGGTGCCTTCTTCTTTTAGCTGGCTGCTCCCCTGCTTCACCCATATGGGCCGTGCAACAAGGGAGTCGCCCTACCTGCAGCTGCAGCTGACTCTCCTCCTGGTCCGGTAGCCTTCCATCCCCTGGCTACGTTCAGCTCCCACTGGACCGAGACTCGGGGTTCCCAGCGACCAGGGTGCTCACACTGGCGCTCAACTCTTATAAGCCTCCCTGACTCCCGTTGCCTTCCGCGGCCTTTTCTGTGACACTCCAGCCCTTGACATCGCTCAGCTGGAGTGACTGCTTCCTACTGCCCCACCGAGTGTCGGCCAATCACTCCTGCTCTTTCCAGCTGCCTGTATTCCAGCGAGCCTGCTCTTCCTGACCGACTCCTACACCAGCTTTTTTTCTTTCTTCCCGCTTTCCTCTTCTTTCCACTAACCTCCGTTCTTTTTTTCCTTTTTTCTCTCCCCTCTTCACTCACACTTTGCCTATTTATAATGGGACAGGTGGCACAGGTGTGGCGATTAGCAGCTCCCAGCATCAATTATGGACACGGGCGATCCCGAACCTGTGCACTTCAGTGCGGAAACACCCACACCCGCATCACGCCTGGGAACCGCTCTTGCCACACTACCACGCCCCCACGGTGATTATTTATTTAAAAACTGTCCATTCTTTCGGAGTCGTTTTATCACAGTCGTATACTGAAGAGGTCAGTGACTTTAATTGTGCCACTGTCATAGGATGCCACCTCCAAATCTCTGCTCTGCTTGATTTGCCCCGGTCAGCTGTAAGTACTATTATTATGAAGTGGAAATGCTGAGGAGCAACAACACCTCAGGCAAAAAGTGTTAGACCACAGAAACTCACATAGTGGGGCCACCAAGCACTGAATTGCACAGCACGCAAAATTCACCAAACCTCTGTAACATCACACACATCAGAGTTTCCAAACTGCCTGTGGAGGCAACATCAGCACAAGAACTGGGTGCTGGGTCCTTCGTGAAATGGGTGTCCATGGCTGAGTAGCTGCAGACAAGCTTAGGATCACTATGTGCAGTGCTAAGTGTCAGCTGTAGTGGTTTAAAACTCACCGCCATTGGACACTGGAGCAGCAGAAGCATGTCCTCTGGAGTGATGAATCACACTTCACTATCTGGTAGTCTGGAGGATGAATCTAGGTTAGGCATATGCCGGGAGAAGGTAACATTTTGGACTGCATAGTGCCTACTGTAACATTTGGTGGAAGAGGGATAATGGTCTGAGGTTGTTTTTCAGGGTTCGGACTTAACCACTTTAGTTCCAGTGAAGGATGCTGTTAATGTTACACCATACAATGACAGTTTAGATAACTGCACATTTTGTGGCAGTTTTAAGGAGTGCTCAAAGCCAACTCCTTAAAAACATGGAGGAAATCAAGTTCCCTGACCTTAACCCTACTGAACACCTTTGAGATAGATTGAAAAGCCTGATTATGAGCCAGGTCTGCTAGTTCAACATCAGTACCTGACCTCACAAATGCTCTTTAGGCTGGAAGGGCACAAGTTCTCCACAAACACTTCAAAATCTTGTGGAAAGCTTTCCCAGAAGAGCGTAAGCTGTAAGAGCCGCAAAGTGGGAGCCAACTGTCTTAGTCACTTTGGTACATTTCTCAGGTATTACCCGTCAAACCTCCACATCATCTAGTCACTTGTGCACATCGTACCATCAATGTCTCATAATTCTGAACAATCTGCAAATGCTTTGGCACACTCATGCCAATGATTATGTACAAGGGTCTGCTGTTTCCTGCATTCTCAATTTCTTATGTCATATTGCTCAAAATGTATTATACTGGCTCTCTGTTGAATAGTCTTACCCCCCAAAAGATGAAGGCATTACTTTATTGCATAAGTCATTACATGCAAAATGGTTGTCATAATCTGTCAAGCATATTTTCTGTACATTTCTATTAGATGTTTTCACTAAATGTGCTCTGAATTGGTGAATTACTCTTAGGTGAATCTTGAATAAAACTCATAGCAACTCCTCACCTTCTTAGACACCCTCTACAGAGATCACATCCCTGATGATGAGAGGGGTCTGATTCGAGATGATTTACCAAAGTATGTGGTAATTTAGGAAAATGTGAGTTTCTATCACTTAAGCACCATCAGGGAATGGTTTGTAACCCACTACAGGTTGCTGATGGAATTCCTCCAAACCCTATTCTCCATTTATTAACCCAATTGAGGAGTCCTTCTCAGCATGGAGGTAGAAGGTTTATGATTACCAGCCACATACTCAGACGACCCTGCTGGATGCCATGGATTCAGCACGTGAGGACATCACAGCAGATGGATGCAGAGGCTGGACTAGACATTCCAAAATATTCTCTCTGTGGTGCAAGGAAGATATCTGCTGTGATGTGGATAAGAATCTGAGGCCTGACAGACACGAACATCAGGAGGTGTAGAAAGGAGAAAGTGGAGAGAGGAGAGGTTAGGAGTACACACTGATACAGCACATTGCCATACCCAGCACATGACAAACCAACTCAGGATCCCAGATTAGGACCTGAGAGCAGCCATGCAATGGGTAAAACCTCAGAACCACACAAGTTCAGATGGAATGGTTTTTTAATGGTAGCTGGAGTGCCAATTCTGCCACCAACCCCCAGGTTTTTCCCTGCAGGTTGGAGGGCCTACATGTAGGGCTGTATGCAGATTAACGTCATACCCAGGACGGTGCAATTGCAGGTGTAGAAAGACTGTGCTATAATTCTCCAAACAGCGCTGCATGAACTGTTCTGCCTAAGGGGTAATTCCTGTGTTTACATTGCTAATTTTGTACTTTTTTTCTTTGTGATCTATAATGCTATAAAACAGTCTTGTCTTTTTTCTTTACAGTATCACAATGATATTGTCTGTCAACAAATTACAGTTAAAACAGTAACAGCGCAAATGTGAATCCTGCCCAATCTCTTGCAATCAATCTCCCACATACTGTACACATTGTAACTTTGTATTGTTGAAATTGATACATGCCATACAAACAAAAAAGTGCGGCCTTGGGCATTTTCAAGCATTGTCATCAAAACCTTAGCCACAGCTCACATCTGAAAATACTGACAGAGTACACTGTTATATTGACAACAGGGCTAAGCATTTTGACGGTCTTGTTTGTAAACAACGTCACAAGGAATTGATGGCACTGACACGCTCATTGACTTAAATATTTACATTTGAGAGCATGCTACAGGCTTTTGCAGGTAATCCATCCTGTGGTGCTGGTTGTACAAATTGTTTCAGGAAATGCACTTGCTGTTTTGTGAATGTTAACGATGATTTGAGAAATGTGCCAAAGTGACTAAGAAAAAATGAAAAGTCCATGTTTTTGGAATGAGAGCTCCAATAAGCTTAAACACGTGTGATGGTCAGGTGTCCACACACTTTTGCCTATATAGATAGATAGATAGATAGATAGATAGATAGATAGATAGATAGATAGATAGATAGATAGATAGATAGATAGATAGATAGATAGATAGATAGATAGATAGATAGATAGATAGATAGATAGACTGGATCATGACCGGTGTCTCCCCTATACTGTGTGTGCTCCCTGTTTCTAAACTGATTTGGACTTTGAGACGCTACATTTCTTTAACTGTTGCACATTTAAAATAGATTGACTTTTGCTGATGCTGACATTTACATAAAACATATGAATGTTTAATTTTCCTGCTATTTTAAGTGGCTGATTATTAATTGATATATTTTATTGTCTCCCAAAGAGTAAAACATGCTGGTCCATGTCATATTTCAAAGTGATGATAGAGAATGTATTTCATATATAAACTAAGGTAATGAGTAACAAAGAAGTGTGCTGTTCTCAGACTGGCGTCAGCATAATGTACTTTTTAAAATATAAATGCACAGAACAGAATAGCAAACTAATGAATTATTAAAGAACAATAGACCCAGAACATCCTGACTGTAATTTGATGTAGAGTATTTTAAATGAGAATGATCCAAAGGAGAGGTGATAGATAATATGAAGAGATATCCATTAAGCCGTCCACTGTCTTATTTGTCCTGGTCACAGTTATGGAGGTGACCAGCTGGGAAGGGCAGTTCAGGGGAGATTTACTTTTTCACAAACTCTTATTCTAGCTCCTTCCCAGGCAGTTGCAGGCAGTTAGTTTTTTTCACTCTGGGGTCTTCTCCCAGTACTCAGTACACACACCCTCACCAGAAGGTCAAACCATTTTAACTGGTTGCTCTTGAATTCAGAGGCTTAGTGGCTCTTCTCTGAAGTCCTCGCAGATGACCAGGATCCTCACTCTGTTCTGAACTCAGTCACAGACTTATGGATAGGAGGCATTCTAAGGGCTGCTGTGTTGGTGGTAATTCCACCCTGGTATGATTTTTCACATGTTGTTCTCCTTCATTTGCAGAAAAGAAGCTCTGAATGTCAAGGACCCATGATGTCACTGGTGTTTCCACCTTTTAATCCACCACATCTGGTCTGGAAGCCAGTTGAGGACTAGTTTACACCAAGTTGAGAGTCAATGAATAGGCTCGCCTCTTCTTAAATCTACTTGTAATCTGTATTTTGATTGTACACTGGGATCACCAGCTGGTCCCCCAAACCTTTTTCTGTGTTTGGTATCTTGTTTTACAACCATAATTCCTGTCACTTGTATCTCTGGTCTTACAGTACATGTCATATGCAACAAGAGCAGAATATCATTAAGAGCTTTGCCCACTAGTACTGCAGCTCCTGTCCAGATCATCAGATCAGCCACACAAAGCCCAGATGAGACACTTTAATTCCTTCTTTAACAGCAAAAGAGCATCGAGCGTAAGAAGAGCAGGCTCGGCTAATCTCAGATATCCCACAAGTTGAATCGACATCTGTGTTTGTGCTGGCCAGTCCTTCAGTGCCTATGTACAACACTGAGTCACAGTGGATTGAATTTGGCTTTTTTGACACTTTTATACAGAAACAATACTTTTTAATGCCAAAATGAAAACAGGCCTCTAAAAATTGATATCAAATTTTAAAAATTAAAAAATGAAAGTAAAAAATACAACAACTACCATTAATCGAGTGACTGTGGGTGTGTGAGCAGGTTCCTGCCTTGTACCCAGCATTAATAGGTAAGGTAGCATAATTTATTAACTAAAGCCCCACTTGCTTCCATATCAACATTTTAACATCCTTAAAGGTAAAGAGGAGTTTCTTTAATCTTTTCTACACAGTGGTAATACATACCCTGATGAAGAGTCTGAGTCTTGATGCGTGTTGGAGGCCATTTTCTCAGTTTTGGCCCTGAACTGCAGTTGTTCGACTTTGATTTACGGCTTCTCCTCTGACCTTGAGGGCTGTTTGCACTTTGGTTTCACATACTTGCTCATTTTCATTTTTGTTATGCATCTGCACTCATACTCTGTTTTTCAGTTACCTTTTTTGTGCATTGTCAGGGTTTTTTTATTATTATTTCCTTTTATTTTATTTTTTTCATATGTTCTATGTAAGAAGTGTCTTCTAATTTTATTTTTATTTGTGCTGGAACTAGTTTGCAGAATTTCATTATGATTTTTTCAATTATGGTTTCCAACCTACAATTTATTATTTGCATTCCTGATCTTTTTTTTTTGTCCATGGGGTGATATTTTATTTTGATCTATTTTGCCTGTCTCTGCACCAAATGTATGTTTGGCCTTTATATTATAGATCCTTTTATTATTGTTCATTTTCTAGTTTGATATCTTTGTACTCTTGGGTGGTGTTTTTTTTATTTTCTTTTACACTATTTGCATGTATATGATTTGTCTTTGATTTTGAGTTGGTTGGTCTTGTAATCAAAAGCCTGTGGGTTTCAGTAAACAGCTGTTTATGTATACATTGAAGGCAGCCTAAGGTCTCTGGTGATGGTAATAATCTGCCAAACCAGTGGGTGGCGCTGCTGTCTGAAACCTTCTCTCTTCCTCCCTGCTTAGAATGGAAGACTGACAGACATTCCTCCACTCATGCCAGTTCTGTTGTCTGTCCTTCTGGACCCTTCTCACCAGCAGTGCTGCCATTTTAAATCAGTTCCATTCTGCACTTGTGTCTAGAAAGATGTCCTAATATTTTGTTGACAACTGTCTTGTTTTTTTTCCTTACAATTATACTAGCGGGGCGGCATGGTGGCACAGTGGTAGCGCTGCTGCCTCACAGTTAGGAGACCAGGGTTTGCTTCCTGGGTCCTCCCTGTGTGGAGTTTGCATGTTCTCCCCGTGTCTGCGTGGGTTTCCTCCAGGCGCTCCGGTTTCCTCCCACAGTCCACAGACATGCAGGTTAGGTGCATTGGCGATTCTAAATTGTCTCTAGTGTGTGCTTGGTGTGTGTGTGTGTGTGCCCTGCGGTGGGCTGGCGCCCTGCCCAGGGTTTGTTTCCTGCCTTGCACCCTGTGCTGGCTGGGATTGGCTCCAGCAGACCCCGGTGACCCTGTGGTTAGGATATAGCAAGTTGGATAAAGGATGGATGGATTATACCTGCTCATTGGGTTGTGTCCCCAATTCTTTAACATTGTTTGTGCTTTCAATGCCACATATATACTGTAGATATAATGTGTTCAGAATCTTTATTCTTAATTCTTAATTTATTTATTTTATTTTTGTTTGAGGGTTTAATATAATTGTTTGATTGGCTTTCTTTAGACTTACAGGTATTTATGGCATACTTGAATGGTGTAAGATTAATTGATGAAATTCATCCATCCATCCATTTTCCAACCCACTATATTCCCAACTACAGGGTCACAGGGGTCTGCTGGAGCCAATCCCAGCCAACACAGGGCGCAAGGCAGGAACCAATCCCAGGCAGGGTGCCAACCCACCGCAGGACACACACAAACACACCCAGACACCAAGCACACACTAGGGCCAATTTAGAATCGCCAATCCACCTAACCAGCATGTCTTTGGACTGTGGGAGGAAACCCACGCAGACACGGGGAGAACATGCAAACTCCACGCAGGGAGGACCCAGGAAGCGAACCCAGGTCCCCAGATCTCCCAACTGCGAGGCAGCAGCGCTACCCACTGCGCCACCGTACCGCCCATTGATGAAATTAATTAATGAATTAAATGTATAGAGCAATTTTTTCTGACTCAGAGCACTTTTCATACACAGAAGGGAACCACTTCAACCACCACCAATGTGTAGCACCCACCTGGCAGCCATTATTGCTCCAGTATGCTCACCATACATTAGCTATTGGGTGGTGAAGTGGTGAGAGAGATTGCCAATTAGACACAGCGGGTGATTAGGGGGCCAGATCAGATGAGGCCGAGATGAGCAATTTTAGCCTGGACATCGGAAAACAACCTACTCTTTACAAAGGATGTCCAGGGACCTTTAATGACCAGAGAGACTCAGGACCTCGTTATTACGTCTCATCCGAAGGACGGTGCCATTTGTACAGCACAGTGTCTCCGTCACTGCTTTGGGTAGGAGTGAAGTGAAAATCGGAGAATGCCAGTCGAGCAGCTGCATTCTGAAGGTGCTGGAGATGCGTCTCCTGTCACAGCACTGGAGATCCACACCCAGACCACAGGTAAGCGCCCCCTGCTGGCTTCACCAGAACTTCTTCCAGCATTAACCTAAGCTTTTTCCTAGATGGTCTCCCATCTAAATACTGGCCTGGCCGAACATGCTTAGTTTCAGGTGGATGACGTGTTCTAAAGCGCAGGTGGTATGACTGCTGTCAAGATTATACAAAGACTGTCTGAACAGTTCTGTCTGCTTAGTCTTTTTTTGTTTCTTTGCATGTTTTTATAAGCAGTGCTTCATTTTTGACAGTTTCTTTGTACATTGCACCCAGTATTGCCAGGCTTGGCTTCATAAGATATAAGAAGAATGCCAAGAAACTGAAGATTTCATACAAAGGTGTTCATAACTGTCTTGAAAGAAGAGAGTGAGCTGGATCTGACCAGGATACTTATTCTGTTGCAGAAGACACTGGTATTTGGTGTGTAATTTAGTGAAGAAGCTAACTGAGGACCTGTAAGGTGTTTGTTTCTAACACTACACACTCTGATGTCCTCTTATGTAGTTGCCAATCTGGGCATTCCTCTTCTCTTTCTATCCTGGTCTGATCAACTTCGCTGTCTTCTCTGAAGACAGTAATAGGCACCTCTGTATGAAATCTTCAGTTTCTTGGCAATCTGTCATGTAGAATAACCTTTAACTATGAAAAAAAACCAAAAAAACAAAAACAATAGACTGACATGTTTTATAAGAACGTTGTTCCATACTGGACATATCTGAACCCAGAACTGAACTTTATGAATGTCTGTTTTCAGCAGTGTTAATGCAATTGGAAAGGTTTCTGTAATAACCTGTTAACAATGGCCTATTAAAGTAAGTGAACCGAGCATTAGGATACTGAAGGATTGGTTGCTGACAATAGGACTTTGCAGCCATGTGTGAATCTTCTTCTTCTTCTTCTTTCGGCTGCTCCCATTAGGGGTTGCCACAGTGGATCATCTTTTTCCATATCTTTCTGTCCTCTGCATCTTGTTCTGTTACACCCATCACCTGCATGTCCTCTCTCATCACATCCATAAACCTTCTCTTACGCCTTCCTCTTTTACTCTTGCCTGGCAGCTCTATCCTTAGCATCCTTCTCCCAATATACCCATCATCTCTCTTCTGCACATGTCCACACCAACACAATCTCACCTCTCTGACTTTGTCTCCCAAATTGTCCAACTTGAGCTGACCCTCTAATGTCCTCATTTCTAATCCTATCCATCCTTGTCACACCCAGTGCAAATCTTAACATCTTTAACTCTGCCACCTCCAGCTTTGTCTCCTGCTTTCTGGTCAGTGCCACCATCTCTAACCCATATAACATAGCTGGTCTCACTACCGTCCTGTAGACCTTTCCTTTCACTCTTGCTGATACCCATCTGTCACAAATCACTCCTGACACTCTTCTCCACCCATTCCACCCTGCCTGCACTCTCTTTTTCTCCTCTCTTCCACAATCCCCATTACTCTGTACTGTTGATCCCAGGTATTTATCCTCCACCTTCACCAACTCGATTCCCTGCATCCTCACCATTCCTCTGACCTTCCTCTCATTTACACACATGTATTCTGCCTTAGACCTTCATTCCTCTCCTCTCTAGAGCATATCCTCTCGACCTCTCCAGGGAGAGGATAATAAATAAAAAGTTTTTAAAAATCAGTCATTTCGAGCAGTAATAGCAATTAGAAACACAAGTAATTTTAAATTGATTTAATGATATCTTGATAATAATCAATTTCTATTAAAAACGAAAATTTTTGAGTGACCTCAATCTTTTGAATGGTGGTGTATATTTAATGTGGCTTATTTGTTTTTTTTGACTATTGAATTCTCTCTTTATTTATTTCAATGACTCCACACAACGTGTAAACTGTCCAGTTGTTAAAGTTGAGAAGGTGGGCTCTAGCAAGTACTGTTTAGTGACTGGTGAATCGTTAGTAACATGGGTGTAGATTTCACACCATCAACGACCACATTTACAGAGGACACTTCAGATGCTGACTTCTGATAATGAACTGAGAGCATCTTGAATTAAAGCCGACGCTTCGCTCAGTAATTCTGGACAACTTTTTCTTGTAGCCACATCTGTCACGGACACACGCGATCACAGCGTTGCGCGTCACCAATGATTCACCAATCGAAACTCAATACTTGCTAAAGCTTGCCCTCTCAACTTTGACGGGTGAAAATGACAGATTTTATTTCCAGATGGGTTTCATGTTGCATGCGGTGTCACTGAAAGAAAAAAACAGAGAAATAATTAAATAAATGAGCATCAAAAAACATTTCATGACACATTTAATACATTGTGTTTTTATTTATATCGGGTAAGTTTTCACAACACATTTGTGTGTGTATTTATCCATCCATTTTCCAACCCGCTAAATCCGAACACAGGGTCACGGGGGTCTGCTGGAGCCAATCCCAGCCAACACAGGGCACAAGGCAGGGAACCAATCCCAGGCAGGGTGCCAACCCACCGCAGTGTGTGTATTTATTGATTTATTTAATTTTGTCCTAACTGTTCCTTCATCTGCGGTGGGTTGGTGCCCTTCCTGGGATTGGTTCCTGTCTTGTGCCCTGTGTTGGCTGGGATTGGCTCCAGCAGACCCCCGTCACCCTGTAGTTAGGATATAGCGGGTTGGATAATGGACGGATGGATGGATGTTCCTTCATATAACACCACTTTACTATGCGGCACTGCCAACCCGGTAAGCAGTGTCACGCATGTCTCTGTGTGACCCTGTGACCCTATACGTGGATTTTTTGATCGAGCTAACATTTTAAAATCTTAACATTTTACTGCCAAAGTGTTTGTTACTGGAATTAAACAGCTGAAGGATATGTTTGTAAAACAGAAAATTTATAAGATAAAAACATATGTAATGAGAAGTCAAGCAAAATGACACCTTTCGTTGGCTAACTAAAAAGATTACAATATGCAAGCTTTCAAGGCAACTCAGGCCCCTTCTTCAGGATTACATCTTGCTTGAAAAAGGGGCTTGGGTTGTCTCGAAAGCTTGTATATTGTGATCTTTTTAGTTAGCCAATGAAATGTGTCATTTTGCTTGACTTCTCATTACATCCATAATGGCTAACATGCTACAACACCCTAAGCACTATAAAAATGTATAAAATTCTACAACAACTTTTAAGAAGTTTGCCCACAATTTTGCAAAAGATTAGAATCAGTACCTGAAATGAAGAATTGACCACAGCAAACTGGACTTACATTCTATTTTATAGAGACGGATCGCAGCGTGAGCGTGTGTTAAAGAATCTGGAGGGCTAGGAAGATCACACTAGTCCTTACGAGGCTTTGCCCAAAAGGCAGCTAGCTAGCTGGTGGCTGTGTGGTGGCTAGGTGTGCTCCCGCTTCCGGCCACTAGAGGGGGCTCTACACTCAGCCTTGCCTACAGGGAGCCACCAGCAGTTCTTCTGCCTTTCTCGCTCTCGGCAAAACTGGCAGCTCTTTGGCACGCGCAGCCAGTCCCCGGAGGCAGAAGAAGCATCTGAGAAAAGTTCCTCCAGCTTTATTTGTGCTTTAAACGCATAAACTTCTCTCCGTTTCAATGTACGGAATGCTGGCATGAACGGGACTGAATGAAATCATCTCACTGCTGACTGGTTTGGAGCTACTGTTTATCTCCAGACTCTTGCTACCTCGTTGGAGTGGATGCCGGCCTCCTGATTCTATTCTAGATCATAACTGGAGGTCTTGTCTGCTCCCTAAAGTAAATCCTGGGATGCTAAAGTCTTCCAGGACCCCAGTTGTAATTTTCCACCTCAGGTTGCTGTCACATTTTAGAGTTTACTTACTTTACGTATTCTTACCAGGTTGCTTAACTAGAGATGGCAGGTGTGTGGAGATCCTGTTTTTATATGTGGATATTTTCTTACAATATGCTAACCTACCTCACTTTTATGTGACTGTGCAGTAAACTGCAATCAGATGCAAAGTGTTTTATGAAGACATCAGTATGAAAAGTAATAGTCCTTTTTCATTACAGAGAATTTCAGAGCAGTGGGAGTCTGGAACAGACCCAGCCATGTAGTTGAAACAGAAACGCTGAAAACTTTTAAGAAGTACCCGGAGGAGATGTTGGGACAGCTTAGCTATTAAACTAAGCAAACATGCCTGATGGACTGAATGGTCTCCTCTCATTTGTCAGATTTCTTATTTACGTTTATTTATTTGGCCGACACCTTTATCCAAGGTGACTTACAGCATTTATCATAGAATTGGTTACATTTCTTCTGGTTTTCCAATTGGAGCAGAGGCAGGTCAGGCGACTTGCTCAGGGTCACACAGTGTCAGTGGTGGGATTTGAACACACAACCTCAGGGTTTGCAGTCCAAAGCCTTAAACACTACACCCCACTCCCTAGACTGTGCTCTTCTTATGCTCTTATGTTACTGAATCCTTTCATTTGTCTGTCTGCTTTCTGACTCACTTAATTCAGTTCAGGGACACACACCCCAGAGCCTATTAGCCTCAAAGCAGGAAACAAACCTTAGATGTGCCACAGTCCACAGCAGGGCACATTTGCCATCACTTGGACTGTGCCAGCTTACAGCTGCTGTTTAGGTTGACCTACCTGTCTTCTTGAGATATGGAGAGCAAAACTGAAGTAGTCAGAGAAAACTGCACACAGACACAGGGAGAACAGGCAAACCTGACTAAATGACTAGACTGTGACTGGTGCTGTGAAGCAAAAGTACTAACTTACTGTGCCATCATGCCACCCTAAATGATAATTAAATCCCAAATGCCATGTTAGTGAAGGTAGCCTCCTTAGTGTTACATTTGTTTTTCAAAAAAACATGTAAAAAGCATTGCATTTTTTGGCTTCAAAATGACATTTTTATTAAATCTCATCTTTCTACTGTAAAACATGCAAAACACTAAAAGTACAAAGTCAAAAGTGTAGAAAGTATAATAATAATAATGGTATTAAGAGTGTGAGTGACATGAGCATCACTTTGTCATCACTGCTGATTACAGGCGTTTCTTATGAGATGCCATTATGAGGCTAGGAGAAGACGTGGCTACACTGTTGCCCAAGTAACACTCAGGTCTGGCGCTCATGTAAGCCACGCCTGTATCGTTGCCCGAGTAACACTCAGAACTAGCGCTGTTGGCACTTTTACAGCCCGAGTAAACCTCGGGTCTTACACGAGATGCGTCTATGCCATTGCTTGAGTGACACTCAGGACTAACGCTTTTAGCACTGTTTTTACAGCCCGAGTGATGCTCGGGTCTAACGCTAGGCAGGTTAACTAATCCTGATGTGTCCAATGCTATTGAAGGAAAAAGCAGGCTGGAATACAAAGGTATATTACATACCTGGTGCACCGTGTCTATCCATTTATTCATCCATTTTCCATTAAACCATCCATTATCCAACCCACTATATCCTAACTACAGGGTCACGGGGGTCTGCTGGAGCCAATCCCAGCCAACACAGGGTGCCAACCCACCACAGGGCACACACGCACACACACCCACTCATTAGGGACAATTTTTAGGATCGCCAATGCACCTAACCTGCATGTCTTTGGACTGTGGGAGGAAACCCACACAGACACAGGGAGAACATGCAAACTCCACACTGGGAGGACCCGGGAAGCAAACCCAGGTCTCCTAACTGTGAGGCAGCAGCGCTACCACTGCGTCACCGTGCCGCCCCTCATCCATTTTCAAACCTGCTTTATTCAGGTCAGAGGTGCAGAGAGCTGAACCAGTCAAGAGCAAGGCAGGAACCAATGGTGAACGCGGTGCCAGTCCATTGCAGGGCAACCTGGTGTCTAATAAGTCCAAAAATACTGTTTATTATATTGTCTTCTTCATTAATTTATTTGTATTCAGCATTACAGTATTTACCTCTGACTGTAATCTGTCCTTGTACTGACTGCGCAGGCTGGTAGCGGTTTTGAATGGAAATGGAATCAGCGGATTTTTTGTTTTTTTGATTTTGATATACTTTATTACTCCCTGAGAGGAAACTGATTTTTCGCATGACCTTTGAGGGTCAGATGCTTCAAAGTTTGAATAAAAAGCAAAAGCCGGGGGGAGACAAGAAACAAATAAACAAAGCTTAGGATGTGTAATGAAAGTCAAGAAATGGTGCAGGAATTTGTAAAGCAGTAAGTAAACTCACATGACTGTAAGAAATTTGACAAACGAATGGAGGCCATTCAGTCCATCAGGTTTATTTGTTTGAACCGGACTCAAATTGTAAGTCTGAAATCGTATTCAGTGAATAAAGTCAATTTTGTAGCCTGAAAAATTAAAATGCTCTGAAAGAACGAATGCAAAGAGTTTCGTGTGAATCCACAATCATGGACAAAGTGCTAATAACTGTTCAAAAAAATAAAGAAACACTTTGAAAACACATCAGATCTCAATGGGGAAAAAAATCCTGCAGGATATCTCTACTGATATGGACTGGGTAATGTGTTAGGAACGAAAGGAGGCCACATCATCTGATGGAAATGAAAATTATCAACCTACAGAGGGCTGAATTCAAAGACACCCCGAAAATCAAAGTGAAATAATAATGCAGTGGCAGTCTAGTCCATTTTGCCAAAAGTTCATTGCATCAACTCCAAATCGTACTCAGTAGTTTTTATGGCCCCCACGTGATTGTCTGCCTGCCTGACAACGTTGGGGGGGGGGATGGGGGCATGCTCCTAATGAAACGACAGATGGTGTCCTCGGGGATCTCCGCCCAGATCTGGACCACGGCATCACTGAGCTCCTGGATAGTCTGAGGTGCAATCTGGCAGCGTCAGATGGACCGAAACATAATGTCCAACCCAGAGGTGTGTGTTGTATTGGACTTAGGTCAGGCGAGTGTGGGGCCAGTCAATGGTATCAATTCTTTCATTCTCCAGGAACTGCCTGCATACTCTCACCCAATAAGGCCGGGCATTGTCGAGGAGGAACCCAGGACTGATTGCATCAGCATAGGGTCTGACGATGGGTACAAGGATTTCATCCCGATACCTAATGGCAGTCAAGGTGCTGTTGTCTAGCCTGTAGAGGTCTGTGCCTCCCTCCATGGATATGCCTCCCCAGACCATCACTGACCCACCACCAAACTGGTCATGCTGAATGATGTTACAGGCACCATAACATTCTCCACGGCTTCTCCAGACCCTTTCATATCTGTCACATGTGCCCAGGGTGAACCTGCTCTCATCTGTGAAAAGCACAGGGCACCAATGATGGACCTGCCAATTGTGGTAGTCTATGGCAAATGCCAATCAAGCTCCACCTAGCCCTCAAGTCACCCTCATGAAGTCTGTTTCTGATTGTTTGTTCAGAGACATTCACACCAGTGGCCTGCTGGAGGTCATTTTGCAGGGCTCTGGCAGTGCTCATCCTGTTCCTCCTTGCCCAAAGGAGCAGATACTGGTCCTGCTGATGGGTGTGGAACTTGACCCGAACACAGACAGGCAGACACGTTAGAATTACCCCACACACGTTTATTGTGGTCTTCCATAGTACAAGATCACTTCACAGACCCCAATACCCCACAGTTCTGGCCAACACAATGCCTTTTCTTTGTCTTCAGTCCACCTCTTTCTCTCTTCCAGAGACCTCGTCCTTCTTCACTCCCAACTCAAGTCATCCTCTGAAGGGAGGTGGCCCCTTTAAATAAGCACCCAGATGTGCTCCAGGTGTGTCCCTGGCAATCTCCCATCGACACGCCCCAGTGAGGCGGAAGTGCCGGCTGTATCCCCGGAAGCACTCCGGGTGTCCCTGCTTTTCTTCCCCCCAGCACTTCCGGGTGTGGCGAAAGTGCTGAGGTCCAGGGTCCTTCAGGTATTGGGGTGCCCCCTGGCGGTGACCACGGGCCCCTACAGGGTCGAGCTTCCCAGCTCTGTACCCATGGCCCCCAGGGCGGTCGCCCCCTCGAGGTCTGGAGGAGGCACAAGCCCTCCTCCGGTCTTCTAGGGTGTCCCGGCTGGGTACCACCCCCATCCGGGTACCACATGGGTTAAGGACCTTCTACGGCCCTGTCCAGCTCTCTTAGAGTAACTGCCTGTCTCCTGTATATATAGTTGATCTGATGACATCATACAACTCAACTTCGTATGCACCATCACGTAACTGGAAATCCTGTCATGGCAACAGGGCAGAAAATGATGGCACCCATAAGTAAAACAAAATTGCAGAGTAGAAAAATCCATCCATCCATTTTCCAACCCGCTGAATCCGAACACAGGGTCACGGGGGTCTGCTGGAGCCAATCCCAGCCAACACAGGGCACAAGGCAGGAACCAATCCTGGGCAGGGTGCCAACCCACCGCAGGAGTAGAAAAATATGCAATTAATTTTTAATATAATTAAAATATGTTGAACACTATGTCTGCCCAGAAAAAAAGAGAAACGGTGAATAATGGAGGTGACCAAGAGAAGAAACATCAAACAAATTTAAAAGATTGTTACCTGGACTCAGTCCTATCTTTCGTCAAAAACCTAAATGCTAGTCAAAAATTATAAGTGAAGCCAAAAAAGACTAAAGCTAACAAAGAGTTCTAATAACAACACACACAGTTTCCTTTTATTGTATCCATAAACTTGGAAGAATAGAAACTGTTAATCATGAATTTTATTCTCACTTTTATTCTGTCATTTCCAACAGATTCTCATATCTCTGCAGAGGAATTCTGAAGCTCTGTTCAAGTAACCATTAGGTTCTTGATCACCTCCCTGACCAAGGCCCTGGTGATTCCAAACATCTTCCATTTCACAGTTATTGAGGCCACTGTACTTCTGGGAACACTCAAATCTTTAGAAATAGTTTTACCCCCTTGCCCCGATCTATGCCTCACCACATTGGACCACCGTGGTCTACTGAGAGTTCCTTGGATTTCACAGCTTGGATTTTATCCTGACATGCAGGGTGAATTCTTCTAAATGGCGTCCAATCTGAATTAATTGAATTGAATTGAACTGAATTATGTGCCTCAGGTGAGCTCCAATCAATTTCTTGAGACATCTCAAAGAGAATTACAACAAATAGGTTGGACCTGACCACAGTTTGAAGTGCCAAAGCAAATGGTCTGAATACTTATATGAAAGAGAGGTTTTAGTTTTTTGATTCTTAATAAATGTTCAGACCTTTCTGAAAACACTTCTTCACTTTGTCATCATGGATTACTGAGCTTAGATTGATGGCCAAGAATAGCAAATGTATCTATTTTGAATTAAATCTACAATGCAATAGAGTGTGCAGAAAGAAAAGGGGTCTGAATGCTTTCTTTATCCACTGTAACATAGAAACATGAAACAAATAAGACAAGTGGATTCTTTGCTCTCCAAACCATCAAAAGAAAATAAGAAGACCAAGTAACAGACAGTAAAAATTAAGACCCAATAAATTTTTGATCATTATAACCATCAATCATTTTGGTAATCCTGCTTAATTCAGCCATAGGGTCAACGGAGTTGGAGCCATTCCCAACAGCGGGGACTAGGCAGGAAGAAACTCTGGTTAGGGTAGAAGTGTATTGCAGGCATGCTTCCATTATATATGGTAAAATAGATAATTCCAAAAAGTAAAAATAAGGTTAGAAACATAAAGGTTTAACTCTTGTGTCATTTTCACGGACAGATCCTTCCATGGTAGATTTTTACCTAAACCCACTCACTGCTTTTCCTCTATCCATCCATTGTAGATAAGGCCAACAGATGTGAGCTCAGTTATCTGGCTCTCGTTTTCTCAGTTTTGGTTTTGGGGAGCCAGGAATGGTGGGAACGTATGGTTGGGGGTTCACAGCATTCACATAAGGAGGGAAGCTGTTGTTGTCTCATCTTACTACTCCTACAAGAGACTTTCACATTAGCACACACTCCTTCAGCAAACATCAACAAATACACATTGAGGTGTAGCAGCATACTGATGGAGAAGCCTTTCGTAACATACATTTTAAGATAAGTAAAATGTTGTTGTTCTTGATTGTATGTAATATTTATAAAGTTTTGAAGTACTGAAACAATATTTTAAGGCGGCACGGTGGCGCAGTGGGTAGCGCTGCTGCCTCGCAGTTGGGAGACCTGGGGACCCGGGTTCGCTTCCCGGGTCCTCCCTGCGTGGAGTTTCCATGTTCTCCCCGTGTCTGTGTGGGTTTCCTCCCACAGTCCAAAGACATGCAGGTTAGGTGCATTGGCGATTCTAAATTGTCCCGCGTGTGTGCTTGGTGTGTGTGTGTGTGGATGTGTGTGCCCTGCGGTGGGCTTGGATTGGTTCCTGCCTTGCGCCCTGTGCTGGCTGTGATTGGCTCCAGCAGACCCCTGTGACCCTGTGTTCGGATTCAGCGGGTTGGAAAATGGATGGATGGATGGATGGATACACAGAGATGCCCCCCAATTTAAGTCAAATGTGTTGCCACATCCCTGTAGTCCCCTTACCTGGATTCTAAATCACTTAATCATCTTTTGTTCCCTTTGGGCACCAGTTGATGATATGTCATATAAAAAATTGATTCCTGAGACCCTTGGAAAGATCTAATTTAAACAATTGGAATGAGTCATGCATAGTTGCCTGAGGATTACCTTCCAGGATCAGACAAGGTACACAATACCCCACTGGGGCAGGAAGAGGGAGCCAATTCTAACAAAACCATCTCTTTTCTCCTCTGTAGCTCCAGGAAACCACACAGTGAAGAGACCTAGACCACACCCCCAATCAAGGAAACCACGCCTCTTCCAGTCTGGACAACATAAATTCGAGGGCTCCCAGAAGATGGCGTCTCAGTCTGAGGAGTGCAGTCCCGCACGATGAAGCTCCCTGACCCAGTCCTGTTCCAAAGAGCTGATAGCTTTGAAAAATTGCAGAGGGTAGAAAGGCAGCTGTTGTGCCTTATTTCTGTTACGCCACCTTGTGCTCATTTTTGTTCAGTTTTTTTAGCTTTGGCAGTAAACGGGGTGGCCTGGTTGTCACCCCAACTTTTCATTGGTTCTCCTCTTCCTCATTTGCACCTCACAAATGATTTTTGAATTTTGATCATCCTGCAAATGAATGGAAGCTTGCGGAGACACCATTACTAGATACACTGCATTGTAATGCACATTGTGACAGAATGCCTGATTGGCAAGTGACACAGAACATAGACCTGACAAGGGGTGGGACTATTGGGGGTCCTATCGTTAAAAAGAGGTCCTGCTGAAGTAATAAAGTGATGGCCACTAAAGTAAGAAAAAGGCCAGGTGCAATGGCCAGATGGTATTATGATATCCTGCACAAAGAATAACATAAATGAATGAAGTCCCCCAAAGACCTAAAGAAAAGGCCAGGCTAATCCAGATCCTGGTCTGGACCCAGGAACAGGCCTCACTCTAGGTAGCCTAACCCTAAACTAAACAGGTACTGTGCCTTCACAGGCTCAAGAAAGGGGCACAGGTTTTTAAAGTTCAAAGTTACTCAAAAATAGTATAAGAGAGGCAGGAGGAAGACCGTCAAATCTCAGGCCTACAATAACAGAACAAACTTCCTTTATAATATAAGAATTTTTTTAAAGAAAAGCGAGGCATAGTCTTTGTAACATTACTGATCCTAAGAGATGAGGGTTGTGCTCTTTAGCTTATACCTTCCTGTGCCTGTGCTATGTGAAGTTAAACTATATAGCTACAGTACATACACAACACTTTTTATTTGCTATTCACATATACAGTATATGTATATTTATATCAAGAACATCAGATATTTTGATGTCCTTGATATAAATTTATAATTTTATTTTGATGCCTTTAAATTTATTTAAAAATAATAAAGTCAAGGCATGAAGCAAATGGCTATCATTGCTTGAAATGACTGATTTGTAATTTTTTATCCACATAGGACTGCAAAGCCCCATTTTGAACAGCCATTCCTTCAGTGTTCTAATGGTCAGCTCTCTTAACTCTTTAACTAATTGTGTTTAAATGCTTATTGGTTATTAGAGAAACCTTTGTAATTGATTTAGCTCAGCTGCAACATGCTATTCTGTTTAGTAAAGTACATTTTCTTTCCTTGATTTTCAAGGGACTAGCATTCTTAAAATTCAATTGTGGTTTCAAAATGGCAGCTTTTTCAAGAAACATGTTGTTTTTTGCAAAGTGAAGGTTCCTCCATATGAAAGATTACCAAGAAACTGAACATTTCATAATAAGGTGTCCACTACTGTTTTTGAAGAGGAGGGCAAAATGGATCAAAACAGGATAGAAGAAGAAAGGAGATGGGAGATCTGGCAGTAGGACATATGACAGCCTGGTTAAAGCTTGTCATATGGCATTTAAAGGATTCTACGAGCATGAGGAAGAATATTCTCTGGTCCGACAAGAGTATAATTTGGCATAGTTCAGGGAAAAGGTGTAAAACAATTTCTGAAGCTTCGAGTATTCCCAGGAGTTCACAGTGGCCTCATTCATTGTGAGATGGAAGACGTTTGGAACCACCAGGACCCTTCCTGGGGAAGAAGGGTCCTGGTCAGGGAGGTGACCAAGAACTCAATGGTCTCACAAACAGAGCTTCAGAAGCTCTCTGCAGAGATGGGAGAAACTGAAATAAAGGATGACCATCTCAGCAGCACTTCTTAAATCAGGGTTTTATGGTGGAGTGGCCAGACAGAAGCCACTCTGAAGTAAAAAGTATAGGACAATTTAAAGGACAAATATTGAAGTCTTTGAGCAGAACTCCAAGAACTATGTCTGGCGAAGACCAGGCACTGCTTCAAAAAGTACTGAATTAATATATAAAATAAAAGATATCAGTTTTTAACTTTTTAAATATTTTCAAACCTTTCTGAAAATATGTTTTCACATTGTCATTATGGGATATTGAATTTAGGGTGGTCGGTCAAAAATGTCAAATTCATCCATTTAAAATTAAAACTTCAATACAATAAAGTCTTCAGAAAGAGTAGAGATCTGAATATTTTCCAAATCCATAATTTTATTGTCATGTGTGAACGCTTGGGAGGCAGTTTAAGGACTCAGGTGATGGTAGTTATTTGCCGAAAACCAGGGGTTGGCGCTGTGTTCTAACGCCTTCTCTCTTCATCCTTTTGTAAAACAGAAGATTCCACAGCTGATGTCAATTCCATTGTCTGCTCATCCACCACATCCATTTCTTCCAGTTGGGGCTGCAAAAATTTCTCTAGCATTTCAATGTAATGTTCTGAAGTGAGGGTGACCATTGCTCCCCCTCCTCCTCAAAAAAGTAAGGACCTGCAATGCCAAATTCTGCAACAGTGCACCGAACTGTAACACGTTCATTGTACAGGGGTCTCTGATGAAGTTCACGATGTTTGGCTTCAGCCCAATAGTGAAAATTTTGCTTATTTATGCAACCATTCAAATGGAAATGTGCCTTGTTGCTTCACATGACGATGGCATCTCGATGAACGGTTTGCAGAATGTTCACGCACAACTCTCTACGGCTCTCCCAGTCTCTCTCAGCGAGTTCCTGCACTACCATCATTTTGTATGGATGGAAGTTAAGGTCCTCATGCAAAATCCTCCTCAAAGACATGTTGGAAATGCCTAAGGCAGAATCATGTTTGTATGCTGAACATCTAGGAAACTGCAAAATTGATGCCCGTTACAGCTTGGATGTTTTCAGGTGTTCGTACGGTCTGAGGATGGCCTGGAGATTTTCTGTTCAATGTTGTAGCCATCTGTCTAAATTTAGCCACCCACTGAAGAACTGTTTTCTGTTTTGGGACATCACTGTTATAAGGAATGCTGAAGTGCGTTCGGAAGGCATGTTGTGTAATGATGATGGATTCGTTACTTTTGAAGAACACTTTGACAGGGAAAGCATGGTGCGCACTGGACCAAGGCATGTTGCCAACTGAAAACTACAAGTGATCACCTATCAAAGAACCCCCACCCCAACCCACTCAGCTGCCTCTACCTCATGCAGTGACCTTGAGAAATGTGGTACTTCCTTTTGGCTCACCCTGTATATCAGATATCAGTAGCTTTCTATCTATCTATCTATCTATCTATCTATCTATCTATCTATCTATCTATCTATCTATCTATCTATCTATCTATCTATCTATCTATCTATCTATCTATCTATCTATCTATTTTGAAGTCATGTTAGGCAGCTTAGTTTTTTTAATGAAGTAGCGCTGAAGAGGGGGTCTGGCTTGAAAGCTACATCCTGCAGTAGACTTGGGTCCAAAACTGACACTCCCCCCCTCCTTCCAGGGACGTCTAATTTTATACTACTCCAACCGGAAGCGTCAGGCCTTTTCCGGGTGATGAGGGCAGGGTCCATGGAGGAAATAGACAATACAATTAGTGACAATGCCCCCTTTTGTCCCAAGGTAGTATTGTATGCCTGACTTGAGCCCGTAAGTTGATTCTCAGATGACCATGCATGACAGCGTATACAAAGAGAGACAGTCACATGCATGGGAAAAGTGTGCCTATTACAAGGATCGATTTAATGGATGCCCCGTTCGTGACTTGTAGAGTTCTGAAGACCATGACCCAGAAGAGGAGCACTGATCTCACCTCAGACTGCGTCTCTTTCTGGTTCCACACCTTAAAAACTCCCTGAAAGCAAAACTCTTAGACCAGCCATGGTGCCTGCACATCTCCATTGCTAACATTAGAACACAAACAATCAGCTAATAAACGGGTTACCCCTTGGTACCCCAACTCTTTTTATCTGTTCTGACTTTCTGTATTTACTTTCCTTGTACTTTGAAAACAAAACACAAGAGTAATGAAAGAAACTTTTGGGAGTCCCACAGTGAGAAATTTCCATTGAAGTGTGGAAGGATATGTGTGCTGGGACACTTCAGGTGTTGACTTTCACACAACTGCAAATGAATAACAGATGACTCGTGGTCATAACAGACAGCTCTTTCAGTGGATGGTAATCCTTTTATGACGTGGTGGAGGGAATGTCAGAGGTGGAGAGGCTGAGGCTTCATCTCAGTCAGCAACTTCAGCAAACCTGCAGTGGAAAGCAGTCAGACTAGGAGTTATCTTTGACTCTAGCATGTCATTTAAAGCGCACATTACAAAGTTGTCCAAAACATGTTTCTTCCATCTTAAAAATGTTAGGAAATTAAGGCGCTTTCTAAATAAACAGGATTCTGAGAAATTAATTCATGCATTTATCTCTAGTAGGATTGACTACTGCAATGCGGTGTTCACTGGATGTTCAAACTGTTCTCTATACAGCCTCCAGTTAATCCAAAATACGGCTGTAAGAATTATTACAAGAACAAGAAAATATGAACACATAACTCCAGTTCTTAAATGCTTACACTGGCTCCCAGTTAAGTTTAGGGCAGATTTCAAAATCCTCCTTTTAACATACAAAGCATTAAATGGCCGAGGTCCGGCTTACTTGTCTGAACTTATCATGACTTACAAACCAGAGCGCACATTAAGATCTCAAGATGCTGGTCTGCTTATGGTTCCAAGGATTAATAAAATAACAATGGGAGGTCGAGCTTTTAGTTACAGGGCCCCTAAACTGTGGAATGGTCTGCCTGCTACCATAAGAGATGCCCCTTCGGTCTCAGCTTTTAAATCCCAGCTGAAGACTCACTACTTCAGTTTAGCATATCCTGACTAGAGCTGCCGATTAACTGTACAGAATGCATCTCTGTTGTTAGTCATTAGCACTAAAACATAAGTAACATGATAGTTAGAATTGGATACTAACCCTCACTTATTCTGTTTCTCTTCTCGGTACTCAAATGTGGCACTTGGTGCCACAGCCCACCTGCCAAGTTGTTTTGCCTGCCCTGATGGAGGATCTCAGGAATCATGGGAAGGAGGGGTCCTTTCATCGGATTGGCTGGCCCAGCACTGTTTCAGCCGTGGAATGGCCAAATGGGGGAGGCAGCTTGAAGGATGAGGTCTCCAGGACTCTAAAAATATCCAAATCTTATTATGTAATATCATCTACTGTTAAATTCTGCTCCGTACTTCTAAAATTTTTATTTTTTTTTTACTTCTAAAAATTTTTTTATTTTATACTGTATTGAAGATTTGTTCTGTTCTGTGTATTGTATTGTATTGTATTGACCCCCTTCTTTTGACACCCACTGCACGCCCAGCCTACCTGGAAAGGGGTCTCTCTTTGAACTGCCTTTCCCAAGGTTTCTTCCATTTTTTCCCTACAAGGTTTTTTTGGGAGTTTTTCCTTGTCTTCCTAGAGAGTCAAGGCTGGGGGGCTGTCAAGAGGCAGGGCCTGTTAAAACCCATTTCGGCACTTCCTGTGTGATTTTGGGCTATACAAAAATAAACTGTATTGTATTGTATTGTACTCATGAGCCAGCTGGCTTTGGCAACAACCCTGTCTTGTGGTCCCTTTCCAGTAAAAACTTCTGACAATATGTGCAGTCAAGAACATACACATGTATTTGTTTATTTATTTATTTATATGTAAATATTTGTATTTTAATAACAAAACGTATTGTCCCAATGATCTCCTTCATCAGGATTAAAAATTACTGAGGAGGTGTTGAACATAAATGAATGCCATTGTCAGTTGATCAAGGGCATCTTCTTCACAAGGTCACAGGTCGTGATTAAGATACATTTCTATTCTCATACTTTTTCATTTAACAAAATCAAATAGAGAAAATTGTTCAAGTCTTGTGAGACAGTTGCAGCTCAAATGCTACTTTAGACAGGGAGGGAAGGCAAATCACTGTAAATAAAGAAATGGATGGAAAAAACTCAGTTGTAATAGATGATGAAATGCTTCTAGTTAAATATTACAACAAATTCAGCTAAAATGTCACATAAACACCAAAACAGTTGCAATGAAGTGTGAAACTGCAAAACACAACATGGCATTCCTGAAATTACCATTTGTGTCAGTTCTCACAATGCAATGTTTTAGAATATCAATGCTGTTATTATTTATGGTGTATGTACAATTTCTTTTCATGTGTAATGTAACATTAAAATGAAAGGTCATTCAAACACAAAGCGTATGAGTTAAACTGTCATACCGTGTGAAATGAAAGAGTTTAATTGCAAATGCAAAATGTTTAAATGTCAGAAGCACTTAAATGACAAAGTGGTTAATGAACTGCATGTAGGAACTGCATAGAAATTCATGAAATTTGGATGTTCCTGCTGAACCCACAATGGTGTATCAACTCTGACCGGCTCATAACCTGCCATTGCTGCACAGGGACCTCAAATCTCTAACTGATGTTGGATTTATGGATACCTTTGGCCTCTGAGCTGTCTTTCAGCTGATCACATCTATCTATCTATCTATCTATCTATCTATCTATCTATCTATCTATCTATCTATCTATCTATCTATCTATCTATCTATCTATCTATCGTCACATACGCGCACATGGGAGACAGCTTAAGGGCTCTGGTGGTGGTAATTACCTGCTGAATCAGGGGTTGGCACTGTGTTCTAATGCCTTCTTTCTTCCTGCCTATATAGAATGGAAGACTGACAGCCATTCCACCACAGATGTCACTTCTATTTTCCACTGTCCTGGAGCCGCTGCTTCCTGCCCGAAACCCATAAGACCGGAAGTTCAGACATTTTGAGTTCAGTTCAGTTCTGAGCTCCTCTCTGAAAGGACGTTATCCGCAGCCTGTTGCATGTCACCAGGGTAGTACCCATAACACTTTGATGTTGTTTTGTCACCTCTTTACACTGTCTGTCTATCTTTCATAATGCCCCTTCTATCTATCTATCTATCACATTATAGGAAAACTATGCAGGTGTAAGAGCAGTAAAGGGTATGGTGTTTTTATTGGATGTATTTCTCATTTGTTGTACTTACTGTACTTAAAATGTTATGATATGTGGTTATTTTCCTGTTATGTTGTTTCACTAATTATCTCCTGTTGTTTCTCAGGTGTCCAAGATAGTATGATGATCATGTCACAATATAATTCAGTAGGCATGGACTCATTATATGATAGATATGGCCATATGATCAGGAATTGATGTCAAGGCAGCAATTCTGCCCATAACAAGACGAGGCCTTGGGATAAGGGTTACTATTAAGTTTTTCTGATATGCATATTGTTGTCATCCAAGGGAATGACAGGCTTGACAGAAAAAAATTTTGGGGCACCAACCTGGCCGTTCCTGTTTACTCAAAGGAAAAAACAAAATCGCTCTGTTTTGACGCTTGATGTTGTCAAACCAGAACAGAACAGTAGCTGGCTAAAGCTGAACATTCCTTCTAGGTTACAGAGAAGCTCCTTCTTTCTGGTTGCTTGAAGTGACGCCTCCTTCTGGACTGTAGTGATTTTATGTCAAGGACCAGAAGGGATGGAGTCAGTTGCCCTTACTGGGCGGTTTCTCAGTACAATGGAGGAAAATAAGACAAGATAATTAGCGGAAGCACACCCACTTGGTCAAGGGTGGAACTGCATACCTGGGAGGAGCACAGAGAGTGACTCTCTGATGTATATACATGACACTATAAATGTATATATATATATATATATATATATAGGGGCTTACTCCCTTTTTGCTTCGCTCACCAACCCCCCTGGCCTGTGCTACACGCTAGCCACTTTGCATCTCTGCACTCTCATTGTGAAGAGGGGTGCTGAACACACCCCAAGGAGATGCGGTCACTCCTCCGATACCTCCTCTTAAATGGTGATACAATGGGAAACAAATACAGTTTTATTTTTACCTCCTCTCTGCTCGATCAGCAGCTGGCTTGCTGCTGCTGCAGTGCCGCGTGATTTGCATCTTGCACGGCGCTTCGAACATTTAAAAGCCTGTACAGCAGCTGTCCTACTCTTTGTCTTTTATTTCTGGCCCCAGGCGTGGTTAAATCTCTTGGCACAAAGTCTCGTCTTGCGGGAGGTGAATTCTTGATATCTTCGTTTATAATTTAAAAACGGAATAAGAATTTGAAAATCTAACAACATCACATTAAAGTTCACATTAAAGATAAATTCTGAAAAGAAGGATACCAAACATATATACAGTATGTAGGTTTTAAAATAAGCGTGACAAAAAACGTAACATAAAAAGTCACATAAAATCGTTTTTTTTTTTAAAAGTCTAGTTTGTGCAGTTTTAGCATTAACAACCTTTCCTATTTTGTTTGCAATTTGTGTGTATGTCTATTTGTTGTAGTGTTCGTTTGGGACCATTCTGATTTAAACTACTGCGTTATGTGCAACAAACCCTTACTATCTGCAGATTATGTTCCTGTTTCTATAAAAGTGAGGCCCATTTTGTCACACCCATGTTTTCCTCATGCAGCAGGCACACACACTCCACTGAGGGAAGATGCGGTTTTGTTCTGGCAGCCTTAATTGTGTCAACAAGTCTCCAGGTCATTCTCATAATATTCCACATGTTCTCAGTGTTTTACTCTGTTTTTCAGGTAAGTATATTAAATTTCAAAAATGGCAGCAATGCATAACGCTAATGAAAGTGTTGCGCCAATCACTCAAAGCACAAATGTGTTGTGATGAGCTTAGTTGATAAAATTTGTGTGATTGAGTTGTTTTGTTCTGGAAGTTCAGTAGCATTTCATAGCAGAACATTTAATGTGAATGAATCAACCATCTGCTCAATCTGCCAAAAGGAAGACAATATCCGTAAATATGTGCTTTAATGAGCAATAGAAAAAATAGAAATGTGGCTACATCTGTGGATAACTGAGTGTATAGTGAATAGGGTCAGCGAGAACCTAACCCCATTTGGCCCATAAGATCAATGCAGTGCTTCAGTATCTGTGGTTTCCATTTCCATGGAATTTTCAGGAAAATAACTCTTTTTGGGAGTTCCTATAAGAATTAATGTTACTGTTTTATCGTTACGATGTTTTGAACTACATAATTCAGGTCCATTTTGGGAGCTATTCTTATTTACAGGTGCCACCATTGTGCGATGCTTTAGACCTGGGGATGTTCATATTGTTTATAGTAGTCACAATGATTGCTGGTCACATGCACTGAGTCACTTGATGTCTTTGCGCAGTCTGTATCCAAGCATTGGAAAGGGACACATTTTACATGAAACAGTAGCATTTATAGGGAACCTTTTTCGTTTTTTAATTCCTGCCTTGTTATTTTTGACAATGGATTTTGGTTAGCGTTGCTGTTTTGGTACTCTTGCAAGTGTTTTGTAATCTTACAAGTTATTCGGCTACTCTTTTGTTCTTTCCTTTTCGTTTTGTTCATCTCCTGGTGATATTTTTCTAAAGAAATAATTAAATCTTTATGCCTTGGGTAGTCTTTTTCTAGCTTGACACAAAACCATCACTTTTTGCAGGCTTCTTATTTTGTTAGCACTGTGATATTTATTTGTTTTTTTGTCCTGCAGTACCACCACTTTACTCCATTCCTCAGGTTAGGGTTAGGGTCTGTTTAGCACTTCATTTGGTTTGCCATGTTCAGTCTCCTTGTTATAAAATGTGTGTTATGTCTGCAGAAGGACAGAGGGGCTTTATAATGAGTAGGACCAGAAGAAGAAATGCCATCAAAAAAGAATGTTTTGGTTGTAACCGGAAGGTCAAATATACCATTGTCAAAACCAAAATGCAACACAGGAAATTGCAGTAAAAATATAAGACTTAAAGATCAAGAACAAGCAACATTTGTTTTCAAAGGCAGCACTAGCACTGTAGATTAATCCACAGTCTTAAATAAGGTGTGGACATCAGTGGCAACTTATTAACCCCTCGCACTAATGATGTGACCTCCAAGACCATGTCCCAACTAACTGGGAGTTGTTACATGGCAATGGAACTGTTGTGGACCCTGCCACAAAGAAGCCTAAAAATGGTTGTAGGACATGAAAAAATTCACACAAGGACCAGAACTGCTCTGTTTCCAGGTCTGGACCCTTTCATTGCCCACACCTCAGGCACCTAAGCTCCAACTCAGCAAACAGGTATCAAGTCAAAACTTGAGAAGTGAAAAAATACCATCAGATATTATTATGAAAGACAGGAGCATCAGCATCCAACCTCTGGCCCATAATGATATAATAGCAGTTTATAATTAAACAGTTTATTTAAAGGATTCAAAAAAATGAGCACAAGAGGTAAGGCAGGGAAGGAGGAGCAAAAATAGGAAAAGGAAAAAACCTGAAGCAAACAAAAATGAAGAACATAAAACAAAAACAGTACCTTTAACATGAGCAGGAGTCAAAAATCCAAGATCTCCACAAATGAAAATAAGAAGCATAAATCTAGAAAAATGAAAACACAACGTCAAAGCATCAGTACAAACTGAAGCTTCTCCTTTTATACAGTTGTGGCAATCCCAAAGTGGCATCAACAGGTGGCCTTGCCTCCTTGGGCTCCACTTTAAGGAGACAGGGCAGATGACTACAACTAAAACAGAAACATCCAGCATTAATATAACTAAAGATGGTAAAGCAATTAATAAACCCAGTGTTAATAAAAACAAAATATGACGTTGTTACAACAAAGAAAGGACAAAACGAAAAGCATAATAGCAAAATATATACAAAATTTTATAAAGGACAACTAAAGTATTAAATAGACAAGATGGTGTCAGAAATGAAGAAAAAACATTCAACAATTGTAAATAATAGTAAATACAAAAGTCAACAGCAAACTTATAATCACAATACTTCAAAACTCAAAACAGGTACAAAACACCGGGGAAAATGTGCTGCAGGTTCCGCAAAAAAAAAAAATTGATAATAATACATAATCAATTTGCAACAATATGAAAATAAGCAACAAAGACATAGTTTTGCGGCTTCTTGAAGAAGTTTATTTATTTCTTCATTTCTTTTTTTGATGCTGTCTGAGTCTCGATAAGCAAGAGTAGCATTTTTCATAATATGGCTAGAAGGAGTGCCAGAATAAAATAAAAGGAAATGGAAGACCATGATGGGTGTTTTGTTGGAATGGACTAGGAGACAGATCGCTAGTCAAAAAGCTTGCAGGTTTGAAGAGCCACCAAAATCTGTCAAAACCAAAATGTCAAAATCAAAATGAGAACGTTGTAGGATCTGTACTAAAATTTTGACGTTGGTATTGATTCTAGCTTCTAGACCTCAGTGACAGCGCCAAAATGGTTCCAAAGCAAATAACGTATAACTCCAGAACCAACCATCTTGCTCCAGCCTTCCTGGTTTTCACACCATCATGCCACATTACGTCCCCACTTCCCACTTGATGGCCGTGCATTCCCGATCGTGTCGAAACAGATGGGTTTTCAATTATGAAGTCCTGAATACATCAAAGCAATGAATGTTTTTCCACAACTGTAATAGTGAGGCAGAAGACTGAGGAAAGCTTATAGTGAAAATCCATAAATGCTGGTACTGTACCATTTTAAAATTTGGGTTTTTTGGCACTTTCCCAGTATCGACATACAGCACAACTCTAATTGAGAACCAAAAATCTTTGTTAAGAGAAAATGCACAAAATTGTATCCCTAATTTGTGAAAGTAAAAGAGTTCTGCTAGAGAACTTTGAGAGTTTTATGAAAAGTAATGCATTGTTAGCAAAGCCAAATCGTGAGTTCAGAGGAAACTTTTAGGAAGAAGGATTGATTTGACCAAAAGAACGAGTGACAAAAAGGGCTTTGGAATCTGCCATCATAGACAGAAAGTGAACTTTTCGATGACCTTTTAAACCTGTCTCATTACTGTCAAATTTTATAAACACTGAGGACACATAAGGTGGTGATCCTGAAACAATAAAAAAGGTGACAAACAATGGCCCAAAATACATTTTATAGAATTGAAACCAAGCCTCTAATCCACAAATTAAGGGTAAAATCAGAGGGTATAATAAAAAGGAAAATAAAACAGAAAATGGGTCCAAGAACTCACAAAAACAGGGTGGTGGATTTCAGACACAAAATGAAAGAAAGTACAGGTTATAACAAAAAGAAATATTAAAATTTCTTAAAGAGCTATCTGCAAAATTTCATGCTGAGAACACTGTGGCATTTGTTTATAAACCGTCACATTGATGAGGAAACGGTGTCAGAGCAATAAATAGTGACGCACAAAAAAATTATGTGAACTTTCCAAACATCACATAAAACAAAACAAAGTGTACAATTATATAATAAAATAAAATAACTAAAAATCATAATTCCTTGGTATTAAAAACCCCAAATAAAAAATTATTCAGCAATAGGAAAAATTATTATTAAAGGACAAAAATCTCAAGATAAAGATGACATCAGGCTCTAAGCTCTTAATAGAGGGAGTGTGATAAGACAATACCAGAAGACAACTGCTTTACATTAACTGAGTGCCATAACCACATCTGATCCACAAAGTCTTATTTGGTGAAGCTCATCAAAAAAATTGACACAAGAGCATAAGAAATGTGACAGATGAGAGGAGACCCTTCAGTCCGTCAGGCTTGTTTGTTTAGCTAATAGCTAAGCTGATCCAGTATCTCATCCAGAAACATCTTAAAGGTTGTCAAGGTTTCACTTCAACTCCATGTCTCAGTAGTTTGTCCCAGAGTCTCACAACTCTTTGCATAAAGAAGTGGTTCCTGGCTTCATGTCTTGATTGAATTTCCCCTTAATTTCCACTGGTGTCTATGGGTACGTGATTCCCCATTTAGTTAAAAGTGTTCTACTAGATCTACTTTATCAGTGCCTTTGAGGATTTTAAATACCTGCATTAGGTCCCCAGGCAGTCTCCTTTGTTTGAGACTGAACAGGTTTAATTCTCTGAGTCTGTCATGTCCTTAAGTCCTGGGATGCACTTGGTTGATCTCCTCTGCACAGCTTGTGCTATGTCTTTCTTGTACTGTGCTGACCACAACTGCACACAGTACTCCATATTTGGTCTCACTAGTACATCAAATAGTTTAATTATAATGTCCTGTGATTTATATTCAACAGTTTTTACAATATAACCTAACATTTCATTTGTCTTTTTAAGTGCCTCTGAACATTGCATGGAAGATGACAACGTTGTGTCAACATCAACCCATAAAGCCTTTTCAGAGGTTCCACTTTGTAGCCTTGTGTCTCCCATCATGTATTTATAATTGACGTTCCTGTTCCCAATGTGTAAACTCAGCACTTTTCTACATTAAATTGTATTTTCCAAGTGTTTGTGGAGTTATGAAGTTTGTCCAGGTCTTTATGAATTATTTTTGCTTCCTCCTTGGTGTCTGTCATTTCTTCAAGTTAAATATAATCTGCCAGTTTGACAAGTTTACTAACTATATTGAAAACTGTTTCATTAATATTGTAGAACAAAGTGGACATTGCCCATTCTGCTAGGCTTAAGTGGCACATTAGGCCTGTTAAAGCAGTAGATCTTAGCGATCTACTTAGTGATTGCCAAAAATGGATATAATGAGGATATTAGAAATAAACTCCATTAGGCTTAAAAGTCAAGACAGAAGTAAAGAATTTAGGGGTAATTATTGACTCTGACCTAAACTTTAATTCACATATTAATCAGATCACTAAGACAGCATTTTTTCACTTAAGAAATATAGCAAAAGTTAGACCTCTTATAACTTTGTAAGATGCTAAAAAATTACTTCACGCTTTTGTTTTCAGTTGGCTAGATAACCGTAACGCACTCCTGTCAGGACCACCCAAAAAAGACATCAATCGATTGCAACGAGTGAAGAATGCAGCTGCCAGAATCTTAACTAGGAAAAGGAAATCCGAGCATATCTCTCCAGTTTTTATGTCATTACATTGGTCATTCAGAATTGACTTTAAAATACTGCTTATGGTTTACAAAGCCTTAAATAATCTCGCTCCATGCTATATCTTGGAATGTCTCTCACTTTACATTCCAAATTGTAACCTTAGATCTTCAAATGAGTGTCTGCTTATAATTCCAAGAGCTAAACTTAAAAGAAGTGGTGAGGCGGCCTTCTGCTGCTATGTACCTAAAATCTGGAATAGCTTACCAATAGGAATTCGCCAGGCTAATACAGTGGAGCACTTTAAAAAACTGCTGAAAACACATTACTTTAACATGGCCTTCTCATGACTTCATTTTAGTGAAACCCTGATATTCTGTATATGCATTTAATTATCATTTTTATCATGGCTCAGCAATCCGTACTAACCCCTACTTTCTCTGCTGTTCTTTTTCCAGTTTTCTGTGGTGGCGATCTACGGATTGAAGACCGGAGGTCCACATGACCATCACCATCTAATTCTTCCACGTGAAGCCTGAAAGCCATGAGGACTGACTGAGATCATTGATGTTAGGTAGAATGCCCAGTGGGGGCTGAGTGGTCTCATGGCCTCATGGCCTCAGAACCCTTGCAGATTTTCTTTTCTCCAGCCTTCAGAGCACACTCCCTGATCTCTCAAGAGAACTCTGAGTGCACTCTAAGGAAACTCTCAGTGGAGCACTCTGCTCCCACATTCTCCAAAATGACCTTCTAAAACCTCTCCTTGAAACCAGAGCACAGATGAGCCACTCCCTTTTTGGGGAACTGAACCTCACAATCTTTTCTCTTTGTGGGCCAGAAAGCTGGGGCCTAGCCCACCAAACCAAAGCTGTATGCCAGTAGTTTGAAAAGCTCACAAGCAGCCATTACTCCAAGAGGGAAACTTCAACATCTAAGGTCTTGTGCCAGAAAGAGTAATGTTATTCTCCTATGAAGTTACAGAAGACACAGCAGAAAGTGACCTGAGAAACAGCACAGCACAGTGTGGACAAAGGATCAAGTATCAAAGAGAAAGGGTGAACTCCACTGCAAGTATAATCCTCAACCTGAACCTGGAGCAGCAGCTAAAGCAACAACTCCAAACAACATCGGACATCACCTTTAGAGACTGAGTTTTCATAAAACTATTTATCTGTACCAAGATAAATTAGAATACTAAATAGCAAGTAACAGCCAGCCTCTTCTGTGTTACACAGTTGTCTGTCTGCATCCTGTCTTATATATCAATATATATATGTAGTTATCATATTTCTGAAATTCTTGTGTTTAGCAAAAAAGTGTGTTATTAAAACAAGTGTGCTTGAGTTACCTTGACATAAGTCTAATGGCCAGAGACCACCTCCTACAGAGAAAGGTAATTAAAAGAAAGTAGGAGCGTTAACAAATTATTCGGTCAATTACCGGCATTGCCAAAGTTAGTTAACTAACCAAGTTAATCTCTCCTCAATATCCTACAATATAAATTAGAACAAGTGACGGTCCAAGGACAGACCCCTGTAGGACTCCATTGATGACCTCACTCCATATGGAGCATTCTCCTATTTTCTGTACTCTTTGTCTCCTGCTGGTTAACCAACTTGAGGTCCAGTTTTGTAGGTTACCTAAAATGCCTACAGCTTCTCGTTTGAGAATCCATCTTCAGTGTAGGACCATTTTAAATGTTTTTTGAAAGTCAAAGTAAATTGTGTCGTATGCTTTGCCTTTGTCAACTATTGCTGTTGCCTGTTCAAAAAACTCTAAACGATTAGTTTGGCAGGATCTTCCTCTCCTAAACCAGCATACAACATACAACTGCAGGCAAATGAATGATTAAGCAATCATCAGATCAAAATACTAAAAGGAGAAGGCAGCGGTAAAAACAGGGAAATGCTGGTTTTTGAAGTCAAAATATCAATCATCATGAACAAAATGCAAACACCAGAATCGTGGTAAAAAGGCATGCCTAACAACATGGCACTAAGTAGTTTTAATTACTTCTTACCATCTAAGACTGAAGGCATTTGAATTACATTGCAAATTTAATACTCACATGACCGAAATTGTGGTCCACCATCTTATATAGGAGGAACAAAATTGTTATGAATTGGAAGTTACAAAAGCACATAAGTCCCATAAAAACTTCCACAATTGACCACTAGAGGGAGTATTTAGCATCAAAACCACTGCAAGACACAAAAAGGACCTTGAAGAATCTTAATAAAATAAAATATTTATTTTTAACAAAAATGCTCTTGCCGGATTAGGCAAGGCAGTCCAAGGTAAACACAGTTGCAATACAGAATCCAAAACAAAGTCAAAAACAGAGCAGAAGTTCAAAAATCCAGTAATCACAAAAGGTTCCAAGAACTGCAAAACACAAATACACACTTCACTCCGTAGCGCATTTGAAATTTACTGCCAGGAGCTACAGGAGAGATTGTCCATATTTATGGGGCAGAGGGCAGCTCCAGGTGGTGACTGACAGGTGGTCCTGTCTTCTGGGGAACCACCCACAAAACACAAGGAACATAACACAGGCATTCGCAACAAAGCAGATAATAAACAAAAGTAACATCTACATAGAGACATGTCACAATAATAAACAAAAAAGACAAAAAACATGACTTTGAACCCCAGCCAGGAGAGGATCCCCGGCTAAAACATGACACTTGTGTCTGGTGCCCATCAATTTCATTTGACAATTATGGGTGGCATGGTGGGACAGTGTTTCTTTATACTTTTGCACTCATGTGCTTCACCATCTGCCTCCTCCCAGGGCACAGTTAAGTCCATGATGTATGTACAGAGACTTTTTACTGCTTAACCGTAAGATCAGATCTGGTCAGAGACTGGTGGTGGGTCAGGACACAAAATAGCAAAATAGTATGAGGACTCTAAAAACCCATAAAACAGGCCAGGTACCTCTCTTACTTGTCCAGAAAAGGCCTAACCTAAGACAGCTTGGCCCCAGTACCTTACTGACCAGCTTTGGCCTACACAGGCCTAAAATGGATTTTGCTTTCTAAAGTTCAAGAATCAAAAATGTGCATAAATTTAGCGTGAGGAACCCTAACAACCACTAGCAAGGAAGGACAAGACCAAAGTAAAAAGTTATAGGGCGGAGAGCGGGTCCTAGCAGTGATTGGCAGGTGGTCCTGTCTCTTGGGGAACCACCCACAAAACACAAGGAACATAATGCAAGCATGGGCAACAAACCAGATAATAAGCAAATGTAACATTAACATAGATAAATAGCACAAAAATGAGCAAAAAAAAAAAACGAGAAACACGACACTGAACCCCAGCCTAACTGAAACATGACAAAAATGATGTGTCACATGACTGACATCGGGTGTAGTAACTATAAACAACTTGGCCACGGTCATTTCAAATAATACCAAAAACAGGAACCAAAAATGGTGTAACAAGAATAATCCATTCATCCATCCATCCATTATCCAACCCGCTATATCCTAACTACAGGGTCACGGGGGTCTGCTGGACCCAATCCCAGCCAACACAGGGCGCAAGGCAGGAAACAAACCCTGGACAGGGCGCCAGCCCACTGCAGAACAAGAATAATGATAAAATATATTACAACTCTCAAAAACAAATGTACAAATGCCAAATGTACAAAATGTGTTGTAGGATTGAGAAGGTCAGATTGTAACAAAGCCACCAGTAACACTCATTGAGTGACCAGTTTAGTTAGTGTGGTCTAATGGCTGAGTCGCTGGACCTTAAACCTCAAGATCTGAGGTTCACCCCACTCCTCTAGCTCTCTGTGTGACCCTGAGTGAGCCACTTAACGCTGCCTGTGCTCTTGTGGTCAAAGAAGCACATAAACATTTGCACCATATCTGTATAATTAAGAGATGGCAATCATTATAAAGGGTACTACATAAAATAAAGGGTGGCTGTTTTTGTTTTAATGAAAAACCTAACTGTATGATGGCACAGTGGTCACCGGCTGTGATGTCCTATGGATTCAATGTACTAAATCTGGAAATGGTCTGTATGGAGTTTGTATGTTCTCTCCTTGTTTTTGGCTTGTCAGGAAAGTTGGTAACTCTAAATGAACTTTGTATGGGTGTGTTTGTGTGTGAGTGTGTCCTGTGGGGGACTGCCACCCTGTCCAGCATTGGCACCATATGCTGACAGCACAGGCTGTGGATAAGCAGGCTAGAAATTGGATGGATGGATGGATGGACTTATTTAATAAATGGGTTCATAAGAGTCTATATGTAGGTAAGAGGGTATTAGGTTTGTATTTGACAGCCGATGAGTACATACTGTTATGAAATCTGGTAATTCTATTCTGAGCCATCTAAAACAAATACCTGATAAAACCTCCATGGCTTAACTGTCTGTCTCAGTCTGAAGAGCAGAGTGAATCCACACAACAGACAGCATGCTCTGATGTTAGGCGTGGGGCAGACTGTCTTGCATAGCTGATTCTTGTCCTCCTCAGACATATTGGCATAGCACACAGCAACAGAGAAGGTCAGTACCAGGACTTTTAAAAAAGGGCCTGCATCCTGACAACAAATCAGTTATGTCACTCCATTTGTAAGGCTACTATAAGGGTTGCAAAAGCAAATCTGAAATGTACTGTATATTTCTTAAATGTCCCCCAAAAAAAGCCAATCCCAGACTAGCCCTTCAATTGCCAATGTGAGTCACAGGGCCAGCTGACCTGAGGGCTTAACAAGGTGTCCCAGGACCATCTGGGGAGCCAATCCGACTGTAACGGTTTTCAGAGTCTTCATTGTGAAACTGCCTGCCTTTGTTCCGCTGGATTTGTCAGCCTGGCTTGGCTTGGCCTGACTTGACTTTGTTACCAACTCCATTCTTCGATTGCAAAGAGTCCTGGCAGATGGCTAATTACCATAAAGAGGAGGGAGTGGACATGCAGAGGCGCAGACGTAACCAAGCAGAGTGCAGCTGTAACTAAGTGGCAGAGCTTTGCGGCGGCGTCCCCGGGAGCAGATGGCTCCCAAACAGCTGGACAGGGGCTGCGTCCTGCCATCACTACTGACGCCACGCAGCCCACTCTTGATGGCCCTGGCTTCCAGCCTCAGTCTTGCTGTCTTATAATACACTGCAGGCTGGTAATTTAACCATTTTTTGAAGAGGTGGCTGTCCACTTGCTCTTCACTTGAATCTTCAATCAATCAGCCTTTATGTGATACAACAGCACATCCCTTTCTAAGCCCCTTTTACAGGGCTAACAAGATTACACCAAAATATCATATTTAACAATTGAACAATTTTAGGAATCAATGTGCACAGCAGATATAAGACATACACCACTGAAGCCACTGGTGAGGATCGTAGTGAATGAATGTTGATTTGAGCCTGCACGGACACCACGGCAATTGAAGTGGGAGCTGGGAATGAGTGAAATGAGGGGAGATGGAAGCAATAAAAAGGGATAGCAGGCTGGACAGTTCAAAAACAGCAGCAGCAGCATATCCAGGAATCAGTTTTTGTGTGGAACAAGAAAGTACATAATGTTGTTGTGTGGGGAAATAACACAGTCCAAATATATGAAAGTTTGGGATGCCATTGGGTTATCCCATTTAAGTCACTGAAATAAAAACAGGACGGGATCCAAAAGCAAAAGAATGCAGCCTGGACTGGCAAACTAGAGCCGTTGTTTCAGTTGGTCTTCTTGAGTAGGATGGAACTCCGTTGTGCAGTCAGCTCGGTCCAACATTAGACGCCTTCTCCCAGGGAGCCCGGGCTTTATAAGAGATTCTTGACAGGAAGGGGTACAGTCAGTTGCTCTCATGGGGCATCTATTCAGAACTGTGGAGAAAAGGAGAGATGACATAGTCCGTGACAGCGCCACCACACGTCCCGGGATGGTACGACATACCTTTGATGAGCCCAGAAGGTGCTCCTCTGACATCCATATGTGAATAATAACTCCATCTATGGAACTGTCATAAAATATACTTCAGGGGAAATCAGCCCCCCAGCTATGCCCATGTTCCAGAATGTTGTACTGTACATGTGAGTTTCTGTGTTACTCAATATAGGCAGAGCTCAGCCATAAGCTGGAGATTGGTTTATTTTTATAGGTTTATAGACATGTCTTGCCACATGTACAGAGAACAGTGAAATTCTTACTTCCATGTCTTAATCAACATGCAACAAGTTCCCCAGCACTATGATTAGTGAGTACAGGACTACACTAAATGGCCAAAAATATGTGGACACCTCTCCAGTGACTGAATTCAGGTGCATAAACTCAAGCAAGTAGCCATGCAATCTCCATTACCAAACATTGGGTCGTAATGAGGAGCTCAGTGATGTTAAACGTGGCACTGTCATGGATGCCACCTCCGAAATGTAAAATTTCTCCTCTGCTAAATCTGCCCCAGTCAACTGTAAGTGCTATTACTGTGAAGTGGAACTGTCGAGGTGGAACAATAGTTCAACTCTAAAGTGGTAGGCCATGCAAACTCACAGAGCGGGGCCATCGAGTGCTGAAGCACAAAGTGAGTAAAAAACACCACTCACAACAGAATTCCAAACTACACCTGGAAGCAACATCAGCACAAGAACTGGGCATCAGGAGCTTCATGAAATGGATTTCCATGGCTGAGCAGCTACACACAAGACTAAGTTCACTATGCATAATGCCAATCATTACCGTAGTGGTGTAAAGCACAGCCATTGGACTCTGGGGCAGTAGAAACGTGTTCACTGGAGTGGCGAATCACGCTTCACTGCCAAGTAGTCTGATGGATGAATCTGGGTTTGGTGGGTGCCAGAAGAAAGCTACCTTCTGGACTGCATAGCCTACTGTAAAGTTTGGTGGAGGAGGGATAATGGTCTGGGGCTGCTTTTCAGGGTTTAGGCTGGGCCCTTTGGTTCTGCTGTTAAGGCTACAGAATACAAAGATGTTGTAGACATCTGAAAACTTCCAACTATGTAGCGATAGTTTGGGGAAGGTCCTTTTCTGTTCCATCATGACTGTGCTCCTGTGTACAATGCCAGCTCTATTAAAACATGGAGAGAATCAAGTGCCCTGACCTCAACACTATTGGACACCTTTGAGATGAATTGAAAAGTGGATTGTGAGGCAGGTCTTCTTGTCCAATATCAGTACCTGAACTCACAAATGCTCTTTTGGATGAATGGGTACAAATTTCCCTACAAACACTTCAAAATCTTGTGGAAAGCCATAGCAATAGCTGCAAAGTGGGAGCCATCTCCGTATTAAAGTTCATGGTTTTGGAATGGGACAAGGTGTGATGGTTAGGTGTCCAGAAATATTTGTCCATGAAGAGCCTTACCTCAACAATTCAAGCGTTTTATTTAAGTGCCTCTATCTTACACAAAAGCATCTTAAGTTCTTTACATTGATATTAAATAAATACAAAAATCATAAAACAATGGTAATACATAAATATAGCATAATACATACTAGAATATGTAGACAAACCAAGAGCAAACCAGCGAGAAACAGTTAAAAAGCTTGAACAAATAAGTAAGTCTTTAGATTTAAATGAGTCAATTGATTGAATTTGTCTAATTAAGACAGGCAAAGAATTCCAGAGTTTTGAAGCAAAATAACTAAAGGCACAGGCTTCGAAACATTTATATCTATAGTATAAGCTGGGATATGAAAATAATAAGTATCAGCAGAACAAAGAGTTAAAGACACACAAGAACTAATGAACCCCACCAAATAGGTCTGTGAGCCACCAAATAAAAATTTAAACATCAACAGTTAGGATATAGCAGGTTGTATAATGGACGGATGGATGGATGGATGGATGGATGGATGGATGGATGGATGGATGGATGGACAGACAGTAAAATGTTGAATTGTTGAATCTGTTGTTCTTTTGTCTTCCATATGGCACTCATTCTCTTGGTAAACCCCAGCAAGTCAGGCAACTCTTCAGAATGTATATGAATGTAAAATTAGGTAAGAGTTTTCAAAATAAATTAATCTTTTGCTTACTCACTACATCTCACAGATGTGGTTCAACACATCATCAGTGCAATAACCTGGAGTCCTCAAGTGTTTCAGGTCTTTTAACTTCAGACAACCTCAAGCAGGCGAGTCAGCCAGGAGTGGTCAGTCATCAGTTTGCATCCCAAAACCAGCTGACTATGAGGCATCCCTCTTTAGCCAGAGCCATCTAGTGTCTCTTTCTGGGAAATCAGTGATTATCTTGATGACGATGATGATATACGTTATTAATCCCAGAGGAGAAATTGTCTTTTCTCATGACTTTTGTGGGTCGGAGTGCAAGGTAAGCAGTTGTACAGTGCCCCTGGAGCAAGGGGTCTTGATGGTCTTCTTCTTTGCCAGCAACATCACACCCAACTGGGCAATAAATTTAAAGAGTGACTGACCTGCAAAGCCCTGCCCGCCTACTCTATTGACCCACAGGCCTGTCTCACACATTGCTCTACCAGCTCCTGGTACTTGATGAGCTTTCTCTCCTTATAGCTCCTCAATGTGCTCTTCCCAGAGTATGGTGAGTTCTAACATGATCACCTTTTTGGTGGAGTTCTAGAAGATGACCATGTCTGGATGGAATGTTGTTATGGTAGTGTGTTCAGGAAACCTTAGCTGCTTGCCCAAATCTACTCTTATCTCGCAGTCTGCAATTGTTACAAGAAGCATTAGTACACTAGAACCGGAAAATACAACCATATGCAGGAACTCGAGTCCTCAGGTCCTTACATTAGCTTAAGGTTGATTTCAAGAAGCTTCTTTTTATAAATAAAGCTTTAACTGGCCTGGGCCCCACTTACCTATCTGAACTTATCATTATATACAAACTAGGTGCATTAAGATTTCAACATGCTGGCCTACTAAACATTCCGAAGATCCATAAAACAACATTGAGACATCAACGCTTCAGCTATAACGTAGTACAATTTTGCCAATCGTTTTATAGAATCCTTAAAACATATTTCTATCAGTCAAGAAGAGCAATGCAGCTTTCCCTTCTCCATGTGAAATGCAGTCCTGCCGTCAGCATCAGCTCGACTGAGATCTGTGTCAGCAGAAAGAGCTCTGATCATTACCCCGAGGTCCATTGATTCCAAAATGATGACAGAGATCATTTCTGTGATCAGTACAACTGATGCTTGAATTGTTCTCCGTGTCAGTGGAAAAAGTGTTTGTTCTTTGAATCGATGGAAATGATGATGCATTTGCTGTAAATGTGATGATATGTACTGTACTGTTCTCTGAGGAGATAGCAAAGAAGACACGGCTCATTCCCTGCTCTCAGTAGATGTGAGGCAGCAGATTGATATTATCGTAATAAAAAGAAAGACACTTCCACACATCGATAGTAATGATGATATGGATCTTTTACGGCATTAGTCTGTACATGTAGTCTGCCAGATCTACTTGCAGATGAACACAATACACACAAGGAGAATAATTAAACTCCACGCCAACAGCACAGATCTAGAGCTGTGAAACCATCATGCTAACCACTACCCCACCTTTATGGTTTAGTAGGAGGAGGACTTTTTCTTGATAAGTAGGAGTCACAGCACGTTTGGCTTGTTTGCTCTATTATTAGAAACGATACTGTACTCAGTCTGTTATTAGAAAGGCATAGTGGTCTCTTCCACTCCTTTACTAGATGCACATAGAATTATCATACTCTTCAATGATTCTACAGTCTTTAGTAATCTTTACCTTTCTCTGTTTTCTTTTCTGGTTCTTCTGTGGAGGCGTTCTGTGTCACCACCACCTGATCAAAGTTCTGTGCAGCCGTCTGTGAGGTTTGAACGAAAGCAAAAACCCCAACTTGCCACAAGACTCAGTGTGTCAAACCTTCTAAGATAAAGCCTTAAAAAAACAATAAAGAATGATTTAGGGTTAGGATTAGGATTATTTAACTTTGGGAAAAGGGACATTACCTCTCTGAGTTTTTAACCAAAATCGAGGTGATTGTACTGTCTACCAACATGTTAGGTTTCTCTGTCTCTCACCATCTGTTTTATATTGGAAGGCTATCTGTTGTTACGTGTGTGCGCATAGGGGACAGCTGAAGGGCTCCAGTGACTGTCATTCCACCACCACACCAGGGGTTAGCACTGTGTCTTAACACCTTTCCCTCTGCAGACTGGATGATTGACGGCTGCAACACATGACATCACTTCCAGGGTCCATCCATCTTCCTGCACTGAAAGCCGGAAGCTCAGCCATCCTCACCAGTTCTGTTTTGAACTCGCATCTGTAGCAACAACTTTGCAGTAATTTGTGTATTTTTCAGACTTTTTGCTGCATCCAATTATATGGGGTGGCTATCTTCTAATGATTACATCTTGCCTGAAGAAGGGGCCTGAGTTGCCTTGAAAGCTTGCATATTGTAATCTTTTTATTTAGCCAATAAAAGGTGTCATTTTGCTTGACTTCTCACTACATTCATAATGGCTAACACGGTACAACACCCTAGTACTAGGGTGACTATAGTTATTTCTTTTAGGCCTACCCAGGGTCCTATCATTTCTGATGATGTATGTCCTTCCACTTAGCTCTTTTCAAAGTGATGGTATTGTTATGAAGTGTGCTTCTTTCCAAGAATATTACACGTTATGTGCTCAAGTGGATGACCCCAAACCACTTGGCTTTCTAGTTTTCTGTATATTGTTCTTAAGCATGCTAACCAGGCCTCTTGGACTCTTGATTTTTATCTGTCTTTTTAATATTAATTTGCTGAAGTAGATTTACCAGGCCTCAGGTTAGGATTATTTAGCTTTGGACAACAGCTGTCCCTTGGAACTCAGTCTGTGGATATGCCCCATTGTCCCTTTGCACACTCAGATGAATGATTACACTGTCCACCTTATATTTGCTGTTGCTCCTCTGCTTCCTTCCACTCACCTTTTTTAACTTTCTTGTATACATAGTATAGAGAAAGTGTAGGAATCGTGAAAAAATTGGACTTCGAGATTTTGATGAATCTTGACGTCTTAGACCTTCCTGTTTCTGAAAATACCATTTTTGAAATTATGTCTGCCCGTGTGTCTGTACAGTACAGTACAATACAATTTATTTTTGTATATCCCAAAATCACACAAGAAGTGCTGCAATGGGCTTTAACAGGCTATGCCTCTTGACAGCCCCCCAGCCTTGACTCTCTAAGAAGACAAGGAAAAACTCCCAAAAAAAAACACCCTTGTAGGGGAAAAATGGAAGAAACCTTGGGAAAGGCAGTTCAAAGAGAGACACCTTTCCAGGTAGGTTGGGTGTGCAGTGGGTATCAAAAAGAAGGGGGTCAAAACAATGCAATACACAGAACAGAACAAATCCTCAATATAGTATAAAAAATAAAAAATGTACAAGTATGGAAAAGAATTTAACAATAGATGATATCCCATAATATGATTTGGATTTGTACAGAGTCCTGAAGACCTCAGCCATCAGGCTCCCTCCCTCATTTGGCCATTCCACAGCTGAGTCAGCACTGGGCCAGCCAATCCGATGAAAGGACCCCTGTACCCCACGATTCCTGCAATCCTCCATCAGGGATGACTTTACCTTAGGCAAGCAAAACAACTTGGCAGGTGGGCCGTGGCATCAAGTGCCACATTTGAGTACCGAGAAGAGAAACAGAATAGGTGAGGGTTAGTAACAAATTCTAACTATCATGTTACTTATGTTTTAGTGCTAATGACTAACAACAGAGATGTGGTCTGTACAGTAAATCAGCAGCTCTAGTCAGGGTGTACTAAACTGAAGTAGTGAGTCTTCAGTCGGGATTTAAAAGCTGAGACCGAAGGGGCATCTCTTATAGTAGCAGGCAGACCATTCCACTGTTTAGGGGCCCTGTAACTAAAAGCTCGACCTCCCACTGTTATTTTATTAATCCTTATAATCATAAGCAGACCTGCATCTTGAGATCTTAATGTGTGCTCTAGTTTGTAAGTCATGATAAATTCAGACAAGTAAGTCGGACCTTGGCCATTTAATGCTTTATATGTAAAAAGGAGGATTTTGAAATCTGCTATAAACTTAACCGGGAGCCAGTGTAAGGATTTAAGAACTGGAGTTATGTGTTTGTATTTTCTTGTTCTTGTAATAATTCTTGCAGCAGCATTTTGGATTAACTGGAGGCTGTATAAAGAACAGTTTGAACATCCAGTGAACACAACAACCTGCTGTATTGTTATATTTTTATCTACTGCTTGGTTATTTCTTATCATTTTTTATTTCTGGTATTTAAAAAGTTATCTGTTATTTTGATTAATAATGTATAATTTGTAATTGTTTGTTGTTGTGTTTATAGTGGGCCATATATTATATTTGCCAGTTATTGTTATTTATTGCTGACTTTGTTTTATATTTTCTGTGCTGTTTAAATTTATGTTCATTTCCTTGTGCCTGATTGGGTATTATAATCAGGATTGACCAGTAGGTGTCCACTGGAGTTTTTTTTTATTTTTTCTGTCCACCCCGGGCTACTGACCTTATCATTGGACGGTCATTTAGAGACTGAAAAAACAATTTTATATTTGAGGACTCAGTTTCTCTTAGTCATATATCTATCTTATATCACACATTCCCAGTTAGATTAATTGGGATCTGGACTCTGATTCGGCCACTCCAGGGGCCTCATGCATAAACGGTGCATACACACAAAAATGTTGTGTACGCATGTGTCCACACTCACATCGCGATGTATAAAAACTAAACTTGCCGTAAAGCCACTTACATTTTCACGCTAGCTCAATCATTGGCATACTCAAGTTCTCCACTCGGTTTTGCAAACTGGCGGCACACAGCGTCAAAGCAGTGGTTTTGTTCAAGTGTGGTTTCCCTTTCTTTTTTAGATGCACATCCCTGATGCGGCTTTATAAATACACTGAAATTAACCGCATATTGTTTATTAGTTTAAGGCATCTGATTATAATTAACCTGTAACAATATAATGGTCCACAGAACAGCCAAACTATTCCAAATACCATAGCTGTGTTAGCGTTGTTACTCTCACTGCACCTTCTTCTTCTTCTTTAAGCTGCTCCCATTAGAGGTTGCCACATCGGATCATCTTTTTCCATATTACTCTCACTGCACCACTCAGATATCACTGTATCTGAGTGTGGAATCACAGCTCTACAGCAGCTGATCGGAAAGAGAATTATCGGTATACAGCATCAAGCACACGCTGCCTCAGCCATGCTGTCTATTGAACGCTTCAGAGCCTTTTAAGTACAGACCTCGCAGTTCAGAAACAGTTTCATCCCAAGAACTATAAACGCAATCAATCGGTCCATCAAGTGCTCCTTGTAGAACTGTTTGTACTTTTTAGTACAATTACCTCACTGTAAACTTACGATAGTTATAATATTGCTCAACCTGTACCACTTTATAAAGCGCGTATTTACATATGATGACGATATCATTTTTAGATGAAATGCAGCAAAACATTTTTATTACATTATACAGATAAAATGTTAATATCATTTAAATAATCTATATTGTTAATAATTAAACATGTGAGGACACGGTGCCGCAGCGCTAGCAAGGAGCTGGCGCTCCGTTCATGGATTGTTCCTGCCTCGCGTTGTATTCTTGCTGGTGCTGGCACGACACTGGATGGATAGATGGATGGAATAATTAAACATGTACTATGAAGATATTTCAATATTCCTTAAAACTTTGAAGAATCAGTGTTCTCAGCTTACAGATGGCTTAAAATCTATTACAGAGCTGATTGTGTGGTGAAGGTCATCAAAGGCCGTGCACGGCGCAGCAAGCATCTTGTGGGAGGCAGGAATAGTCTCTGGATGAGGCGCCAGCTCGTCACTATCACTGTGCCACTGTGTTCCCATGTTTAATACATGCTTTAATTCCTATCATCATGAAAATGATATTAACTATACATCTCAGTATTTGAATTATTCAGAGAGCTGTAATATCACGAATGTAATGGATTCTGTGTCCAGTCAAAGGAAGAGAAAGCCTGTTTAAGAAGCACGTAGTGATTCACACACATAGAGCACATAGAAGAACAAAAACAATACAAAGCATTTAACGTGCTACTTTAGTTACGATGGTATTTGAGAAACTAGTAAATGAAACAATCTAAAGATGAAGTTCATGATGTTCTACTTTAATGACAAAATAAACTACGTGATTTAAGTGGAAATTTCAAGATTAAAGTTGATATTTCGAGCTTTTTTCTCACTGTGTCCCTATTTTTTTTTTTTTTTTTAATCTGTACCTTAATAAGCTTTCATATGACACTCAGACGGTGGACTGCGACTCACCTTTTCACGACGACTTTGATATCTAACAACTTTATTTCAGGCACTGTGTGACTTTGTGAACTTGAGCTTTCGAGTTTCTCTGACACTCTATGTCACTCGATCAACTTCCTTTTGTTGTTTATACCACTGTGTAAACTAACAAATAGTATGTTTTTCATTGCTGTCACTTGGTATTCGCTGAAATTTTTCTATTTACCCCGGTGCTTTTGCCATTGCCTTTTCACAGAATGCTGAGCTTAAGGGCTATTTATATTGATTTGCATATTCAAAGAGGCATAATGCTGGGAGGAGTTGGGGCGGGACAGCAGGCGCGTGCACATGCATTACTTTTCACGCTGACCGGGATTTATGGAGTGGAAGAATGTGGAAGTTGGCGAACGCACAGATTTATGCATCTGGATTTTTTTGTGTGTACGCACATTTCTGCTTTTTTCCTTACGCCATGTTTTAGTGTGAATTCTACGCACAGTGTTATGCATGAAGCCCCAGGACATTATCGTTGTTGTGTTGAAGCTATTGCTGTGTAGCTTTAGTTTAATGTTTGCAGTCTTTTGTCTTTCTGGAAAACAAATCTTCTCCCAAGGCACAGGTTTCTTGCAAAATGCATCAGGTTTTCCTCCAGGACAAAACTTACATAACATTCAGGCAACTGTTCACTTCATTCTCTCCATCATCAGCACTGGTTGTACTGGACTATGTCATAATTGATTGTTTTTTTGTTTATTGTCTAGTGCTTAGTGTTTTGTTTTCTTTTGAGTCGTGTTTGTAAATTATTATTGCCATCAGGAGAACCATGGACATAGCTTTTGTGTACGTGTTGTTTGTTTAATATTGTTTTTTATTCATCTCTTCATTATTTGCTTAATATAGACCTTATTATCCTTATTATATTTTTATTATTGATCAATATATTGAGCCTTTTTATCAATGTTTCTGTGTATGGGTGTATTCCTGGGGGTCCCCACAGTAAAATATATAAATCACCATATTCAGGTGGTGTAAATCTTAATAACTTTGCAACTACAACAAGGTATTCTAGAATCATTACAGAGGGACGTGGGGAGCATACAGGCTTATATAGACAGATTGAGGCAGCCCATAGGAAAATTTTACTGCTCTAACATTGAAATTTGATGTCTCATGAGACTTAAATATAATTTTTGCTTATGCTTCGTTTTAGAATCAATGTTGTCACAGATGTTTCTCCTAAAAATCCTTAGGAGAAATAACTTTAGACAAAAATGAGACATGAGATACAACTGAGGTAAAAGGAGTCCAGATTGAGAATTTAGTTTGTTATATTTTATGAAGTCTGTTTCTTGTTTTGATTGACTGTGTTTCGACACTTCATATTTATTAGTTACTAGCAGTCCCCCGTGGCTTTGCCCACGTATTAGTGAAAAAGGACACTAAGGAGGGTCCCGCCTGGCTCCGCATTCCTGACGTCACACTTCCCCCTCCCCTCGACCTACAGCCTCTGTCTCGGATAAATGCAAATATATCGCTTCTGCAAGCGAACTATGATTCTTAGTGCGATGAGAGAAGTTGCAAAATCAACCGGAATCTTCAAGCAAATTATAGAAAAAAAACAGATCTAAATCCATTAAGTAGTTCTCTTGTGAAAAGCGAACAGACATATAGACAGACAGACAGACATTGGGTTTTATCTATATAGAGATTATTGGACTGCACTTCCAACACTTGAGATACGATTGCTTGCATTTCTTTTTCTTTACCAGTTGGAGCACAGGCAGATGAAGTGACTAGCTCACAGTCACATGGTGTCAGTAGTGGGATCTGAACTGAGAAGCTCAGCATTTGCAGTCCGACGTCTTAACCACTATGCCACACTGCCTGTCTTCTCTTCTAGAATGAAGACAATCTAATTGGAGCACAGCAGTATAAACTGGAGCACCCAATAGCACTTTGCAGAATCAAGGACTCCAGTTTTGTAATCATAATAAAGTGTTTTATTACCACAAACAGCTGTCTTTGTGCATTTCACCATATATTACTGAGCACACTATACAAAACAAAAAGTGGCAAGGCACTACTTGGAAAAACTCAACCCATTGTATGACTTTGCTGAGATCTTTGCTGAAACTTCAAGAGGAGACATTTGTGAGACTACTGGGGTGGTTTTTTTTCTCAGGAGAAAAATCTGAGAAGCATGAGACAAAAGAAAATGTCTCCATTTTATTTTATTCTGACCTCATTGCTGTCTAGGAGAAACCACAAAGATATTAAAGAGATCTCTTTTTTGATTTTCATTCGTATGGGAGATGGAATTCAATGTAAATAAATATAAATTTTTACCGGTAAGAAGTAGAAATGTTAGGTTTGAATACAGAATGGGAGGTCTGAGACTTGAAAGTACACCTTACGAGAAGGATTCAAAAGTCGTAGTGGACTTGACACTATCAACTGCCAGACAGTGTTCAGAAGCCTTTAGGAAGGCTAACAAAATATTAGGTTGTTTAGCGCAATGAAGGAGATCATGCTAAATCTTTATAACACACTGGTGAGGCCTCATCTGGAGTACTGGGTGCAGTTTTGGTCTCCAGGCTACAAAAAGGACACAGCAGCGCTAGAAAAGGTCCAGAGAAGAGCGACAGGGCTCAGAGCTACAGGGGATGAATTATGAGGAAAGATTATAAGTACTGAGCCTTTACAGTTTTAAGAGGAGACCTGACTGAAGTGTTTAGAATTATAAATGGAGTTAGTCCAGTGGATTGAGATTGTTATTTTAAAATGAGTTCATCAAGAACACGGGAACACAATTGGAAACTTATTAAGGGTAAATTTCACATAAACATTAGGAAATTTTTCTTCACACAGAGAACCACAGGCAGATGGAATAAACTAGCAAGTAGTGTGGTAGACAGTAGGACTTTGAAAATGTGACTTGATGTTATTTTGTAAAATTAAGTGGATTTGACGGGCAGGCTTTGTTGGGCTGAATGGCCTGTTCTCATCAAAAATTTTCTAATACTGTAATGTAGGTGTCCTATGGGCCCACTGTGGCTTCAGGATTTTGTTTCAATCAGATTCATAATCAGTGACAACACCTAATAACACTGATCTCATTTAATTAACTGGCATTTTTTTCTCTACTCTTATTCTACATTCAGAAAAGCACAGCAGTGTGATTTTTACATTTATATTTCTGTTTTTGCTATAGATTTAAATGCTAAACTCTCTTTTCATTATATTTTACCCTTTCTCTGTGTAGTTTGCTCCCTTCATTGTATCTTAATAATGATAATTAAAAACGAGCAGAGCAGACACCCAGGCAAACAACACTGAATCGTGAAAGACTGCACCTATTTTAGATAGATAGATAGATAGATAGATAGATAGATAGATAGATAGATAGATAGATAGATAGATAGATAGATACTTTATTAATCCAGCGTCAGACCCACCAATTAGTAAATAATGGATTAATTAAACAATTACAACACCTGGAAAAGCTGAATGAAAATCAAGATGAAAATATTGTTAAAAAGAAAACAAAAACACATGAATCCCATATAACTACTTAGTACATTTTTTTCCAAACTTAGTTTTCTAATTTCTATATTGTTCCCAAAACACAGAACTCTGGGAAATAATAGTTCACTTAAATAGCCCAGGAGTCCTATTAAAACCAGAAGCTGGTCGGAACAAAAACCTGCAGCGACAGTGGGTCCCCAGGACTGAGTTTGAGACCCCTGCTCTTATGAATATTTAAAGTTAAAATCAACAACCCCAAAAATCTGTTATCTCACCTAAAGGTCTTGACAACAAAATGACATGTGCACAAATCATACCAGCAGCAGTCTCATTCCACTGAAGCTCTACCATTGAGGCTCAATGGCTACATCATTTTTAATTTTGTGAAAATTTAGATCAGATTCAAGTTTAATAACATCGCTCCACCAAAATCCTCTAGGTAGGTTTTATTGATTATCGAAATATTCAAGTTTTATATCATCTCCATTGACAATGCCATACCAGTTTCATCAGTTTTGGGTAAAATGTTGCTTATCTCCTTTTAGAAAATACCTGAGAATTGTGAAGTATAAGGTTTTGCCTCCATTATTGCTCCCAGTAGAAGTAAACAATCTGTCAAGACTCACCTGTTTTAGCAAAGAACAGTAAAATACAATAAAGATGTTAACAGAATATTTCTTGTATGCCCCACTTTCATCTGAAAAAATGATATTTGAAATTGTTTTTAAGAAAAAAAGGTGTGTGTTCACCTTGTGATCGGAGGTCGGGGGGTCATATCATACTGTATTTATCAAAAACGTAAAGCCAGCAAAGCTCTCTTTATCACTTTGAGCTCCCCCTCAAAATGAAGACGTGCTCACCCAGTCATCTGGCCGACTTGGTGATTGATTGATTCTAAGACCCTCACAAATGGCATTTTATTCAAGGCAACTTTCATTGAATTTCTGTCTCTTAGGAACCAAAGAGTAACAAGCCTTGTTTCAGAGCCATGCTGAGTGTCAGGCATGACCCCCCGTGTTTAAATGAAGCTGGAGTACAGAACAATATTCCCAGTCTGCATGTCTTCGGAGTCACAGTAAGAGCGCGCCGGAGACATGGCATTGCTTGGTACAACACGCTAATTGTCTGTTGAACAAAACTTCCTTTACAATCCCTAAGGAGCGAAGAAGGCCAGAGAAGACAAAGCAAACTACTGTTGGATGTTGAATTTGAGCGTTACAGATTTGGCTCCTGGATTAAAAGAAAAAAAAAAAACAAAACTGGACGATTTCAATGTTTTTATTTTTAAGAGGCGCAGGAGCCTTTTTATTGAAACATCAATATTTCATTTTGCTGCAGTGTCTCACTTGCGAGATAAATATATCATGCATACACTTAGAGGATAGTTTTTTTGCATTTATTTAATTAAGACTGCTTTAAACAGCTGGAATGGTGGAGCAGAGGTTACTTCTGACATCTCACAGCTCCAGAGTCTTGGTGTCGGGAATTGGAAGTCCCAAGACACCAATGTCCTAATAAGAGAACCTTCAATAATGCCCACTAGAGGGGGATATGCCATCAAACCCTAGTAATAAGGGCAAGCTATGAATCTTTACAAAATAAAAAGGTTTATTCCACAAAAAGCTCTGTAAATACAGGAATCTCTGTAGAGCACACGAGGCAAAACAGTTGTCAGCAAACAAGTCCCAATATGAAATCCCAAGAAAATGCAATATATAGAGCAAATAATCAAATCTTTTTTTTTTTTATTTGATATACTTCATTATTCTCCAAGGGGAAATTGTCTCATCTCAAGATCTTTGGAGGTCAGAGAGCAGGGTCAGCCATTATACAACACCCTGGAGCAATTTTCAGGTTAATGGCCTTGTTCAAGGATCCTTTGGGATTTGAACCAGCAGCCTTCTAGATACCAGCACAGATCCTTAGCCTCAGAGCCACCCCACCGCATGGAACCCAAATAGCACAGAACTATACCAGTTTTCCCAACCTGTGAGCTATGGCAGCATCACAAGGGGATGGCGGGCAATCCTGGACCTCCCCAATCATTGCTCTGATGATCGTATTTGATTGAACAAGTAGGAAAAGCATTGATGATCAGACTTGATTTATCTAACATTCTGATGACTGTGCTCAATTCACAGAGGGGGAACCCCCAAGGTGGGTCGCAATTACACTGGTGTGTGACACCACAAGTGTTGCAAAACTACTGAGCTATACAAAGATACATTCACCAAGTTAAGAAAATTTGAAATGAACCACCAGGAATTGTGGGAGACCATCCAGATTTATAGGGTGGACTTGGCGGTGATTGGCAGGTGAGACCTCCCATAAAACACATGGAACTTAATACAGGCACCTTTTAGACAACAACAGCAACATTTATTTATATAGCACATTTTTCATGCAAGTGGTATAGCTCAAAGAGCTTTACAAGATGAAGAAAGAAATGTTTATATGAAACAAAAATAAGATTAGGCAATACTAAGTAACAAAGAATAAAGCAAGGTCAGGGAGGACAGAAAAAACAAAACACTCCAAATGGGCCAGAGAAAAAAAACAAAATCTGCAGGGATTCCAAGGCCAAGACACCGCCCAGCCACCATCAGCATTCGACCTAACATCAGTGATCTCAATCAGTCCTCACAGCTTTCAGGCTTCATGTAAAGGAATCCAATGATGATGATGGAGATGTGGAGATATGGACATGTGGGGTACTGCCTTCAATCCATCAATGTAGGGACAGCATTGTGCCTTGATCTGGTGGTGGTGGCACAGAATGCAACCACAGGAAAAACGGAAAAAGAAGAGCAGAGAATAGCAAGGATTAGCCTTGATGAAAATGATAATTTAACACACATATAACTTAACAGGGATACGCTAAAATGTAGCTATGAGAAAGCCATTTTAAAATAATGGGTTTTTAGCAGTTTTTTAAAGTGCTCCATCATATTATCCTGGCAAATTTCTACCGGTAACTATTCTAGATTTTAGGTGCATAAGAGCAGAAGACTGCCTCACCACTTCTTTTAAGTTTAGTTCTAGGAATCATAAGCAGACACTCATTTGAAGATCTGAGTGTAAGGTGACAGGCAAGATCAAAAACAAAGGAAGACATACATAATCCAAAAAGGTAACAAATAAACAACACAAAAATTAACAAAAAAAAACAAGACATGACACATTTGGGTTTTGTGCCCACCGAACTCATTTCTTAATTATGGGTGGCATGGTGGGACAGTGCATCTTCAAACTCTTGCACTCATGTTCTTCACCAGCTGCCTCTTCCCAGGGCACAGTTAGATCCATAAAGTACAGAAATTTTTTACAATTTGACCATAAGATCATATCTGGTGTGAGACTGGTGGTGGTGGTGGTGGTGATAATGGTGGATCAGCACACAAAATAGAAAAATGTTACGAGGACTCTTAAAAAAACATAAACGGCCATGGCCTAACCCTAACTTGTCCAGAAAAGGCCTAACCTAAGGCAGCCTGACCCCAATACCCCACTGGTCAGCTTTGGTCTGCACAGGCCTAATATCGATTTTAGCTTCTAAAGTTCAAGGTGTCTTTAATGTGCAAAAATGCCCTTTTAGGAAGAGAAACCCTAACAGCCTCTAGCAAGGAAGGACAAGACCAAAGCAAAGTTTTAAAAACATTATGAAATTATTTATTTAAAGAAGCACAAAGATGGCAAAAGCGGGCACTGTTATATTTCAGTTTTCCCCTGAAATTAGTATTTTTGGAATTTGTTCTTTAGATTAATATTACCTGTGTTTATTATAGGCATTATTCTTTGTTTTTTAGATTGTCTGTGTATATAAGTCTTTGTTATATGCCTTGTGTTTTGTGGGTGGTTCCCCATGAGGCAGAACACCTGCCTATCACTACCAGGCGACTACCCTCAGCCCTATAAAGGTGAGGGTTTCCCACAATCCATCTGAATTTGCTAGGGAGTGATGAGCTTCTTGTGCTTTACCATTTACTTTGTGCTTTGTGATAATTGGATTTTTTGACCTCATGCTCTCTTTTTGACTTCATTTCTGGATTCTGTTTTGGGAACTTGTTTGCTTGGATTGCTGTGTGCTTCAGGCATCTCCTCGTTGCCTTTTTGTGTTCCAGGGAGATTGCTTTTTGTTCAGAATATTTTTGCATTGATGTGTAAAATGCTTCTTCTAGATGCCCTGGGACACATCTTCAGTGATGCTCTTGGTGTCATGGGGTGTTTTAGGTCTTTCAACATCAGACACCCTCACCCAGGTAACCCAACAGGGGTTGATGAAACCCCAACTTGTATCCCAGTAGCAGCCACCTATGGATCAGCCCTCATAATCCAAAGCCACCTGGTGGCTTTCTCTGCAGCTTCACTCAAGAATTTAATGGCCCTCCTCCTTACCTCTCCTGTAATGCCCATTGACTAAGGACTTTGCAGAGTGAACATCCTGTAAATCCTCTACAGCTAACCACTATGGGCTCACAGAGCATCTTCCAGCCTCTGTTCTGGCACTTCTCCGTCAGTTCATTGTACTTTGCGCGTTTCTTCTCATTTGCTTCTTCCATACGCTCTTCCCAAGGCACTGTGAGTTCCAGCATGATCAAGTGTTTTGTTACCTCAGAGGTGATGGTCATGTCTGGCCCGAGTAATGTTATGATAATATGTTGCGGAAGCTTCAGCTGTTTATCCAAGTCAACATGCAGCTGCCAGTCAAGGGTCATAGAAAGGAGGCCTCATTTTTTGGATGTGGACAGGGTTTCTCTCCAGCTTTCACAAAGGAGATCGCCTTTATGGTGTAATGTTACTTGCTGGACCGGACAGCAGTGGCTATACTTTTGGCAACCGCTCTGAGCACCTGGTTGTGGCGCCAGCAATAGCAGCCTTTCCCAAGGATATTGGGCAGCTGCTGAGGAGGTGTTCTAAGGATCCTCTTCCAGAGCACAGAGGAAAGGATGTTGTCTCACTTTTGCCTCAGACGTGTAGGTTTGCTTGGCTGGGTAGGGCATTGTAGACAGCTGGCATAAGGAACTGGACACAGTGAAAGTCTTCCTGCATTATGTTAGGCCAGGTAATCGTGTGCTGCTGTACACTTTCCCACCTTGTTGACGATCCCTGCTGTCTGAGCCCCATGGTCCTGCTCGCCTGCTCTTCCTCCAAAAATCTAATTTAAAAAGATTCTGCGTGGCCTTAATTTTGACAGGATTTCCCCCTCTAATGGATTTTTTTTTTTGATTTCCAAGCTTTGGGACTCCTAGTCATTAACAGGCACAAAAGAAGGCAAACAAAAATAAAAGCCATAAATCCCAAAACCCAGAAAATCACATACACACTCTGTGAACACCAATGAACCACTGAAGGGTCTGCTCTTATCTGCAGAATGAGAAGAGGGTGGACTTTCAGCATTGACATCAGAGTAAACCCCGCCTCTTGGGGGCCCCACCCACAAAACAGAAGGAAAAAAGGAAAACTGCACAACATACATAGAAACTAAATAGTAAATAAGCATGTTGTGGTCTGGGAGTTCTGAAACACATTAAATACTTATAAGTTCCAAAAATTGCCCACTATACCATCAAATCCCAGCTAGATACAAAAAGGGCCTTGTCGAAATTTTATAAAATAAAAACGTTTATTCTTAATGAAAATGCTCAGACATTGAGCACAAAGCCATAAAGGAATTGCCTATAGCAATAAGGCAATCCCCAGCAAACAAAATCTCAAAACAGAATCCAAGCCGTAGTCAAAAATAGAGCACAGGTCTGAAAATCCAAGAATTCACAAAGCGCAAGAAAAAGACACAAGTCGGCTCACTCCTCCTAGGTGTGCTTGAAATGAACCACTAGGAACAGCCAGAGACCCTGTGGATTTATAGGATGAGGGGCAGTGATTGGCAGGTGACCCCGCCTATTGAGGATCCACCCACAAAACACACGGAACATGACACAGGCAGCATTTATACCAAGGGCGAAACCAAACATGAAGAAAGGTACACGAAAACAACACAAAAAAGAATCAAAAATGAGCAAAAGAAACAGCACACATGAATTTGTACCCCTCGCCCCTATCACAGAACAAGGAAAAATTAATAAAAAAATACATAATTACAATTGGTGCACTTAAAATAAAACAAAGAAGTCACAAAAAAGAAAAATAATCATAAGCCTGGGAACAAAGTCTGGCTCTTACATTACAGAACACCTACATCCTGAGTCAGAATCCTGCGCCAAGTCACTGCCTGTGCAGCCTTCACATTTTCTGTGTGGCTTTTTCTCCAAGTAGTCAGGTATTCTTCTCACATCCTGAGAATATGACAGTTAGGTTTCTTGGCAACTCCACATTAGGGGTGAGTGTGGTTCAGTACATAGGGTGTGCTGCAATGGACTGGTGTCCCGTTGGATCCACAGAAATAGGTTCTGACTATCCCATAAACACTTGCATGACAAAGTTTTAGAAAATGGACTGAGAATGTGTGCCTGGATGTGCCCTGTGATGGACTAACACAGAGGTGGCCTTAGGGGTGTGTGGGGCCTAGGGCTGACCAACCCCACGTGTGGCCGGTTACGTCAAACTCTGTTACCGGTATGTGTGGACTGTATAAACTTGCGCGCGAATTTAATAAAAATAATGTTAGTACACACCAGATTTTCTCATTACAGTATTCAGCTAAATTTTTGCAAGATAACACAGGGACTTTATCAAAATATAACTGGAGAATATAACTTGACAAATCTGCTCAAATGGGACACGCAGATCTCAAAAGCTGCCCCCCCCCCCCTCCAAACACCACTCTTGGACTGACATGCCATGCACAGTTTGTGTTTGCTGAAGGAATAAACAGGTTCAGACAATGGAAGGATGGCGGGATGGATGAAGGGCATCTGTGTAACACGAGGAACGGGCAGTGAGGCTGAGAGAGCCATTGCACAGTAAAGCTCCGGCACAAGCTAAAGAGAGAGCCGGGTCTGCAGCTGGCTAAGGGAGATCTCCTTTATCTGACTGGTGGAAATTCCCCTTTAAATCCCAATGCCATCTCAAAGGGAGCGTCACTCTTAGTAAATTTCTCGCTGGTGGCAGTATGGATGAATTTTATTCAAAACTAGATGTTGTTTTATATTGGTTTCCTCTCCAGGATGCATTTTTGTTTTATACCCGATGCTGCCAGGTTAGACAAGATAAATAATTGATTACATACAGTACAGCTCACAGATTCCCAAGATGCAGCAAAAAAGAGTCAAGTGAGAAAAATAAATTGGTTTAATGTAAAACAGCATGATTTTTAATAGTGAATCTCACATCTTCCAGCCCAAGAGGCGGTCACCATCCTGTTTGTCCTGATGCAGGATGGATGGTATCTCATACAGCTATGGACATTTGGTCTCTTCACATTTTACAATCATACAGTATATCCTTAAATGGAATCCAAGATTTCAGTTTTGTGTAGCTGTAGTTTTCACGGTGCTGCATATTCGTCTCAGTGAAGCTGAAGGTACAGTGCCCATATTAAAGGGGCTATAATTAAAAGATGCTGACATAAAAACAGCATTACCCACTGTGCTCCTTGTGAAGTTAGTTCTAAAAAAAAGCTACTAAATGGATCTGCTTGAACATTCTCTCTTGGAAGAAAGCTATGGATGCAAGTAATTTGAAATGACATTAGGTAAATTTAAGATGGACATTGCAGGTGTTAAGGGGTACCCAAAAGGCAACAGGGTAGCAGAGGCAAGGATACTACAAGGTGGCATAGAGGAAGAAAAAGAGATTCAGTCCAATAACACTAATTATAGCTTGGCATCCCAGTGAGGAAACACAGGGCCCACTGGTGATGGGAGCAAGGGTAGACCTTGTTAGGCACATCCTCTATAAAAGTAATGGCTATAGTCAACAATTCGAGAAACACAAAGTTGTAACATGGATTCTGCCATATTAATGTACAACGTATATTCCTTCAGGACAACAGAGGGCAGGGGACCCAGGTCATGCCAGGATTGCCAGACCCTCTCCATAAGAAAGAGAAATAGAGAGAGAGACATGACAACATGTGGAAGCACAATTAGCTTCATCATTAGAGCCTTCTATCATGTCAAGTCAAGTCAAGTCAAGTTGGGGAGCATGCACTGGTACAGTGTGTTGCCGCACCCACTACACAACGAAACAACTCGGGATCCCGGTTGGCAACCCCCCAGGCTGACACATGGTACAGTCCCACCCTCCGGAAATGACCATCTATCTGCCGCAGCCAGGTGTTACATGGGCAAGCCCTTGGCCTGGTCCAGCCACTCGGGTCCCCAACAATGAGGATCTTACGAGCTGGATCACCCTTGGGGAAATGCGCCACATGGCCATAGTGCCGAAACTGACTCTCCCTCACAATGCAGGTAATGTGCCTCATTCGGGACTCCATGAGCAATCGCTCATTCGACACAAAGTCAAAAAAAAGTCAGTTCTATGATGTACTGCCTATGTTCTACTAATGGGTTGAAGAAGATCCAGCTTGTTCACTCTACCAGCCACCACCAACATTAAGACACATTCTTATTGATGTCCAAACAAGCCTCAATCAAGGGTGATATACCTGGTGACACAACCAGGTCCCTTTGGCAACTGGTATTCATGCAAGAAGGAAGGAAAACAGTCGTCAAAACACTTTGTCACCCAACCTCGGGATTCACCCATACCACTGCTTTTGTATCAGCAGGACAAATTCCAAGGAAATCAGAGAGTCAGACTTGCTTGATACATCGTGGGATTGGAAGAAGCAGGCTGATATTATCCAGAAGTTGACATTTCCTTCAGAGATCATCATCATCAGTTGTGGTTAAGCAGTTGGTGAAGCACACACATGTAAGAGTCTGAAATACTCAGATCTTGCAGTAGAGGTAGTACAATGAGGCTGTAGGACCGAAGTGATCCCCATAGAGTATGGCTGCTGAGAATTTGTAGCCACAACTAAAAAACAGTCTATTAGAAAGGATAGAAATGCAAAAGCAGGCCTCACAACAGGCCATCAGACCCTTATATAAAGCCACTGAACAAAGCAGCAACTGTCTCTGGCTGAAGTGAAAAGATGCAAACTAGGCACCAAACTGACCACCTACCAGCGGCATAGGTAAACACAGAGATGGAATACACCTGGGACGCAATAAGGATGTCACCTTTGAGCTCTCCAGAGAGGAAGTGAGACGATCATCAAACGAAACATCAAAGAAGCAGGGTGCCCACCTGATGACCTCAATGATGTCTTTTACCCACTTACCCCCACTCAGAACTAAAGAAAGGAAGTGCTTATTACCAGAAAGGATTGTAACGTCCAGCCCTATAAACTCAACTAAAAGCAGTAGTAGAAATTGTAGTTGTAATAGTAGTAGTATTGCCATGCCTACATAGCACAGTGAAATTCTTACTTGCATATCTGACAATGTAGAGCCGGCAAAAAAGGTCACGCAGTGTCCTGGCTGCTAAGTGAAAATGTGAGATGCCTACCTAGGGAAGACGAAGCTAGGCTGCCCATTTAAAGGTAAGGTTTGGAAGAACTGGCTTAAGACCAGTGGTTTCCTGCCCAACCACTAGGGGCAGCAAGCATTCAAGGAAAGCAACGCCTTTTAAGGAATCCTGGCACCCTGCCATAGAAATGCACCATGTTATTGTGAATTATTATATGTTTCCTTTTTTGTTAATATACAGAGTGAGTCAAAATTATGTTAACATTTGAATGGCGGAAACAATTTATTCACAAAACATACTTCATATATGCAAGATGATTTAAAGGAATGTCTCCACCTGTTCGCCATCATGTTCAACACATGTACCTTATATGGCACATAAATTGTCCACAAAAATTGTATATAAGTATATACATAGCAGTACCATTGTTGTTAACATAATTTTGACTTACCCTGTATTTATGTTTAGTTATGTGTCCCGTCCCACAGAAAAACAAGAAGTTGGACCACCATGATGATTATCTGTTAGACCACCCTCTGCCTATTTATTGAAGGACCTCCAGAGTCCAGCACTCTAGACTGGTAGTAAAGTTAGTGTAGTAAAGTGTTATTCAGAGTATTATTGGATTTTCTGGTTTTGTGATTTTTTTCTACTGGTTAATGGATTTTGTTTTTGGTATACAGCCTGGACTTGTTTGTCTTGGGTTGTCATTTCAAGCATAGCCATTCTGCTTTGTTTTTTGCTATTTTTGCCTTAGTTTTCCTTTGCTTTGGTAGTTTTGTTATTCTTTTTGTTATAAAGATTATTTTTGTTTATTTTTGTGGGATTTGTAGCATAGCATCCCTCGCCACTATCTATACATGGTTTTGGGGGATTTGTAGATCATGGATTCAGACAGAGGCAGATCTGTCATCAGGACATTCTGGGGGGGCACCAAAACCCCTCCCACTGAATGAAACGATAGATTATCCACATGCCGTAATGATGAAGGGGGGCACCCGATGATGAAACAATCGAGACTCACACCAACAGTGTGAAAAACCATTGTCACATAAAACAACTTGGTGTCCTTGTACTGCATTGTTAAAAGTAGGATCAACCTCTGGGCCTGTTGGGGTCTTAATCCGGCCTTCTGAATACCCCATCAGTTTTCTAATTTAATGTTTCACTTTAAAGATGACTATTTTGTGTTACTTGCATCTCCCGTATTCATGGGAGCATACAATCATTTCATGGGAGACACAGCACTGATGGCATCTTAATTGCGATGGGTTTAAAGGTTATCCAGAACAGTGCCATGGCATCTGACTTTGGGACCCCAAAACTCTTTCTGTGCTTTTTTTCCTTCTGATGTATCTATTTTCAGTCCCCTGGTATTTGCCTTCATGTTTTTGTTTCTTGGTTTCTGATTCTCGCATTGTGCTTTGTATTTTTATGATTTGGTTAACTTGATCTCCTGGTTTTGACCTCTGCCTGTTTCCAACTACAGTGGCACCTCAGGTCACGACCGTAATTCGTTCCAAAACTCTGGTCGCAACCCGATTTGGTCGTGACCAGAAGTAATTTCCCCCGTAGGATTGTATGTAAATACAATTAATCCGTTCCGGACTGTACAAGCTGTATGTAAATATATATTTTTTAAAGATTTTTAAGCACAAAAATAGTTAATTATACCATAGAATGCACAGTGTAATAGTAAAAAAAATGTAAAAACATTGAATAACACTGAGAAAACCTTGAACAGAGAAAACTAACATTGCAAGAGTTCACGCTATAGCCTCACGAACCGCTCTCTGTAAACACTTTTTTTTAATGAGTTTTAAGAACAGGGAAAAAAAGGAACATTTGAAATATCCTTAATTTATACAGAAACTAACCATAGACAACCAAGAAAATTAACCTTGCATGAGTCAAGTTCTGGCATTAAGGAAGTGAGGAGGAACTGGGTGGAGAGGAGATTGCAGTTTTGAGGTAAAGTCTGTGACGATGCAGGTTCGCTGCATGCTCCCATCTCGCTTCTGGGAGCCCTTAAACCCGTCACTGTCAGTAATGTTACCGATGAGCACGACAGTGTGGCACTACAATGGAGCAAGGGGATGGTGCAAAAAGTGACAAGTGCTTTTATTAAAATCAACCAAACAACAATCAAAAACAAAGTCCAAATTAAATAAAGTGCAGTGCTTTCAGAATCCTTCAATAAATAAATGATCCCATAAAAACAGAAGTGAAGTGGAGGTTATAATCCAATAGAAAAAAGTCTTCATTAAATACAACGAGGTTAAAACAATGCTCGAAGCAGTCTCTTTTAAAACAAGCCCGGTGCATTCTTTAACTGCCTTCTCGGCCTTACGTGGCCAGCCGTCCTTCTTCTGGTCACTCCAGCTCCTTGATCGCTCAGCGGGAGTGGCCGCTTCCTTCTGCCCCATCGAGTGTTGGCCAAAACACCACTGCTTGGGCTCACTGTCCATCTGCCTGCCTGCGAGCACGTGCTCGCTCACTCGCTCCAATAGAAAAAAATCTTCATTAAATAAAATGAGGTTAAAACAACGCTCGAAGCAGTCTCTTTAAAAACAAGCCCGGTGCATTCTTTGCTGTAGCAATCAATCACCACCCCCCCTCACTAAGCTGCAAGCGCGACGATTATTTATTTAAAAATGGCCTCTTGACGTGAGCTGTGGACCCACTATGCCACAAAATCCCTCTGCGTGATGCACGTCTGACCGAGAACAATGAACTGTACAGGGAAAGACTGAACACGTGCGTAAATCACTGGCGCGTACAAACCGGAAGGGAAACGAAATAAAGCACAAAGAGTTCACAGCGAATGCACAGGGAGAGACTGAACATGTGTGCAAATCATCGGCACGTACAAACCGGAAGGGAAACTGGCTTGTTTGTCTCCCAAGTGTGTGGTTGTGAACAGATGCAAAAGTTTGGTGAAATGTTTGGTCGTAACCCGATTTGTACGTGGTCCGAGACGTTCGTGACCCGAGGTTCCACTGTACGTGTTTGTTTTCAGTCACTCTCCTTCTCTGTGCCCTTGTTGATGAGACATTTTAATTGAATTTAAATACATTCTTTATTTATAAAGCTTTTTCATTGGCCTTGTCCTTTAAGCCAGATATTTTTATGACTTCCTCTCCCTTGAGGGACATTTTCAATACATTTTAGACATTTAGGATATTTTTGAACTTTAAAAGCCCATTACCCATTTTTGACACATAGTGTTATGTCTAAAACATTTGAGAGTGAGCTTTGAGAATAACCAAAAGTCATAAAAGCATCAAAATGGGGAGATCAAAAGTATAAGCATCAAAGCCAAAATAAGAGACAATATTCATGATCAAAAAACAAGAACAAAGAAGTTGTTAACCAAAAAGCTGTTTGCAAAAGAGTATGAAGTAAAAATCTGAAAGAAGTTTAGAATCCGTAAGTCGGATGAGGAAGTGATTTCCTGAGGTACCTTTTATCATGGGACAACCTCAGAGGACGGGAGCTCAAAATGGCAGCGAGCATGAAACTTTCAAAATAATGGACAAAAACAATGAAAAAATATTTAACAATCAAAAAAAGGAAAATTGGTTGTCAAAATCAAATGCAGTGACGCAAAAACTCCCAAAACATGTGTCAGATTACAGAAAATGATACAGGAAAACCAATCCTGACACATGGACAGGTTGAAGCCTACCAGTAGAATTTGAAGTTTGGCTGCCTGGGGAGAGGCCTATTTTGGTAGACAGGTTGGCTTGTGTGTTTTGAAGCCTTCATACCCTTTTCACCATTTTGTGACTCTGTAATCACAGCATAAGCATTAATGGCACACAGAATCACAAGGATAGAATTGTGTGCAAGTGCCTGCATTGCTATGCCAATGTGTGCTCCTGTCACTCACATAGAAGAAAATATTCGTCTGTGTCTACCTGTAAATTTAAATAATACAAACCAGAGCTAAAATAATTGTTTATCAAAATGTAAGGAATTGTGCTAATGTTACAGAACTGGCTTTAAAACATGCAGGAAGAAAGATGAAATGAAATAAAGAGAGGCACACGGGCTGCCCTCCATCTTGCACCAGCAGCTCCAAGATTACCTTACCTCTCCAGATCTGGGTGTTTAAATGCCCTAAAGAAATTTTTTTCATCATGCCACCTGAGAGGCAGCCTGGTAGTCCTGTGCCCGGCATTTTATATGCCCACACTTCCCATACTTTTGTTTTCAGCATTTATCCAACACCTTCTTTCTTTGCCCACATACTCCTCCTGTTAATCCCACTTATCTCACATACACTCACATGGGTGCACACATCTACCCAGTCGATCTCCTGAACTGACAAGGATTACTTTTAAATGAAATAAGTGGCCCATCTGAAAAATCTGATTACATGCTTGAATTAAAGGGAGAAAATCAATCCCCATGGATGCGTGTCCTCCATCAAATCAAATCTTAAAACACGCGTTCAGCAGCTTTTAATCTGTTATCGGACGACACTATCAATGTTATTCAATTATCTGTTGGTGTTTGCTTATTCTAATGTTACACTTTCTAATTCCTTTCCAATGACAGTCTTGTTGCTATCAGTGTACAAGTCACCCCCTCACCCAACCCACAAACAAAATAACTGGAGTAAGCAGCAACAACAGGTAGAATTGGTGGCAGGGGTCAACCCACTTATTGAAAGCACCCTCTGAGGGTGATGGAGGGTCCAGAGGTGCTCAGAGTCTTAATTCTTTACACACGAGGCTAGCTGCATTTTTTTTATCTGGACAAATCGTATAGGTTAGGGATAGGCAGACAATGTTACACATATACAATAAAATAAGCAAAGACACAACATCTGACAAAATGTTTGATCATAAACACACACACTCTGAATTGTACAAAGGAGATGAATTACCGTTAACAGTACATAAAATAACAAATCAGAATTCAGCAGCATCTCCACAAGCAACAGAATTCAAAATGCTTATTAGCACTCGGAAAAAAAAGAGCAAATATGTTGCTGTTTATCCCTGGGAACCAACATTAGAACATTAGAAGAATCTGGACGAAAACAGGCCATTCAGCCCAATAAAGCTTGCCAGTCCCATCCATTTCATTCTTCTAAAAAAACATCAAGTCGAGTTTTGAAAGTCCCTAAATTCCTACTGTCTGTTGTCACACATGTACACATGGGGGGCAGCTAAAGGTTCTGAATAATGGTAGTTCCACACCAGACCTGGGGGTGGCAAGGTGCACTGACTTTCTCTTTCGATCCTCTTCAGACCATCTATGGGAAATCCCACCCTCTTCTGGTGCCAATGATGACGTCACTTCCGGTCTCGGCCTTTAAAGCCGCCATCTTTACACCTCTCAATCAGTTCTGTTTTGGACTCTAACTTGTGAACAACAAAACTACTTTACCCATTTGCAGCCATCGCATAATATACAGGTGGCTGCCCCAAACCTTTTGATGTCTACGATTCATTCTTGTGACACTACCATATTACACTACATTTCTCTTGTGGCAGACGACCAGGGACCTTGCCCCACCGGGACGCCTGGAGCAAGGAAGTACCGGGAGAGGGGCAGTATCTCCCCTGGGAAGCTCAACCCTGTGAGGGTCCGTGGCCACCACCAGGGGGCGCCTGGATGGTTCCTGAGCCCTGGAGGACAGCACTTCCGCCACACCTGGAAGTGCTGCTGGAAAACCATCACAGAACACCTGGAGCACATCTAGGGTGGGATAAAAGGGGTCGCCTCACTCCATTCAGGAAGCCAGAGTTGGGAGGAGGAAGATGAAGCTTGGGAGCAAAGGAGGAAAAGCGGCAGAAATACGGAGACAGAAGGAAAGAAGGGACTGAGTGTGGGCTGAGTACAGCATTGTGTCGGGGGTTAAAAGACTTTCTGTGAATAAACGTGTGTTTCAGGACATTTGGTGTCTGTCTGTCTGTGCCCAGGGGCTGTCTTTCCACACCCTCCATAATGTTTGGGACAAAGACACATTTTTCCTTGATTTTACTCCACAGTTTAAAATTACATATCAAACAACTGTGCACATTACAGACTGCCATTTAAGGAAATTTGCATACATTTTGATCACACTGTGTAGAAATGACACTTTTTCTATATGATCCCCCATTTCAGGGCACCACAATGTATGTGACAATTGGCGTCACAGGTGTTTTTGTCTCCTCAGGTGTGTTTCACGGCATCATAAGAGACCTCGGCTTTTTTCTACCCTTTGGAGTCTGTAGTTGCCATTGTTCAACATAAGGACAATAACCGTGGCCATGAAAGTCAAAGAAGCCATCATAAGGATGAGAAATAAGAAGAAAACCATTAGAGACATCAGGAACATCTTAGGATCACCTAAATCAACTGTCTGGAATATCATTAAGAAGAAAAAAACACACTGGTGGGCTCAGCAATCACAAAGGGACTAGTAGGCCAAGGAAGTCCTGCACTGCTGATTACACAAGAATCTTCACTATAGTAAAGAAAAAGCCCCAAACACCTGTGCAACAGATCAGAAACGGTCTTCAGGAGGAAGATGTGGACGTGTCAGAGATGACTATCAGCAGTAGACTTCATGAACAGAAACACAGAGGCCACACTGCAAGATGAAAACCACTAGTGGGCCACAAACACAGGACAGCCAAATTACAGTTTGTGATAAAGGACTTCAAAGAGCCTGCAGAATTCTAGAAAAAGGACTTGTGGACAGTCAACACGCAGATAAATCTGTATGAAAGTGATGGCAAGAGCAAAGTGTGGAGATGTACAGGAACTGCCCAAAGCAGACCACCTCATCTGTTAAACATGGTGGTGGGGGTGTTATGGCTTGGGCATGGATGGCTGCCATAGGTCCTTCACTGATGATGGAACTGCTGACAGCAGTGGCACGCTGAATTCTGAGGTGTTTGGAAACATCTGATCTGCTCAGATTCTAGTAAAGGCCTCCAAAAGCATTGGATGGCACTTCATCCAACAACAAGATAATGATCCAAGCACACTACTAAGAGTTTGTCAGACCTAAAAAATGGAAAATTCTTGAACGACCAAGCCAGTTACCTAATTTAAATCCAACTGAGCAGGCCTTCCATATGCTGAAGGGAAAATGTAAGCGACAAGACTCTGAAACAAGCAGCAGCTGAAGATGGTTGCATTAGAGGCTTGGCTGACCATCACCAGAGAGGATCCACAGCGCCTGGTGCTGTCTATGAATGCCAGATATCAAATAGTCCATTGCATGTAAGGGATGAGCTACAAAGTACTAAACATTACTGCTTTAATAGACCTGCCATTACTGTGTCCCTAACATTATGGTGCCTTAAAATAGAAGGAGCACGTAGAAAAAGTGTTGTCATTTCTACACAGTGTGACCAAAATGTACAAAAAATCCCCTTAAATGAAATTCTGCAATGTGCACTTTAATCACGTCTGAATTCTTTGATTTGTAATTTTAAACTGTGGAGGAGAAGGGGAAATCAAGGAAAAATGTACTTCTTTGGCCCAAGCATCATGGAGGTCAGGGTAAATCTGCAGCCTGATGAAAACAACAGAAATTTAGGAAAAAGAGGATGGCGACTGTTTGACAGATTTCACTTGGTCTTTGCATAAAGTTGTCAAACCAACATATAAAAGCACAAGTGACAACAGTTTCATTAAAAGACTTATAAAACAGGTGTCCAATTTACAATATTTATGTTTTCTAAGAAAGAATTGGAGTATTTGCCTCTTGGAACTCTGTTCTGTGTTGAGACCAAAAGTTAATCTTTTATCAGTGATAAGCCTCCCTTGATATTTGTAGTGCTCCACCATGTCCACAGTCTCCCCTTTAATTATTGTTGAGACGTTGAAGGAGAAAAAGCGCCTGAGATATTCAGCCATGTCCTTTGACTTTGTCCAACCGCAGACTGCTTGTATCAAATTTTAATCTGTGCTCAAACAAACCAGGATGAACTGAATTTTCAGGACTCCTACAGAGGCAATTCACTTTGGAAGTATTTCTCTTTCATTCATTCTTTCTGTATTGTACCATATTTCTGTATTGACTACATTTTGCCTGAAGAAGGGGCCTGAGTTGCCTCGAAAGCTTGCATATTGTAATCTTTTTAGTGAGCCAATAAAAGTTGTCATTTTGTTTGACTTCTCACTACATTCATAATGGCTAACACGGTACAACACCCTTGTATTGCGCCAGTAATTCATAATTCAATTAGTTTACAACCTGAGAACGTAAAGCGTTATGAAGATGATTTTCAGCAGAGTCATCCATCATAAATCCAGCCAGCCAATCAAACGTGTGCAATGTCACATGTCCTGAAGCCCCAAGTGGAAATTTGAACATAAATACGCCTTGTGTGAGGGACCAAGAGGCGATGACAGAAGGCAGTAACGACACAGGAAATGACGTCAGAGATCAAGGTGCATGTGACCACTTCATCTGGTCGTCCGAGAACGTAACCCATGAATAACATCGACCACTAAATCAAAACACCATCAAGGACAACATCCACTCCTGACACTGCGAATATTTCAGTAAGCTTTTCTAACACTATATACTCTACATCCTGACCTTGCTATCTTTTTAATTTTCTATTATATCTTCCTGTATTTGGTTTTTCTTATTAATAAATACCACGTTGCTTTAACATTCCTATGTATGTATTATGGCCCCTAATGTGAGATGACTGCTGCTTTCTTACCCACAGAGTTATTAAGGCTGAGAGATCGCTCCTCGATATTTAGAACAAGTATAGTAAAAATAAGACACTGTTGGTTAGAAAGTGGTCATATGACCAAAGTGACAGCATTTGTGTATCACGAGGACACCTGTATGTTTGGTTGTGCTGGTGACAGTGAGTCCCTATGTAGAGTACTAGGGGGTGACAGGTGTTTTGGCATCACTCTTATACGTACTTACGTGAAGGGGGTCCTATGTGGAATATTGCAGAGTGACTGGCAGTGGGCATCACCTGAGCCTTTGCTTGGATAGGATCTCTGCGTGTACATGGGTGTGATGATCCTAGTAATCGTACTGGGTAAGACTCACAAATTCCATGAAAAATATAGTCTTAGATATTTAGCTTTAAAAGGAATGATCACACCATTGAACAATTGGGGCAGGCTGTCCTCCTTATCTCACAATGACAGAGTCATCTGCAAATATAGCAACTGCCAAACAGACTACTGGAACCAAATGCTTTACAGAGCAACTTACATAAAACATATGATATGCAGGAGAATGGCAGCTGACTGAACCTGACACTTTTTCCAACGGACTGAACAAAGTCAGCGGCCTTTAGTTCTCATAACATACTTTACTGGTTCTCCGAACTCCAACACACAGCTTCTAGAGAATTATGTGGCCATAGGAGTGCAGATTTTCTACTTTCAGGTCCATCAACTGATCTCAGCACATAGATATGATAGGTAACTTTAAAGTGACAGTCTGACTCCACAAAATGTACAAGGGGGCTCTAAACGATGGGAGTGAGCCTTCGCCTTTTGCATAAAGAAAATAGAAAATGCAGAACACCTCCATGACACCTGCACAGATGGTAGCCTTTCCTCCCCAGAGCATTTTTAATAAAAATGTCCCCATGTTGCTCTGGCTTTAATCTGTCCCCACTGAGGCTTTCCCATTTAGGTTTTCTGGGTCATTCTGTCAGAAGTCTATGCTTAGCAGCCCATCCTGGGGCACATTCAGTTTTAATTTGCTCTTTATTTAACAGTTTTTATACTAATGACTGTAACTATATGTGCATTGAAAGGGTGATGTAGTGAGGAAAATGGCTGTTTTTATGTAATATGAGGAAAGGCAATGCTGTCAGCTTGACAATCTACTAAAATTAAAAAATAAGATAGATAGATAGATAGATAGATAGATAGATAGATAGATAGATAGATAGATAGATAGATAGATAGATAGATAGATATGAAAGGCACTATATAATAGATAAATAGATAGATATGGAAGGCACTATATAACAGATACATAGACAGAGAGATATAAAAGGCACTATATAATAGATAGATAAATAGATAGATATGAAAGGCACTATATAATAGATAAATACATAGATATGAAAGGCACTATATAACAGATACATAGACAGAGAGATATAAAAGGCACTATATAATAGATAGATAGATAGATAGATAGATAGATAGATAGATAGATAGATAGATAGATAGATAGATAGATAGATAGATAGATAGATAGATAGATAGATAGATAGATAGATAGATAGATAGAAGGGACATTATGAAAGATAGACAGACAGTGTAAAGAAGTGACAAAACAACATCAAAGTGTTACGGGTACTACCTTGGTGACATGCTACAGGCTGCGGATAACGCCCTTTCGGATAGGAGCTCAGAACTGGACTGAATTCAAAATGTCTGAACCTCCAGTCATATGGGTTTTGGCCAAGATTGATAGAAAAGGCACTATACAATAGATAAAAGTCAGGAATCCATAATACTTTCACTGAGATTAATATAACAAATTACAATAAACACATATTTTAACAAACAGCCTGTAATACTGGCAGGAGCAATTAATACGGTTAACGTTATTAAAAGGGTGTCAGGGCCAATTAGGTTCACGAGAACATTTACTCAATGCATGCTTTCCAGGACATGGTTGTGGTGAGTGAGATTCAGAGCTGGAGAGTTTTCTGGTCCTTCAGAGTAATTCTTTTAAGACATGCCACACTGTTGGGAATGTTCATCATCATGCCTCCCACAAGAAGATTGCCTCTAGCAACACTACTCGGGTTCAGTGTGGTGTGCCTTCCACTTTCACTTACAGTGAAATATCTGGTAGTCATCCTCCTCCAGGATCCTGTCTGTCTGTCTTTTTGTCTATGATGCCCTTAGTTTCAATTACTTTTTTTAACATCCGTATTTCTATGCTTATTCGCTTTTTTTAAATGTATTTGCCTCGCTGTTCTACCTGTGTTTGAATCAAGGATGGCTTCAGGGTAGTAGCTTCAATAATTTTGCAGTGGAAGAAGTTTGAAACTTCTAGGACCCTTCCTAGAGATGTCTGTCTAGTGTGAGAGAATGACTTAGAGTTAACAGTAGTTACTGTAAGTATTTTGGTTTGCAATGCACAGTGAAACATATAAGTACCTTATATACTTACATACAGTATAAGTCGGGTTTTGAAACCCAAAAAATCGATCATAAATGCAACACTTATTTTATTTTTTTTACATCTTCTTGCCTCCTCCAATCTCACATCAGTTTCTCAGACGCATTGACTTTTATTGCAGCAGCACAGTTGCCAATTTCATTCGCCACTTCAACGACTTTTCATTTAAAACCAGCTTTATATTTTCTTCTGATCAAATGCTTCATCGTAGCTAAGGGATACTCTTACAATAAAGGTGTATGAGGGTGTGAGATACAAAAAAAACAAAACAGTTCAAACGTCACTTCGGAATACTTTGAGTATTACCATTTGGTCACATAGGCACAATGCGTAGAAAGGGAGTTTTGTGCATTCGACTTATATGACCAACATTATAAAATACAGGAAATTATACAGTAAAATCAAGCCCCATCTTATCCGGGGGAGAACTTAAATGCAAGTATAATGTCATGAAGAGACTGCTGAGTAAACAAGCAGAATGTTCCAGGGGTACGGTTCAAGAAACTGGGTAATGTCATTTTCTTTATTGTGCCTAATAAGACTTGCTAGTTAGCACATATACAGCTTTCTCCATTACATCCTTACTCTTCAATAACTTTTCAATAACTCTTGAATTCAGCTCTTATTCTGTTATGAAAAGTGTATATGTGCCAACTAGCAAGTCTTTATTGAAGAGCAAGGATATAATGGAGAAAGTCTTTTATTTTAGGCTGGCTGTGCTCTATGCTAAAATGCCTCAAGACCAATCAGAGTATGATATGTAAGCATTCATTCAGCACCATTGTGCAAATTCAATTGTCTATAAATATAATCCCCTACCTGTACTGTTTGACCAGGCTGACTATGCAGTAACAGACTGCTGTGATGGATGCTCCCTCTTCAGCATGGTGCTACAAGAGGAATCCATAATACTTTCACTGAGATTAATATAACAAATTACAATAAACACATTACAAGAGTAATAAATGACACAGATGGATAAGCCTTCTCCTGCCTGATTACTGACTCGAAAAGGTTTTATCAGACTTGTCCTGGTAAAGGATAAGTTTCTTTCATAATTAAAATGTTTGATTTCTACCACACTAGCCAAACTGAGTGACCGGGCAAGAAGGACCTTGGTCATCTAAGAGAACTTCAGAAGGCCACTGCTGAGATGGAAGAGCCTGTTGAAAGGAGAAGCATCTCAGCAGCAATACGTCAATCAGACGTTTATGGTGGAGTGACAAGGTGGAAGCCATGCTTGAGTAAAAGGCATATGGAAGCTCACTTGGACTCTGAGAGCTTAAGGAAAAAGATTCTCTTGTCTGATGAGACAAAACATTGAACACTTTGGGCAGAACTTCAAGCAGACCAGGCATTACTCATCACCTGTCTAATACAATCTATGCTATGTGGCTGCTTCTTAGCATCAGGGACAGAGAGACTGGTCAGAATTGCGGGAGGGGAGAAGTCAGCCAAATACAGAGAGGATCTTGAAGAAAATCTGCTCCAGAGGTTATGTGACCTTTCAGCATGACAATGACCAGAATCATACAGCCAAATAAAAGCTTGAGTGGTTTTGGGACAAGTTTCTGAGTATCCTTGAGTGACCCAGCCAAAAACCCAGACTTAAACCTCAAAGAACATCTGTGGAGTGAACCTGATGATGGCAGTTTACAGACTCTTCTATTCCAATCTAACATAGCTTGAGAAGAACTGCCATGAAGAATGGGATAAACTGCCCGACTTCAGATGTGCAAATTTTGTAGAGACTAAATCAAGAAGACATACAGCTGTAACTGCTGCCAAATGTGCTTCTACAAAGTCCTGAATTAAGGGTTTGAATATGAATGAGAGATTTCAGTTTGGGATTTTTGAATAATTTGTGAACCTTCCTGAAAACACTCACTTTCTCATTATGGGTTATTGAGGGAAGATGAACAGACAAAAATGCATCCATTTATTATTAAATCTACGACATAATAAAGAATGCTGAAAGTGAAGGGGTATGAATATTTTGTGAATCCACTGTAATGTCAAATTAAACAAAACCAATTAAAATATAGAATTAAGTTAAAATGAAAAATAACATAAGACAAAAAACTTTGAAACAAAAAGAAAACAAACTGGAGCCAAGGGTCAAATTCAGAATGATGCATATCAAAGCAGAGCTGGGTTATATAATTTTAAAACATCTACTGATTTGTTCCAGGGTGCCAAACACTACTTGGAATGGTACATTGGATGCCAAGCAGACTAACAATACCCACACTGCAACTGTCTAACTTTCTATGTAGAAAACAAAACCGGAAAGTCGATTCAAGTAACCTTTCTCTTTTGTCATACTTTGGAGACTCTCTGCATATATTTATGTAATGCCATGTCTCAGCCCTGTGTGCCAGCACCTCAACGTGCTCCTGTCATTTTCATTTTTTTAATGTCTGGCAGCACAGTGGCACACTTGTACCTGCCTCCTTGGAACAGCACAACAGCACACCTCATTCTTGGTAGTCAATTTAGAGGCTGGCAGCTCAATCACCTAACTCTGTCTGCTCCATCAGATCAGATAAACGTGGCACACTTATGGCTACTTTTGCCAGCTCACACAAACAGAGAGATTGCCAGTTTAAAGAGTGCCAGCTTATCAGCCAGTCTGTGGTGGTTTGGACAGTAGAGAGAATGGCAGCTCATTAGCACACGCCATGTGCTTTGCCAGATCGGAGTCTGGCAGCACAACAGCACATCTCTATCTCTCAGACAATGGGTACTTTTTTCAAGTCCAGATAAGCACAACTTAAATGGAGGCTTATTGACTCATTGGTTTCTCCCAGCTACTGCACACAAAGCCACCGAGTCTGCAAACACACTCAATAGCCCTTCAATAGGCTCTGGAGAGGCCACAATTGATTTCGTTAAACACACTCCACGCTCCTCATTGAAGAGGTTCCCGTTCCCAAATAAACTGTCAGATTTCACAGGCCTGCCCTCTCATCTGCAGATGTCGTTGGCTTTGCCAGTGAGCGTGAGCCTATACTGCAATCCCAGTGGAGTCGTATAAGCCTGAAAGTACCAAAGAATTTTGCTTGTTGTCAACTTTGAGCTGAGTCTTGTCGTAGAATGTTATAAATCAAGGAACTAAAATAGGACTAAGTCCCCCATTGACTTGCTTTTTGAACACAGAATTGGGAGATCCTCTTTCATGCTTTATGATGGGTGCAATTGAACTTACGTGAAACGTCAGAAAATCGCACCTTGAAACTACTCTGCTGACTCTGGCACCTCAATCGAGAAATATTCAGCTACCCTTTTTAGGAATAAGCAGATTCAGAAAACGGGTGGATGTAGGGTCCGAGGTCTATTTATTACTTGTTGTGGTGGATGGGTAATAGCCTAACCTGGCTGGGACACCTTCATTAAAGAGAGGACTTGCACAGGGCATAGAAGATAGCCCCCCTGGGTTGCAGCGGTGCCTCGGATTCCCACAGGGCTCCATGGGAGTTGGAGGTTCGGCTCAGGCCTGGTGGGTGATGTGGGTGCCACCAGGGGGTGCTGCAGGGACTGCAGAGTCCTACTTTGTTAATAGTTGTTTTTTGTTTACTGTGACGTTATCTTGGATCCCGATGAGTGCTGCTATTTTGTGTTATTGTTGTCTGCCATATCCAAGGTAACATCCCAGCTTTCAGCAGGAGATGTAGAGCTAATGACATCTAAATTGGAGATGGTTATAAAGGTCATCCAAAATGATGCCATGACATCCGACACTTGAGGATCCCAAAACTCTGTACTTTCATTTATTGTTCATTATTTGACATCTTGCTTTCGTTTTTTTTGGTTTCTGATTTGTCTTGTACTCTGTATTTTTGACAATATGGTTGGCTTGATCTCCCAGTTTGTAACCTCTGCATATTTTTTTTCTGAACACTTTCCTCCTTAGTGCCATTTCTGACAGAACACTCTGAAGTGGTGATGTCAGGGTGGTCCTGCCCCCTGGGGTTCCATCCACAAGGAACAAAAGTCAACATAAAGACACAGTACATAATTAACCAATAATAAACAAAATTGTTGGAAATAACATAAAATGTGAAAATGAATAATACAAAGACAACAAAACAATAATAAAGTATACATTACACATAATCTCACACTAATATATAACACTTGTGGAATATTATTTGGGCCTAAATGAAATCAATAAAATGGTAATTATGAAATAAATAATCACATAAAAAGATCAATTATATATATACATATGCATATATATGAGTCAATATATTATGAAATTATGAAACCATAATTAAACAAAGGTCATCTAATTATGATGTAAAACAATTTCATCATTTTATTTTGATTAAATAATTGAGTTGCCTAACATTACAATTATTGCAGGTTTTATTTCCAAATACTCTCATTTTTCAAGACTGTTTTTATTTAACAATGGGACTTTATCCAACGGCACATTTTTAAACAGTTCTTTTAATGCCTGGGTTAATTATTTCAAACTGCCTCTCTTCATGATGGGTTTGTCCCTAGTCAATCAAGACAGACACCAACAACTGAACCTGTTCCTACTGGTTACCCATTTGCCTGGTTGTAGGCTACCAGAGACCTTGATCACAACTTACGTTCCATGGTGGCAGTTAAGAGCAGGGATAGTTAAATGAAATAAAAAGAGATCATTTAGCACATGATGCTATTTTGAAACAAACCGATGATATTTTTTAAATGTTCAAAATAATGGCACCCATAAAAATACAAAATGGCATTGCAGGAGAGACGTTAACAATTTTCAACATCGTGAAAAAAACACCAGGAATAAAAACAAATGTGACTGTGATTTTCCCTGACCTTCAGAATCCTCAAAAAGAGCTCTTGATAATTTTTAATGATTTAGAAAAAGTTATAAAAATGTAAGAAAATAATCCTAATTGTAACATATGTTTACAGAAAAAGTGTCTGTGAAGAAACGACTCAGACCCACATGGTTATTGTACGTCCTCGGCTACAAATTACAAATGACCTTCTGGACATGGGAGACGGAGAGCTTGGTCCTACTGACAATGTCTTCATCACTGTGAATATTTTGATAAGCACTTATTTTTCCAAGCATCATGAATTGCTCTTTAAATAGCAACATATTGTATCTGACAGAGCACTCTTCAGATAAGTGAGTCACAGAGTCCCCTACATTCCACAAACTTTGGCAACATTCAAGAAGATAAGTGAAGACTATCAGAGACAATAAAAATAGCAGACCCATATGGGAGTTGTCGATTGTTCTTGGTGGATCATGCAGAGTGAGAAAGCAAGGTGCGATTGGAGATATGGGCTGGATTTCTTTGAAGTGGATGGGGGGGACAATGTGAGACAAGCAGCGTTGTGTCCTTGGCGTGTGTTTGTTGTTTTATGTGGTGTTTCCTGTGGATCATAACAGGAGGAAAGCAGTAAGGCTAACAGATTTCCCTGCAGACCTTACCTGTGTTGAGGCTACAAAAAGTTTCTTCAAAATTGAAAGTTCCCAAGATCACATTGGACTCCGTAGATCTTAAATGAAAGAAGTATGGAATAACTATGACTCTTCCAAAGGCTGGCTTCTTTGCCAAGCTGAGCAACTGGGGAGCCGTGGTAAGTGTGGTGACCAAGAACCTCATAGTCACTCTGGTTGAGCTCCAGAAAAGCTGTGTAGAAATGGGAAAGACTTCAAGAAAGACAACCATCATTGCAACACTTCACTGACCTGGGCTTCATAACAAAGTGACCAGATTACAAATGAAAGTCCTCTTAGAGTTTGCAAAAAGGCACCTAAAGGATTCTCAGACTATGAGAAACAAGATTCTCTGATCTGGCAAAACCAATGTTGAACTGTTTGGCCTCAGTTCTTAGTGTGACGTCTGGAGGAACCCAGGTATCATTCATCACCTGTGCAATACCATTCAGACATTGAAGCATGCTGGTGGCAGCACCATGCTGTGGAGTTGTTTTTCAGCAGCAGGACTGGGAGACTAGTCAGTGTGTTGGGAAAACAGAATGGAGCAAAGTACCGAGATATCCATAATGAAACCTGCTCCAGATTGATCTGGACATCAGACTGGGCAGAAGGTTCACCTGCCAATAGGACAATGTTTCTGTCTGAACTTGTGTCTTGCTTAGTCATGAATCACAATCATACTGAAGGGGAAAGGGTCGCAAATGGTTTGCAGAATGCCTTGCAATGGGATTCAGCAGGCAAGAGGTAACCAAAGCTGACAATGGGTGGCAATTCTCCAAGGGAGAGGGACAATGATATTCAGTAATTTTCCAAGGCGGGCCAACCTCCCTGGGATGACAATTGGTGACAATTCTACAAGGGGGATGGATCCATTGGATGACGCTCCATGGCAATTGTGGGTTGTGAAGACACAAAAAAGGCAAAATTGGGTGGGGAGAAAAAAAGTTTAGGGCGGCACGGTGGCGCAGTGGGTAGCGCTGCTGCCTCGCAGTTGGGAGACCTGGGGACCTGGTTTCGCTTCCCGGGACCTCCCTGCGTGGAGTTTGCATGTTCTCCCCGTGTCTGCGTGGGTTTCCTCCCACAGTCCAAAGACATGCAGGTTAGGTGCATTGGCGATCCTAAATTGGCCCTAGTGTGTGCTTGGTGTATGGGTGTGTTTGTGTGTGTCCTGCGGTGGGTTGGCACCCTGCCCGGGATTGGTTCCTGCCTTGTGCCCTGTGTTGGCTGGGATTGGCTCCAGCAGACCCCCGTGACCCTGTGTTCGGATTCAGCGGGTTGGATAATGGATGGATGGATGGATGGATGGAAAAAAAGTTTAACAACCAACGACTTTAAGCACAAAGCAAAGGCAACACAGGAGTGTCTTAGGGTCAACTCTGGCAATATCCTTGAGTGATCCAGCCAGAGCCGAGACTTGAACACAATTGAACATCTCAGAAAATAGCTGTCCACCAACAGTCTCCACACAACTTGATAGAACTTGAGTGGATCTGCAGAGAAGAATGGTAGAAAATCTCCAAATCCAGGAGTATGAAACTTGTCAAGTCAAACCCAAGAAGACCCCAGGCTGGAATGTCTTCCCAAGGTGCTTCAACAAAGTACTGAGTAAAGGATCTGAATACTTATGCAAATGTAATATTGCAGGTTTTTTTTTATTTTGAAAAAAAATTGCAAAAATTCCTAAAATCTTGTTTTCACTCGTCATTCTGGGGTTACTGAGTATTGTTTAATGAAGAGGAAAAAAAATGGATTTAAATGATCTTAGCACAATAATGCAACATAACAAAATGTGTAGCAAGTGAAGGGATCTGAATATTTTCTGCAGACATTCTATGTTTAGGTGAATAAATATTACGGTAGTTAGGCATACTTTCAGATTTTTGAGAAATACCAGCTGGATTACCCACTGCACATTTATAGCTGGAGATTTCTTTATCTTCTCCCTATGACACTGCCACTTCATACAAAGTACAAGAGAGATGCCAAAAATAGCTCCCTTCAGCCGTCTCCAATAATTGATTTAATCTGTCTGGCCAGAAGTGTGCAGGGCACTCAGAAATCAGATGAGTTACACTTTCCATCAAACAAGACATGATCCATTCAGCCAGAAGCCCCTGTAATGCCTCGGGGAGAGTTTCTTCCCATTAGAATGTGTGCTCCAGGCTGGCGGTGCCAGTGTTGACCACATTTTGTACCATCAACTGGCACAACCATCACTATGTAAACTCTAGACCAGTTAATGGATCTTAGGAAGTGCAGAGTGATTAAAAGATTTTATAAATGGGTCAAAGTTGGTGCGTTGTATAGAATATTTACCCTCATACCATGTGCTTCCTTGTGTTGATCTTCATCTGAGGTTTTGCCGAGTCTCATAGCATTGTAGTAGTAATAGCAAATTCAAGGAATGTGCAGCTGGCAGCATGGCAACCTCTGACTGTCTGACTGTTGCTTTCATTCTAGCCTGGTGTGCACATTGCATCTTTGCATCCTCAAAGTTTTTCTGTTCTTCTTCTCCATTATCCAAAATGTCACAGACTGGAGTCTCATAGGATTTCAATTGTCACCATAATTGGGTTTATCAGCCAGCTGAGCACACTCTTGAATTTTTTTCTCTACTTTTTGGCACACAGTCTCTCATTTTCACAGGCTCCAAAAGGTTAATTTTTTTTTGTAACTCACCATGAAAATCATAGAAGTGGGGTACAGTCGTGCAGGAGCTTAATAGCTATGGAAGTGCACAGGCAAAGTCATTGTGGCAGATCTATTATCCTGTAAAAAGGAGCTCAGGAGCAGAGAAGTGTAAGCTCCTTTGATCTTCTTGTTATTGTTTTTCCAGCTATTTTGAGGTGATTTGCTTTTCTTGTTAGTGCGACCAGCAAGAGTGTTTTTCCACGAAAGTAGCAACTCACTGAAAAATGTACTTTCTGTCTTGCAGAGATGAGCACACCCTGAAGAGAAAATGTGTTCTTAAGACAAGTGAGGGTGAAACAATTAATAGAATTTTTGTGAAAAGGGAAAATGAAAAATTGTAGTCAGGAGTGCATGGTGAGTAACGTTTAGTTATTGGCAAAAGCTATTTTTGAATTTTTCTTTTTTTTTTTATAATTAAGTATGGATAGTATCTTACTTCAACCTCAGGCTGTAAAACAAGTTGGTGACCAAAGCTGGTGGCGCATTACTGTCTACTTTCGAGTTCTAGTCAGAGGGGATGTCAAACTTGATGACGGCAATTGCTGATCTTGTCACCTGAGTATGTCAGATTACACATCTAGAATCACAAGTGATGTCAAATTAGAGGACCCCATGATGACTTTCCAGCACAGTTTCACTACTTTCACAAGCTTGTCACTTGTCTGACAGCCAATACCACATTGCTTGCTGCTTGAGAGAGCTGGTGCTGTAAGAATACTTCACAAGTACCACATGTTCAGCCATAATCTTGACCCTACATTACTAGACTTTCTTGATGTAGAGGATGTCAAATTTGATGACTGTAGTTGCCGATCTTGTTACCTGAGTATATCAGATTACACAAGTGATGACAAATTAGAAGACCCCTTGACATCTTTCCAGCACAGTTTCACATTTCCAAAGTTTTGCGAGCTTGTTACATTTTCTGACTGTAGATAAGGTGTTGCTTGACAGACCCAATTACAGTTATTCTGACCCTTTGTGAGCACGGGTCCGAACACCATCAGACTAACACCAGCACTTTATCAAAATACACATTTATTAACACAATAAAGTCCACCCAACACGCAGTGCTCCCAGCACCAATCACCCTGCACACGGGCCTTTCTCTCACTGTCCGTGGGCCGCCTTTCCTCTCCTCACTAGAGCTTCGCTCTGCTCCCACTCCCGACTCTAGCTCCCAGATTGGAGTGAGGCAGTCCCTTTTATTTCCACCCGGATGTGCTCCAGATGCCTGATGATGCCCTTCCGGCAGCACTTTCTGGTGTAGCGGAAGTGCTGCCCTTGCACCCGGAAGCACTCCGGGCGTTCCTGGAAGGTCCTTCCTCCACCTTCCCCGGTGTGGCGGAAGTGTCGATCTCCCGGGCTCCATGACGCTCGGGGTGCCCCCTGGCAGTAGCCACAGGCCCCAGTGGGTTTGAGCCTCCTTGCTCCTTTCCCGTGGTCCCCTCAACATCCAGGATGGTTGCCCCCTATGGCCCGGGGGACATATAAACCACCTCCCGGTCCTTCCAGCCGTCCCGGCTGGGTCTGGCCCCCAGCCTCCCGTGACACCTTCTGTTTTCTTTTTTCCATTCTGTTGTGGCACGTAAAACATGAAATATCAGAGCTGAGATCCTCTGTTATGCTTTCAAAGTACAAAACTCCCATGTCCCATATTTCTCATAGTTGCATTGTATGCATTGCACTTCCGACTGAGCGCTCATTGGTTGTCAGCTCTCACACACACTGAGCTCTTATGACTAAGGACAAAATCAAACCTTTTTGACTTCATTGGGGCGAGTCACTGATTGGTTGGAATGAGTGGTTGGGTAACTGGTGGTCACCAAACTCACTAGCATTATATAAATGAAGTCTGCAGCTGAAAATTGCTGAAAAGGTTGTATAATGTGAGAGGTCCTATATGTTGATGAAGGAAGAGGGACAAGCTACAATGTAAAGCATCCATGGATGCAGAATGTTAACATGAAATACAGACCTATGTCATCAACACAGTGACCAAAAAGAATACAACCAAAAAATAAAACAAATGAATTAATTAACATTCAGTGCTTATAGTATATAATATTTTTAACCCATCTGGCCTTCAAACTCAAAAAGCTGGCTTATGACCTGTACACTGAGAAGAGGCCAAAGCCATTTAAATTACAAAACAGGAGAGAGGAACAATGAAAACTCTGGCTCAAATAACAAAAACATCCATCCATTTTCCAACCCGCTGAATCCGAACACAAGGTCACAGGGGGTCTGCTGGAGCCAATCCCAGCCAACACAGGGCGCAAGGCAGGGAACCAATCCCAGGTAGGGTGCCAACCCTCCACAGGACACACACACACACACACACCAGGGACAATTTAGAATCACCAATCGACCTAACCTGCATGTCTTTGGACTGTGGGAGGAAACCAGAGCACCCGGAGGAAACCCACGCAGACACGGGGAGAACATGCAAACTCCACGCAGGGAGGACTCAGGAAGCGAACCTGGGTCTCCTTACTGCGAGGCAGCAGCACTACCACCGCACCCCCCGTGCCGCCCCTATAACAAAAACATTTTCTTAATAATACATTTTTTAACAAAGAACAAAAAAATGCAAAATAACAGAAATTCTCTCAAAAGTGGTAACACAAAAAGAAGCAAATCCTAAATCAGTAATCCAAGGGCAAAAACACTGTAAAATCAGATTATACGAAGGGAATCTAAGGATGAGCAAGAGCTAATGGCTCAGTAAAAGCGTTGAGACCTTGCATAGGCTGCAATGAGGGGGCCCTGGCCCCTTGCACTCAATATGCAAAGCACAAGGAGCATAAATAAAACAATAATAAGAAACCCACTCACATTACATAACAGGAAAAAACTGACAGGGAAAAATAACAAAACAAACAAACGTAATAACAGATCAGAAGTTATATATTAGCCGGTGTTTCTCCCTTGGCTGGGGTTTATATTTTTGTTTTATTCATTTTTTGTTTGCTTTTGGCTCATTGTTTTATTGTAATGTTACTCTCATATATTCTGTGATTTGTGTGCTATGCTTTGGTTATAGTCTATGTCTTTTGTGGGTGGCCACCTGCCAATCACTGCCTCCACCCTATAAATCCAGAGGGTTTCCCATAGTTCCTGGTGGCTCGTTGTGAATGCACTCTCTGAGTTTTGGTGAGTTCTTGTGCTTTTTCCATGCATTCGTATTTATTGGGATTTTGGGCAATTCCTTTGCTTCTAGGAACAAAGGTAAACTGCGATTATATTTGCAAAATGCTTTTAGAGAGATTTGATATCCATAGATTAGATAATAAAATGGAGTCTAGCTGTCCTTTAATCCAATCACAGCGATGACACACAGTTCATGACCTCTATGGCCACACCCACCAGAAATCAGGACAGCAGATGTAGCAAAAAGAATTCAAAATGGTGGAAGACATTGCAAAGTAAAACACAGAATACGACTAAATAATCCACATAAAGCCAAATCATGACATTGTAAAATGGAAGTCTTTGTTGCCTTCATTCAGTCCCAACCAAGATGACATTTCCTAGAAGGTCCAGTTCCTTAGATTACAGATTATATATCCTTAGTCAAAAAATGAAAAGGAAAATTTCTTGTTGGAGACAAACATCCTTGGAAAGTGTCCAGCAGCTAAGCAGACAGCAAGCTCCATTTAAATGTCTGTGGCTTCTCTCAAACTGTCAGAAAGGCAATAAAACATCAGCCAAACTAAAACTAAGCCAAAAACCAAACTAAAAACCAAGCTCTTTCTTGAAAAAGTTGAAATAAAAGGTAGCCACTGTCTCTAACGCTTCTCACCCAAATTAAGTGTACTCGCCTGGTTTACTGTCTGCTGGCGAAGCGGGTAACACTTTTACAGTTTCTCAAAACACGAAAGTTATTGCACAAGCTTAAAGTTGAATCCCAAGAGAATCAAAGCTGCACTAAGCTGCAAAAATACTGGTTATACAAAACATTCTAAGGTCCTGTATTGCTTTTCAGCTTTCCCAGAATACACTTCACTCCTATCCAGCTTGACAAAAACTTTCAGGCCTCAGCTGTTTACTTGAAATCTGTCAGTGGAAAAAGTTAAAGAATCTCAGATACATGTCTTCCATATCTCCTAAGATGCATATGTCAGGTTGAATGTAATTTTCCCAATTTAAGTGGGGGTGTTTGCATGGGTCATTCTGGGTTTGTTTCAGCCTTATGTTCATTACTGTCACTAGGATAGGTAACAGTACCCTGTGACCCAGAATTGAATGAAGTGGGTTTGAGAATGTTAAATTAGATTGTAGATGCCGTTTCTAACTCACTGTGTGGCCTTGGGGAGTCATGCATGTGTGCCAGACGATCCCTCTCAGGGCTAGAGGAGGCGCTGTCGTTAACTGTGTCGTCTCTTTTACTACCACAATGTCAAGAAGGCACCCAGCGAGGGCAACTGACTCCACCCCTTACAGTGGACAACTCATTAAACCAGAGCACAACGAAAGAAAGCATTACTTGTTGATCTGAGGAAACCGCAGAATGGACCATGAAATACCAGCTGTGGACTACTGCAGACTGGAAGAAAGGCCAATTAATCAAATTTTGAAATCTTCATTTCATCACGCAAGGTGTTTGTATGCCATAGAGTTGGTGAAACGATGATTCTTCAGTGTGTGACATCAACTGTCAAACATGGAGGAAGAAGTGTGATGGTCGGGGGTCCTTGTGCTGGAGGCAGAGTTGGTGACTTGCACAGAGTGACTGGAGTGCTGAATTACAAGGGCTACTACAACATTTTGTAGCACCATGCAGTACCTTCTGGTCTGTGTCTAGTAGGTCAGGGATTCATCTTACAACAAGACAATGATCCAAAACCTACCTCCAGGCTATGTCAAAACTAGACATTAAAGTGCATGTGTTTGCATAAAACCTGAAAAAACTGAGATGTTCTAAAACTTTTAACCAGTTGTGTAAATACTGTATATTTAGAGTAGGTCTATACTTGGACCACACTTCAGAATGTTGCTCAATATTAAATGTGTTATATAGAATTAAGAGGAAGGTGTGTGAAGCTGCTTCATTAATGCAAAGATTTTCAAAGCAAATTGCAACTTGGGAGATTCAGAAAGCGCAACCAGTAGCCTCTGGGTGGGGTGTCTGTCTGCTTGCCATATGGCACTGTTTACATATTTACATTGAATGTGGTATGTTGAAGGTATGGCATTTCTTCTGAAGCACACATTGGCCTCAGGAGTTTAAATGGAGTTCTGTTTTTTTCTTTTTTTCATTCAGTCCCTGAATGTCAGCCCAGGTTGGCTGCTCCTAGAGGGACAGACGAGGCTAGACAATGCAGCCAACGAAGCGACACAAAGAAAGCAGACTGGAACAGACAGGGCTCGTGCAGCCCAAAAGCTCCGAAAGCTGGCCACACTCTACAGGGCCAAGCACTTCCCTTCATGAAGTGAATAGTACAAGCAAAGACAAAAAGAGCAGTCTCTGTGCAAGGCAGGACCCAGTGCCAGGGCTTACTTGTCTTGGCGCCGAGCGGCCCTCCTCAGACTCTTTTTTTCGTATTTGCTTCTTACAGATCAAAGCTTTGGAGCCAACAATAAAGGCATGTCACGCGGACACAAGGGGTGGCATCCCAAATCAACTGGGGGGCAAGGCTTTGCCTATTTTGTACCCACAGCTGAGTGGAGCTCTTAGGTGATTATGCGGAATGTGGTTAAGAAAGATTTGGATATCAAGTCGGAAAAATCCCCTGTGCCACCCAAACCCAGCTCCCCCATTAATAAATCATTGTGTCCCATGGTACAACTACCTCGGCTTATTCCTTCTTTCTCACGTCCAGCATCCTAATATTTAACTTCCTTGGATCTCTGCATGTCCTCCTGCGTGCACACCAATGCCCAGCTGATGCTACCCAGACACACTCTAATATTACTCAGTCAAGCCTCAGATATACTCCCATGACCGACTGTTTGCCCTGTGTACTGCCTCCGCCTCATACCAAACACAATTTCTACTTGTCCACCACCATGGGTATCCCTTCGTATCTCACATCTGTTTCCCCTGCACCCACTAAACTCCTGAAAAGCCCCTGCTCTGCCCAGTGCACATGTATACTGCTATACCAGAGACATTTCTGTTTCCTCGCTCGTTATTCCCTCTGTGCCCTTGCTTGCAGTTAGCCCCAGTGACAGATGGGATCCCCACACGCTTGAGATGTGCCTGCACATGTCTGCTCACATGCCCTAGCTATGCAAATGAGAGAGGTTGCCTGGGAACAGAATGAGGGAGAAGAGTCCGAGCTGGAGAGCAGCAGCATGGAGATATGGGGAGGATTGGCTGGGGTGGATTAAGAAAAGAATCAGCGGCAGGATTCACAGTGACGTGCAAGTTACAGCTGCCAGCTGGAGTCAGACCTAGTGAAACTGATGAGAAAAGCATCAGCCACTTTTGATTTCCAGGAATGCATTTGGGGATTTTTTCTTTTTTTATTCTCTCCCCAAATATCTACAATGTCCTATTCCCCCAGAGCAATTCTACCCACGATTTCTTAACAAGTTTGAAAGAGACAGGCATTGGATATGCATGAATCACAGTAACCTTGCAAGGAATCAAGAAAAAGACACAGGGATTGCCTGAAGAAACAAACTAATGAGATGTCACTTGTAGGATCCAAAAAAACCTAAAGAGGTACCCAAGTTGAAGTAGTCTGGGACTTAAAACAAAAACTAGGACTGATCCAACAAAATGTATTCAAGTTAAATTAAAGAAAAAAAAAATTGCAGGTTTAGCCTGCACCCCTCCCTTTCTTTATTGTTCCGTCATGAATATGTGTCCCATCCTTTATCCCGTCTGGTTTTTTAGAAAACATCAGCTTTTTTTTTATATGGAACACCTCCAGTCGTACTGCTGGTGGACATTCTATTTTGTGTCAATTATAAGTGCCATGGTGGATGGACTGGTGTCCCGACTGGAATGGAGGGTGAATCCTTGCCAGACCAGGAGGCCACAACGGAAGGACAACATGAGAGGAGGCAAATCATGGCCAGGATGGTCATTGATCCCCATCCCATTCGGGAAAAAAGACTAATGGATGCACTGGGGAATTCTGAACATTTTAACCCCTCAGTATGAGAGAGGGCAGTGCTCCCCTGGTTTGGTTCAAGTTGTGACACCCACAGGGTTGCTTGGGACTCATAGTTTCAAAGGGTGACCCTTTTGGGTTCCTTGGTTGCTGCCAGGAGGTACTGTTAAAAACACATCTCCCTGGTTTGGGCAGCTTCCATATGACCTGGAAGTGCTTTGGTTATGCAAGGCCATGACTCTGAAAGTACTCTCGGGTCTAGCATAAAAGGAAGCTGTCTTGCTTTAAGGGTTAAGTCAAAGTTGGAAAGTAAAGGCCAAACCTCAAATGAAGGAACTGAAGGAGTTGCTGAGTTCATTGAAGATTGTGTTGTGGACTTTGAAAAACAAAAGCACTGTGAATAAAAATATCTATTAGCACTCAGAACTGACTTGGTGTGATTGTTTCTGGAGTCTGGGGCTCAGTGGCACCCCCTTCAGGTCACACAGTCTGTCTTTTATTCATTCTTCTCTCTTTCTGCGAAGCCAGTGTAAGGTTTGTATTGGCATAACTAGTATTGATTTATTGTCATGGTTGGTAGTTTATTCTTCATTTTTTTACAGTTTCTCCTTGTCCTTTAAAAATTATTAAAACTTTGTTTTGGGTGTTTTAGATATCAAGGAATCTGGTCATCATATTGTTTTTTTTTAATCTGAGGCCTTGTTAATGATATTTAAAAGTAAATACCCTCTCCCTCAGCTCCATCTTGTTTTTGTTATTGGAACAGATATCTTGAGCACCTGTACTTAGGGACACATGCAATATCTCCCGAGTGACATCATCCAGCAGCCTTACCATCTGCGTGTTAGAACAGGTATTCCACCGGAAGGTAAGCATGTTTGGGCCCAGCTGGTACTTGGATGAGAGACCAACTTCAAGTGCTAGGGTTGCTGCTGGCCATCTGATGATGCTGTCCGGGCACACTAGCCCTGTGGTCTGTGTATGGATCTCAATGCCACAGTGCAGTGACAGAGACATCCTTCATATAAGACATTAAACTGATATCCTGACTCACTGTGGTCATAAAAGATCTTTTGAAAAGCGTAGAGTATACTCCAATGTCCTGGCTTAATTGCCTACCAGGTCTGGTCATTCTGCCCGACCCCCCCTAACCGTCCCATGTTCCTTATAGGCTAACTATCTCTCTCACCCCTTCACAACCAAATACAGTAGCTAATGGGTGCTGAGCTTGCTGACACAAGAATGGCAGCCGTTGCAGTGTCCAGGTGGATGCTACAAATTGGTGATTGCTGAAGAGGTTTGGCAAAGCACTTTAAAGTTGGTTTAAAAAGCACTATACAAAAGCAATAATTATTTAATTAATTAATCAGCTTGATGACACATAAACTGGAATAATGGAGTGTTCATCATTCATGTTTGTGGATACAACTTAATACCTATTATCTTTTTTTTTATGTTTTAACATTTTTGTTGTTTCAGTCAGGGTTCCTCCCCTGCTTTGTGTTGAAATTCCTTTTATATGGCTTTTTGCTCATGTTTGATTCTTATGTTTATGCTAAAATTGCTATTTGCTTATTACTGACATTATTCTGTGTTTTTATGAATTTTGTATATTATTTAATTTCTGTGCATCCATTGTTTTACCATGTTCTTTTTTATCTTGTGGAAGGTTCCCCAAGAGCCGGGGTCACCTGTCCATCATCCTCAAGGGACAGCCCTCGGCCCAATAAAGGCAGACTGAACATACAGTTCGTGGTGCTACATTGTGTGCCCTCGAGTGTTAGTGACTTCTCTTTGGTTATTGCTATACTTTTTGTTGGATTTCTGGATTTTGACCTACTTCACTATTTTTGGAATTGTGGATAGGTGCTTGTTTGCAACTGGATTGCTCATTTTTAAAAGCAACTCCTTCTGTGACTTTTGTGTTCCTCTGAGCTTCTTTTGCTACAGAGCATTTCTGTGTAGTAAATCTTTTTATTTTATAATGAATCTTCATTTTCCCTTTTTTGTTACACAAGCCGAACGCTGACAGACTCTTTCTCTTGTGGAGCTTTTTTTGAAACGGTGTTGGGACTTTAAAGTATATTGGCCAGTTACCCATTTTGAGGGCATACAGTATGTCCAAAGTACTTTGAAGGCTGTATTTTGGGATTTTCTTAAGTAGAAGCTCCCTATTTCACAGTAGTTTTGGCTTTCACTCTATGAATTATTTTTGGATTCTGACAATCCTTCTACTATTCTCTACTTACGATTGTTATCTTGTAGCGGGGATTAATAAAATGTCAATCATGTTTGTTTAATGTTGTTAAGTGTTGTGTTTGTCTGACCTTTTTTTGCGTATAAAATATATGTATACCTGAAAAAGAGTTTCCTTGCTACTTTGCCAAGGACGTCATCAAGCACTGCACTTGACCCTTTAGTAGGTGGGGTTTCTTGTTTAATTCCGGGGTTGTGTACATTTTAAGCTAAGACAACACATTTTCAGAAGGATGGGAAGAAGAAAAAAGAAGAATGGAAGCATAAGACGATCATAATCCACCACATCAAGCACTACTATTTTTCATCGAAGGCATCCACAGATCATCACTGCTTATTCGGTTATACATGGCAGTAAGGTAGACTTTTTCATCATCTATTTCCCAGGCTGTTGGGCAGCTAAACAGGAGTCATTGGTGAGACTTTGTTAATTCATACTTTGAAACAGCACTGTTTGAATTCAGGTTTTCTATCACTTTCATTATTTGGGACTTGACCAGCATTCATCCATTTCTCATCTCCACAGTTTCCATACCTTTCATTGGACTTTTTTGTGTTTATGAATGTTTGTTTGTTGTTTTGTAAATTATACATGTTTTCTGGTTAAGTCAAGAAGAGGTCAAGGTATTTTTTCTTTTCTCTAATGCTGTATATATTTGCACCTGCATCAGGTTCAGGCAATACAAAGGATTTCTCTATGTTATATTTCATTCTTTTTCCAATATATTCATTTTTGTTTACATACTGAACATTTTAAATGTGTCCAACTTCTTTGTTTTTACCATCAACTGTAGAATTCAACTGGAGGGTGGGTAAGGAACAAAGGGATAAGTTGCAGTTTGACATGGCCGTGTTCTGACCGAGTGTGAGTGCGGTTGTTACAATCTCATATCTGAGGCTGTGCTATTAAATCTTGTCTTGCTATTTTTCACCTTGCCTACTTATTTCTTGTGATCCATCTTCTAGTTTCAGCTCTATTCAAAACAACTGTTGCTCTGTGAAATCGTTACACTTATATTGGCTCATTTTGCATGAAAACTGTTGTTCATCCCAGGTGCCACAGAAATAAGAAATAAATTACCAAACCAAAGCAATGGAGCAATTTCTGTTGAATTTACATGGTAGTGCAAAGCATCAGCTGAATCCCCAGTGGGTGAATATATAAACATCTTACATTAAGCATTCACACTAGTAGAAAACTGTGTTCAGTGGCACATCAAACCATGTACTGGGCAGCTGCAACTCTAGGGAAGAAATGTCCTGGTGTGGAGTGGAGTGTAGCTGATGTCTCAGAATGATGCTAACTGCATTGTAGGCAGATGCAGTACACAACCTGCCAGGAGTAGCCGCTGTTGCAAAAACATGCACATATGGAGCATCTACCAGGCTCAGGTAAGGTAGAACCTCTATCATAAGCACTTGAGGACACGTAACCTTCTTTTTTTCATCTGTAGAATGGTGGACTCTTTGACATCACTTTCATCAGGGGGTCCCAACACTTCCACCCAAAGACCCATTTAAAAAACGTTGGTACTGAGAACCAGCACTAATTGATGAACCAGTTTCTAACAGGGATGGAACCCCCAGAGGAGACACTCAAAACAAAAAGAGAACAGGCTTTAAAAGACCCATAAAAGCCTAGGCATCTTAGAATGATAGAAACATGATTACTTTCTTTACACTTTACTGTAACTTTATTTTATCATACTTTACTTTTTGTTTTCTTTTTTTTTTGTATTAAACAGAGAGACTGGACAGACTCCCAGCCCTTTTTTGTTCTCCCTTTCTCTTCTTATTCTAAACTGCTGTTTGTAGAAAAGATTATTCCTGGTGTTGTTGCCTACCAGATTGACCTATAAAAATATTTTTTGTCAGAACAGAATCATTTGCAAGGAAGTTGATTGAGTGAAGCCGATACAAATAAAATATCATCACAAACATTTAACATATGTATAACAGTAATTATCATTTATCGTAGTTTACTATGTTTAAAGGGATCACCAGGAAAGAAAACATCAAAACTAAAAAATCAGCCCTATCTTTTGTCACAGTGTTTTCCTCTAGGGGGCGCTAGCTCCCTGGTTGGAATAAGTTCTTTTTTAATTGCGGTGTCTTAAATAACATGAAACTATATAGATAAAATATTAAAAGGTGATATCCCTCTCGTAGTGATACGGCGATAAGAAATCACATAAGAGAAAATAACTCAGCTTCCTTTAATGATGATTTACGCGGCAGAATAGACGAGGAAGCCATAGCAATACTTTCACCAAAATGGGATCTCGATGTATACAGTCTGCCATTTTCGTCACTGCGCTGGAAGGATTTTTAGGATCGGATGACGTTATCTCCCATCCATCCGTCAGCTTCAAAGGTGTGCCGGGCAATGTTTCAAGGCTTTATACCCTTTCTTCATGTGCAGGCCCCCACTTAGGTAAATCATGCCATTCCAAACAAGGAAAAGAAGATCCAATGTCACGCTGACTCTGTCACAAAGAAATAGTACAATGCCCATTTTTGTAGTTGTCCCTTTCTTGTCTTCAAATGTTTGACTAGCAGTTCTAAATGATGAGCCTCTGTGTGCTAAATCTGGCCTTGTTAGCTGTACATGTGAGTGGATTTATTAAATATTTTTTGTACAGGGCACAGTGCATATTAAACATATAAACTTATTACACACAGCCAAACCACTAATTAAAGAATCAAAGTGAGTAAATAGAAAGCAATAGATAACACTGATGCACTCATGAAGGTTGTTTTTCCTTGAGTATCCACAAACTTGGATAGTCACGCATCTGATGTGCCGATTCTTATAGTGGTGCACAGATGAACATTAAGCATATAACCTCATGACCACTTACCATAAATGGTGGTGCCCAGTGAAAGACAAAATGACAATAAAAGTGATGCAAAATATTTCCTAATAACCGAAAAAATTTCTACGGTATAATACAATTACATGCAAAAATTCAATTCAGCATCTCAAAAAGCCCATAATGAGAATTAACAATTCGTTAAACAAGCATACAAATATTTGTTAATGTACAGAATCATTGTGTGATATTGTTGTGATTCGCTAAGAAACATAACATTCATTTCTGTAATATTTGTTTATATTTTTGAAAATTTTATTTTTGTTTTCACCACCATTTTGAATTATTGCAGATTCCGTGACCTAGCATTGTTTTCTAGCCCGCGTCATCATTAGGTGCTGGTCACGTGCATATCACAGACTCTGGTGTTACTGCATTGTCGGTATAAAATATGACAACATGAAAACTACAATGTCTGAGTTTTTGGATTTCTCCATTGAAAACAACCTCTATTTCACATTCATTTTGTGGTTAGGACTCATTTTTAATCAACAACAGCTTTGAAGTATTTCTGCCTTTATTGACTTACTGATTCCTTTCTCATTTAGTGGTTTTTATTATTTTAGTATTTGGACTTTTTGGTAACGTCTCTTGTTTTCTGACAACTCTTGATTGGAATTACTCTCTTCGATTTCCTCATCCTTTTCCAGTTGTCCTTTTCAGGAAAAAAACCCTCATTTTAAAACTTGGGGCAAAAAAGAGATATTCATCAAAGTAGGTGGAAGGTAAGTAGTATGTAAGTAGATGCCTGATTTCCTCCAGACATGACACTAATCTGGTTTCATCAGATAAGTGGATCTTGTCTCTCATGTCCTGAGAGTCCTTTATGTGCCTTTTTGCAAACTCAAAGTGGACGTCCATGTATCTATTACTGAGGAGGGGCTTCTGTCTGTCCACTCTTCATTAAGCTTAAATTGATGGTCTTCGGAATGATATCACTGCAGGTGAAGAACAATGCATTGTTTCTTCCAGACGTGACACTTAAAATTGAGGCCAAACAGTCCAGTGTTGGTTTCATCAGACCAGAGAATCTTATTTGTCAAGTGTGAGAGTCCTTTAGGTGCCTTTTTGGAAACTACTAGCAGGCTTTCATGTGTCAACTGGCAGCTCTACCATAAAACTCACATTGGTGGAGCCTTGCAGTGATGGTTGTCCTTCTGGAAATTTCTCTCATATCCACACAGGTTCTCTGTAGTTCAGCCTGAGTGAACATCTGGTTCTTGGTCACATCACTTACTATGGCCATTCTCTCCTGATTGCTCAGTTTGGCCAGGAGGCCAGCTATAGGAAGAGTTGTGATTGTTCCAAACCTCTTCCATTAAAGAATTATGAAGGCAACTGAGCTCTTGGGAGCATTCGGTGCTGCAGAAAATTTTGTAGCCTTCCCCAGAACTTCCTGAGAGTCCTATCTCTAAACTCTACAGGCATTTCCTTTGACTTCATGACTTGGTTTTTTCTCTGATTATCAACTGTGGGACCTTCAATATACAGGTATGTGCCTTTCCTAATCATGTGAAGTCAATTGAATTGACCACAGGTCAACTCCAAGCAAATTCTAGAAACATCTGAGTGATGATGAACAAAATGGGATACACTTGAGCCATATTTCAAGCATCATAGCAAAATGCCTGAATACTTGTGTCAATGTGATATTTCAGTTTTTTATTTTTAATAAGTTTGCAAAAATGTATACAATCTTGTTTCTGCTTTGTCGTTCTGGATTATTGAGTGTTGCTTGATGAGGGAAAAGTGAATTTAAATGATTTTAGCATAAGGTTGAAACATAACAAAATGTGACAAAACTGAAATGTCTGAATACTTTCTGCAGACACTGTATGGCAGATGTTCCTAACAAACAATTGAAGTAATGTGCCACTGTCTGGGAGGTGAAAGATGAAAGAGAATAGTGACCAAGGAGAGACGTTAAACAAAGCCAGAAAATCAACAGTACATTCGATGAAGTTCAAAATACAACCCATAAAATCTAATACTATGATGGGGTAAAAACTACCAAAAGGACTTTCACGATAACACGCACAACAACAAAGAGAGTTTTCAATTTAAAATATCCATAATTTTGTTTACCAGGAAGTATCTTATAACTAACATCATGCATTACACACTTTCAGCTTAGCAATGCAGTAGCAATAGATAGATAGATAGATAGATAGATAGATAGATAGATAGATAGATAGATAGATAGATAGATAGATAGATAGATAGATAGATAGATAGATAGATAGATAGATAGATAGATACTTTATTAATCCCAAGGGGAAATTCACATACTCCAGCAGCAGCATACTGATACAAAAACAATATTAAATTAAAGAGTAATAAAAATGTAGGTGGTCACAAATCATGACATCCATAACAAAAACAATATGGCATCTCATAAGATGTAAAATAATTTTAAAAACTACACTACTATACATAGAAAAAATATTTTAAAACCATATAAATCAACACCAAAATGTACCAGAACCTAACAAAAAATTCAGCAAAAGCATGATCATGAAACTTTGTCAAAGTGCCTTCAGGGTGTATAGGATTGCCCACTGTGTAAGTTTAGTGTACTGGGTATTTAAAAGAACAGTAAACGTTTGAGGGCTAAAGAGTGCAGTGTGTTTTTGTTTAACTCTCATTATACTTTGGTGACAATGATGGCAAATGTCTCACAGCCACCCACAACACCATTCCTCACTTTTGCAAACAACCATTCTACTCAAATCGAGAACAGAAACCCAAAGATATGCCTCATATGAAGGTCAGCATGTCTTCAGTTTACTGTATCTGATACCACGCACTGTGCCATACCTAAAACACAATAACACTGTACTTCATTATTATTGAAAGCAAATTTAAGTGTAAATTTACTGTTCATTACAGACATGTGGTCGCGCCCAGTTTTCACAACAGTGATATCCATTGTTTATCACTATGATCAAATCCATCCATCCATTTTCCAACCCGCTGAATCCGAACACAGGGTCACGGGGGTCTGCTGGAGCCAATCCCAGCCAACACAGGGCACAAGGCAGGATATGATCAAATCCAACTTTGAAAATGCTAAAAGTAATCCAAAATTGATTTCAGTTAGAATGACTGCTACCCCTTCACTTAAACAGATGTTGGAGTTACTGCTCTTACCATTTTACAGTAGCTTTTCTTTCTACATGATTACAACGTGGCACAGTGGCACAGCTCAGAGAGCCCGGTTTGATTTGAAGTTGTTTGCTGTCTGTGCGGACTTGTTATATTCCCAGCTGTTTTCCTCCCATATCTCAAAGACATGATTGTTAGGTTAACTTGCAACTCTAAGATGGCTCATTGTTAGTGGTTGTGTTTAATATTTCACTGACAGCTTGTCAGGGTTGACTCAAAACTTGTACCTGATGCTACACCATTAAGTTCTAAAAAACAAACAGGTTCAGAAAATGAAAGGACAACAGGACAACTGTGTCACTTTAAGAGAATCTGCTCACAGCTATCATGCTTTTTGAAAACATTTCCACTTGTTAAAATGTGTACAAAGTCCACCAATCAATTCTCATGCCATCTGGGTATTCATCTTAAGGGTAGTTGACTGAAGTATGGACATTGCGTACACAATTAAGGGTAGTAGCTGAATTTGCAACCAGAACACATAGGCATTTTGCTGAGATGGGGAAACATCTGAGCTTCTCATTGATGCAAGATTCTCTGACCCCTGCCGCCACGACAAATGTCATGTTGTCAGGGTACACACATTTATCATCCAAGAGTGTCAATTTGGCTCCATGTTCCTCCTAGTCTGTTGTCACCTGTTAGACACTCTCCTTTTCACTGTCTGTTTCTTACAGCCCATGCCTCTGCATGTGAGACCACAACCTTCTTTTTAGGTCTATGAATATCTAAACTTCCTCAGGAGGTCTCGTTAGACCCCTTTACTACTGTCTCTGTTACACCAAAGCTTTCTACCAGTTTGTTTGTGAGTCTATCGCTTTTTGTCTGTCAATAACACCCCAATCCTTACCTAGTGTATCCTTATTATTTTTTCCTGGCTTACCATTAAAGAAATCTTTTACATAAATGTTGATGAAGTAACCGTCCATCTTCATGAAATCCAAATTTACTGCTTCATATGTATTCACACTATTTTTACTCTTCAGTTCTCCAATACAAGTAAATTCAGTTCACATAAAAACTGAATAGGCAGCAGTTAAACAAATGTCCCACCCACAAATAATATTTGTTATGATTCTACCCCATGTGGTTTGTAGTGATGGCCAAAAAACATTTATAATCTCATGTTTTCATGCAGAATTGAGATTACAAACTTTCTGGCAGAATGGGAGTCTATAGAGACCAATGCTGGACCACAGCAAACAACATGTCTATGAAAAAATATCACATTACCCATGTCACATAACTCATGCAGTGGATTTGGAAAGTATTTGGACTTCTTCACTTTTTGAACACTTTATCATGCTGTTGAGGGCGGCATGGTGGCACAGTGGGTAGCACTGCTGCCTCGCAGTTGGGAGACCTGGGGACTTGGGTTCGCTTCCCGAGTCCTCCCTGTGTGAAGTTTGCATGTTCTCCCCGTGTCTGCGTGGGTTTCCTCCGGGCGCTCCGGTTTCCTCTCACGGTCCAAAGACATGCAGGTTAGGTGGATTGGCGATTCTAAATTGGCCCTAGTGTGTGCTTGGTGTGTGGGTGTGTTTGTGTGTGTCCTGCGGTGGGTTGGCACCCTGCCCAGGATTGGTTCCTGCCTTGTGCCCTGTGTTGGCTGGGATTGGTTCCAGCAGACCCCTGTGACCCTGTGTTCGGATTCAGCGGGTTGGAAAATGGATGGATGGATCATGCTGTTGATTTCATTTTAAAAGGATAAATTTGCCATTTTTGCCCATCAGTCTATACTCAGCTCCAAGTACGGTCGGATATACAGTAAAAGACAAAGAGTAGAATACAAAGTAGAATATCATAAAGAGGTTCAAAAACATTGGCGTGATACACATGCAGAGCCGGTTAGAAATTATGAAAGTACTAAAATTTGAAAGTCTCAATAAACTGATAGTAAAGATCGCATTAGCACTAACAAATGGAAATTATTACTCGGTGAAATAACGGAACAGCGAAAAGACATTGAATATATGGACATAGGTGATATGATAGAAGTATGTATACATTGTTTGGCTTTAAACTTTAAGTTGGAGACTTGTAGATCGTCTAATTCATTTTGCCATCAGAGAAAAGTAGTGTTTCTTCCTAATGAAGAGGCCTATCTGCGAGAATGAAAAGATTTGATGTTTGGTGAAAGTGAAATCCACATGCGAAGTGGATCCCAATGCGAAGTGGATCCCAATGCGAAGTGGCGGGCACGTAGTGCAGGCCAGAGGGTTGGCGAGTGAAGCGAGCAGGGGGTGAAGCCCCCTAGTTTATTAAAAATCCAAAACTGAAATCTCTTATTTATATAAGCATTCATACCCTTATTTCAGAAATTTGTAGAAGCCCCTTTGTAAGGAATTACAGCTTTGAGTCTTCTTGGCTAAGTTTCTACAAGCGTTTTAGGCCTGAGTTTGCTTCCACCACCATGATTCACTGCAGGGATGGTATTAGACAGGTGATGAGAAGTGCCCGGTCTTTGCCAGTTAAAGTGCTTGGAATTCTGCCCATGGAGAACTTTTATATCATTAGACCACTGAATGTCTTTCTTTATTCTCTCTGTTCCAAGTGGGCTGTCACATGCCTTTTACTAAAGAATGGCTTCCATCTAGCTGGTTGATGCAGTGCCACTGAGATGGTCATCAGTCCAACAGGTTCTTCTCTCTCAACAACGTTCTTCTGAAGCTCTGTTAGACTGACCACTTGGTTCTTTGTCACCTCCCCAACTAAGACCCTTCTTACCCAGTTTGGCTGGATGGCCAACTCTAGGAGAATCCTAGTGGTTTGAGACTTCTTCTGTTTCACAGTGATTAAGGCCACTGGGAACACTCAAAGCATTAAAAATTGTTTCAAACACACCCTTGCCCTGCTCTATGCCTCACAACAATTTTATCATGAAGATCTACAGAGGGTTCCTTGGACTTCATGGTTTGGTATAGATAGATAGATAGATAGATAGATAGATAGATAGATAGATAGATAGATAGATAGATAGATAGATAGATAGATAGATAGATAGATAGATAGATAGATAGATAGATAGATAGATAGATAGATAGATAGATAGATACTTTATTAATCCCAAGGGGAAATTCACAATGGTTGAAATGTGTATTGTGTTAAATTGGTATTTATCCTGACTGCAGTGTGAATTGTGGGACCTCATATACACAGGTGTGTCCCTTTCTTAATGATGTCTAATCAATTCAGTTTGCTACTGGTGAACTTCAATTAAGTTCTAGACACATCTCAAGAATAATTAAATCAAATAGGATCGACCAGACTGTAATTTGGAGTGCCACAGCAAAGAGTCTGAATACTTATAAAAATGAGTACAGTTGTAAACATTTCTGTGTGTTTTCACTTAGTCATTACGGTTATTGAGTGCAGAATGATGGAAAAAATGGCAAAAATATTCATTTAAAGTTAAATCTACAACACAAAAAAAGTTTGCAAAAATCAGGGGGTCTGGATACCTTCTGTGTCCACTCTATGTCAATTTATCCAGTCGTAAGCTTACAATGGGCAAAACACATGCATTTGTTGGTAAAATACTGTTAAATAACTTCTTTAGGAAAATCAGTTAACACAGGAGGAACACGTTCCACAAAACTGAGGTTTAGAATGGAAGACCCATTTGTTCCTTTCATTCATCTGTCAAGAGTCCTGTCTTTAATTCAAAAGCGTTTCCTGTGGGTGCACTGCTTTTATTTTCAGAAGAATTTATTTAACAATTTTTTAGCCAAAACTGTAGGTGCTTTGCCCATTGTAAGCTGCCATAAGGATCAAGCAAAATGACACCTTTTATTGGCTAACTAAAAAGATTACAATATGCAAGCTTTCGAGGCAACTCAGGCCCCTTCTTCAGGCAAGATAGAGCATCACTGAGCTCCTGGACAGTCTGAGGTGCAAACTGGTGGCATCAGATGGACCAAAACATAATGTCCCACCCAGAGGTGTTCTATTGGATTTAGGTCAGGTGAGCATGGGGGCCAATGGTATCAATTCCTTCATTCTCCAGGAACTGCCTGCATACTCTCACCACATGAGGCCGCGGCATTGTTGTGCACCAGGAGGAACCCAGGACCCACTGCACCAGCATAGGATCTGACAATGGGTCCAAGGATTTCATCCCGATACCTAATGGCAGTCAAGGTGCCGTTGTCTAGCCTGTAGAGGTCTGTGCATCCCTCCAGTGGTGGACCTGTCAATTCTGGCATTCTGTGGCAAATGTCAATCGAGCTCCACGGTGCCGGACAGCAAGTACAGGGCCCGCTAAAGGATGTCGGGCCCTCAGGCCACCCTGATGAAGTCTGTTTCTGTTTGTTTAGTCAGAGACATTCACACCAGTGGCCTGCTGGAGGTCATTTTGTAGGGTTCTGGCAGTGCTCATCCTGTTCCTTCTTGCCCAAAGGAGCAGATACCAGTCCTACTGATGAGTTTAGGACCTTCTATGGCCCTGTCCAGCTCTCCTAAAGTAACTGCCTGTCTCTCCTGGAATCTCCTCCATGTCCTTGAGACTGTGCTGAGAGACACAGCAAACCTTCTGGCAATAGCACATATTTATGTGCCATCCTGGAGAAGTTGGACTACCTGTGCAACCTTTGTAGAGTTCAGGTATCACATCATGCTACCAGTAGTGACACTGACCATAGCCAAATGCAAAACGAGTGAAAAAACAGTCAGTAAAGATGAGGAGGGAAAAATGTCAGTGGCCTCCACCTGTTAAACCATTCCTGTTTTGGGGTCGTCTCATTGTTGCCCCTCTAGTGCACCTGTTTGTAATTTCATTAACACCAAAGCAGCTGAAACTGATGAACAACCCCCTCTGCTACTTAACTGACCAGATCAACAGCCCAGAAGTTTCATCGACTTGATGCTACACTCTGATTAAAAAGTGTTCCTTTAATTTTTTGAGCAGTATATTTTCCCAGTGTTCCTATGGGTTTCCCTCACAGTCAAAAGATATTCCATGAGGTGTCAACCCAGTTGGAGTGACAGTGTAACTGAGTGTGTCCTGTGATAAACTGGCATCTTGGTCAAGACCTATTCTTCTCTTGTGTCTGCCAGGATAGGATGTGACTTTGAGAGGTGATCCACTGGAAAAATGGGTGGATGGATGGATGGATGGATGGATGGATGGATGGATGGATGGATGGATGGAAAGGAAGCAAGCATGCTGATCAGTCATTACATGAATATTATTACAGATAGTATAAGCTTTGTAGGCATTACACTTGCCTTGTACTCTCTAGTTTTATTTTTCTCCAAGCCAGCTAGAAATGTTGGTGTGCCACTGTAACAGTGCCTATAAGAGGCATTTTTTTCAGTTTATGAACAATTTTGTTTGGCAGCAGGGTACCCTTTATCATCTAACCTCCTGGACATCAGCCATGTTATCAGTCAAATGTTGGTACTGTATGAAGATGATTTTATCGTGCAGCATCTAAATATAGTGGAATAGCACATGATCTCCAGCAATCAACAGCCTGGGAACTAGCAGAGGCGGCCATTAATAAAGTGTTTTTATTAGCTGCTGTGCAGTTGCACGCAGTGGGCTGCATTGTCATTGTTCTTATCTCCAACTGGGCAGAAAGCGCCCGCGCGCACACATACACACACACACGCGCACATAAGTAAGCAGGCTTTGTCACTCGTGCACACTTTAGAAGTCAGTCACTTCATTTTCTGCCTGAAAAGCTGATTGTGAGGGACTGCCAGGGAGGGAGGAGGACATGCTGATTTATTGGCAATTAAAATGGAAAGCCCTTGGCTCTGCCCGTGTGTAACTCAGCCAGGCAGAATTGTGAAGGCCGTCAGCAGACAGGACTGTGCGCTAGTTGTTCACAGAAGAAACTTTGAGTAGACATCCTGTTCTCCGTTGGATGGCCACATTGAGTAGTGAAAGCATGATGAAAATATTAATTTCTATTTGCTAAAGCCAAACAAGTGTGTTAAGTTAAGTGTATGCAATGAATTGGATAATGACTGGTTTGGTCAAATTTTCTATTGCAGTATGGATTGCATAACACACACATTTTTGCCAAAATAGAAAAAAAGATGTGAGAGCTGCTGGATTTCATTCCAAATGAGTACTCTGTGTCATAGTTTGTTTTGTCTACTAACTTTAAGCATGCTTGGAGCAGAGTGGGAACCACTGAAAAATTGGTGGAGAATGCAGGATGTTTCTGAGACTGCTGTATCTTTTTTTTTTTAGGCGGGATCTGAAAATCTTTGACAGACAAAGTACTCAGAGTTCTGTTTAAGGAGATCAGTTTTTGACCCTTTAGCCCACAGACTCTTTTTTCCTCATGCTCTCAGAGATCTTTAAATGCCCCACTCTACCATAAATGCCTAATTGATGGAGTGCTGCAGAGATGGCCATTCCTCTGACAGGTTCTCCCATCTCAGCTGAAGACTTCTAAAGCTCTGCTGGAGCGACCAGTGGGTTCTTGGTCACCTCCCAGACCAAGGCTCTTCTTGCTTAGTTACTTAGTTTGACCAGATGGCCAACTAAGAGGAGTCCTGGTGTTTCCAAACAATCCAAATTTCTTCTCACAATGATTGCGCCATTGTGCACCTAGAAACACTCAAAAACTTCAGAAATGGTTTTACACTCTTGCCCTGAACTATGCCTCGCTTCAGTTTTATCATGAAGGTATACAAAGAGTTTTTTGAACTCCATGGGTTGATTTTTATCCTGACTTTCAGTGTATAGTGCAAGGTCAAAGAGCAGGTGAAGAAATTGTCCTTTGTGGTCACACTCTTCCAGAAGAATGGGCATGTGTGGTATGAGTAAGGCATAACAAACTTCCAAAGGCCTAAAACGCCTAAATACTTGGCTCAAAGACTACACACTTCTTTAGGTCCTAAGGAAAAAAAAATCATTACCTCTTTTAGGGCGGATTGTTTTATTCTGATCTTTCTGTTCTTGGTTACATTTTTCTGGTTTTCCAGATGTTGATTTTTGGTTTCTATTTTAAAGCTTGATGTTTGATCACCTATCTATTCTCGTTACAACTCTTGCCAGTTTTTTCAACCATGTTTCATCTCTCATTCCTGTTCATTTAAGAAATCTCTGCTGTCTCATTCTGATTCAATACAAGATGCCTCCACAACAAAATTCAAGACCAGCTCTATGTCATGGTGGCCCTGACCATGGAAAACTCTATCTTATGTAGACAGGGCACATAACTAAACACATTATTAACACAACAAACAAAAAATAATATTATATTATATTATATGTGTAATATAACACATAAAGACAACAAGTATGATTAATAGCATAATATACAACCTAATATACAATATAACTAGTGGTTGAAGTGTAAATGAAGAACTGCTGGTACTCCATGTTATTTTGGCTGATAGCAACTGAAACAATTTCAGTTAGTGAGGGAGTATCCACCTTTGAGGTCTGATTGTATGCTGATGTACAGAAAGCATAGGGAAGATTGGCATGGTGGGCAGAGAGGGGTGAGGTGTTTGTGGTCCCCCTCGGAAGTGTGATAGCTCTGAGAAATTACAGATTACAGGTTTGATGTGGGCGTCAAGCAGGCATGAATAGGAGACATCTTCAGGGTCCCAGTCAGGTAAGCAACATCACCACAGAAACAAGAGGGGGGTGCTCTTTCTAACGCAAACTTCTCTTCCTTCTGCAGTTCAGAGGGATGCAGGCTGGAGGATGAGTGATGGCACTTTCATTTCTCTATGTCCAAGTCCCCTCCCTTTTGGGAATCAGCACTTCAGTACTAACTGGCTGCAGAAAGAGGCAGTCATTTGATACGACTCAACGTGACTGAGCAGATCACTCAGAAGCACTGCTTTCATTCTCATTCAAACACCCTTTTGTGCCATTTATTTTTCATCTTTTTTACCTCCTCCTAATTAAATGGCAGCCTACTAGTTTCCCAACACATTTTTGTCATCTAAAGAAGTTTCATTTTATTACATGGGCTAAAGTGTACACACTCAAAACAGGAACTGGCAAGTGTCAGTATGGACTGCAGGTGAATACTGGCCCACTTTAAGCACAGTATATAACTAAACATAAAACTAAAATAAAAATGAATAACAGTATTTAGGACTCTGATGTATCAACTCTTGCTTTTGATTTTTTTAAATCAAAAATTCTGATTAATGTTTTGACTTTAGTGATTCATTTCTAGGCACTTAGGGTTAACAAATTTTGTCTCATATGGAAATTTAAGTTTCATATCTTAGTCCCTCTCACCCATCTGTGGCAGAATCTCTTACATATATTTCTCTTCTGGTTCGTCCTGCTTCCACGTCAAAACCGGTCCCGCTCACACCCAGCCGACACGGCATTTCTCGATTCCTATTCTTCTTCTTCCAAACCCTTCCCCACCTGCCTGTGGCCTCCCATACACCTTGCTATTTTCATTATACTGTGACGGTTGTTTCCTAAGCCTTTGTTATAAAATGAATGACAGTATCTTCTTTGTTGACAGGTTTTTGTACAACGTCATCTCTATTCTGGGATCCGGCAACTGCCTGTTCCTATCAGTGGCACAGATAACTCAACCACCTGGCCACGGACCATACTGTTTTAAAATACACGGGCAAATTTATCACCAAATTTCTCCACTATACGCTAACACTTCTACCTCTCCAGGATATGGACAGTTGTATGTTTTTGACACAGTGCAAGCTACTGAAGTATGCTTACAAAATAAAGCAAACTCTGCATGCAGCGAAAATGTACTTCTCCAGCTAGAATCCATGCTCAGAACCATCAACCCCTTCGCTAAATCATACAAACACATGCACATGTCCAATCCAAAAGCATCTGGACAAATGGTTTTCAAGGAAAACCCTAGGCAGGATTTACGACGATACAATGCCCCGACATGTCACACCGATGTTGCAGTGATTTTCATCAGAGAAGATGGCGAACCGCCTGCCGAAAGGGACGTTTGTATCTATCCCATAGGCAACTCCTGTAAACAGATTTCCACGCTCAATATGAATTGCGGTCCTATGGTTTACACACTTTTATTCCCTTATGGAGACATTGGCTGGCACAAAGATTTACAACATATTCCCGATAAAAGAACTGCCAAGAGAATAAGGCTTACTCAATGCTAACTTTACACGTACAGATTAGCAATGAGGAATACATTTATTATTTTGCACTCTAGCGGCAAACTATTCCTACAGTACGTCGTAGATGCGTATGTTAAAACAGAGGGAGCCCGTCAACTATCTCAGATTACATCAACAAGATCTGCGCATGGAACAATACAAAGGAATATCAGATGCACTGCAAGCAAACGCTGAAAATAACAACGTACGTGTAGGCAAAATGATCATATTTCCGTCCACATTTCCAGGAAGTCCAAGATACATGCATCAAAACTATCAGGATGCCATGGCCATAGTATGTAAATTCGGAAAGCCTGATTTATTTATAACTTTCACATGTAATCCTGCTTGGCCGGAAACATTCACTGTTGGATATCCAAAGACCAGAGCACAGACCTGATATTGTAGTATGAGCCTTTTGGATTAAGCTGCAGGAATTACTTACAGACATTCTACAACGACATCTTTTTGGGGTTGTTATTGATTATATTTACGTAATCAAATTTCAGAAGCGCGGCCTTCCTCATGCCCACATGCTGTTTACTCTTCACAATAATTCTAAAATAAGAACCAAAGATGACATTGATAAATATGTCACTGCTGAACTCCCTAACCCTAACACTGACCCTAAGTTATTTGAAATTGTTACTAAATGCATGGTACACGGACCATGCGGTACAGCAGGTAACCCAACAGCATTGTGCATGAACAATGGTACTTTTTCTAGGGTTAGATCTTTCGACTCATTATCTGTCGTCTCCACCAAAACACCTATTCACAACTGCGTCTTTCAAGAAGTATTTATTTCTTCTTGATTTCTGAATTCCTTTCTCACCGTTTTCTGTTTCTATTCTTACATCGCTGTATGCTACGGCGGGCTTCGGCTAGTAAATTATATATTTAATAGAAATATATTAAATAAAGAAAAAAAAATCCAAAACAAAAGTAAAATGTCTGAAAGCAGCAATGTTTAAAACAAAGAGTGAAATTTAAAAATGCTAAATAATAAAACTAAATGCAAAATAAATAAAGTAATAATGATTATCCAAAATTATCACGAAAGGAAGAAAACATCCATCCAGCCATCCATTATCCAACCCGCTATATCCTAACTACAGGGTCACGGGGGTCTGCTGGAGCCAATCCCAGCCAACACAGGATACAAGGCAGGAAACAAACCCCGGGCAGGGTGCCAGCCCACCGCAGAGGAAAAAAACAGAAAATCCAAAACTCAAAAAAAAAAAAAATGCCGCAATTGAAAAGACAGAACCAGAGAACAAAAGGTTAAAGTCAAAACTAAAAAATTCAAACAAGAGTAGTCAAAAAGATCATTTAGTCTTACTAAAAATGGAAAATCACAACTGGGAGCTGAAAAGCAAAAGTAAGGTGTAGCTAGCTAATACCTTAGCAGAAGATGCTGGTGGCTTAAAGGTTACAACTGAATACCCTGTTAATCTTTATTATAAATCCAGTTCTAAAATGTCCCTGTCTCCATCTCTGCTGTGTCACAGTTTATGGTAAATCCAACCTTTCGGTGTTATACTCAACATTAAAGCCAGCCATGAATTAGAACTTTAATTTTTAACATTCCTTTCTGCAGTGCCCCTCTTTACATTAAACACAACACTATAATGTCCCTGTTTATGTTAAATGTCATTCTATAGTGTCAGTCTTTACATTGAACTCATTTGCTGTAGAGCGGCTGTTCATATTGTGATGGAAGCGGAGCAACAGTGAGCCCGAAATCCCAAACACAACGACACAATAGGTTCAAATCAAAGGTTGTTTATTCAACACAATACCTCTCCAAAGTTGACCAAGCACAGGTTCTCTGTTTTTCACAATTACCCTCTCATCTCACCATCGCATTGCCCTACTCCAGTCAAGTGTTGCCCTCCTTCCTCCCAGCTCTGACTTGTCTGGATGAGTGAGTGCTGTCCCTTTTATTGAGGACCCGGGAGTACTTCCAGTGTCAGGGCTGTTGCCCGTTGGAAGTACTTCCTGGTCATGCAAAAGTCCAATATAGTAGAGAGTACATCTCCCTGCAGTGCCCTCTTGCGTTACCTACAGACCCCAGCAGGGAAGTGCTGCCGAACTACAACTCTCATCATCCCTGGATGGTTCCTAAATGGGTGCCAATATGAGGGGTTGCTGCCATCTAGCGCCCTGGAGGGAATAAACACCCCTCAGAGACTGTCCATCCCTGTCCTCCTTTATCCCAACCAGGGAAGGTATGAAGCACATGTCCATTCAGGACACTTGCCCATTTGTTTGGGGCTTCTCCCCTGGGTAAGGAACTACATCCTCTGACTGTCCATCCATCCATTATGGCACCTTTTCCCGGCTGCGACATCCTTCCCTCTCTTGGACGGCATGCCTTTATGTTCATTTGGGGCCTCCCATATGGGTAAGGGATATTCTTGACTTCTTGCCAGAATGCCTGTCCATCTCGTGTACCTCCTACAATATTTATACAAAAACCAGGTCCTTACAGATCCTGTCCTTGAAAGTAAATCAATGTTTTGACCTTTAACTCTGTAATTTTACTCTTTCTATTCGACCAAGTTCTGTTTTGTATGATTAGCCCACTTCAAAACTCAGCATCTTCTTTTTCTTCATCCTTCCCTCTATGTCATTACAGCGCTAGGGAGAACACTCAACACAATGGTGTGAAAGTATAACTTGTACTGAAATAAGCCCAGGTTTGGCCATCCATTGCTGCAGCAAGGCAAATTAATTTTACATCTGCGGTGTATTTATTGCATCATTTAGAAACATGGAAAAAAAAATATATGAAGCAGACAATGATCCTATAAATAGAAAGCACAGCATACTGCATTTAGGTCCATTATTCTCCTACACAAAAGCCTTAAATAGAAACGGCCAACTTATTTTAGTCTTTAGTAGATGTGTTTCTGAAAAAAGGGATAAATGTCATTAAACTTGCAGGCAGGTGCTTATATTGTTGCAACATGCCTCAAATATAAAATTCAAAGAATCCATTACATTAAAATTCCCCAGCCCCAGCAGACAAGTGTCATGAAGTCGAAATCGCCTATTTTATGAGCAATCTATATGATGGTTTCCATTGGATACAGAGTGTTGCCAGGGAGCTTTGCTGGGGCGTGTAATCAGAGGCAGATTCATCACCACAGCAAGACAAGAATATATTAGGAAAATCGACCAGGAGTAGTTTTATTCTAAAAGTTGAGTCTTGTGTATGGTAAATTCGAGTAGACAGATCTGACACATGGTTTAGCATTTTGTGGGTTTTTTTTTTTTATCCTCATGTGTCTTTTTTCTGCTACACTGGTATTATATCTATGTAGAGGGTCAGACTGGAGCAGGGATTTATGCCGCAGCCTTTTCCAGTTTTCATTCCAACCAAACTCTTAATAAACAAGTAGCCATGCTTCATATATTCAATTAAAAAATGAAAGCATTCAAAGTGTTAAAATCTGGATAAGACATTAAAAGCTATCAAGTGAATGAGTAAGCAGAATGGTAAAGTCTTATATGGTTAAAAGTCTACATTTAGAGTAACATATTCATCCATGACAAGCAGCGCTTCATTTTAAAATATGCCTGTTCATTAGTCCATTCATACTGTATATGTTACTTCAGTCTAAACACCTATTATCTGGAATGTCTTTGGGGGTCTGTTCCATTAAATAATGGCATCATCTTCTGAATCTCAGATTGAAATGATTCAATTGTCCTGACCCCTCCACACCACCAAATGTTGCTTATAGGCAGAACATTCAGTGGCTCTTTGTTAGTTTCAGTCACCCGTCTACCAGGAATCTGACTAACTGGAGGATACCTGCATTGCATGTGCAGCTCCTTGAGCCACCTTGGGGGAACCTACTGTCCCTCCAGTCTGCGGAACCACACAAATTTGCACTCCTCCAGCCTCCCTCACACGCGTTCTCAAGTGTGCACTCACTACAGTACTTGTGGTGATCAGAATACTTCTCGATTTCCTGGACCTTTTTTTGCAAATACTGTACAGCAATTAGGCTAATCATAACATAATTACAGCTTTTCCTTCTATAATTCCCGGGTAGATAAACAGACAGGATTATTCTTTATGCAACTGGAAAAACAGTCACAGTTGTTGATGTAAGCAAGTGTGCAGCTTTAATTATGCCCCTCTTTAATCAATTTCATGTGAGGTTGTGAGTTAGATCTGTCTGTAAAATATGAGCTTCCAGTGTTTTCCAATGCAAATATGTTATTAGTATAATTTAAATAAAAATTAAAAAAATGTTTTTCCTGTTTTAAATAACAAAAATAGCATCAATTTTCTCATAAAACATTATGAAGCTAGAATGGCAGGGCAGAAAAGTGGTTAGACTTGCTGCCACCCACCATCTTAGAACAATTTCTATGTAGACTTAAGTACTAGGGTGTTGTATCGTGTTAGTCATTATGAATGTAGAGAAAATGTCAAGCAAAATGACACCTTTTATTGGCTAACTAAAAACATTACAATATGCAAGCTTTTGAGGCAACTCAGGCCCCTTCTTCAGGCAAGATGTAAAAGCTTAATAAAAGGTGTCTTTTTGTTTGACTTTTTCTCTATGTAGACTTAACAAATTTTGCCTGTGTCTGTTTCCAACATTCCAAAAATGTGTTTCTTATGTTGTTTAATGACTCTTGTGATGGATAGCACCCTGTCAGGATGGGTTCTGGTCTCTTAAATGGCCAGTAGGCCATGACAGTGAGTGGGTACAAAGAAGGACCAATAAAGTATGCCAATATACAGGTGGGCACATTGGTTTCCCAGCAGGGAAGGAACCTAGAGCCTTACCTGTCCGGGAGGCCCGTGGGATGAAACCACAGAAGGAGACAACCTGGCAGGGCTACATACTCTGGCAACACGGTAGGTGGAAGCTTCCCTGGGTGGATACCCACAAGGCATGCTGGGAACTGGAGTCCCATATAACAGGCTTGTTGGATTCCTTGGGTGTTGCTGGGGAGTGGTGCATGGATATGTGATCCCTACTTTGTGGAACTTCCATTTGACCCGTAAGTGCTTCCAGTGGGCTATGCCCTAGCACCAGATGCCCTCATGGGTCATAAAAAGAAGAACTCACTCAACCTCATCCTGGTGAGTTGGAGTCGGGTGGAAGAGGGACAAGGCGCACCTGAAGGAGTGTAAGGAGATGGGGAAGAAGAAAGAAAAATCATAGTTGTGTGCATACCACTTTTGAGACCTTTTTGTAAAGTATTTGAGCAAGTAAACCCTTTATTTAAACCGGGGCTTCTTTTGATGAGGTTGTGCTTGGGTTGCTGCAATGCCCCCTTCTGGTCACACTCTGTACTGTTACAGTATGACAGAGCATGTGTGTGTGAATGTGCCCTCTGATGGACTGCAGCCCGTTCAAGTCTGATTCCTGTATTGTCTTTACTGTATGTGCTGTCATTTTGCTTGACTCCTCATTTCATCCATAATGGCTAACACTATACAACACCCTACTACTACTGTATATGCTGCTGATAAAGACCCATTCCCTCATCAATGTGAATAAGATAAGCAAGTAATAAAATGAATGAATAGATTGTGTCATGTTGAGGCAGCAGCTAGACCATAAAATAACTTCTCACTAAAAGTGTTACATTAGAAACATCCTCCTCCATTATATCTTATCTCAAAGATGTGACTGACCACATTTCCTACAAAGGTCGTGTAACACTTGTTTCACTATGGAATGAAACAAAGGAAGAGCTGCTACAGTGAACCCCGTTTAATTCAAAAGAAAAGGTAAAAAAGTTAACAAGAAAAATACTCAACAGTTATCTGCCACAGCCAGATTACACAAGTGCTCAGACTGGTCTACACTACACGTTGGAGCTCCGATTCCTAGTTCATCAGTGTACAATCTCTTCCATGGGTTAGCGGATTTATATATTGTAGGACCTGGAAGAGGAGGGAGTTCTGGGGAAACGAGGGAAGTGACCTCAGACGGCTTCTGACTGTTCTTCAGAACTGCCGAGAAGAGAGGAGAAGGCATTAGCAACCACACACCCTCCTGGAATGGAGTGGCACTGCCTACTTCATTACAGCCTTAAAGGTGTCTCTTAAGCACTTGTGTCTGACAGTCATTGAATAATAAAATCCCCTGTACTCAATGTGATATTTATTTCAAAGTCACATCCTTCTTCTTCCCATTCAAAACTCATGTCATATCTACCATATTCCCATCTGATCGATGCAATTTACACGTTGATCTTTGTGTTAATCAATCTCCAAAAAAATTCAAACTGCACTGATGAGGTGTGATAGATATTTTTGGTACAGTGGATACGGCCAGTTTCATTACTGTTCCAGTCACTGCCTGTTTGGGATTTGCATGGAGTTCCCATGTCTGTATGGGCTTTTCCCTGGGTACTGTCATGTTCTTCCATGCACAAAGATATGTGTTCCGGATTACTCTCTTTAGTGGTCAGGTGTGTATAAGCCTGTCTTGTGATGGACTTCAGTTCCAGGATCCAGAATTCATTCTTAAATTGACATTAGGCACAACATTATAATGTCACTCTTTATGTTAGATCCAAGTCTATGAAGTCAGTCTTTATACTGAACTCATTTGCTGCAGTGTGGCTATTCAAATTCATAACAATCAATCCAAGCCTTTAATGTAAAACAGTCCTTTGAACCCTGACAGTGGAATATTAGTCTTTAATGACGTGAAAATATGAGTTGTAGAAAATGTGAATTCAGAAAATAAACGGTTGAATGATTTCAGCTGAGTAAAATGTGTGAGACAAAAAATATACAGTATTATAGCATGGAAGGTATAACCTAAGTGTAAAAGGAGGAACAGAGTGCCTGTTACTCACTACCAAGAGCACTTCATATTTCAAGAGGAGCTGAATGAACAATCAGGGCTTTACTGTTTGTAAGTAAGGAATAACAGCCTCGATGAAGATCTTTAGAAGAAATGAAAGCATTATCTTATAAGCAACCAAATAGCAACACTGCTTACTTAACCTGCAAGATTAGGAAATAACGCAAGAAAAATCAAATTGACTACAGACTCAAAAAGAACTGAAATACACATACAAAAAAAATCAGCATGCTGGAAGACACCGAAACATACACAATCAGACAAAATGCACAATTTCATGCAAACAGCAGCCAGATTTATACAAAAATGTAATGCGAGGAAAACTCAGAAAAATGTTTTACAAGTAGTAGGAAGAAAAATCAAGAAAAGGGTCAAAAGAAGGTAAAATAAAATAAGTACTTGTCATAGAATTTCCCATTGGGATTAATAAAGTATCTATCTATCTATCTATCTATCTATCTATCTATCTATCTATCTATCTATCTATCTATCTATCTATCTAGAAGTCTAGGGAGCTCCATTACTGCCTTCGATAAGGTAAGCATGACAAGGAATGATAAAAAGGTGACAGTCAGTTACTGCCTTTATCTGTTTCTGTTTAGAGTGGAGGAGGAAAATGCTGCCAATCCACAACATCACTTCTGCTCTGTCACTGGAAGCCCCACCCCTTTCTGTTACCCTGCTATATAAACAGGAAGATAACTAGAAGTTGACATTTATTTTGGAACCTGCTTCCTCAGAAGATGGACCATCCCACAAAGAAACCTAAAAGAACACCAGGGATTCACTGGGTCCTTCATTTTTTACAATTAACTTTATTTGTCTACTTGGGAAAAACACCTGGCATTAAATGGAGTTCCATCTTGGCACCCCAGTTCTTTGATGGCTATTTCTCTCTTATTTCATACTCTCTTCTAATGATGTACAACAGTAATAAAGTTCTGATTTGATCCAGTATACACGAAACCCAACACTTTTTAAAATAGTTCTGGAAAGATACAATGAAATTTGAGCAGCACAGTGACACAGAGGGCAGCGTTGCCACACCATGGTGTTTAATCACAGCCTTCCAGGTAGATATGACTTGTTCTTCTTGTCTTTCTTTTTCATTTTGAGACTTTAGTTCCACCCATAGGTCAAAAACATGAACTTGAGTTACATGATGGTAAATAACTATGAGTGTACTGCTTAGTGTGCTGTAGTGTGGACTAGAATGCCATCCTGAGCTGGCTTCTAAATTTTGCTCAATACTTTCAGGATAGGCTTCACCTTTCAACCACTCCCATAATGGAAAGCCATATGGTCAAAGGGAGAATAGTTTTTTTTTTTTTTAATTATTGTCACTTTATCATTTCAAATGCATAGTTTTAATATTTTTGCAGTGTTTTTCTTTCTATAAGCTGTATGGCCAAGTGGGTCAGGCATCGGAGTCAAGTGCACAGGGTCGCCAGTTGAATTCCCAGTACTACACTGTAGTATGAATATAAGAAAGTTTGTTCACCTGCCAGTAGTCCACCTGGTAAAGGTGGCATTTACTACAATGCCCTTCGTAATGTGTGGGACAAAACACATTTTTCCTTAATTTACCCCTCGGTTCCACAGTTTAAAACTACAAATCCAACAATTCAGTCATAATTAAAGTGTACATTGCAGACAATTAATTTAAGGGTATATGCATACATTTCAGTCACAAGTAAAAATGACACACTTTTCATACATGGTCCCTCCATTTGAGGGGACTATAATGTTTATGACAATTGGCGTCACAAGTGTTTGCGATTACTCAGGTGTGTTTCATTGCTTCATTAATGCAGGCGTAAGATACCTAGGCTTGCTTCTGCTTACAGAATACCATTAATCACGTATGAATTATTTGAGTTATAATGTTAAACTGTGGCTCAGAGGGCTAGATCAAGGAAATATGTGTCTCTATCCCAAATATCATTGAGAGCACTGTATGAAAGGCACATGCAACTGTTTGGGCAGGCTCTAAAAAATCAAATCTCAAAAGAGTCCAGCCATGCTGTAAGTGTTTATTAATGTTTTTACCTTCATATTTTTAAGTCCTTTGCATTTTACTGTTGCCTAGAATGTACAATAAATTCCTGCATGGATGTATGGATCAGCCTCTGGGTCAAGTTCCTCATTCTATACAGAAGACCAGCCAACTGTCTGTCTTCTTGGTTTGCCTCCTTTAACACCAGAGGGATGTGGTTAGAAGGTGACTCTGCTCTTCTGCTTGCCCTGGCTGCTGCTAAAGTCACACAGTATTCTCCATGCCTCTGTTTTCCCTGCTGAGGAATAACCTGAGGTCTCATTTATAAAACTATGCATAGATTTTACACTACACGTGTGCATATGGACAAAATTGATGAATTGCATGCACCCAAAAATAACCTGATTTATAAAACACTGCATAAGCAGGTTCACCTGTATAAATCACAATCAGCTTGGAAATTGGAGCATACGAATGAGTTCCTTCTCCCAACCAGGTAACAGCCATAACTGTTCATATAAAGTCACAGAACCACCACTAATGAATACTGATATGTTCAATTCCCACATTAAAGCTATTTGGATTTTCATAGAAAAATGGCAAAAGCAGAGTGGAAAAACAAAAAGAGAACTTTAAGCAAATGTAAGAAAAGCATTCTTGACAGAAAAGTCAAGGCTCGAAATATTTGGAAGCATGAGCTCTTCTATAGATAGATGTGTGGGAGGAACGATCTCCTCAGTCTGCCAGTGGAGCAGGACATTGACAGCAGTCTGTCGCTGAAGCTGCTCCTCTGTCTGGAGATGATACTGTTTAGTGGATGCAGTGGATTCTCCATGATTGACAGGAGCCTGCTGAGCGCCCGTCGCTCTGCCACAGATGTCAAACTGTCCAGCTCCATGCCAACAATAGAGTCTGCCTTCCTCACCAGTTTGTCCAGGCGTGAGGCATCCCTCTTCTTTATGCTGCCTCCCCAGCACACCACCGCGTAGAAGAGGGCGCTCGCCACAACCGTCCGATAGAACATCTGCAGCATCTTATTGCAGATGTTGAAGGATGCCCGTCTTCTAAGGAAATAAATATAATACATATCAAAAAACAATGTGAATGACTGCTGTCAATGACGCTAGCTCTGAAGGTCAGCCTTTACCAAAAATTCCAAAATAGGGTCCTGTTTAAAAGTAAATGTGAAGAAGTACATTAATAGGTGCAGGATCAGTGTCAGTGCCATGGGTGGGGTCAAGGGGATACCAGAACTCTCGCCACTAGATGAATCCAGTGCTGTGAGCAGCACCATAAGGGAGTATGAGGGGACAACACAGTGAAAGAAGTTGAAGGTCCAAATGATTCAGGTATGTTCTCAAAGCTTAAGGACTGAGTGAAATCAAGGATGCATTTCAGTCAACTTTTATGTAAATGAATATTCAAGGTTTAAACGTTTTTCTTTTCATGGACCTTCCTGTGATACCATACAGAAAGTGCGACCAGCCCAAGTATCTCCAGTGCACACCGTGTGTCATGTTCACCCAGTGGCTGTGTCCTTACTGACGCGGCTCCACAAACACAAATGACATAATAAAGACCACTGATAATTGCAAAATCAAATCAGCCTTCATGGATACATCTTCAAGTCTGAAAGAACTTGTTCAAAACTAGAATTTTTTTTTTTTACAAGTGGTGCATTACAATATTATAGGCAACTGTATTATGGTGATATTTTCCTCATTTTCATTCTTTTGCTACCAGAGCAGTTATTTATCATTTTTGTAGCCTACCTCCATAAGGTGTGTATGCACATGTTAGATTCCACAGAGATTTGCAAATATTCCCAACAAAGGCGTTTTTTTTTTAAATAAATCCCAAATCTTTGCATAAAAATTGCACGTAGGCACCATTTATAAAAGAAGCCCTGGTCCTTGCACTTTTGGTTCTATCTTAGAAAGAAAACACAAAAGCCTCTGAGGCATCTGGAGTTCTTACTCTCCTTTGTAGAAGTTCTCAGTTCCCCCTGTGCTCCTGGAGTGTTCAGATTTAGAGTGAACTGTGACACACTATACAACAAACTAGTAGCTGAAAATGACTAAATATATACAGGGTGACACCATGGGATAGTGGCCCTGCCTTGCAACTCCAGGTACATGGTAATAAATATAATGCATCAATAATGTGCCTTAGGACCGTATTAACTATGGAAAGGTGCTATACAACAAAGATTTGTTGCACCCAAAAATACAGCTAATTTACAAGAAGATAGGACAGTACTGTGGTTAGTGCTTCTGATTCTAGACTCCAGAGATTGATTTCTGGGCTGCATTGAGTCTCCATGTTCTCTCCGTCCCCATTTTTTTTTTCTGCATACTCCTTGTTCTCTCCTACACCACATAGACATGCAGGTAAGGCTGATTAATGACTCTAATTTCACAAAGCAGGAGAGAGTGCAACCAAGTACTGTGATGGACTGGCTACTCACCCAGCACTGGCTGCAGTTCACACCTCTGTGTTACAGGTACAGTATAGATTCTAACTCCATGCGATCCCAAAGTGGACTAGATGGATTTGGAAAATTAAAAAGGGTGCAGGAAAGAAAAAATAACTAAAATTGTTGTTTCTTGATATACTACCTAGAGGACTTTGCACGTATAGCAAACCACACTGCATCTTTAAGAGAACCGAGGGGAGGAGTGGGCTCATGTTGCTTTGCCGCGCCCTTTCCCTGACCAGCCTTGCCATGCCCAATTGATCCTGCTGCTCTAAGTAAACATTCAAATGAGCCATCCTGATCCATTAGTGGTTGCCCCCCCCCAACCCCCCCAGCACCCCCCCCGGGGACACTGCAGCTCACCACAATGTAATGCTAAAGAAGGTGGCTGTCATTGAAGGCAGGGGTGGCCTCCTTTTACTGGAGCTATCAGTTGCAGAAACAAGCTCCTTCCTTCCTAAATTTAAGTAGAGTGTCACTTTAAGTAATTAGAATCCATTGAAGTCAAGTAACCATGGGCACTGTCCTCGGATCACTGTATCACCAGCAGAAGGTAGAATGCCTGTATATCTTACTGACCAGAGCCGTCCCATCTCTACCTCAGTCTGAAATACCTTGTCATAAAAGCGAGCCATATTGATCATTACCAATCTGGCACATAAATCACTCCTTTCCCTTTCTTAGCCCTTAAATCAGATTATTCACGTCTGCGGAAGCGAGCCGTTCATTTTAGCAGCAGAGCCTAATTCATCTGACTCTGTTTTGCTGGATTGCTTTCGTTCATTTTTTCTGCATGACCTGCTGTCTCAGCACTAAAAAGGGGTTGATATTAGAAACATTTCCATTCATGCCGCGGCTATAAATAGCTCTCATTTTGTAATACTCTGCTGGCAAAAGTGAATATTACTAAGGGAGATGATTATTCTGGATTGAAGGCTTCCTTCGTTCTGCCTGCCTTCTGCCAGCTTCACTACTAATCTGTTAGTTATAAAACATAGTATTTTCATGGGTCGCCATAATGAAAAGGGCATTTTTTTTTTTTGTATTAAATGTCAGTCTGGTGTCAGTGAGATCATTTCACATTAAATACAGTATACTTTACATTCATTTTTCATAATGGATTTACCCACAACCAATACCAGTAGCTGCCCTACTTCTATAGGGCACACAGACAAATGCCCGCCAGAAAGCTTAGCCGGCTTTATTTACGCAGATTTGCCAGAAGGGTATACGGTAGCAAGACAATGTGTTGCATTCTGAGAATTATTATTTAAAATCAACCGCACGCCACATGGCACGTACCTTCTTTTAAAAGACTACCAATCCATGATTCAGCCCTCACCTAAACTCACCCTAGTACTGAAGTCAAATTTTGTTTTTCTGCAAATAAGAAAGAAAGAAATTATTGTGCTATGCATTTAGAAAGAAAGAAAGAAAGAAAGAAAGAAAGAAAGAAAGAAAGAAAGAAAGAAAGAAAGAAAGAAAGAAAGAAGAGGCCGTCCAACCAGTACTGAGCTTAGTTCAATTAAATGTGGTCAGCCATCGCCACACAATCCAGCAGTCCTTGGGGTGCTGTTGTCACACAGCACTAAAATTATAAATTGAAGGTCAACATATTTCTTTGAGACTTGCCTATCTGCCATCCTAAGTTTAACCTACCATTAAATGTATTAAAATCAATGGCACAATGGTTGTTTCTCGAGCTGATTACCTTTTCACATATTGTAGAGTGACACCATGGTGGTAGCTATATAAAATTCCCCATATTAAAATGCCACACAGAAGCAAATCTCTGCCACTTGCCCTCTAGCAGCACAGAGGGGCTTTTGTCAGCAGAACATCCAATTCAGTCCTACTGTTCTACAACAGCAAAAAATACTTTTCATTTTATCATAAGGCACATTGACAACAACATAAAAGAACTGAAATGAATATTATATACAGTAAATACTCTTGTCTGTAGAAATCTTCTGTCACTTTTCTCAATTATCTTTATTAACATTCAAATACAAACTCACAGGATTTTCTAAATCACTTCAGCTAGGTTATAACTCTAAGACAAAACTCTCTATAGAGACCCGGGGAAAACATACAAATTCCACACAGACCTGTCAGACAACACTAAGCTGCCCTCTTATAAATGTACAAGCAAGATGGGTTAAAAAAATGTAGATAAATAAAGTGACTACAGAGTGTGCAAAGAATTTAACTGATGAATACGTGGAATGTGACTGCTTAAAGTTCTGAACAGCTATGACAGGATAGGCTTTGGCTGACAGTGGAGGAACTGCTGCTGCCATAATTCTTGCTGTAAATAAGCATGGAGTATGAAAGGGAAGTGCTATCCCTACGCTTCATGGGTTTTGTCTGGCCTTTAGAATTAGAATGGTAAAAGATTAGACTTGAAATAATGAAGGGAAAGGGGAGGGTAGAAACAGAAAGGTCAATACTGGGCAAAGATGATTAGAAAGGAAGAAAGGGAATCAGAACATGGAGAAATCTGATGTGTGGTGAGAAAAAGATGCCTACTCAGAGCCAAAGGGCACTGGCCGCCGTGGTTAGGGGGTCCCAGGAGCACAGGGACCCACGATGTTTCTGATGCCAATGTATGTTTCTGTTTTGCTATCAAAACTGGGGCTCCAGCACACTACTTTGCCAGGGGGTCTGTGATGCTGTTCAGACAACCCTGTGCTCTTCTCCCCCATTAGCATCCTTCATGTACTCATTAAATGATGAAGAGCTGAAGTACTGGGGGAAACTACAGATGGAAGAAGAATAAAAGTTGAAATAGATAAAGTTTGGAAAGACTGACAGATGTGGAAAGATGGAGAAGACAAAACTTGTGACAGATTCTAGAGCAGGGAAACAAAAGGGAAGGAGAAAATGAGGTACGAACAGAGGGCAAGCAGCTTTGTCACATCTAAAAACTGAGATCGATAGATAGATAGATAGATAGATAGATAGATAGATAGATAGATAGATAGATAGATAGATAGATAGATAGATAGATAGATAGATAGATAGATACTTTATTAATCCCAAGGGGAAATTAATTAATTAATAAATTAATAAATTGAGGCCAGAATCACGCTAGTCAAAGACATGCAAAAATACAGCTTATAACTAAAGTGGGAATTGAAGAATATGATCATTAAAACCGTGGTGTGACACATTATGTTGGATTGTTCAGTTTCATGTTTGCTGAAGAAGGTAAACATCAGAACAAAGAAATGAAGCAGCATGGATGGTGTCAGCTTGCAAGATCATAAATGAAAGAAATTTGCCTTGTGAAAGGAAGGCAAAAATATGGTGCCCAATATAAATTTAGGATACTACCTAAGGGGAGGTAGGCTGGACAGAGAAGAACTTGACAAAAAAAATCTGAAAGGAAACAAGTGAGCAACTGTGAACCATATTATTAAGAAACAAAAAGAAGGGAACAATTACGATGAGAAGAAACAATACAGACCAACAACTTTGTCCATCCTATTCACCTCAGTTTTCTAAAACAACATGAAATTGGATCCCTAATGTCCTGCTACTCACCAGCACACCACATACATCAAGTTGGATCCCTAAAGTCCTACTACTGTCCACCATATGTTCTACAGTTCTTTGCGTGAAGAAATACTTTCAGACATTAGTGTAAAATCTGTCCTTAACAAGTATTCAGACCGTCAAGAGAAAAAGGCAGGACACCAGTGAAGAAGATGACCCTTGCTTGATGGAGGATCTAAAATCAATACTTTTGTTTAACTACAAGACACATCAAATGATGATGCTGCAAAGTGCTGGTGAGACAAAAGTTGAGCTGCTGAGGATTAACTAAATTGGCTGTCTAGATACACAGATTCTAATTAAAGATGGATGAATTAAAAAGTTTGTTTTGTTGGGCTTCTCACCATTATTTGTTTTAAAACCAACAGTAATAGAAAGCACATCCAGGGAAATGCAATCAGAAACAAAGTCCCAAATTATTCTAGGATGAGGAGTACTGGGACTGAACTCTAACGCCTCACACAAGAGTGTCAGTAAGTGTCTAGCAGATGAACACCCTGTCAAAGTTTACTGGGCTCAGAGAAGAATGTCCTCTGTATGTGAATCCCCTTCTCCAGGTGTAGGAGAGCCAAGTAACAGGGTGGAACAGAGACATTGTTATAATCACACACACGTTCATCAAACAATTTCCAAACTACAGTGCTATTTGGTAATTAGCATTAGCAAATAATGGCAAAGATTCTTATTTAGGCAGTGTAGTAAACAACAGTTTTAGGAGCAGAAGAAAACTAAACTAAAAAGAACAATCCTCTTTATTTTGATGTTTGTTAGGGCGTGAATGGTAACAGAGGTGGGAGGAGGGAGACTTTTTTTCTTCTTTTTTGCGCTGGTTCCGCTAGCTTCTGTCACACAGATCACAAGTTCCTATCCGCTGGCGTAACTTCCCCGCCAAAATGACGCACAGTAACTCCGAGCCCCGTCCCTTCATTGGCCACAACCCTGCCACGCGCCGCAATTCCCAGGGTGTACTTACTCCCGCCGCTGGTTTAAAAAAAGAATATGTCCTAAATCCATTGACCGGTACGCTTTATCCCTACTTCTTTCACGCCCAATATTTTCAATGTCAACCTTGTGTTTTTCTGTTCTAGGGGCAAACAACCCGGGGTGGAAACATTCGAATTTAAAACAGAAACGGAAAATGACTGCGCTTGAGGCGCTTTCGGAATGTGAGCCACTGCAAGAAGGCTATCAGGAAACAGACGCCATTCAGGCTCTTGGACTAAAAGGCGATTTCCGATCGTCTATGCTCGCCTTGCAGAGCCAAAATGGAGAGCACGCGATTGCAGTTTCCTGCCCTAGCCCCATAGTAGGGGGGGAACAGGCTGCGGCAGTTGCCAAGCGATATCGGAGCGAGAGGAGCGCTATTGGCTCTGCCGGCTCTGTTGCCCTGGCGACGGCAGGGGGTTTTGGTAGCGTGGCTGTGCGGTGTGATTTCTGCGCTGCGTGGATGGAGGAAGCAGCAGCTGCTGATCTCTGACACTCGGAGAGAGACAGGCGTCTATATGCACATATATACTGATTCACTGCCATATTGCAAAACAGGCGCGACGTGCATGACTGTAAGTAAAAAGGTTTGCTCTAATTGCTCTTTGGTTTTTATAACTAAGGCTTCCTTACAAACCTGTGTATAATAAGTAGTGAAACAAAACGCCAGGGGGGCAAATTATTATTTTTTTCTTACGAAAAGCATTTTACTGGGTCACGGTACGGTCCGAAATTAGAGGTTGTGCTTACTCTGCCCCACGCTTTTTTTCTTTTTGTTTCACATTCCTCTGTGACACTGAAAATTGAAAGCTATTGAGGCAGCATGCGGGGGTGTCCTAATGTATGTAGCGGTATATCGCGCCCTAACTTCTGCACTGTTTTCCTTGCCGCTTTGTACGTATTTTTGTTTTGGTGAATGTTCTTCCTCTTTTTGAACTAAACTGTCCTTGTAACTTTAAGCGGATTTCGTACAGGCAACATGGGAAAAAAACGAGATATGAGTCCCGTTTCGGAAATAAAAAAGGTTTTAAGCCTATTTTGTTTCGGTGGGTGCTTTTCAAGTGTGATCAACGCGAAAAGTCTTTAACATTTTAGCTGCTTAACCCATACCGAGATGATCATCGATTTAGATGATAATGTTTGCAACTGCCCCCCTCACACACACACACTCTCTCACCATCTCCCTTGCGTATGTGTTCAGTGATGCTCGATTCACGTGCGAGGTTAAGTGTCATATATAAAATTCAGAACCTACCCATGGATATATAGATTTATGCACATGCGGATATAAATAAAATGAACGGACTATTATAAAGTACATGTATCGTAATCTTGCAGTGCCACTCTGGCTGACCACACCGCATGTTTTAAAACAATGTGAATCTGCCCATGTGAAGTGGGTACCCAGATCTGAGGTCGGTAATAAGTTGGTAGTGGGTGAAGCTGGGTGGAGACGAGATCCTGCATGCTGTCGGGAAGCCTCTGGTTCATGTGACGTGACTAATTTTTTCCTGCGTGCCGCACATCCACCTTTTGTGCCCCTTGACTATAATGATTGACAGCTGTCTCACCGTCTTTTGCGACATGGAGCACTTTTTCTTAGCAGACCGACCGTATCTTTTTTTCCAGCCTTCTCGCATTTCGGCTTCCGAGATAAAAAAAAAACTTGAAGCCACTTTATTGTTGTTTTGCATTTAAAGAGAGTCTGCGTTGGGTGTTGTTTTTCCTTCCGCTCGACCGTGTTGTTATGAGTGTGTGCAAAGCAATGCGCTCCCTAACATCGGTGTCCCCAATAAAAAAAAGATGATGACTTGATGCCACCTGAAAAGGTGTCGGGTTAGCCACGGTTTCAGCCGTTTCGACGTGGTTCTGTCAGTATAAATCGCAGATGTTGATAGCGTTCAATGATTTATGCCCGTTTATATACATATATCTATTTTTTGGTCGCCTTGTTTCCGCTGACTGTCCAGAGTGACACAGACACGTGGTCCATCAGCCCGGTAGTGCTGAGCCAGCAGCATAGGCCAGTGATCTGGCAGTGGTCACAAGAGAGAGCAGCTCCCCTCAAAGTGTCCGCTTCGCTTTTTGCCTCTTCCCAAGCCATCTCCATCAGCTAGACAGACCTTCCTCAGCCCCGTACCTCCTCCGCCCAAGGTCGGCCGCCTGGTTTTTTAACTGAATTATGCAAATTCTTGTCGGGCTAAGACCACATTCCCACAACGGTGGCACGCTTTTTTATTGTTGAAAATTAGGTTAAAACAATGAGAGGAAATATAAAGAACAAACCCACATTTACCATTTGCAGAAGTGTTGTTAGCACTACTTGAAATTTTATTTTTTTGGAATGAGTTTAGTAATTGGTTTTAATGAGTGCCCAGTTTTAACCCCAAACATGGGCACTTGTTTTCCAAGCAATTTAAAATTGTTGTTTGTATCCTTATGCCATACCTGTTTATCTGCCATGAAAACCTTCAATGGAATTCCATGAAAAAATCAAAATCAGGGAAAGCTAGTTATATTCTAGGTGATAATTGCTACCAACACCACACTTAAAGTAGTTTATCCTCCAGTTTATTTTTATACTACTGCCAATATAACATTCACTATTAAACAAATAAAAAAACATGGAGTGGTGGGGGCATATTTTTAAGTCAACATTTGTTTTTCTCCTTTGACTGTCATTTCAAGATGCCCAATCCCATGTCCAAAAGCTTCTTTTAACTTGGATTTATTGTTCCTTCTCTCAATCCCCCCCCCCCCCCCCCATCTCATTTATATTGTTAGGGAGCAGCTGTGGTTTTTAAGGAACCCATTTTGGCTTCTGTTGTTACCAGCCCAACCATAGATACCAAGTCTGCAAAACTGGCCATGCTTTTTTAAATACTAACGTAGCTAACTAAAATTGATTTCTAAAAAGTTTTTAAAAGAAGTTAGATGTTAAGTTTGACGTTTTTTGCATTTGTAATAGATTTTCTATAGAGAATTCATTAACACTGTCTGTATTTAATTATAATATGCAGAGTCATCCAGATTATTTATATGTTTAATATTATGATATTACTTCTGGTAAGACTTTTTAAGAAAGTATCAGATTAAAAATAATTAAGTGGTTGATGGTGGCGTTTTCTCTTTGTCCTTAGTTAAGTTACTTTTACTGTGTTTATTATGACTGCTTCTAATTGCTTTGTGGTGTTTTCCCAGGAAAGGTGATACTCAAATATTCATAAGCAAAATTATTTATGAATAAGTGTTGCATAGTAGTTAAGGCTTTGGACTTTAGACCCTGTGGTTTTGGGATCAAATCCTGCTACTGACACTGTGTGACCCCAAGCAAGTTATTTCACCTGCCTGTGCTCCAATTGGAAAAACAAAACATATGTAACCAGTTGAATTTCAAATGTTGTAAGTCATGTTGAATAAAGGCATCATCCCAAGAAGTAAATTAAAAAGAGTAATTATTATGTTAATTCACAATTTGCAATTGGCACCCACATTTAAGATTATTAATAATTTGTGCCGTAAAGTTAAAAAAAATTATCCTTTATAGTGTCACATTAGCTGACTGGGACATAGTGGTAATCTGCTGCCTCACAGCTCTGCATCCAGATTTGGTTCAAGGTCTAGCCGTTTTCTTTGTGTAGTCTCAACATTGTCCCTGTATTTGTATGGTTTTACCTCAGAGAAATCGACTTTTGTAACATATCCTATGTTTATATGTTTCAAATTAATATATGTTTGTGAACTGGCTTGGCATGAATTCCTTGTGAATGTCCATGTGTACTGCAATGGACTTGTCTCATCTAGGGTCGTTTCCTACTTTCTGCTCAGTGAACCACCTTCCTCTTACCCCGTAATGGAATAAGTAAATGAGTGCATGGTTGGTAAGACTACATTTTAATTAATTTGGTTATTCTTTAATATGAATAGGATATGTATTTAATGTAATATTGCTAAGCAGTTAGATATCTATCTATCTAATGAAGGAATGATAGTAGCTCCAAAATTATTGCTTTTAGTGTACCAATCCAACTTCATAATGAAAAACACCCACACAATTCAAAAATTTGAACTTGTCAGAAGATCTTTGCTTTTTGTTGCTTAGATTGCAGTTTAACATAGAATTAGTGCCAGTGCTAGACTACAAGGAAATTAACAGATGCTTGTCAGCGCTGATAAAGATCAACATTAAACAGGGTGAAGCGTTAGGCTGATTTTTGAGGCAAGGAAATGCAATTTAGATTTTTCTGTGTGAACACTCTTCAAGGTGTCTGCATAGTGCCATGGTGCTCAGTAAGCAGAATGCTATTCTTTTGTTTCTTTTAGTTCTGGTTGTGGGGTGGTTGTGGTGGTGATGGTGGTATTTGCTCTATATGATAGATACTGTATATTTTCCAGTTCACAGTTCAGAATTAACATTACTATTGCTACTGGCTGCCTTGCCAGTAGCCTGAACTGGTTAGTGCTTTACTGAAAATGATGAAGTCTTTGTGAGATGAGCTCCATCAACTGGACAGTAGAGTAATTAAAATGTAGATGCTTTTGAGTACTGAGGCACAGACAAACAAGAAGCATCTATGTGTCCACTTTTTGAGATTTTGGATTGTGTTACTTTTTACTTTATGACATATTTATTTGTTCTTCTTATAATGCAGTTAAAAAATCCTATTTTTAGTGTACAGTATACCACAAGCCCACCAGTATTAGGAAAGTGGCTAGTCAAACTTTTTTAGAGACCCTTTTTTTTAGATAATGGAAAAAATGTCACCCAAATCCCCCCCCACCCCCCCAAAAAAAACCAGAACATCAGTCAATATTTTAGTTCATGTGTCACAACCATGCTGTTACTGGGCTGGTTTAACCAGCTTCTTTGGTGTTTATATAGTCATATTATGAAGGAAGTAAAAATAAATTAATTTACATGCATGAGGCAAGTCTCGACTGCTTTAACTTGAAGAACAAGGTAAAAATGAAAACATCATCTTTAGCTTTGGTTAAAAGTTTTAAAAAATATTTTTTCAGATCTGTGCATGTTTTTAAAGACATCCTCACATTTTGAGCCTTTTTCACATTTTGATCCTGTTAGTGGTATTGTTATTTCACAATCTTAAAGTTACTGTTTTTAAATCCTGACTGAATTACTTTCAGTGTGGAGTTTGCATGTTCTGTTCTCGTAAGCATTGTTCCTCAATTATCACAAATACACGTTTGAAAGCTCAATTGGAGAGTTATGACTGGCCCTGTGTGTTTGAGTGTGCACTGTGATGGGCAGGTGTTCAAACCTTTTAACTGCTTTAAGCTAGATCTAGCTATTCTGTTTAGTTCATGAGTGCGTTGTCCCACAGTCATGCAATACAGTATTCTAAATAATCACACAGTATATTACCTCTACTTTTTCATTTTCTTTTTGCAGTAACCAGTGTGTTATTGCACTCTTATACAAAGAAAGTGATTAATAACCTTTTAAAGCTTTTTTTATAAAGTATTACATATTTTTATTAATTAACATATTGTCTCTTTCTGCTGTTATGTGCCAAAAGCCCAGTTTATGATAGGCTGTGATTTTTCAGTATCATAGATGTGAAGTAAAAGAACTGAATAGCAGTGACTGAGCTTCACCTATATTTTAAAGACAGTTTTGTAGGCCCCTCATTCTAATTAAAGATGGAGCAGTGGCTGAAACATTGTGCTTTGAAAGGGGTGTACTCTTACTTATTTTTTCATGTGAACAATTTTGTAACCATTGATTTATACGTTTGGGTCATATACTGAAATCACTTAAAATGTGGGGTTGGTTGCTTCATTAATTGTTTAAGTAATACATGTACTTTTCCCACCCTGTTTTATGATTTGTATTATAGTTTGCATGACTGGTCTTCTCTGTTATATTTTGTAGTATTTTACACTTGCTAGGATTCACCTAGCGAACCTGTGTGATATATTTTTTTGCAGCAGGCTTGACTTGGTAGGATTCGTACCTGCTTTTCTATTATTTTCAGTGTGTTCTGCTTGCTAAAAAGCCTCACTTAAAAAAAAAAAAAAAAAAAACCCTGCAGTGCTCTGTGCTTGGAGAGATTTAATCCCTTATGTTAATGTTTCAGTTTTTGCTGTGTGATGTATAGTGAGGTTGGTTGGTGATTGTTGGGTTCTGTCAAATTTATATTTTTGAATTTTTCTCAGTTGCTTAAATGCAATTCCTGAAACTTTGTTTAGATTCTCAAAACTTGCAAGTGCAATCCACATACCCAATTGTACAGGGTTTCATTTGCTTCTGCCGCCATCACTCTGCACTAGACACAAATACAAAGCAGTTTACATAACTATCTCTTATTTCACTACTTTCTGAAATTACTCTCAGAAATACTGAAAGGATAGACATTACTCTATGGCACTACCTGTAGTTTTTTCATTTGCAAAGGAACCCAGCGAAATTGCTTCACAGACATATAGTGCTTCTTCATGAATCTGCCCATGCTGGACAGACTCGCAAAGGTATTGTACTGAAGTTGGTGTCATTTGTACAACAGCACTCTGAATCTCCTGTAGTCTGATGGTATTGTTGACAATTTTAATGTCAAGTTCAGGTATAAATTCTGCTTGTCTGCTACCAGTGTGTGTCAGTGGTTTAGTTCCATAAATGGAAAAATAATTTGATTAGCAAAGTCCATCAATTATACAATAGATTCTGAGATGTTAGTCTTTGAGCAGGTTTACATGAATACAGTAATGCAAAATGTATGCCAATTTCCTAAACATCCATATTATTGAAGTCACTGAAGTCAAGTCAAGTCAAGTCAACTTTATTTATAAAGCACTTTACATACAACAGCCGCTGACCAAAGTGACATACTTAGACCATGGCTGTATATGTGCAATTAGTGTGGCCTAGAATTTCAACTGAAATATTCCAAGATAATTTTGCCTTACTCTCCCTAAAGCTCACTCCAACAACACATTAAGACACTTTTTGTTTTGCAAGGCCAGGTTCTTGCCCTGCTGTATTCTCAGCAACACAATGCACTGGGAACTTTGCGGCATATGTGCTTGTGAGAACTTATTATTCACAGTTTGCACATGTGAGATGAGGTTGACAGAACAAGTGGTTGGTTACTTTCAGCTGTGGAAAATTTACTGGAGAATTGACTCACTATAATCTCACATATCATACATGCTTGCAGTATTTTGCACAGTGAATATATTTTTAAAGGCATGAGAAAGTGATGGACTCAAACTGAACACAGTATAAGACATTTTGATTAGCAAGACTTGCTTGATTTTTGTGTCAAGTGTATGGTATTTGTGTATATGAAAATGTTGTGCTCTGTGTAGTATTGATAGGAAAAATTCGCCAAAGCGTTTTTCAGTGTATATTATGTGACCCTGTGTTAGGATATAGCGGGTTGGATGACGGATGGATGGATATTATGTGTTCACTGTTGACATTGTTAGCTCAATATTTTTCTGTAATTTTACTGTGCAGCCAGCTTAGGCAAATATTTTTTTCCAAGCTCTCCGTGATGCTTTACAAAGTTAGTGTGACATCACAGAACTGTAGCAGCCATGCGTAGAACTTTCGTGCATTCCTACTGTAAGATTTTTGCTGACATGGCTACCCCTGGTCACCAATGCACGCGACATTGTTGTACTATATTTTTCCCCACACTTTTTCTTCCATTCACGGTCATTTCAACCCCCACTTGACAGGGGTCGGTGAACTTAAAAAGGTAAAAATGGGTTCTAAAGCCACAAAGGTTTACCAGACCAAATTTACATCCAACATTTGTTTAAAAAAATAACCAAAAAAATTGAAGTATACTTAGGAGTATGGCAATCTACTGCAGCATTCAATGGCTAATTATGCATGCAAATTAGCCATGTGCCCAGCTCCAATCTCAAAACAAACCTCAAAAAAGCCTTATCCCTTCCCTTATCAAAAACAAAGGAAATGCTGTGAAATATTAAAAACTAAATATTTATTACTGTTTACAAGGTGTTTAAGTGTGAAGTATCTGCACAGATACATGGGTAACAAAAAAGAAATTGCTGCAATGCCTGGAGTTGAGACTTTAAACAATAGGACGACAGTCCAATGTCACCAATTCATGGCACAACCAATGTCTACCCCAAAATTGTAACTCTGTGAGTATAATGATGTATATTATATTTGCTTATTGCTATTTTGTGGCCATTTGTTATATTTAGCTTGTGGAATTTGTTCCATCTGCATCTTTCACTATTTGAGGAACAGTGACACTGCTGCCTTACATTTTTGGGCACAATAATTGGTTCTGCATAGTTGATAGACTTTTTCCTAGCCCTTAGGGACACTTAAAGTTCTATGCATCATTATAATCCACTCAAAACAAGCTTAATTGCTACTTCCCTATTGACCCTAATGCGTTTTGGGGAGTTTGGTTTGTGAACATTTCCATGATTTTACCAAACTTAAGGCAAAGCAAATTCACATGGGTTCGCTCATCACTAGTTCTGTGTGAAAGCAATCCGAGATTATTCAGTACATATAGTGTTTTGTCATAAATGCATTAATAATGTAGGATTTTGTATTTTTGACAGACTCTTTTGTGAATGCAGGTAATCATTTGAGGACTTCGTTTAAGCAGCTAAGAAAAATGGTAAATGTGATAAGGTTATATATATTTGTATATATCTTTGTATATTTCTTGGACTGCATGAAGCTTGCTTAGATATGGTCTCTTTTTATATTGTCTTGTCTATGATGCTTGGCATGAAGAGAGTCACTACTTTTTATATTCTTTGCTATGTGCTTTTCTTTTGTTTAATATTTGGTTATATTAGGCCTCCATGTTTTCTCAGTATAATTCAGTTTCTTGGATTACTCCCTACATAGACACACACACTTTGTTTCTTATCAGATGGTACAGTTTCACTTTCTGTAATGTAAAATGATTGTTGACATTAGGTTTCTTATCTTATCACTTCTAGACTTTTAGAATGTGTTTTCTGGAGTGCCTGATAGTTTATGGGTTTGACATCTCTTTTGTATTTTGTGAACTGTGTGATGCTTAGTGGGGTTGGTCTTCCTTTTTGTATTTTGTAGACTATGCACTGTTTAATAAGATTGGTGCAACTTTTGTATTTTTTTGATTTGTGATGCTTAGTGGTTGTCACTCCCTCTTTCTCTTTTCTGTATCACTTTGTGTTTTGGCACGATGGGACCTCCTTTTTGTCAGTTGTATTTGAGGTAGATGAGATGGATCCTGCTGTGCTCTTTGATGGAATGTGCCACAGATCAGTGCAGAAATCCTCACAGACTTGTAGCTGAGAAATATTAAGGAGAAACTAGTCCATATTTGTGTTTAATAAAAAGAAACAGCTAGATTAAGAATTTATCTCTGGTTTTCTGTTAGGGAGCTGGAGGTATTATTATGCTAAAAGATTTTGAATCATAAAGAAAAATTTGAATATGACAACTGATAAGCATGCAAGTAAGTGCAGATATTACTGTCTGGCTGGACAGTTTTTGTTTAATGTAATGGCAGAAATTGTAAAGGAAACCTTTTGAAATGTATGCCACAATATTTTTATCACTAATATTATTATATAATATATCACAATTTATTGTTTTATAGTACCTTGTATAGAGAATTATATTTGAAACCTCTTCCCAAAGCAAAAGCAGCATCACACATTATTGACCGATAACTTTAACTCCACTCATTCATCATAGGGTGTGATTTTTTCTTTTATTAAAGACTCTAGTCACACACCCTACTGAAGAGTGTTTTTGTTTTTTCTGACTGTTATTGGTGCACAGTAGTTAGTAGTTAGTACATCAGTAGTAACTAAAAGTCTTTGCCAAAAATCATGAGTGTAGGCCTAAAGACATACCTTTGCCATAACCATGGTTGTGCACATATTTGCAAATGCAACATGTTTGCATTAATCTCTAGCTTTTGAAACTGTTTGCTGCAGATTCAGATGTCCCATGTGTTGTATTTGAAATGTTAAGGTTGTCATCAGTACCAGAGTGAAGTAAGGTGAACTTGTAGTTGCAGTAGAAGTGCAGGTTTAATTCTTACATAGCATATTGTTCTTTTTGGTCATTCATTTAAAGTCTAAAGTATCAACAATTTATGCAGGACTGGGGTTGTGACATCTACCTACATCTCGTCTTGACTTCTCAGTTACTTCACAGACTACAGTTTTCTCATTTTATACTTCGCAAATACACCATATTTCTTCCCATGGCTGCAGTAATTCCTGTAAATAGTGTTTGCACAGTTTTGTCTTTCAAATTATTTTAGTAATTAAAATTACCGGTAAGTCAAATTTTCAATGTTTTACATTTTGAAATTGTAGGAATTTTCCAAAGATTAATGCACATGTTCTAATATGGCAGTATTATTTGTACAACATATTACTAATTATGTTGAGTTACCTTCTAGCAATCTGCTTTCAGTTTGATGACATTATAACAAATTGTTAAAGACCCTGGTTTTATGCCTTCTGTAAATTTAGATGGAGGAGACTGCTAAAGAAAATAGCCTGTACAGAAATGTCCTTTTAAAATGTTTGCTATTTTAGGTAAATGTCTTTGCAAATCTAATGTTTCAATTCAATAATACTGTTAAATTGGATGTTAAATCAATTAGACTTTTCAGACATTTTAGGTGACCTTGAAAATTAGGAATTTGAAGAGAAAAATGTGATGTATTAACAGTTGAAATAAGAGATATAAAAATGGTTTGGCATCTTGACAGAAGCCTTGGTATGTGTTAAAATAGCCCCATATGTTGAGAAGGGTAAACTTTCTCTTCAAGTATTTTAGTGCATTGTTCGGGTCCTCATTAGTTCTGATATTGTTAGCAAATTTTGTTTTGCATTTTGTGACATTTCTCACTTTCATCTGTGTGGTTTTAAATAAAGGAAGATTGAAAATCCACAAATGGAACTAATAGTTTTGAAATGCATATTATAATTTGTTAATAGTGATTGCTTAAGCTATGTGGTGCTCTCAGATTTCTGATTGTGTGTTTTGCACTCCCTACATTTATCCATAACTCATAAATGCACTTTTCAATAAGATATTGTTTTTATTACTTCTTTTATGTGTATAGTGGTGATCTGCAGGAATCCTTTAGAATTCCAGCAGTTTCGGTCTTTTTGTAGAATTTAAAACATCCATTTTCAAACAGACTGTAATTTGGCCTAGTATGATTGAGTGTTTCACACAGATGAACTAGAATTACTTCTGTAGTAGGCAACAGCTCCCATCAACCTGTAATGGATAAAGGCAGCCAAAGAAACTCAGTGCATTGACAATTTCAGAGTACTAGGGGCACAACAATATTTTCTGACTATTATTATTACTCAAGCCTGTAAAAGCTATAGCTCATTCTGGCCTGCTTTAGTTGGAGGACCTATTAATTAATTCCTTATTTACTGAGCAAACAAGTCAGGGTAGGGATCTGTTGCGTTTGTGGCATTGCATATGTCCGCACTCATGTAAGCCTCTTCATTGAATTTCACTTCCTGTCACAATGCCTGGAATATTTAATTGCATTTTGTGTTCACTCTTCAGATGAGATGGAGTCCTACAAATATGTGAAGATGATTGTACTTTTAGTTTGCTTATGTAAACAGTAACTGTGCTTTCCAGAAAGTCTTTGCCTACTCGTATAGCTTTTTACGATAGAGCTAAATGTAAATCATACTAAGTAACAAACTTTTTATTGTTTTTTGCCAGGTTACACATTGAGGACATACATTTTTCAGAGGCCTAAGGTGTAAAACTGGTTTATCCAAATTGTATTTTTGTATGTTGTCTTATATGGCAAATACAGACTTCTCTAAACCCAAAGAAACTAGTGCAGATAAGCAAGGTACATATTTATGATGATACACTGAGCCATGCATGGGATTTTGATCTGTCACTTGTGGTTCCAAGACTTAATGCCTCAGCATTTCAATCTCTGTTTTCCTATGCCATAGTGTTCCATTTGGTTAGTTTACTTCCTGCGCTACTGCTATTCGTTGTGCAACTAGAAACAAATGTAAGCAAACTAACTTTACAAAAGCTAACAGTGTTTCACTAAAATGATTACTCATTGGTGAAATAGTGATGTAGTAGTGAGTGCTGTTGCCTCATAGCTCCAGAAGACTGGATTTGAGTCACCTCCTGTTTATTGTCAGTGTAGAGTTTACTTGACCTGTTTATGTGTACATGGATTTTTTTACAGGCACTCCAATGTAATACCCATTAAAGTTAGTGATCAGTCTTATGCTTACTGTTCTGGTAATGGTCACAAGCTGTTTTACTGTAGAAGATGTTTGCTGATAGTGCTGGCAGGATAGTGACCCCCTGTTCCATACTGGTATTTTCTTTGTTCCCTGTTATAGTGGAGAAATATAGTTGTGTCATTCTTTTTCGCACAGGAGTATTCAACGTTTCTTTAAAGTCTGCAAAATTTTTCTGTCATTGGTGTCATTATGTATTGGTTCTTCAGTATATCATGAGACAGTGAATAACCTTACTATTTTATAATTTCTGTCCAGTTTGTTATATAGTACAAGTAAAGAGAGAATTAAATACGGGATGAGAGTTTATATGTAAATATGTGTGTGTGTGTGTGTGTGTGTGTGTGTGTGTGTGTGTGTGTGTGTGTGTGTGTGTGTGTGTGTGTGTGTGTGTGTGTATGTACAGTATATGGATGTATATATGAATCTGTGAAAATCCGGGGCATCAATTACACCCGCATGGTAGGAGCTGCCACCCTCTAGTGGTTCTTGACATCCCACATTTGCATACAGTACACCCCCAAAATTCGCAGAGGTTACGTTCCTAGAGCACCCATGAATTGTGAAAAACTGTGACTTTTGGATGTGGTTAAAAAATTTCTTTTAAATGCATATTTTTATAGTTTAAACTCTTAAGTACAGTAGGCCCCCAAAGCACTTTAATTTTGTTGCAAACTCAGCTTAATACATTACATAAAAAAATTACCTTAATACATGTATGAATGTAAAGGTAAACCCGTATACTGTACTGTACTGCTATGTCTCCCGCGGTGCTAGAATGTAAAATACCGATGTTACCGCTATACGTACTGTAATTCATGCAAGCGCGTTTTCTTTGTTATAAGTAGAGTAAATACATAGTAATTTAATTTAATTAAAATACAGTAAAATGTATGGGTACTCACTCTTATGCTTCCTTACATTATTGATGATGATGATGATGATGAAGTAGCTGTGCAGTACGATGCATAGGATTTAAAACTCCTCGGGTGGCACCTCTTCTTCAGGTGTTTCAGGAGAAGTCGTATCTTTGGACGGGGCTTCTTCTGGTGGGGTTTCGTGCTGGCTTTTCTTTATAGGTTTCAGAAACATTGTGATGGGAAGTTGCTACATTGTCTCCTGTAGCGAACTGCTGGTACAATTTTCGTGCTTTCTCACGGATGATGTTACCATCCAAGGGGATGTTCTTCTTCCTGCAGTCGGTGATCCACAATGCCAAGGCAGATTCCATCATGACAATATTTTAATACCTTGCAGTCGTTACCCTTTTGGTACTATCACAGAAACTTACAGATACGGTACTCCAGATCGCTGCTTCGTTCTTCTTTATGTAGCGTGCGGTGCTTTCATTAATGCCATAGTGGCGTGCTACTGCAGCATAACTTTTTAGTTCCTGGAGCAAATCCAGTAGTTCAACCTTCTCCTGGAGTGTTTTAAACTTCTTCTGCATTTTTAGGCTCAGTGCCAGAAGCCTTAGAAGGTGCAGAGCGTTTCGGTGACATCTTATGTGTTTAAGAATAACAAAATTAATACAATAACAAAGTGGAAAACACGAGGACATTCAGCTGGAGACACGTCACAGGGCAGCAGTCAATCAGCGGCAAGGAGAAATGAAAAACGCTCTCGGATTGGCTACTTCCACCATCCCAACCGTGTTTCCCTCAGCGGTTGCTTCCTGTTCTCTCTACAGCACAGTATTGCTATGAAAAAAGCCATAAAAAATTGAGGAGGATATTTGCGCTTTCCGCTAACAATTATTAGATAGGTTCTAAGGAAAAATCCGCAAACAACCGAGTCCGCGAACCCTGAACCGCGACTTCGCGGGGATCTACTGTACACAGTTGTACTTCTGGTGCAACTTTTTCTGCATGATATTTCTCACCTGGTGTCACTCCTGCCTCTGGCTTCTTCTTGCCAGATAGGCATCCCCTCACGGTAGTGATATCTTTATTTTATGCTTGCATGGTGAAACTATAGAAAAGAGCCCCTGAAAGTTCTTCCTGATTTGCCTTTTTCTGTGTCCCATCTTCCATATTTGATCTTGTCTCTCTCTCTCTCTCTCTCTCTGTGTCTATTCTGTGTTTTCAGAACCCCATAATGATTATTAGCGTAAGGAACCTCCAGTGCTAGAAAATGAATATCAAAGTCTGAGGTTAGCAATAGGAAAAAGTTTAAGTTAATGTCATGTCTAAATTGTCATTCTTGCTGTCTTCTTAGGTGGGAAAGGTTTATTAACAGCCACAATATTTTCAGACTCATTTGTGTTTTCTTCAAGTTCTATTCTGTGTGTGAATTGTGTATAAAGCAGTTACTGTAAATCTGTACATTTAATATTTTATTTAATTTTTATTTATTTATTTTTTACTCATACACTCATTGCATTGTAAATAATTCTATTGCCTTTTGTTTTCTGCCCATGCTAATTCATAATGACTCCAGCTGTACACATTTTTCATCTGGAGACAACAGCCCCGTGTCCCGTTCCCCCCCCCCCCCCCTTTTTTTTTTTCTTCTACTGAAGGCTGAGGCCAGGAGGCAGTTGAATCCACAAGAGACCGTAATTCTTTAGTTGTCCTGGATACATGACATAACAGAGCGTGGTAATCAAATCTGGGCGGCTTGTGCTGAATTTGGGATGCAAATTTTGACCTCATGTCTGGATGGCTAGAAGACCCCTTTAGAAGGTGGGAGGGAAAAGGCTGATCCATGAAGTGTGAACCACTGAGAGTGGATTGGGGCCTGAGTGGAGCGTGGCCTATGGGATGCACACCCAACACCCTGCCTCCTGCTGGTTCTTTAGTGGCCTCCACATTTGCCCATGTGCTATATATTCATCTCAGACTCTTTGCTTAAGTCTTTTAAGCCCCTTTTTACAAGATTAAACACCAAAGGCATACCATTAGACACTGCATGCTATTCAAAAGGATGCTAATGCTCTCCTTTTCTTAATTAAGAGGAAAGCCCTGCCCAGTGTCTCCACAACAATGCTGCTTTATGAAATAACGTACAAACTCAAGAAAGCATTTGTTTTTAATTTGAATCCTGCCATTGTAGTGTAACGGGTTTGGAGCAGCCCACGAGTGAGCACAGAAAGAAGAGAAAGGCCATTCACAAAACTTGCATGGGCCATTGTACAGTTGTGAATAGTTGTAATTGGCTGAAATGAATGTGTGTCTTTACTCTTGAAGGTTGTGTGTGAATGTATATGCTGATCTTAACATTTAATTCTATAAATACATATGTATGCCCATGTACACATCTAATTTTTTGTATTTTCTTAACTGCTCATGGCATAATGATGCATTTCTTTTAATGTGCATTGGAGGATAATGTGTGTACTCATTTTTTTGACTGTATGATAATAACATTTGTTTTATAAACTAGAATTGTTTCCTGTTATAAACAAAACATAACTAAATAAACCAATGTAATAAATATCAGTACTATTACCTAGTATGAATATTGTATTTGAAAGACTGCTGTCAGTATTGTTAGCAATACCAAGGATTTTCCAACCAGACGTGTGTCCAGTGACAAACAAATTTGAAAAATCACTAGACATGTCACTCTGAATTGTTCAGAGAAAGAAAGGATGCATGATGGTAAACAAGCAGTTTTACAAATAACCTTATAGATCATATTGTTAATATTTGATGTCTAAATTTACTTTCAAAGAGCCAAGAGAAATCTTAGGGGGAAAAAAGGTAAATATATTATTAAAGTAGTTTTCTACTTAAAATCCCTGCAGTAATTACAGTTATAATTATACAATAACAAAAAGGACATACAACTAAAGTACAAAATGTAAAGCTAAAATGTGAAAAGAAAACTACTATGCAATTAAAAAATGCTAATAAAGTTTCTTGGTGTTCCCGAGTTTAGTTGCCAACTTCTAAATTGATCTTGAGATTTTAGCTAAACCATTAAGTACATTTTAATAGTTGTATCTATTTACTTCGTCAGTGCCTCCTCTTTGACCAAGAAAGCATAGCAGCATCTCCAGTTTTTGTGCTGGCTAGAGAGGGCAAGCCTTCCACGTGATATCTTCATCATCTTCTTTAGGGAAACCATTGAAATAGTCTTGAACAGTTGCATCAGTGTCTGGTATGTGAACTTTAACACATCTGATCACAAGTCCGTACAAAGATCAGTTGTGGTGCACATTGCAGAGACCATCATGGATATGATCACAAAGCAATATATCCATAAGGCCCCCAGCATTGTGGGGAATCCCTCCCACAGTCTCTTTTCCCTCCTTTCAACTGTCAGAAGATATCAGAGTCTGAACCAACACTACCAGACAGAACAACAGCATCCTCCCACATGCTGTCGGGCTTCTGAACACTCTGTTACCCTCTGTTCCCTCATGTGAGTCCTTATCATAGGCTCATATCTAATTGCAGTTCTTGTTTGAATTCCTTGTCCATAGTACATCTCCAATCATCATGGATTGCTGCTTGTCAATATGATGATGATTTGTACAGCTGTTGTTCCTTGTTCTATATTAGGTAAAATAGGCAAAATTAGCCAACCCTCCATGTTGTTATATTGTCACATATGGCCCAGGGAAACATAATTTCATACTACTATATAATGTACCAAGGTATGTGTGCTATGGTTTAACAGTTAACCCACCCAACCTGACATAATCAAATACCTTTTTAAATGAATATGTATTTTTTTTCAAAACAAACTCCAAACATTGTAGAAATGGTAGCAAAATGCAGTAGCTAAAACTGTTGTCATGAAAAACAAAAGAACTTTTTGTATCTCATGCACATTATGAAAATCTGGCAAATATAATTTGTATGCAAAGCCAGAAGTAGCTCCTACCTCAGTGGTAGGTAACTTTTTTTTCTTTTTTTTTTTTTTAAGTGACTAGTGCAATATACAGTACCGGTCAAAAGTTTTAGAACACCTCAGTTTTTCTAGTCTTTTTTTCCCAGTTTAGTCTGATTTAGGTCATACATTGCATTTCAACAATCAATCTAAGCCTAGGTCCCTAGACCGAGTGTGTTAATATTGAGTTTTACAGACAGACATTAGAGAGTGGCAGGGGGTGCCACAAAGCTTAATATGTAGCTAGTAAGAGACTTTGAAATAGTGAAAAGTTCAAGTTCATCAAATCCCTGTTGTCTCATAGGTTTACTTGGTTTAAATATAGTTGCTATTAAAACAGTCATATATACTGTATTTAGAAACAGGATAAGTATATTTTGGTGTGAATCAGTTGAGCAAATGATCAGCATTCCCATGCTTGTATAATTGTCAATAACATGTTTAGAAAAGAGTGCCATCTTGGGGGTGTGACACAGGTAAGATCATAAAGTACAACATACTTGTAACCAAGAAATTTTAAAAGTAGTTTTAATTTTCATTTGGGTTTAACTAAAGGTCCAGTGGATTTGGTTCCTGACACAAAAGACATCACTCACTCTATTCATGTCTTTTGTTACCTGTTCAACCAGAGTTTTTCTTTTTCATTCACTTCAGTGTGGCAATTTGTTCTGAAAGTGTATCATTGCATGTGTTACAGTTTTTATATAATCAATATCAAGTTATTTTGTTTAACAGCCCACTGATACCCTAAAAACCTAGGAAAAAATGAAAGTTGCATAAAAATAGTAACGTGTATCCATTAAGCCCCCTGTGTCTTTTATGTGGTACCATTTTTGACACCCAGCATCTTACTGTTTAAAGTATGATAATTAGGATGCATTCCAAAAGGGTTGCTTAGAGTAAGTGAGTTGCTTTTTTCACAAAGGATGTCTTTTTGGTGACGTTTACACTTGTAATACTCTGGACTTATTTCATTAACCAGTGGACCAGGTAGTATTTCACTGCATATAAAGTTTATACAGTTACAGAGTAGGGAATGATTACATGCAATTAAATAATGTTAAACTATTGTTTTTCTGTTTCATTCTATGGTTATTCAAAGTTTCTGAATAGTGTAAAGATCTTGGACAATTGCTTAGGTACCTCTGACTATGCACTGCATATTGAACTGGGAGTAGCTTGGCAGTGATGTAGCTTAGATGCAGCAGATTTTACACCTTAAACTTGTTTATGAACTTTAGGCCTTCAACGGTTTAAATTCTGAATTGTTCATTACTTTTTACCTCTTATATTAACACATTTAAAACTTTCTATAGTGAAATGAGCCAGCCTATAGTGGCCTATAAGTTGCATCCCATTTCTATGATCTTCACAGATTTACAGTGCATTGCTCTAGCAATATTGCTAACTGAAGTAGCCGTTGTGCATGGACTGTGCTCACTTGTAATACAAGCCTTTTGGAAAAGTTCGTTCACAGTCAAGTGTCTATACAGGTAAGTCTTTGAAGAAGAGAACATAGTTTTAGTTGATAATGTACTGAGAAATAATAAGCCAATTCACAGCTTATAAAATTCCTGGGAATCCTACTGCAATTCACATTTAGGCATATTCCACTAGCGATGGCTCTAAACCATTCAAATGTTTTGTAGAGCTCCTTGACCAATGGCCAAGATCAACGTAGAAGTGATTTTCTGCCAAAACATACTTCCCACCACTTGCTCATTTTTCATTGTGCCAATGCGTCCCTCAAGTCTTTTGCATTATCATTATCAGTCCGAACATGTACTTAATTCATTTTCAAGAAAGTTCAATGCATACCTCTAATTCTGACACATTGATTTGGGTATACTGTATTAAACAATTGTCATATTTTATGTTTTATACTGAATCATCAGACAGCATACCCGAGATCCCATGTCTTAATGCATCAGTACATTTAAGACATGGAATGGTGAATTTTTTGCATTAGAATGCAAAATATTTTGTTAAATTCTTAGATTCCACAGTTTGTGTAGCATTATTCTTCATATGTTTGTGACAAACGTTAGTTTGGTAGGCACTAAATAAAATCATAATTTGCTTAACAAAGACTTCTTTGTTAAAGAGTTTTAAAGTACTAAATTGAACTTTCTATTCAGCAAACTTGTGAAATTCAACTGTAAATGAATATCTTAGGTAGAAATGACTTCAGCAACCCTTTAGTCAGTTTGTACTGAAGTTAATTACAGTTGAGATCACTTTTAGCTTCATACATCATCTTCCACCTACAAATGTCCAGTTGTGATAGTGTGCACGCATTGTCCTTATAGCATAAGAGGAAATGCTGTATCTTTTATATTTTGCACTCAGGAAACTTGACAAAAGGATGCTGTTGTCAGATTATCAAAGAAGTCAATTGTAAGTGGCTGCTGCATTTGACACATCTGATCATTTGTATACTAACAGCCCTTTCTGTGGGATCACTGAATTACATTTCTAACATTAAATTTATGTCTTTCTTTATTAATCAGGTTGCTGTAATTGGACAGATACTTCAAGTTTAGTGTTTTTGTGTAATCCTTGGCCTGTGCTATGTCAAACCAACTCAGACAAAAAGTACATCATTGTTAAATGCATGCTTACTGCCTGCCTGTCAGTTTTAGTCATTAGAATAAGTCAAAGGTTTGGCCCAAGGTGAAGCTATAGGTTTTAGGTAATGAGAGTAACACTAGCATGATTCAAATAAAACAGCTATTATTTATTATTCCCTTCATTTCTTTTTGCCATTTCCTTGTGCCATTAATCCACAAACCCATGATGGTAGCCCATCTGACCAACCCCATGGATATTAAAACAAACTAACTAACCCGTAGCGTAGCATACGCCGCATAATTATGTATTGATGGGTGAACACTTCCTGAAAGACACAGTTGTCCAAATGGGGTGGGTTTGAGGATACAACTGTAGGTGAATGAAAAGATGGAACTCTGAAGAGGGCAACATACAATTGTCCGTGACTGACAATTGGAGGACCACCGTTGCACGCTCATTCAGCGATTCACATCCGCGACAAACACACTGTTTTACACGCTGCATACAGCGATTCACATCCGCGACAAACATGATTTTTCTTAGATGGTCCTGTCGCGTCCACCCTCGCACTCGAAGCGTACACACTGCCTGGTCATGTGCCCGCTCGCAAAAGCAACTGACAGAGACCCGCCCACCAACTGTAAGACCATGGGATACCCCTCGCAAACTGTTTTACACGCTGCATACAGTGATTCACATCGAAGCATACACACTGCCTGGTCACGTGCCCGGTTGCAAGAGCAACTTATGGAGACCCGCCCACCAACTCTAAGACCATGGGATACCTCTAGCAAACTGTTTTACACGCTGCATACAGCGATTCACATCCGAGACAAACAAACTGTTTTACACGCTGCATACAGAGATTCACATCCGCGACAAACATGCCTCTTCTTAGATGGTCCGGCCGCGTCCACCCTCGTTCTCGAAGCATACACACCGCCTGGTCATGTGCCCGCTCGTAAGAGCAACTCACGGAGACCCGCCCACCAACTCTTAGACCATGGCGTGTAAAACAGTTTGCGATGGTGGACGCGGTCATGCGTTGTAACTGAAAAGAATAATGAAAAGACATGGCTCGGAGGTGCATGTGGAGTGTAGTAGAGACGAATGCGAATGACGCCCTGTTTTGTGAGTTGCTGCGTCCGAGTTGGTGGGCATGGCTCTGCGAGTTGTCGTCGTATCCAATGGTCTTAGAGTTGGTGGGTGTGGCTCTGTCCTGCGTGCTTCATGGGTGTCTTGCTTGCGCTGGCGGCTGCTTAGTGAATTATATATATAGATAAGCATTTACCCAGCTAAATAAACATTATTTGAACTTGGGAGACTGTTATTACTGTTAACTGTAGGACTATGATGGCATTGTAATGCTTGTAACAGGCTCACAGTGAGTCTGGTTATACCAGTTTTTTCTGCTTGATAAAACATGTCTATGAAAAGCTCAACCACATTTTCTTAATTATGTGCACCTATTACTTAAACTGTTCAGCTCCAACTATAAATCTCATTTTAGTAAAATAATGGGAATAGGAGGCATTTAATATTGAACCACCACCACCATTGATTTCACTTTAAGGGGATTAGAGAGGGAACAAGCCAGATGTTTGTGTATATGCTTTCTTTATGACAGCTTTCAGAAATGTTACTTGTCAACACTTCTAACCATGAAAAAAACTGAATGAAAAGAGGATCTCTAAGGTCAAAACCTAATTTTATTGCTCTCAGAAAGCACTCGTTTTCCCCTTTGTTGCTACTGCTGATCTTGCTTTCCAAAGTCCCTCTTGCCTGTTTGTTTGTTAAGTATTTAAGTCTTCCCAACATTTAAATTCAGATCAAAGATTAGTTACTTGGGGCCAGAGTTTATGCAGATATACATAGATGGATTTTGTTTAGACTGATTAGGGTAAACTTTTTCATGTATTACACAATGAATGGACAAAAACAAGTTACAGGCTCATCTATAACAGAAAGTGTCATTTCTCTGGTCATCAGTTAACTGGAGTATTCACTTGCAGCAGGTGTTTGTATGTTCATTGCAATAAGCTGTATTACTCAATTTTGAAAGTATTTTCATTTTTAAAGGTAATATGTCCAAAACCTATCTAGGATCATATCCAAGTAAGGACCAGCCTGAATGGAAGAACAGCCCTTGTTACTATACTCCTACACACTTACACACTTAATCCTAATTTGCACTTTATTTGGCCTTTTGAGAAAATTATTACGTAGAGAATATACATACTCCATAAAGTGTCCTAACTGGAGCTAAATCTGAGGCATCCGCTCTCAATGTGGTATAACCATACTCTCCATTTTTCTTTTTTATTAGTTTCAGTTTTATCCTAAAATAAAAGTCTATCTTGTGTGTCATGCATGAGCCTAAAAAAGTGCTTTCACCGTTTTCAAAGAACCAAAAAAGTGTGGGGGGAGATGAACATATGGTTTTCAATTATTTATCAGTGGTGTTTGCTGTAATGTATATTTTATAACGTCTGCCCCTGATCTTTGTTTACAGTAAATGAAAAAGCAGGCTTTGTTTTTTAGAACAATATGCATTTGCCAGACTAATTGCTTGTAAGTGCCTGGCCTAAATATGCATTTTACCCCTGTTGTCAATCTTTCATGCGTGCACACAAATAAACCTAAAAAATAAAGTAGATTGCATATGACAGACAACACAGTTTCTTACCCATTTTTGTGTAAAAAAAAAAAAAAAAAAAAATGTGATCAATTGTCTTTTACTGTGTTGCATGCTCCTCACCTCCGTCAAAGTCAAGAATCTTGATGGAAAACAAACACACTGAAAATTGCAGCAAAGGAAAAATGTTTTGTACCTCTTCCATTTTTGTGCAGTATAGGTTAATTTTCAAGTGGCAGAAAAAAGTGCAGGAAACATTCTATGTATTGTCAAGAAATAATAAATAAACTTGCATGAAAATGTTAAGGAAAACTGCTAGGATATTGGAATCTAGTGGTAAATCTGAGATCTGTTTTCTCATTCAAAGGCAAGATTAATCTTTTGTTCTTTGTTACCATTTCTGAAACTTTGTCAGCTTTTGTCTGGGGGTTTTGATGGAATGCTCATGGTGCTAACATACAGTAGATCCCTTCCCCTTGTATTACAGTCATATTTTAACTCTTTCTGTAGGTTTATATTTAACATTTTTTTGAAAGCCTGTTTAAATGTAAAACTTGAATGATGTTTTGCTCATAGGTTTAATTGCCAACTAAAATGTTCATGATATTGTTGTGATTTTCAGTTTTCTCTTTAGTGCAATATTAAAACTCAAGGACTACGACTGAACAAATTTAAGTAACTTTTGGGTTTAATGATAAAAGCACAAATCATTAAGTTTCTTGTCTAGTTTTCTGCTATTCAGGGCACTATTCTGTACCCTGGAAAATTCTGCACCCACATATTCCAAAATTAGGTTGTGGGGTTCCAACCAACAGTGTAATGCAAACAGTACTTGTGTTAAAGAGAATCTTGTTCATTACAGGAAATTATAAATGGTGAAATAACAAAAATGTGGAATTGTCCCAAAAGGTTTCCTGTTGGCTAAAGTGATTACAGCTCACCATTGATAAATTAATGAGTTTGTGGCACCACAGTAATGCAACAGGGAGTAGTATTACAGCCTCATAGTACTTAGACACTCCTAATTTTTTGTGTGTGTTCTCATTGTTTTCATGTGGGTTTCCTCCACAATCCAAACACATGCTTTTTTCCCAGTGGCTCCAATGGCAAATCGTTCCTGCTTAAAAAAAGCTTCCTGACCCTGACGAGGAAAAGTTAAAAATAGGCGGGTGGATGAATGAATGGGTAACCTAATGACCTTCTGCTTTAAGGAAGTTTTAAGTTTATATGTGGAGCAACATAAAGAATTTCATGTCCAGTGATGAACTTGATAGAAGTTATCACGGCACATACTCATTAGGAATGACTAATTTTTTTTTATCAAATTATCTTGTTAATTAGTGGGAAAAAAAAACGTGAAATTAAGTGTGTTTTTAGTTTATGCTCTAGTTTACCCACAAAACAACCAACCCCGTTCTGCCATATTCTGAAGCATAGGTTCTGAGTTGGGTTTAGGAGAAACATATTTTTCTGTTGCATGTACATGCTATATTGAGGTGTCATTACCATCAGGGACCAGCCAGTAAAAATATTGAACGGTAAATTCAAGTAGTACACAGCATAACCCAGGTCAGTACAACAGAATGTTAAGTGGGGGGACAGAGATGAGAATAAACCAAAACCAAAGGAATTGTGACTGTGGAACAGATTATCCAGTTTTGAAAGATGAAACCAAAGGGGATCTTCCGACAGAGAGTGGGTTATACATAGATGAATTAGACTCAGACATGTAATCTATTCCTTATTTGAACATGCATGCTCGTTCATTTAACCTACACTATTAACCTCTGTCCCAAACATAGTTTCATTAGACAATAAATGACACATTGTTTTTTCTGCAAATACAAATAACCATTATATTTACAGTAATGGCACTAAAAGAAAGTTTATTTTTTCCATAGGGCATCCTTTAACATGCTGCATATACTGTATGCATTTCCTCATCTCCATAAATGTGGCCAGATGATGGAGCTTTTTTGTTTTGTTGCTGTCATAGTAGTTAATTAAGCTTTCTGATGGACTCATTTCTCAGTACAGCCTGCTCAACTAAGTGAGCTGTTAATGGAAACCTTCTTTTAAGATGCATTTTCCTGTTATGATGGGAATCTGTGTAAATCGACCTTAATGGGCCACTTGCATGCAATGCTTGCTCCATTTACACAGGCAGCCTTTTGGGATCTACCCTTGATATTAAGTCCCATCAGCAGAATCCTGCTGTCAAATTTGAAAAGGGAAAGTGTAGCTGAGCAGTTCTATCTGCTGTCTGCATTTGATAAAAATAAAAAACACTGTAGAATGTATATCTGGACATCTTTTAAGGTTAAAATAATAATGAAAACAGAAAACGACACCTGTGGTCAGTCTTTTTTTCCATTCCCTTTTCTGCTATTTTTTGTGTAGACATTCCTGTGTAAATATTATTCTTTTTGCTTGTTGTGCAGTTTTGGATTTGATTTTGCAGTCAGTCCATTCCCTTATTCATTGGGGCATGACAACATAAGGCCATCCTGTTCACTTTAAACCTGCTTAACATGCACTGAAGTAGTACTTGGTAATAGATGTGCATTGACTAATTCAAGAAAGATCTGTCTGGCTATGGAAACAGACAGCCTTGCTTCCTAGAAATACAATATACTAATAATGAACACTTCAAAAGCTGTGCCAACTTTGTTTTCAACAATGTATAGGTTAACTAGTAAACTATGCCTAAGGAGTTATTATGAGACAGATTTTAACTTATCTGGTCATTCGCACTAAGGTCTAACTCTGAGGCATTCTGACCAAATAGTGAGCTGGCCTTCCTGACGCAAGATCCTACTATTTGTTGTAAAGCTTAGGTTTGGCTAGGAGGTAGTTCACACCATTTGGTTATCAATTGTGTCTTTGTGAGAAGGCTAGATGGTTTTGTGATAATTAAAAGGTTTTTCGGCTTTGTGTCTGTCAGAGCATGTCCGATCAGTCAAACTGATGTCGAAATACTTTCTTCTGAATTGAACTGTATATTTAAAATAATTTGTATCTCAGGACTGTTTCCACCATGGTTCGTGTTCATCTTTGGCATACATTGTGAAAATGTAAAATCATATGCTTGAGGAGTTTGAAAAGCTAGTAAAGAAGTTTTAACAATATTCATGTACTTTTGTATGATGTGCTCTTTTTGTTACAATTCTATGGTTGGCTCTGTGACCAAATTGTGTAGGTATTCAGTAGACTTTTAGTTTAAAATCATTTTTATCCTTTCAACCGACTCAACTTTGTAAATCTGGGAAAGACTCTTAATATTCAAGTGGTCCAGTTGTAAAAGTAACTATACCTCTGATTTCGTGTTGCATTAAACACAAGAGTAGCTAAATTAATACAAATGATACGAAAATTTCATTTTTACTAATGTTGAATTACATTTAAGGTGTATGCAGAACGAAACAAAAATATTAAGTGCTTTTTGTGATCTTGTGTTTCATAGCAAACTTTTCTTAGTCTGCTTCATATTTCATGTATACTGAACACATTTAATACAGCAAACACAAAAGAGACCTATAAGAGTATGCCTTTGACACTTGCTTCTCTTCTGAGGCATTTCATGTTATTAACTTGCATTCTTCTAGGAAAATGCAGAAACAGAAGTGTTTTATGGAGATATATTCAATCTTTTATCCCAGACCAACTGTCCAAAATGTACCCAGGTTGGTTTGGAATGTCAGTAAAGAGCTTAGAACAGGTTATATTAGTAGCTATGTAATGTGTTGTCTGAGAAATGGGAAATTATATACTTTATTAAAATAATGGCAACACTTTTTCTGAGTCTGCCTTTTGCACATTCTCTCCATGTCCCCTTGGATTTTCTACATGAACTGCATCTGCTCTGACATTCCAAAGATTTGCAGCTAAGGGTTACTTGTCATCTCTAAATTAGTCTTTTATGAAGACTTATAGGTGTATATGAGTGTTCCCAGTGTTTGTTGGCATTGTGTCTTGAGCTAGTATAGGGGACTAAGCAGGTTCAGAAAAAGGATAAATGAACAATTTGGATAAGAGTACAGTATAGCCAAAACATGATGGGGCATAATAATTGTAAAGCTAGTTGTCAGATTAACTGATTTCACAAAAGAGCTTCTTATTCAGAGGGCTGTAATATTATTATTTTTTTTTTATTAGTGTGAGTAATTTGGCTTGCTTTGACATTCCAAATATTTAAGTGAATTTTTTATTGTTTTAAGACATACTTATATACTCATTCGCTTTCACTCACTCACTCATATGTGTGCCAAAGTGCATAAGCTCTTCACATTGTTTGCTGATGGTATGTGATGCGGAGTATAAAAGGACAGGAGTTATCAGGGGAAGCTTAAAAAGTTCTCAGATGTCACTGTTCATATCATGCAGTATATTCTTGTGCGTGGGTAATTAAAATGATTTAGTGCAAACAAGGAATTGTTGCCACTATTTATTTGAACTGAAAAGCTAGTATATCTCTGGAAGCTACATTCATTTATTCCAGACTGCCCATCTCCTGGTATCTCCCCCATGCTCATATGGACATGTCATCCTGGCGGAGCTTGTCTAACTGTGCAACTTGAATCTGCTGGAGGAACCACCTCATGCTACCTGTAGTGACAAGAACAACGCAAAACTACAGAAGAATCGGTCAGAAAGGATAAGGAGAGAGCAATTGTCTGTGGGCACCACCTGCAAAACCATTCACTTTTTGGGGTTTGTCTTGCTGTTGCCTCTCCAGTGCACCTGTTGTCACTTTCATTTACACCAAAGCAGATGAAGCTGATGCACAATCGCCTTTTTTTTTGTCAGTTTATATCAACTGTATCCTTTTTGTCACTTCTCAGTAAACTGGACGACAGGTCAGGAATATCTCTGTCAAGCTTCACTTCCTCATGCATACCTTTGCTGGAAGCTAGTAACCAACTGGCGAGCCACTATGCCCAGATTTTGTATGGTATTGGCTGTGCATGCAGTTTAAAAAAAATGTTTTTTGTCAACATAAAAAGGCAGTTAATCAGCCGTATCTGACTCTCCTAATGTAATCAGATGTGCACTTTACTGCACTCATATTGCAATAAGGGCATCTAGTGGTAATGAAGCTGCATTTGTTAACTGTAACCAGTTACATTCCATTAATGCACAAGTCATCCAAGATTTGACTGGCAAACACTGTGTCTTGGTGGCCTGAGTCAACACGTGATTCATTTATTTTGAGGCAGAGTAGCTTTGGCAGACGTGATGGTGCTATACATGGTGGCTGGCTTGTTGGTAAGGTAACTGACTGAACCCTTAGTGTTTCATAAGATATGTGCTGTTCATTGTACCAGCAATCCCATCGTTACATATGACAGGTAATAGAAACAACCATTTCAGACAATGGTGCCTTACACCTTTCCCGAACCCCCAGAGCACAGAGGAGAGGTGCTATAATGTGTGATCTTATGCCCTCAGTTGTGGAACGCAGTCAGATACCCTTGAAGGCAGGATTGTGGGATCTGGACATGTCAGGAGGGAGAGGCTGCTTTACAAGCCAATGAAGTTCTGAAGTATTGTGACTGCATATGTACAGTATGAGATTGATTAGCATGTTCCATATATGGATTTTCAGAGCAGCATCCAAAGCATTTTCAGTTATGCATATATACAAGGTGATTTTGATTTATAAGCGGTAAATTGCTTAGAAATGTGTGTACGCTAGGTGTTATAAATCCACTATTTTTTTTGGTGTACACATTTTCCTGGTTTTTTTTTCGCTGCCGTGTGCATATTCACGCTGAAACCCACACAAAGTTTTATAAATGAAGCCCCTGTGGAGTGGAATGAACTACAAAGTGTTTATTTTCCCAGTTCAGACAGTTGTTGAGAAAACTCCCTGTATAGTAGGACAGTGAAATGAAAGAATACTGGAGGACCTGATTTAGTGTTGTACCAGTCCAGATGGCTGATAAGGCATGATGCTCTAATAAGTCTAACTCTTACAGGAGGTCAGGGGAATTCTTGTTTCCCTAAAGTATTGAATACTTGGGGCTCTTAGAAAGATCTCTAGACCAATGCCCCTCTTGCTGCTTCCTGGACATGCAGTATTGTTACTGGAAAAACTGGTCAATTTCTTAATAAGGCCTTTAAATACTGATTTAGGAAGCTTACAGTTGGGTGGATGAAGACAGCGGTCTGAGCCTGCACTTGCTGAAGGGCACTAACACAAATGAAGTAAATTGAATTGAAACATAGAAGGCAAGGAGTTAGAAGAGACCTGGAGGTAAGGGCAAATGATGATCAAGAATGGAAGTTGTTAGGTAGGCTGTAGGACAAAGGTATTGTTATCGACCCTGCTGTAAACTTGCCGTAAACTTGTCTAAGTATTCTCCATTATTCCTGGTTGTGTTACCTTAATGATTTAAATGGACTATGGGCTTGTCTGGTAGCTGATTGGGCCTGCAATGGCTTAAGAGCACCCTGATTGACCCTGACTGTTTTTGTATTTTGTAAAATTTGTCAAGAGATAATTAGTGTTTCATTTGATTACACACTATAATGGTTATTTTCTGTGAGTATGTAGCACCTTCTTGATCACTGGGGGTTGTTATACCTTTAAATTTGAAATGTATGTGTGGTGTAGTGGTTAAGGCTTTGGACTTCAATCCCCGAGGTTGTGAGTTTAAATCCCGCTGTTGACACTGTGTGACCTTTAGCAAGTCACTTGACCTGCCTCTACTCCCATTGAAAAACCAAAAGTAATGTAACCAATTGTATCATAAATGTTGTAAGTTGCCTTGGATAAAGTTGTCAGTCATATAAATAAAGGAAAATTTATTTAGAAGACACTTCTTTGGGGGGAAAAAAAATGTCTGTTCAAATGACCTCCGCTACAGAGTTAAGATGATTATTTTTTTGAGAATGCTGTTAAAACTACTTATAGTACTAATATAAGTAAATGACAAATGTTTGAGGCTTTAATGGCATATATCAGAACTCTGGAGCAGAGTCTGTCATTGGTGAGAATGATAATTTCTGCCAGCCACTTTAAGGTTCCATTTGAAGGTTTGGATGTCTGTGTTGAAAGTGGTATTAAAGGTGCCAGTGCAGGACATCAAATAGAGAGTAAATGGGGAAGACTTGAAAAGAACTGATCATTGTGGTTACCACATTTATTCAAATGAATGACAGCATTCACATCTGAAACTCTGAGTGAAGTAGGTTTGGGGTAAGCAGGTTGAATTAAATGTGGAGACTCCCTAATATTTATGTTCTTTTGGCAGGTTGGTCATTCCAAAGTTTTAGAATATTACAGATAACTTTGCTTAATTAATATTTAAGCATAATGTTCCATGATTTATATTCAGTACTTTTGAAATATTATCTAACATTTGTTTCTTTACATTATCTTGAGGATGAGAATGTTGTCAGTCTAAACCTCTAAATTTGATTCAGAGTTAGCTTAAGGGTCAGTATTAACCTCTTGTATTTATATACCACTTTTCCATTTTACCAGCATAAAATACATTGTGCTCATCTCCATTAAACTTATTATTTTTGAATAATGTTTAAAGTCTTGAAGTATTTACTGGCCCTCTAGTTTTGGTGTCATCCTCAACTTACACATTTTGATTTACAATATTGGAATTAATGTTATTAGGATTCTGCTGTTGACCTCATCCCAGCAAGAGATTTCTTATAATTTTGCCCCTTGTCATTTTCCTATTAATCACCTTAAAATGTATTTTTTCTTAATACCTCTGATGCTAGTCATTTCTAACTTTAGAATTAGTATTCAATATATAACAATATCAAATTTTGCCCCTTGTCATTTGCCTATTAATCATCTTAAAATGTGTTTTTTCTTAATATCTCTGATGCTAGCAATTTCTAGCCTTAGAATTAGTATTCAGTGTATAACAATATCAAAAGTTTATTGAAAATCTAAAAAATATTATTGATTTTCCTGTAATTGTTTTAGCTTTTATAATGTTTATTTTCATCCAAGTCATATTTTCTTTGTTTGTTTTTAGAATATATTTATTTTGTGAATCAATCTGTATGTCTCTGAAATGATGCCATGTATTATTTATAGTACACATGTTTTTGTTTTCTCAATCTTCATTTGCCAGATGCTTTCTGTTTTTCAAGAAATCTGTTTTACAGGAATTTCATACCCTTGCTTTGATCTACATTTGTGTGTTTTTAAAAACATAGGATGAATAACTTATGCTTTTCTTACTTTGTTGTTAGAAGTTCATGAGTTTATATGTCAAAAGGGAGACTTTAAATTGGCTCCAACCTTTAACTGTAAACCAGTGAAGAGATTTAAGACTTGAAGTTGAATAGTCATACTTTCTCAATATAGTATACTGCAATCTTTTGAAACTAGGGGGCTCCGCCCCCTGCTCGCTTCGCTCGCCAACCCCTGGCGTTGGGACATGAGAAAGAGTCAGATGTATGAATTAGATATAGAATAGTGTGCAGCCTTGGATGATGCCCATAGAAATAACAAATAGAGTGTTTGTCATATATTAATGTTTTATTGGAATATTTCTTTGTATACAACATTAGTAGTAAAGATGGTGTCTTGTCCTTGAATGAGTCTTCCTTGGCATGGATTATTTATAATTTTAACTTTAACGTCAGATGAACGGCGAACACGTGAGAAGGCAACATAAAGTTGTCCATGTCCAAAAACGGGTTCAGAGAGGTAGATGCCAACCTTGTCCATGGTTTGTCCTTGTGATTTGTTGATGGTCATGGCAAATGCAGGTTTAATGGGGAACTGTCGGCGTTTCAATGTAAAAGGTAATTCTAGGTCAGAACTCGTAAGGTCAATTCTAGGAATGAGAACAGTATTGTTAGCATGTGATCCTGTAAGAACTGTCGCTTGAATAACATTGCGTGTCATGGTGTTGACGACTAACCTTGTGCCATTGCATAAACCCTGTTTTGTGTTAAGGTTTCTTAATAGCATGATTATTGTTCCGTTTTTAAGGGCAAGGTCGTGTTGTGGTAATCCGGCAGGGTTAATAGTATTCAAATATTCTAAGGGGAAATTTATATGTTCATTGTCGTCATCAGAGTCAACTTTGTCTGAGCTTAGAAAGATCTGTGTCTCTCCAGGAAATAATGAAATGACTTGGTTATTAATGTGATTAACATTAATATTTTTGGACATAATATAGTGCGTTGTGTTAACAGGGGTATTTGGTCTAATGTGATTGCTGTTCCAAATATCTCTTTTACTAAGTCGTCTGAGATAAAGGATTGTGGAATGGAAATAATATCTGGGTGAAGTCCATCTGTATTTGTGAGTGTACCATTTCCCAGTTGTATTAGCCAACTGTTATATTCTGGATCTGGACATCGCATGTTTTGTACCAACTGTATTGTTTTAAAGCAATGCCAATTGTCTGCGTATTTTAAGGTGGACTGAACAATAGCTGAGCGCATGGCATGTGGAACAATAGCTAAGCATTGTCTAAAATCTCCTCCTAATAAAAGAACTTTTCCTCCAAAGGGAATATTATTATTCATCAACGTTTGTAGAAGTTTATCAATGGTGTTGAGTAAGTGACTGGATGCCATTGTACATTCATCAATAATTATCAGTTTTGCAAGACGGATGTCTCGGGCATTGCTACTGTGAATGTTCATAGTGGATACTGATGTCTCTGTGATTGGCACCGGTGTTTTGAATTTTGAGTGACATGTACGACCATTTATTAACAGATTTGCTGCCACTCCGGAGGATCGCAGTCACTGTTAATATGTTTCCTTTTCTGCAGTTGAACGGTTAATAGTGCTTTATTGTAAGGAGATCCACCTATGCTGACACCTATGCTGTCTAGTGTGAAGGTGTTGACGTTCACTTTAGAATATGTGGCTTTGGGTGTCACTTCTTATGGATGTGTGTGTGTGTCTGGGGGGGGGGGGGGTGGGGATTGTTGTTGCGCGAGCGTCGTCTTTCTTTTTGTGTTCCTGTGTCTTGTTTGAATCCCCCTCTTTGTGTGTGTCCCGTCCGTTGCTTGTAGGGTCTGTGGGGTGGGCTTCGCTCGCCAACCCCTGGTGTTGGGAATGACAAAGAGCGTGATGTATGAATGAGATATAGAATAGTGTGACGGTGTAGATGATGCAAATAGAAATCAAACAATAAAGTGTGTGGCACAGTGTAAAGGTTTATTTGAAAATTTCTTTGTACACGCCGTTTAAGAGTAAAAGGTAATTCCAGCTCAGAACTTGTAAGGTCATTTAAGATGGTTATTGTTGTGATCAGAGTCAAGTTTGTCAGAGCTTAGAAAGAGTTGTGTCTCTCCAGGAAGTAATGGAATGACTTGGGTATTTATGTTTTCCACATTAATATTTTTTGGACATAATATAGTGCGTTGTGTTAAAAGGGGCATTTGGTCTAATGAGATTGCTGTTCCAAATGTCTCTGTAACTAAGTCGTCGCAGATAAAGGCTTGAGGAATTGTAATAATATGTGGCTGAAGTCCATCTGTATTGGTGAGTGTACCATCTCTCAGTTGTAATAAGCAATTGTTATGATCTGGTTCTGGACATCGTATCTTTTTTACTAACTGTATCTTTTGAAAGTAATGCCAATTGTCTGCGTATTTTAAGGTGCACTGAACAATAGCTGAGTGCATGGCATCTGGAAGAATAGCTAATCACTGTCTAAAATCTCCTCCTCATAAAAGTACCTTTCCTCCAAATCGAATATTATTATTTATAAACGTTTGTAGAAGTTTATGAATGGTGTTGAGTAAGTGACTTCATGTCATTGAACATTCATCAATAAACAACATTTTTTCAAGACGGATGTCACGTGCAGTGCCACCGTTAATGTTCATAGTGGATACCGATTTGTAGGATCTAATGCAGTTGATAAAGATTTAACTTTCAGGTACATCGTCAGTTATAAGCTTCTGTAGATATTCAGTATATGAATGTAAAGAAGGCAGTCTAATTTGACCCTTTTGACAACAACGTGTAAATGTATAACTTGTATTTCCAGTTGTTTCTTCAGGGAAGTGAACTGAATGACAATGATTGCAAATGACATTCATTAATCCGAATGAATTTTCCTGGTGTATGTTTTCCTTGTGCCGTTTGAGAGGCGCGTTGTTGCATGTGTAGTATTTGGGACGTGTTGTTTTGGAGCTGTAATCGATTTGCCTGTGCTGTGTGAGAAGCCCGTTGTAGCCTTCGCTGCCATTAACGTATGTCTGAGACGGGAGGTGTTTCGTTTTGAATCCGTGCCTGTTGTGATGCAGCACTTTGATTGATAGATTGCGTAATGTGGATCTAGGATGTAGATTTGTGCATATTTGCGTTGTTGATTTGTTTCAGGGTGCACTGTTCCAATGCGATGCAGTATTTGTGCACATATGCGAAAGCAGTATGGGGCATTGCCTTTTGGTGGCCTGATATTTACTCCGGTATATGCAAAAGCAAATGAACTATTGTAGGATCTAATGCAGTTCATAAAGTTTTTACTTTTAGGTACATCGTTAGTTAGAAGCTTTAGTTGAGCTTTGCGTTTTTGGAGTCGAGACATTTTTTCTTATGGATGTGTGGGGGGGATCGTTGTTGCGCGAGCGTTTTGTTTCTTTTTGTGTTCCTGTGTCTTGTTTGAATCCCCCTCTTTGTGTGTGTCCCGTCCCTTGCTTGTAGGGTCTGTGGGGTGGTTTTGTGTTCTTTTTTTTGGTCTTCCATGGGCTTGTTGAATCCCCCTCTTGGTGTGTGTCCCGTCCCGTCCCTGTAGGGTGGGGGGGGGGGGGGGGGGGGGGGTATGGTCGTGCCTTGCTATTGTGCGCTCGTCTGTTCTTTTTTTTTGGTGTGTTTAGTTTCGTGTGCAATGTGTTTCGTGCTTTCCCCTCGTTTGAGTACTCTTTAATGTTTTTTTTCCTTATTTTGGTGCTTGTTGGGCCTCATTTTTGTGACTCCTTTCTGTATGTGCTCACTCCTGTTTTCTGTGCTCTTGTCGGACTCTTTTTGCGCCTGCGTCTCTCGCGGACCCTCATCCGCCTCTCTCGCCCTCTTTTGTCCGCCTTTCTCGGGTCCTCAGCCGACTCTCGCGGACTGTTTGTTGCGCCGGCGCAGTACGTCTTTTTGCAGCTACGGCCCATGGCCGGATGTGCCTGCGTCCATCATCCGGTTTAGCATTCTCGGTTAGTAATATGGATAACTAAAATAGTAGTAGTAAAACAATTAAAAGAATCATACAATAAAGCATTACACTTGGTGGGTCTACTTGATTAAAAAGAGAGAACTATTTATCCATCCGGTTTTTAATCTGCTTGCTCTGTTTAGGGTCATGGAAGGCTGGTGCTTACCCTGGGTACAAAGATTAAGGAACTACATTTTTCTATTTCATTTTAAGAAATGCCTTTATTTTTTGTAATATTTCCAAACTAAAGAAAACTGGTCTTGGATGACCATTGCTAAATATGAATGTGTTAATAACTGTCTAATGATGACATCTTTTGAATGAATTAGGGACAAAGTCAGTGAGCAAAGATATATGCTGGGTATGGGCTGTGCAATCTGTATAAGTGAGGTGTTCAACAGTCTACAGAGGTAACTTAACTTTAAATTTACAGAGGTATCATGTACAGCAGTGATGGATCCATTGCACAGCATACATACAAATGGCAGCACCCACTAGTTCATTCTTATCGGTCTCCACTAGACTTATTACCCTAATGTTAATTTCTTCAATAGTTTGGAGGAAATATAAAGGACTACCGACATTAACATGAAGAGAACATTAAACTTCACACAGACAGTGGCTAGGCTGGGCATTCATCTTTGGTACGTTATAAATGATGAATCAATGTTTATACCTGTTGGTGTTGCATTAGGTTCTCCCTTTGTGTGGCCTTACACTGAAAGGGTGAGATCTAAAAATGAAAGAATGATTGAGTATTTCATTATGGGAATTATTATAATGAGCATTTTATATCAAAGTTTGAATGTTTAGAAATGTAAACTTTATATAGCAAAGATTGTTACAAAGTATCTTACAAAAGAAAAGTACACTGAAAAGCAAGCATAATGTCTATGTAGTATCTTTCACAGTATGTAGTGTCTCAAAGTGAATTTTTTTTTTTCATGGCAACCACAAAAAAATGTCCACCAGAAAATTGTACTGAAGAAGAATTCTGAATAGATGTATTTGGTTTGGGTTAATATCCCAGTAGCAGGCAAGCTGCAAATATTACATTTCAAGTGCAGTATAGGAAGAAATCTGTTTAATTTGAATGTCAGGAGACTGAAGGAGTCTAAAAGCACTGTATACAAATATTTTGGCTATACAAATGTAGACATACCATCTTTTTGTATCATCAGCCCAATGAAGGAATCATATTTTAAGTGTAGTGATCATTGTAACAATTTAACAATTAAATTGTCAAAATTTGATATACATTTAGTTTTTACTTTTTTAAAGAAAGAATATCTAACCGAGCTTTATAAGGCTTGTGTTTTGCTAAAAAGATAATACTTAAGAATCCTTTGTCAATTCTGTAATTGTAAATGCTTTATTTAAAAAGAGAAAAAATAATAATTGTAAAGAATAATGGAATGATCTGTATTGAACTGTGAGTATTTTTGTTCAGGTTATCTATATTAAAAGGCCAATCATTTTCATTGTCCTTTCTGTATTTAGGTAAGTTGTATATTTTTAATTAATTTAAAATTAATTTAATTAGATTACATATCCTACCTGTTCTGTTATTGCCCTGGTTTCATACCCAGAGTCCATAAATCCATTAAATATTTGTCCACAGGAATCCACTGAATTTCTAGGAGGGGGAGAGTGGGTGCTCATATTTTTTTATATAATTTGTTAATGGCAGTCATTTCTCATTCTCTTAAAAAGGTAAAAAATTATCTTCTTGCGTAAGGGTGATACTCATTAATTTTTTTACATCTTGACAACTAAATACAAGGATTAAGCATATGAGTATTTCACCATTGTAGGCTCAGATTGCTATTTTATTCTTGAAATTGATTTGCACAAGTATAGATGATGTACATGTATCTAATTTTAAGTATCTGTCACTATATTTTTTTGTAGTTTTCACAGTAAATAGTGCTTTATACCCAACATGCTTATAGCATGGACCTCTCCCTGGTGACAAAATCAATACACTGAAATTAAACCACTTTCCCTGGGTGATTAATCATAGCGGAAGGTAAATTACAAAACCATAATTTTAGCTTTAACTAGTGTGGTCTGTTATATGAAGATCTGAAATTGTAAAGAGAATATTGAATTAGTAACTCCTTCTCTTGGTTCACTGTGTCTATCCTCTAATACCAGTGTTCCTTTGGCTGTTCATCTTTATAAAACCAAACAATTTCATATATCAAGTAAAGGGCTAAAGAGTGAATGAAATCATATTCACAAATTGAAAATTAAATTAACAGCACAAGGTTGTTGGCTTGATTTCTTTTAAACTAAGGATAGACTGAAGTAGGTGAATATGTTATTTATGAATTCTTCCATGATGTCATGACAGGATGTTGGCTATTCTTATAGACGCTCCAATGAAATACCAACATTCATTTAGACACCATTGTTAATTGGCTAGTACTAGTTTTGTTTTGTTGTATTAGTCACTCGTGGTTGAAAACTATTGGTTAAGACAAAAAAAAATACTGTGCTGCCTCAGGTGACTTCCTCCAACTGAATCTTCACCACTCAAACAATTGAACAAACAAGGAGTTTTAAAAGATAAACAGGTGCTTTGCACAGCTGCGCTCAGTCATCAAATGATGTAAAGCAGCCAATCTAGGGAGTGCCATGGGTCCATTTGTGAAAGGGGTGTGTGTAGTGAAATGGATTCAAAACATGTAAAAACAAGTGAGAGAAAACAGGAACAAAACTGATTAGCAAAGGAAATACCATTGGGGGTGGCTCCATTCTTTCCAGCAAACACATGCACGGTTAACAACATGCTAATATATCTTGATTTAGAGTGTTCACAACTAATGAGCAATCAACGCTGTTCTGAAGCGTTGTTTTTTTTTTTTGTTATCTTCTATTACTGCGTGGACAGTGAAAGTGGCTTTTTCCTTAATAGGCACCCTGATAGGTGTCCCTATGGTAGACAATTTTTACCTCCAAAATTTAGGACTTGACACTGTTTTGTTTGTTATGAGAAGAAAGCAGGTCAGTGCTCTTGAGCTATATGTATGATTTTTTTATTTATTTATGAAAGATGGTGTTGATTGTCTGCATTCACTTTCAGCTCTCTTGTGATCATTGAGCTGCCAATATTTTTAGAAAAGAGAAGCTTAAAGAGGATCAGCACTTTGCTTCTGGGGTCACAGAAGTCAGACTCTGGTTTGCTGACCTCTTATCTTTGTGTGCAGACCTCCTTTTAAAAAGTCACAAGCTCATGGCGAGGGGGGTGGAGATTTTACTTCTTATGTTGCTGCTTGTGGTGTACTCCTTATTTCCCCAATCAGCACAACAGGCAGCTACAGATAAGGTTATTTTGCTACTGTATGATCTTAGTTACTAGATTCCACCACGGTCTGTGGGGAGGGAGTGGAATGTACAGGGAGGTTCAGGATAAGAAAAGTGTCATCTAGTTGCTATAGTAATAATTGGCTTTAATACCTGCACCTCTTGAGATTTCATATCCATTACAACAATTATTTGAACATGCTGCAGAAGTTAGCTGTGGTATTTTTGTGTCTGACTCACATATCAATAAAGAGATGAATTTAGTCGGGAATTTAGCTATAATTATACATCAGAAATTAGAAATGCAAACATGAACATCTGCTTTAACACATTTTTGTTATATTTAGGGAATTAAATACATTAACTGTAACAAATTATTGAAACTCATAAACTGAAGTAGTTTCTCTTTAGATTAAGGTTTAAGGTTTCTTTAGTCATGTTTACACAAGAAAACTCAGTTGCATCTAATAACAGACAGAATGAAATAAAACAGACAAAAAGAAACAAGAAAGGTTAAGGTAAGGCAGTTAGATAATACATATTTACACCCCTGTAAAAAAAAAAGGTTACAGGATATATATCAAAACCTTAATCATTATCTCTGATAATTCTTATTGAATTGAAAAGTCGTATGGCACCATGGAAGAAAGGAGTTTCTGGAGCGATTTGTGTGGGTTTTCAAAGCGACTATCCTTCCTGATTTACTGAACTTTAGTTCTACATGTAATGGATGACTGTCATCAGTTGAGATTAGTCATACTGATGAGGCTTACCCAACTGACTATATATGGATTAATATTTTTCTTTTATAAAACAGGGCCTGGCATATAATTGCAGTGGTACTGTAATGGTGCTAGATAGGAATTGGATCGTAAGATGCTCAACTGGCTCTCAGCTCCCCATATTATAGTTTGGTGTCTGGAATATTACATGGCCTTTAATCCGAAGGCTTGGATCCAGGATTTTGGGGATGCTTGGACCTTCAAGAAGGAGTTCAGTCACAGTAACCTCTGAAGTACTGTAGCCCTTTCATTACAACAGAAGTGGTAGTTGGGCTTCTCCCAGATATAGTTCCATGAAGGGACCTAAAAGACCCTCCTGGCTATATTCTGGTTGCATTTAAAGTTTGGAGATCAGGTGGTGTTAAGATTTCAAGTAATGGGAGGGAGAGAAAGCAGAGAGAAGGAGTAAACTGGGGAGATGTAGATATCTGGATAAATGAGATAGGCATCCTACCAGACAGACAAAATTGACCCTCAGTGGCATTAGGTCTGTCGATTCTGCTTGCTAGTTTTATATTTTCTCTGTAACCCTGTACCATTCTGTTTACAATTTATATTTATAATTGATGTTTATAATTGTTTTACTTTTTTAAGTACGTTCATATATAATGCAAGAAGCATCTATTGCAATAGTCATATCTATCTGTCTGCATTAAAGAAATCAGTCCCCTGAGTGGACCAGTTTTTGTTGAAATTGGGCACTTATTTTTCAAAGAAATTTGTCAATTTTGATTGAGATATCTTAAACAGGTTACTCCGTACTAAGCTGTGAAACTTTGAAATCTCTCATTGAAAAGCATTTGCAAATCTGTAAACTCATCTCTCTTAAATCAGAAAAACATTATTTGCGACTTCAACTATGAATTTGTTTACTGTTTCAGTTATACATTGACAGTGGTTACAAAAACTTGAATATTTAGTATATTTTCCTCTTTTACTTGTCTGCCAGTGACTTGGATCCCCAGTACAATGCAAGAAAAAGAGTGCACGTGCAAGCAGCTCATACAGCAGCAGCGTCTTCTGCTGCTTTAGGTAAGTTAACCATAAAAGTACAAAAAATGGCATTTCTCTGGGGAAAAAAATGGAAGAGGAAAGCAAATATGTAAGCATACATCAAACTGAATTGACTGATCTAATATTATCTGCGAAATATTGTTGTAAAGAACTGGCGCTATCAACCTGGAGCTAAACAAAGTTTGAACTAATTAATTACATTGGAAAGGTGCAGCTCCCCTTGGTGATATAAACGTAGCATAGGCTTAGAAAGGGGACTGCAGCTGATCTGTGAACAGAAGATCAGAACCACAGGGCATGCAATAAGGAGTGCGCTGTGGAATTCAGTTTCTACGGTGAGGCTGATTATGCTGAAAATAGCAAGGACAGGATTATAGTTTGCACGTGCTAAATGAGTTACTTAGTGGTATAACATACAACAGACTTAGCTTGGGTTATGGTTTATCAGTACCCGAAGAGATGCTTTTGTGTCCGTGTATCTTCATACTGGAATTAAAATTTTCAATGTAATTGTCACCTTTGGCTTTTCTTTTATACAATAAATCAGTTCCTTTCCAAGTTCTTATATAATTTATAAAATTTTAATGAATTACTGCTTTTAATTAATATTAATAGTTAGATGGGGAACTTATTTTAGTTGTTTTTCTCTTTTATAGGGTCATTTTTATAGTAATTTTATGCTAGTGTTGGTCATTTTGTATTAATAGTTATTTTTCTTTTGGTAATTATTGGATACTGCCCTATTGGACTGCGGTGGGCTGGCGCCCTGCCCGGGGTTTGTTCCTGCTTTGCGCCCTGTGTTGGCTGGGATTGGCTCCAGCAGACCCCCGTGATCCTATGTTCGGATATAGCATGTTGGATAATGGATGGGTGGATGCTCTGTTGGGTATTCTTTTAAAAATGTTAATGTTTTGGAAAATTGAACAACAGTCACAGACCCTCTACTACTAAAACACATCAATTCATGTCATTTTTACATCAGTTGACTTGGAATTTATCCTACATTTTTAACTACATGACATAATAAATACTGTTAAAAAGCAGGTATTCATTGTAGTCTATTCCAACACATGTAATTGCATGTTATTATCTCTGTTATTTTTTATTTTGACTCATTGTTATTTATATGGAATATTATTTGATTTTATTAAAAATCAATAAAACTAAAATAAAAAAAAAGATTTTGACTCATTGTTACCAAAACATTTACTAAAAAATATGATAATTAATCTCTTGGATGAGGTAACTAAAAAAGTGAAATATTCTAACTTTCATATCATTTAACTTAAGTCACCAAAAGCATGTGAATGTTATACTATGCATACGTTTTCTAACTTGTTTTTATTTACTTTTGCTTCCTTGGCTTTATTTGTGTTCAGCATATGTTCACTTGTCCACCACAGACCTTTTTTAGTGAAATATTTTGTTTTCTAATCATTATTTTTATTAAATTTACTAGTTGAGATTGATTACCACATTATTAGGGAAACATTATTATTTTCTAACTGTTAAGTAACATAATGTAGTTTGTCCATTTCAAGGCCACAAAAACCTGGAGCCTTGTCACTCATAGTCAAACTTGCAGATTTATGTATGTATTTATGTCGTTACTGGTGATCATTTGGTTTTTAAGTTTAAGCTACTGCACTTTAAACTGTTTGTACAATAATTAAAATGTACTAATAGGTCATCTATTTCCTGAGGTAAATTGAATGTAATTGATTCATACATTAAGTAGTGCACCACCTGCTTTTACTTCTTCCTGTTCTGTAGTCTGAGAAAAGTATTTATATCATGATCTCATTTACAATAACTAAACTAGGATATGATAAGTAACATGTACAGTTAAAACAAGCTCTGAAAGTAAAGCACGACTCTGAATTGATATCCTCATACTGTTGTTGAGTTTTTTTCACATTTTTACTTCCCTTTTACCGGTAATTTTACTTCAGTTGTTACATTTCTTTCTTTCTTTTCAATGTGCAGACAATCTGTCATCTCATTTTCACAGTTCACGCCTGCTTTAGAAGGTTTTTTTATTAAGATATTTCTTTTTTTTTGTCCTGTAGTCCTAAAGCATTTGATGATAGTATATAATATGTAATTGTCTGTGTAAACAGGGTTAGCTAAATTTGAGTTTGGTTCCACCCTATTGAAAGTTGAAGGGTAGTGAGCATGTTCCTTTGCCTTGGGACAATATTTCGTTGCACAAGATTGGTGCTATAAAATCATTTTACCATTATACTAATCAGAAATATTTTCTCATCTGCTGGAGTGTGTGAAGCGCCAATGTCTGTAATATGTTATGATCTGAAGGTTCTTTAAATACTTAACATCTAAAACGTTAATTAGTTTTTGAGCAAATGCTGAGTTCATTTTATGGTAAACTAGGACTAAATATTTAGTGTCAGGCTAGGGTATGACATAAATCTGGCACATAGGCAAGTCTTAGGAACATTAAGATTTCTGTCACTCACTTATAAGGCATGTGCTTGCATATATATTTGCACACTTAACTAATAAATGTCTAAGGCAATCACTGTGCTTTACTATGTTTTTGTGATTAATTGCTAACATCACTGAAAAGAAAATTTCTCATCAGTTTAAATCTAAAAATCAGCTTAACCTCATAATTGCTGTATTGTTTATGGAGAAATGAAAAACAACTTTATTTACCTAATAAACTTTTCATAGAGTTCTCTTGCAGATGGTTATCCTTGTTAAAAAATCTTCCTTCGCTGTGCTGCAGCTAGCCAGTTTTACTACACTTTCCATTCTTTTCACTTTATCAACCCTAATTAGTGTGTGAATCTATTGGAAATCCTCTTCAGCTTGTGGAGATGAGAAGGAAAGCGTGGTTGCTATAATTGCCATGGTGTCGAGGGTAACCTATTCCTCTTGTCGGAATGTTAATAGAGAAGGATGTGCATTATTAGATACTTGAGTGTTTCCATGTCTTCTCTCATCAGAACTTGTTAGATTTGTGACATTAAGTGAAAAGACCCTTGATACAGTAATAGCAGAAATTTCAAAAGTAGGAATATTGTCTGAGATGATATCATCATTGTTTAGTCCTTGTAAAACATGTAGTTCTCTCTCATATCCTTAGCAAATATTAACCTCTGCCAAAAGGCCCCCTCTACCTGTGTGAGTCTTTTATATCCTAAAGTTAGTTGACCATTGCACTGTGTAACATTACAGAATATTTCAGGTTAAATCTGTGCAGTCTAGTGACTAACAAGGTAGATGTTAAAACCCAAAGGTTCTCTTTTCAGTTTACTTTTCATTTAATTTTATTTGACTTTGAGTCAGTTAACCCACAGAAGTCTAATTGTATACAAGATATGTACACAGTTGCCCTGTATCTGTTTACTCGTAAACTGCTTTGGGATAGCCTTTATTATAAAAGGCTTTAGTATTAAATAAAGGTTGCTTATTTATGGTATTTTTTGTGCTCTAAAACTCTGATTTTTTTCCTTTTTTTATACTCTAGAACACCAGTATTTAATGGGTCCTGTAATTGGAATGTCTCCAGATAAGAAAGCGGAAACGCCTGGGTTACAAGAATTTTCAGGATTAAAGTTGACTGCTTGTGGCATGGGCACCTTACCAGAAGCTGAAAGTGCTGCAAGCCCCAAGGCAACAAGTGTGGACAAGGGGCCATGTGATGATGAAGAACTGACAAACTTGAATTGGCTCCATGAAAACCTCCTGCAAAACTTCACTCTGGTCTCAGAAGCTCAGCCCAGTGTCAGTCCTCTATATGACATTGAGGGAGATAGTGTACCACCTTCTTTTACTTCGTCCTGTTCTGTAGCCCAGGAGAAGGATTCTGTTAACACAAAGCCCCCATATTCTTTTAGCCTTCTTATCTACATGGCTATTGAACAGTCTTCTAACAAATGCCTGCCTGTCAAGGATATCTACTGCTGGATCTTGGATCACTTCCCTTATTTTGCCAGTGCCCCCACTGGCTGGAAAAACTCAGTGAGACATAACTTGTCCTTGAACAAGTGTTTTCGCAAGGTGGAGAGAGGCCTTGGTAAAGTAAGTATCAAAAGTTTATTGTGGGGTATTGTAAAAGATAAAATGAGTTCTGGATGAATATCAGGTTACAGGCGATAAGAGGAAACTAACACGTGAGAGACAAACAGACAAGTAGAAAATGAAAACTTGACAGCAGGGTGGATACAAATATCTATAGATGTTCTGAGAGAAACAAGGAAATAAGAAATTTAGGGAAGAGGGAACAATTTATAGAGATATCAAGTGTGTTGTCTGCAATTCTTTGCTGGTATGATCTTTTGTATTTTAACTTTACACTTCGGATTTTGCTGTCACTGGTATTGACTGTAGCCTGTCACAACATCTTTTACATAATTCTAACCTGCTTGTATTCCAGTTTCATTGTCATGTTTAAGCAAAGTCACTTTCAGTTTTCTTGTCCTTGCACTTAAAAACTCTTTTGTGCCCATGAATATAAAAATCCGTAATTTAATAAGCAACCAAGAAAAGTAACATTGCAACAATGCACGCTATGAACCGATCGCTGTAAACAGAAGTGAAGTGGAGATTAAAATCCATAGAAAAAAGTCATCTTTAAATACAACGAGGTTGAAACAATGCTCGAATCAGTCTTTTTAAAAACAAGCCCGGTGCATTCTTTAACTGCCTTCTCGGCCTTACAAGGCCAGCCCTCTCTCTCTCTTGCTCTCGCTCTCGCTCCACAGGGAGAGACTGAACACATGCCGAAATCATCGGCGCGTACGAACCGGAAGGGAAACTGGCTTGTTTGTCACCTGAGTGTGTGGTCGTGAACAGATGCAAAAGTTTGGCGAACTTTTTGGTAGTATCCCGATTTGTACATGGTCCGAGACGTTCGTGACCCGAGGTTGCACTGTACTTATTTGCTGCACTTTAAGTAAACGTCACAATTCACAAAGAAAAAGTGAAATTTTAATAGAACACATTTTTTTTCCATGCAAAGAGCATCACGAGTACTCCAAGACTGATCATTTTACACACTGCTAATGAACTGTAAAAACTATTTAAAAAAACTATTGGATCAGTATGTACAAGATGCAACGGATGAAATTAAGCAAATCACCGAGCCAACTGTACTTGAACTGGCAGCACGCAAGCATACAGAGGTAAACGCTGACGCTGTCTCAATTCCAGAGACGATGAGGCTGCACTGTGTCACACTTGGGTCACAGAATTGCACAGTAACACAGGAGATTGTAGAGACAGGAACTTTATTCAAACACTTCAAACAAACATGTCTCTTTCAGAAGTAAAACGAGCTCAGTATGCAGTTAGTTCTTGATTAAAGAATAGACAAACATCATAGGGGAGCACAATGGGACCCCCAACAAGAGCAGAGGATGTCTGGGGGAGGAGAGAGAAACAAAGCAATCAGCCAAAACGGACAGGTACTGTTCAGGCTTTTAAGTAAGCTTAGCGCCGCGTGAGAAGCATATTACATGACAGAGCAGCCACAAGTAAGCCCAGCAAGTAAGGGAGCAATGTGAAAGCAGTCTATCAGCATTTTTTAAGAGGGTTTTTTTGAGGAGTGTCCGTGTCTTCTAGGGGTGTGATCAGCCCCCTGCTCACAAGGGGCTGGCAGTGGTCATGCGCTGGCTGCTCAACGAATGTACGGCACTGACTGATCAGCTCCTGCGTGCTCGCAAATGACACTGGGAAACGACTATAGCTGGTTGTGGCGGTTTAAGGGTTAAGAGGAACAAAACGGAAAACACAAGAACACTCAGCTAGAGATGCATCACAGTCAATCAGCAGCAAGGAGAAATGAATAATGCTGTAGCGGTCCGGTGCCGCTAAGATTCACACCTTTGAGAAGACAGTGATTTATTTATTTTTATGGTGGAGATTCCAGGGACGCACCCAGCCTTGACCCGACCTGCAAGCAGTCACAAACCGAGACAAAAACGAAGCAATCCGGTAATCAAACAGCAAATAAAGAATATAATGAAAACAAATGAAGTAAATGAAAACAACGATACCCCCCCTGTTCCCCTTACAGCGGTTACACATTAAATACAACAAAGCACCAACAAAATACACACAGTAAATCATGAAAAACGTTCATGAAAAACAGCAAAGGATGAAATGTAATGATGAAAATAGATAGTCCAGAGATCTGCACGTTGAATGGGAATGTAAAGATAGTCCTACCGCTAGTTCCTGAAATGGTGAAGACTGGTTCAGGAGTGCTTCTTTCTTTGCAGGATGGCCATAAATCCGCTTACAGTCCTCATGTACACAGGCAGACAGCAGACAATGCAGACGCCAAACACGAAACGATCCAGGGCAAAATGAATAAGTACAGGTACCCCAACAGAAGGCAGAGAGAGAGACAGGAACTTGAAACACAAATTACAAAAACTTTTTTTTTGCTTTTGGTCACCGGCCCCCTTTGTAAAAGCCACGCTGACATCTTTTGACCCCAATAGCCCCAGCACCCTCAGCAGAAGACCAATCAGAGCCACTTCAAGGACTGTTGGGAGTCGCAGTTTCAAATTCTATTGGCTACTTTCACCATCCCAAGCCACGTTTCCTCTACAGTTGCTTCCTGTTCTCTCTACAGTACAGTATTAGCACGAAAAAAGCCATAAAAATTGCAGAGGATATTTGCGGTTTCCACTAACAATTATTAGATAGGTTCTAAGGAAAAATCCGCGAATGACTGAGGCCGCAAACTCTGAACCGTGACTTCATGGGTGTCTACTGCATACGATTCTTTAATTTTATTAGCAGAAAAGGCTGCAAAATACCTAACCGGTTCAGGCAGTTGGTTTAGGTGCTTGCAAAAAAATCAAAAGATGTAATTTCTTTTCCCCTGTATCCTGATCCCAGCCCCTGTCCCCAGCTTTGAGAAGTAGCCTCATAGGATGACACTGTCATTAATGGATAAAAAAAATAAAAATGGATAGTTTCCTCTTCATGAGAAGCAAATTCAAGCTTTCCAACCTATTCCACAGCTTAGATATGTAAAAAAAGGTAAAATGGCTGTAATAAGCTGCCAGTGGCCAGTTGTTTCTTTGCTGTTCATTTGCATTTTTTAGTTCTCTTGATGAGTTTTCTTTTACCTGGTCATCAGTACTGTAGGGACCTCTTACTCTGTATATTGTCCTGGTAGTACTATAATTTATCTTAAAGATGATCGTCAAAGATTCCAGGAGATATGTAATGTATTTAAAATTCTTTTATGTGTCTCTTCTGAGATGTGCCTTTATATTGAGATTCTGTAGATCTTTAATTAATTATATGTGGCTCATGGTTGTCTCTCCACTGTGCAAACAAAAGAGAACTTTTGGGAAATCCTACAAAAGCAATTGATCTTATTCAAGACTAATCAGAATCACTCCATGTTCAGGCAATGGCAGTATTTGAAAGTGGTTAGTTCCATCTATGACCGTTTCCAGCTCCATTATAAAGTATGTGTACACTTGTACCATCGATGCATTGAATGTCTTTTATTTTAAATACTTTTCTTAAGAATTAGCAATTCATTTACATATTTTTGGCTATCACATATTGCTAAAGGTTAAAATTAAGTGTGACATGATTTGTCATAATTCAAGCCTTCAAATTTACAATGGGTGAAATGATGACAAGGGTGTACATTCCTTCGATATTCAATTTATATCTTGTATATCCTGGTTTACAGGCAGGTCTGTTTTTTTTTTTTTTTTTTTAGTTAACAGTTTTTAAATATACTTTTTAATTAAACATGTTTTATTAATCCTAAACATAACATTCTGAAATGCTTTTAATCCAGTTCATGGTCCTGGGAAACTTGAGCTCATCCAAGTAGTGCCAGGCACAAGTTAGAAACAACTATAGGCATGATGTCAGCACTCTGCTGGGTTTTATGATATTATGTTGCTTTTAGACAGAGCAAGAAGAAACTGAGCAAACACATTGTGGGGCACAGCCCGGACACAGACAGGTAGACTTGTTGGTTTCACCCCACACACGTTTATTATTCATGTTTACAGTGCACAATGCCACAGCACCAATCACCCCTTAAGTCCTTGGCCACATAACACAATGCCTTCTAGTCTCTGGTCCGCCTCCACTACTCTCCTCTGAGCTCCGTCCTTCTTCCACCAGACTCTTGCCAATGACTGGAGGGAGGCGGCCCCTTTTATACACCCCAGATGGACTCCAGGTGCATCCTGAGGAGCTTCTGTAAACACACCCCTGTGTGGCGGAAGCTCTGGCGGTGTATCCGGAAGTCCTCCGGGTGTCCCCAATCCTCTTCCCCACAGCACTTCCGGGTGTGGCGGAAGTGCTGAGGTTCATGGCTCCCAAGGCATCGGGGCGCCCCCTGGCGGTGACCACGGGACCCTACAGGGTTGAGATTCCAAGCTCTGTACCCGTGGCCCCCAAAGCAACCAGAGCGGGCGCCCCCTCGTGTTCTGGAGGAGGCACAATCCCTTCTCCTGTCCTCCTGGGCATCCCGGCCGGGCATGAACCCCAGCCGGGTACCACAACATAAAACAGAACAACATTATAAAGTCATTTTGAGGCATGCTAAAACCAAAATCTAAACAAATCAAATTGTGGTTGTTTTACTCAAAGCCCCACCACTAGCTAGATCCTGAAGCAAACTGATCTAAAATAGAACTACAGTTGTCTCTGAGGGGTGAGATTTATTTTTAACTATGGTACAGTGGCCTACAGATGACTCACATAAAACAGCATTAACAGTTTGTTCAGTATAACTTAATACTGTCCCGTTCAGGATCATGCATATAACATACTGTACATGTATAATATATGCTTGACAAAGTAATAGGAATATTATATTGCTACTGTTTTGATTTTTCATAGTGGCATTTTCTGACAACTTTTGGAAAACCAAAGTCCACATATTAAACATGGCCACATTTTAAAAGATGCCTATATGCAGTAATGTAATGCAATTAAATTACTGACTATTTACAGTAGTACTTGCAGGTTTGTTTGTTTGCTAAACATCCATATTGCCATATTGCATTTCCTTTCGCTTTCACCAGTTAGTCAGTGTAAAATGTACTAGCTCTCAAGAGTCAATGGTTTAGCAAACTGTCTTCAAGTGCAAAATTTACTAATGTCAGTTAATATGTGATTCTCCTATGAGTGGTTGGTGTTGTGCCAAAAGGTAGCCACAGAAGACAGATATTGGTCACAAGTAGTCAATCACAAGTACACAGATGAGCTAGGACTTTGTTATAAGGGTAAAAGTAAATTAGACTGTACTTATCAAATAAGCAAAAGGGTAAATGAAAAGAAACCTAGAGTCATGAAGGACATGAACATGATGTAATGTACAGTAAGTATAAGGAAAGAACTATGATTGAGTCTCTCTTATAAAGCGTGGGTAATTGATAAACCTTGGTAGGTGTATGACCCCTTCATACTCTGTACCGTGCCACAACAGAAATGGCTTACTGAAGCAGAACAAGATGTCAGAAAAATAAACAAGCCACAGAGCATTCTACTTTCTCGACATATGCTGTGAAGGCAAAATTTGTCTGCCTGAGCCCATTTCTATACAAGCCTTTTGACATCTTCCCCAGTTTCCCACAGCCTCCACCAGTAAAGAAGGAAGAAAGATGTTAACATGTTGTAGGTGTTCCTTATTTATGTTCCTTCAGGGAGTAACCAGTCCCTGTAGGTTTGACTGTGGTGTATCAGTCGCCGGAATGAGGACTTCCCATAGTCCTAGCCACACTTAATGCCATTTCTGTTGCCCCTGCCCATAATGAATGGAAATCCTCTTGTACACTGTGTAAGGTAGCAACTGCACAATGATAGTACTATATTACCAACAGCACTTTCTGAACAAGTGGTTCTCTCACTATGCTCCTGGTCTTCCCACAAGTCAAAAAATAGACAAGTGTTATTTAAACATTTCTTCATGGGCAATTATGTGATTTTTTTTTTTTTTTTTTTGTAAATGGATTGTTCAACCAAATGTAGATATTTCTTCAGTCATGAGTAAAAGCAGAGCATAGGTCTAGCCTTTCTCACTTGCTGTTGGTAAGGAAATCTGTTGGATTTCTACAACATGTGAGGTAGGAAGGACTCATGTTGTACCTAGCCTGTTAACTGGGCATCATGAGAAATACACAAATGAGTATGTGCTTTATGGCCTCTTCAACCACTGTATCAAGAAATTGTAGTTTCTGCTCTTTATATATTTATTTTGGTGCAACTATCATATATTAACACCTTTGGTTTTAATTTGCAGCTAATAGGCTTACCCAGCCATTCGTTTCTGTATCTGAGCATTGGTCTCGGATGACAGCCTGGTTTCTGTTGCCATAGAAACGTTTCCTCCGTTTTCCTGTTTATAAGCTGCTGGTAATATGAGTCAAGGTTATTTTTGTGATGATCTAAAGTGCTGAGTTCTATATCGCAGGCAAGAGCCCTTTACCCATTAATAAAAAAATGTGTGCATTGCTTTAGTAATCTTGTCATTGCCTGGAATATTTTTACAGTCTCAGACTTCATGATTCTCATCAAGGATACTGCAGTGAAAAACTTCCTGTTGCACAACATACTCACCCCAGCTAATCAGGTAGAAAATACAAACACCCCTGCCTATCCTTCACTTGCTATTTTTGTGGCTGCAGCTCATAACTGGTTATATGGAGATCTTGATTCAAGCTTTTTGGTTTTAAGCTGGTTTTAATATGAGTGAACAGTATATAGAATATGCACATCTTTATTTACTTTCTGCATTTTCATCAATACTCCTTATAATAAGTGCCTTTAAATAATTATATTCCTTTTTGTTTTTGTTGTAACTACAACAATGAAAAATGGTTGGGCACTAAAGAATTACAGAGTAAATTGGGCCTGAGCTATTATATTCTACAGTATATGGTGTTTGTATATTCTCCCATGTTAATTTGGTTTTGGTTAGCTAAATTTTAAACAAATTGTGTATACTACCGTGCTCAGATCCTATGTTAGCTCCTCCCTTCGGTCTTTTACTTCAGATTCATCCTTGGCTGTTTTCAGGACTCACATTGAGATAGCGTACAAGATTTGCTGTTCATCTTTATTATTCAATTGTATGTACTAATACACTGTTTAACACTATGTATACCGTTTGTCTTTGTAGACCTCTTCTGTTTTTCTGCATGTGGGCATATTATTGGAAAAATCTTACAATATCAATTGGCTTTATAGGTAGGATTAGACCTGCCCTTTCAAATGTCTTTTAGTGACAAGTAGAAAACGAAGCATAGAGTATAGCAAACAATAGTAACTGAACCAGTGTTGAACTTAATATTAATTTAATCATATTATTTAGTTTGATTTCTAACCTGGTCAGGGAAAGCATGGAATTTATACACTTACCCTACGTTTACTTGGATCATTGTGTGTAACTGCTGACAATTACCTGTTTTTCTACTGAATACTGGAAATGTGTCATTAATTGCTCTTAATTACTAAAATATGCTAGTTACTATATGTGCTGTGGAGAAAATGACTTTTGTCCAATTTACTGTCACAGTAATTATGCCAGCAGCATAGGGTTGCAACTCTGGTGTACAAGGCACAATCAACAAACCCAAACAGAAAATAGACTTGGCAAGGATTTTGCAGGCAATTTAAAAGCAAAAAACAATCCTTAATCTCATTTAAACCTTTCACATAGTGCATGTAATATTTTGAAACCGAGTGATCTGCCGAAGCAGTCACTAGCATTCCTCACGGCTTCATCTTAAATCCTAGTCTTTCTGCAAACTGTGTTTGGGTGAGTTGATCGCTATGGTGACTGTGTCCATTGAAATATAGTGGTACATTCCATGGCTGAATCCTCCCTTAGACTCCATGCTAGTCATAGGTTTTGAATATTTCTGAAAGATTTTTGGGGATCAAACTTTCTTCCATGCTTTCACTTCTGTCCAAGAGATATACAGTGCTAATTCTAGCACACACAGTATGTAGCAGCACTTCTGTCTGAATGTTTTAGAATTCTGGATTCAAATCGTAGACCTGTCACTGTTTGTATGGGATTTCTAACAAACTTAGGCTGATTTTTGGGTCAGTATTTGACCTGGAACTGGTGTGGATGAGTGCCCTGGTTCCTGAATTGCAAACTAATTGGGTAAGCAAGCTCACTATATTAATTATTAAACACTCAGTACATTGCAACATTCTCTGTGGAAAACAAATAGTATTAAGCCATTTAATTAAAACTGATAATTAGATAGATAGATAGATAGATAGATAGATAGATAGATAGATAGATAGATAGATAGATAGATAGATATACTGTTCAGTGGATGCAGTGGATTCTTCATTATTGACAGGAGCCTGCTCAGTGCCCATCGCTCTGCCACGGATGTCAAACTGTCCAGCTCCATGCCTACAATAGAGCCTGCCTTCCTCACCAAATTATCATGTGTTTAAAGTACAATTCTTGTTTAGTTTCAATGACAATATTGGATATTAGATTAACATGCTAAATACATAATGGTTATCAAATGGAATGACAATATAAAACACATTTTTCTTATGAAATTACATTTTAAAACCTTGAGATATGATAAGGATCTAAAATGCATCAAAACTTTAATTTCAGAGGCAACTCTAATTTTGCCCTGTGAAGTGACGCCATATCCATGGCTGGTTCCCATATTCTGCTCTGTACTGGTGGATTAATCAGACTCCATGCAACCATTATCAGCAACCTGGTTGAAAAGGGGATAAATGTAATTTAATATGTAGCATGTGTATGAATAAACATAATTTGGTAATTGAGAGTGATTAATGACATATTTACAGAGTTCAGTCATAATACAAGTTTGCATACCTACTGAACACATTATGCCACTTCCAGTCTCCTTTGTATAAACTGGGGCACTTTGAGCTATGCCATGATTTGGGAATGGGATAACTGAAAGTACTAAATCATTTTATTTTAGGATCAATGATTTGTGTCCAAGACTTCACACAGATACCTCAATTAATGTTGGGTTGTGAATACTTTTATGGTTGTTCAATGGTGTTTGGCATTGCCCAGACCAAATTAATTTCAACCCATGCATGAAATAAAAATTGGCTTGAGCTGCAACAAAGCTCCATGGCCATTAGACAAAATACAGGTTAAATATGGTTAATAGATTTTGAACTTAGTGTTAAGAGGCAAAATGTTTTTAATGTGTTACTTGTTTAAAAAGGGTGCTGTAGACCAGTACAAGGTGGAAAGCTTAATAAATGCTTTATTATGAGAATTGAACATTTTGGGTGTACTTGATGGTTTATTGAAACAATTGTGGGGAACAGCCCGGACACAGACAGGCAGACATCATTTTGTCACCCAACACACGTTTATTTACAGTCCACAACTATTTGCACAAGTGCCAAACAACCCCAAACTCCCCCAAAGTCCAGGCCAAACCACACAATGCCTCTCTTCTTCAGGCCGCCTCCTGTCTCTCCTTCAAGACCTCATCCGTCTTCCACCCAATTCCAGGCGGCCCCTTTTATGAGCACCCGGATGTGCTCCAGGTATGCTCGCTCAATCTCCCACCGACACGCCCCAGTGTGGCGGAAGTGCCGGCTGCATCCCCGGAAGCACTCCAGGTGTCCCTGCACCTCTTCCCCCCAGCACTTCCTGGTGTAGCGGAAGTGCTGAGGTCCAGGGCTCTCCAGGCATTGGGGCGCCCCCTGGTGGTGACCACGGGCCCCTACAGGGTTGGGCTTCACAGCCCTGTACCCGTGGCCCCCAACACAACCAGGGCAGACACCCCCTCGTGGTCTGGAGGAGGCGCAGGGCCTCCTCCGGTCTTCCTGGGTGTCCCGGCTGGGTACCATCCCCAGCCGGCTGCCACACAATATATAAAAAATATTCATGTTACAACAGGGATGTTTAATCTATGTTTAAGTTTATTAGGACATTGTTGTATAGACACAGATAAAAGTGTAAAGCACATGTACCATTGTTGGTCTAACTGAAACTTTATAGCTTCAGAACAACATGTACTTGTGACCTTCCAAAATGGCCATCTAGCAGCCTTCAGGAAGTTCTTAACTAGACTGCTGAGGGATTGTGTACAATCATAAAGTCTATTACAATGCTGTATGCTCTTTACATACCTGTCAAATGAAATTGTGTATCCAAACAGGGCTAGAGGTCACTGATCAGCATAGTTAGGTAATGTCTTTAGGTAGCCCTGTTATTCAGATACTGTGCAGAAGCTTGAAACTACATGGTAGAGGTGGAATCAAAATATGAGCTTACTTGGCCCTTACTACAGTATATATCTAGCTCTACCTTCCATTTAGGAGATGGGCGCCACACCAACTGATTGGAAAATGGGACTTGTCATCCTTATCTGGAAAGGGAATGGTGATCACCTGGATTGCGGCAACTGTTAAAGGGATAACACTACTCTTGGTGCTGGTAAGATTCTCACTTGGATCATCCTTAATAGGATCTGTGATCACTTGCTCACCTACCTGCGACCGGAGCAGATTGATTTTATGCCTAAAAAGTCTGCCATCGATTGGCTCCTGGCACTGAGGGTTCTCATTGAATACAAACACAGCCTTTGTCTGTTTTTTCGTAAAGCATTTGATCGAGTTGCTTTATGCGACATCCTGAGACTTCGCTGGATCCCCCCGAAGTTGCTAGATGTCATGGCCGGCCTTTACACTGGTACTGTGAGTACTGTGCAAAGTGGAGGCAGAACATGTGTGTTCTTTCCAGTTGTTTCTGGGGTTTGTCAGGGGTGTGTTCTTGCTCCTACTGTGTTCAGTGCTTGCATGGACTTAGTGTTGGACAGGGTCATGGGGTCTAGTGGCTGTGGGGTATCTGTTGGTGGAGAACGATTCACTGATTTTGACTTTGCTGACGATGCTGTAATCTTTGCCAAGTCAATGGAGGTTCTGATGAGAGCTTTCAAGAGACTTGAGTGTCTGGACTTGTGAATGTCCTGGATAAAAACAAAGATCCAGGCCTTTAATAACCTCTTGGGCACAGCCATCAGCAGTGTATCTGTCTGAGGAGAAAATGTTGACTATATCGAGAAGTTTACTTACCTTGGCAGCGCCTCTCAAGTCTCTGGATGAGACGAAGACTGATCTCCTTCGTTACTGTGTCTATTCGGAGAATCCTTGGGTACCGCTAGTTTAAGTTTGAGTCGCAAATGAGGCACATTACCTGCATTGTGAGAGAGCTTCAGTTACAGTACTACAGCCATGTGGCAGCATTCCCTGAGGGTGATACAGAGCGCAGGATCCTCATTGCTGAGGACCCGAATGACTGGACTAGGCCAAGGGGACATCCACGTAATACCTGGCTGTGGCAGAAAGACAGCCGTTTCCAGAGAGTGGGACTGGACCGCGTGTCTGTCTGGGGAGTTGCCAACTGGGATCCTGACGTGTTTCGTGTTGTGGTAGGTAGTGCTGGCCGGTATACCGGTTCATACCGAAAACCGTTTTTAATTTTTTTTTATGATACGGATTTTTCTTATACCGCAACACCGGTTTAAATTGCCTAAACGACGTTCAGAACGTGGCGCAGCGGGAAACTGTTCAAGTGGGGACCTTTTTCACTGCTACACCGCTAAACACAGATTTGTTGCACTAGGGCTCTTTTTCAATGCTACACCACCAAATAGTGGGCGGTAGCATAGGTATGCCGCGCGGTGAAAATGGACAGAGAGCATTCCAAAACTGAAGCTGACGAAAAAGTTGAACATAATGACACAGAAGAAGTTTTGCCGAAAAAAAAGGAATCACGTCCGTTTCCTGGAGATACTTTGGTTTTAAAAGGTCAGATGTGTAAATACTGTTTCTATACTACTGGATAACACTGCAAGCCAAGTTGTACTTGTTTTTGTACTTGCTAGTGTATGTTTTGCTTGTATTGATCCTGCGATGTGCTGGCGACTCGTTCAGAGATGGGCGCAACTCTGAATAGATGGCATAATTAAACATGTATAACGAAGATATTTTTAAAGTTCTGAACACTCTGTCGGCTAAGTTAATAACTAGTTTTAATTTCACAAAGACGTTTATCTGTGCGGTGATTGCTGCAGGCTCCTGCTGTTAGTGCGGAGGAAGTCAGTTTAAGAAGCGTAGTGATTAACGACTGGGTCGGGGAACACTTAACACAAAGTATTTGATGTGCTGCATTAACTTGTGACGGGGTTTGAGAAAATCTAGTAAATTAAACATTGATTTTAGGATGAAGTTTAGTTTACAACATTCTACTTTAATTATATAATAATCTATGAGAATAAAGTGGAAATGTCGACTTTAATCTTGACATAGTCAACATGTCGAATTTATTCTCGACATATAGTTTGTTTTTTTCTTCACAGTGGCCCTAATGCGCTTCCATAGGGCTATACCACAAACAGCATTATAAATGCAAGTTGCAGTTTTTATTATTTATGTATATAGCTTAGCTTGAAGCAAGGTCCATATTAATGCAGTTTGCCTAAATGATGGTACAGTTGGTAAGATGTCATCACCAAGTTGCACTTGTTTTATTTTATTTTAATTTGGTGAATACTGTGCAATGCACCTGGGCTTGAAGCCTTGAAGTAATGGTGCAGCTATCAGTAATACTATTATATATTTTATTGTTGTTATTTATTAGTTTAAATATTATGCAGTTTAATGATAGTAAAATTGTTTAAAAAGTCACTTAAACGTGTCAGTGGACAGATATTGTTAACATTAACAGAAAGTGTAGTTGGTTTACAAAAAATATTTACTATTTATTCCTTTTCTAAGACGTGTTCAGTGCAATCCAACTTTTGACAAACACCTCTGGATATTTTACTAAGTCTAAATGCCTCTTTGGATGGTTGAAAATATGTTGTCAAAATCATAGTTTAAGCTTTTGCAAAATTTGTTCAATTAAAGGTTCTATATTTTGACTGCATCTGTCATGCAATGTGATTCCTTCTCTTTAGTGCCACCCCCTTGAAAACTATCACTTTATGGGGCCATGCAAACCTGGATTAATACTTGTGTGCACATTAAAATGTCTTTTTGTACGATGTACAATTCTCATAACAGTCTAATAGGTTATTCTTAGCCAGTCTACTGCAGTAATTGCAGTGGAAAATGTGGTTAACATCCACTCATGCATGGGGAAAAAAATACCGTCTAATACCGTGAAACCGGCAGAATTTAGAAAAATACCGTGATATAGAATTTTGGTCATACCGCCCACCTCTAGTGGTAGGTGTGGCAACATGCTGTACCAGTGCATGCTCCCCAACCTGACCTTAACTCTAGCTGAAGTATTGTTTTAGGACAGGTCAGAGATCTCCATACAATTTCATTTAAAGAGGTAAAAACTTATTTTATACCTTTTAAGAATGAGCAGAAAATGGACCGCATACAATATGAATTCAATAATACATTTGTCAATGGAAGGAGCAGTGGTAGAGTAGCACATTGTGGTGCTGTCATTCAGTGATTCAACCACTTTATGTTACATATTTTGTCTGTGTTTCCAAGGATTTCAGTCAGTGTCTTTAAATTGTTACATATGTATGTGTCGTCTATGATGTATAGTTGTTCCATCAGAGGTACATCCTACAGTTTGTCCTTCCAGTAAAACCAGTAAAAATTGGGAAGGGCTGCTTTCCCAGTCAGCTATATGTGTTATTACATGTGCAAGTCCTATTGCTGACTTGTCTTCCTTTATTTTTAATAAATTAACAAACCTTCCTGAAAACACAGTTTCAATTTGTCATTGTGGGTTATTGCATTGGCAAAAATGGCAAATTTATCCATTTGAAATTAAATCTACAACACAATGCGTGGAAAAACAAAAGGGATTTGAATGCTTTCTGAATCTAGTGTAAATACTGCTTAAACTAAATACTTAAAAAAAAATGTAAACATTATATCATTGTCATATGAATTACTAAATACCAAGATAATTCAATGTATTTTCCATGTACATAAATGCTTTGAAGCTGTTTTTGTAATAAAACATTTTTTGAATTTGATTTGTTAGAAAATCATATTGTCATTTGGTGACATTAACTGTTAATAAAATTTATGTTTGCATCAGTGTATGGAAGGGGCATTAGCTAGATATTTACTCTTACTGAGTAGCAGTATTTAATGAACAAGTCAAATTTCTGTAATTCAAATTTCAAATGTCACAAATGACTGGTGTTTTAATTTCATAAAACTCTCCATTCTATTTTTACGTTCGTACCAATTTTAGGACTACCTTTCTGAGATTATACTTGTGAAATTAAGATTATTATGACAAAATTCATGTAAAACAGCCTTTATTCTGTAGTTTTTTAGTTGCCCAACATAACTAGTCAAACTTTGTTATTGTTTAAATGTAGTGTTTGCTAGTAGTTTTAAGCTATTAAATATTCTGTTTTAGCAGTCCCTGCATCTCTGCGATTTATGCATTTCTGTTAATGTATTATATTTCATATGAGTAGAGAGATATGTCTCGTGCTTCAGAGCATTATGATCCAAGCAACAGAAATATCTGATGAATGTAAAAGCTTTGAAACGGTAACTAAATACATCTTATTTTGGAATTAACTATATGGGGCAGCTAATTTTATCACCATTTTTACTTGCTACACAATAGGTTTTCACTGCCTGTTTGCCAGATACCCTAGTTTTCCTTTCATATTCCAAGGACATGCAAATTATATTATTTGATGACTCTAAATTGGTTACCGATGAGTAAGTGTGGATGGATACACATGAGCATGGCACATGTAATGTAATGGACTGTTTTATTGATTATCAATACCACTGTCCATATGCTGTATATAAGGCTGGAATATAAAAATGTATAGTTCGTTTGAAGTAGTTGAAGCAGCAGATCATTTGTATGAAACTGCTTTGTTTTTCTATTTGTTCATAATCTAATTAAAATCTTACCTTACCTCCTAGGTTTTGTTGAACAGTACTGCATACAGGTTGTCTCCTGCCTTGTGCCCCATGTAGCCAGGATAAGCAACTGCTCCCCGTAACCCTGAATTGGAAAAGCTAGTTTAGAAATTAGATAGATGTTTTAACTGACACCTGTTGACATGTCCATTGCAATCGGCAGATAAATGCTGTAATAAAAATTAATTAACCATCATTTATAATTTTTGTTTAAATGTGTAACACTACAGGTTAAAAAGGTGGCATCTGACAGCTTATTGGTTTCATCATTATGCTGTCCAAGCATGTACGAATCGCATGTTTTTAAATCTGAACTAAATCTGTAATAGTGTTAAAAGTGGCAAAAATTGAAGCCTTCTTGCTTTGAAAGCACAGCTATAGTTTGCCACATTATTAAGTTAATCCATGTGGGGTTTCTTTAAAAAAAAGTATAGGCATGATTACCACAATCCTCTGTTATTATTCAAGCCCCAAAATCAAAAGCTATTGTATGTCCTAGGACTTAGCCCCTACTTTATTACAACTTTCACAGTACTGACAGTGCTGCGTTTAACCATTGGTCAGTTTCATGCTGATCTTTAAATTCTTTTGTCAATATGATACTAATGTATTTAAAGTTCTTCCCTTCACAGAACCACTTCCCAGTTACATATAAAAAGGAAGTTCTTTTATATAAGGAAGGAGCCAAAGCTTCAAATTTACAGTTGATGGTTCTCGTCAATATTGTGTCACATATTTCTATGAACGACTCCAGCACATGTCAGAACATAGTCCTATGAGGCCATCTGGACAACATCTGCAAAGAGAAGAGATGCAATCCTCAGATCCCAAACTGGATACTCCTCACACCTTAGGGTTCTTTCATATGCCGTGCATGAACACTATGAACAGGAAATACACTCTTCACAAATTCAACTTCCATCAAAAAGTTTCATCTTAATACCAAGTATGCAAACACAATTACTTACAGCACAGATACTGAGCCAAGGGGATACAGCAGTGACTCTGGAACTCTGTATTCTTATAATAATATAACACCTTACACATGATATCACACCTCAAAATATGTACTTGTACCTAAAAAATCTGTCCATTTTCAAGTCCAGTTAATCCAAATTAGGATCACTTTAGCCTAGAGCCTGTTACAGTAGAACCAACCACAAACTCTAAAAACAGCATGCCTGAAAATAATTTTCATTTTTTATGGTATCTTATCTTAACTAGTTGACTGGTGATGTAGCTTAATGATTAAGAAAATGGGTTTCTAGCCCTACTCTTAACTTCATGTAGGATTTTGAACCGTTCTCTTAAATCTACCCTTCTCTGAATAAGTTTTTCTGTAATGTACATGCCAAGCTTTTTGGGATGGGAATGTGGTTTTGTTGAATAGAATCCATTTTGAAGATTGAACCCTATTACACACTACTAAAAGATTCCATTTTTGATTTCAGTAACTTTTACATTTTTTTTTTCACTAATATTATATATGCCTGATTATCTTAAATTGTTTTTCATTCTTTGATCTTGTAAAATTCCTTCCTAAAATGATGAATAAATATTTTTTCTACTTCTTTTAATAAAAGGCAAATGGAAAAGGATCTTTATGGTGTGTTGATCCAGAATATCGACCCAATCTTATTCAAGCACTGAAAAAGCAACATTTTCCCTCTGCACATGTCTTCTGTACCCCACCAGCATCACCACCAAGGTAAGAACATGCCTGTATAATTTGCATGTTCCTTCAGAATGCATTGTGACAAATAAACATATTGTGGGCTTATTATTTGCCAAAAAGTGTCAGGTAATAACTTTTTAAGATGTCCCAAAGATAACTTGGTGCTAGAGTTGGAAATGTGCTGCTTCATATTAACTGCATGCATATTTTAAGACCGTGGCTTTATCTTTAATGCAGTTAAAATCCCCTTCATATCAGGAAGAAAGGAATGTATAAAAGATTACTTAAAACAAAATATCCCTGGAATGTCCTGTTATCCCTGGTAAATAAGTGTGCAGTAATACCTTTAATTGCTTAGCAGGCCTGGTTATTATAGGATTAAATCTTCACTCATACTTTCAGTTAAGGATGCGTTTCAGATAGGCAGCATTTTCTGCCAGTTAAGTATAAATGGGAGTGATTGGTGTTTAAAGTCCATACTATAACTTAGACTTATATATTGGCAGTTAATACTGACCAACTCTCTGTGCAACAGATGTAAAACTATTTATTAATACCTGTTCAGTTTTTTGTTAATGGCATCCTTTTCAATTACCAGGCTTTTGCTCTGAAAACATTTTCAACATGTGGTCATGAGGGTGTTCAGTAGTTTAATAAAATTATAATAAAACATAGAAAGACCTTGCAATATATGCTTTCAGATCTTTACATATTATCTGTGCATTATGCTTGAAGTCCTTTAATGTTTTTGAAGTTCTTGGAATCTTAAGCCTACAAATGATGATTAAATAGAGATGCTCCAATCAGGACTTTTTAGGGCCAATAGGATCACTGATATCGTGCTACTGGATCCAATACTGCTTTTTTTTTATAGTAAACTCCTGCATACCAGACACAGAGAACCATTATGTTTTATATCCAGGCTACTCGACACATGGCCCACTGGTCACATGCGGCCCAACAAAACATTTTCTGTGGCCCCTAAGTATGTTTCAAAGAGCCACAGACCTGCTACTGAATGTTAACTTATTAAGAAATGTTTCTTGGAGTGTAGTCAATCTCGTTTTGCCGATTTTAAAAACAAAGATAATATCATTAGTCACATGTCAAAAATGTAACTATCAGATTCTACACTAGCCTTCAAGAACAGTTATGTTGCAAACTGAACAAAGAAAATCTGAAGGTGATGATTTAAAAGGTAGTTAGGATTGTAAATTACATCGAGGGCAGTCACTTAAGCTCCAACAGTTTTGGTCTTTAGTGGAAGAATTTGAAATGCACTCTCACTACCTCATAGTATGCTGAATTTCAATGGTTAGCTGAGGTAGCAATTTATTAAGGTTTATTGATTTGCTCCCAGTTATTCAACAGTTTATTCAGCAGAGAGAACACACTGCTCTGGCTTATGTCAAGGATGAAAAAATTTATACTAGATGTTGCTTTTCTTGCTGACATCACTGGGCATTTAAACATACTAAATCTGAAGTTACAAAGAAACAAGACATTCTCCATGTTTTTTGTCAGTAATGTTTTAAACTTTTCACCAGTGCAATACTTTCCACCCAACAGAGTTGCACAGACTATCTTGCTGAACTTTCAAGTGTATTTAATGGTCGTTTTAATGACATGAAAATACTGATCACAATGATTCGAAAAGCTGAAAATCCTCAGAGCAATGATGTAAAATCTGGTTCAGAACTCACGGAAAGGTTTGTTGTTTCAAGAGCCGTATTTGAAAATGATCTTATTGATTTGCAGAAAAACTGCATTTTACAGCACAAGTATAAAGAGGAATTGGTTGTAAACTTCTGGATGCATTATGTATCAAGCGGAAATTATGGTGATGTCTTAACTTGCGCAAAGAAAATTTGACCAGTTTTGAATCCAGAAATGCACGCAACAGTGCATTTTTGGCAAAGGAGATTATCAAGTGCAAACAGCGTAATTCCCTCACTGACAAGCTGCATACTGACTGTCTACCCACTACAAAATGTAAAAAAAAAAAAAATAACTGATCAATATAATGACACAGATGCTACCATAGTATACCATGTTGATTTTTATACACAGCATTTTGCATTAGGTGTAAAAGCCTGCTGCATATCAGGGATGTGCTGATGTGATGCTTAAGTTCTTTCTCCTTTGTCCACATTGACCCATATGGCCTTTTTGTTTTTGTACATAAAGTTCCATCCAATTGACTAATTTTATTAATTTATTTTCTGGCCACTTGATGAATAAGCTTGACAATTCAGTATAACTCTCCCATTTGGACCTAATTGATTTCTTCCAAGCACAAATGCCTGCGTCTTGTAGCCTTTAAAAAAATAAAAAAGCAGCAATGATCCATGTAGGTTAATATTTAACATTATACATAGTTATTGTCTGTTTTTTTCACCTGTATTATTATCATTCTTTAATTTAATATTATTTATTGTATCAGTATGCTGCTGCTGAAGAATGTGAATTTCCCATTGGGATTAATAAAGTATCTATCTATCTATCTATCTATCTATCTATCTATCTATCTATCTATCTATCTATCTATCTATCTATCTATCTATCTATCTATCTATCTATCTATCTATCTATCTATCTATCTATCTATCTATCTATCTATCTATCTATCTATCTATCTATCTATCTATCTATCTATCTATCTATCTATCTATCTATCTATACCTGTGAAGGTTGTGTTGAGGAGGAGTCATGGTCATGGGGAGAAAATAAATAGATTTTTCAGAGACACTTTTTGAAACTTAACACACCAATGGTATCAGTAACCATAATAAAATTATTAAAATAAGAAAAATGTTACAAAAGAAAGGAAATGTTTATCTTACTTTAAAATGCAATTTTCACTCCTGATATGCATTGCAGTATAATCATTTTATATTTACAAATGTTGCTGAAGAGAAACCATTGAAACAATGCAGTTGTCTTGCAAAAGTTCAGTTGGGTATTTTAACAATTGTGTGTCCATCTTCAGGAGGAGTGCAGAAGTATTCTTCTTGGCACAGAGGTGATGTCACATCTGTGCTGGTAGAGCTTCTGGTTTTGATAGTTTTTGAGAGGTCTTATATATGCTCACATCTACCACTTTAGCTTATTCAGTGATCCATTTGTTCTACTGACCACCAAGATAGCACATTCTTTCACTATTTGTTACAACTTGCTGTAGCTTAACAGTGTACCTCTTCTAATATCTAAAAGTCTTCAGATTTCATAGACTTCTCATTGCTAGGAAATAAACTCTTAAACTTTTAGCAGGTTTTCTGTAGTATAATGTAAAAATGTATGCATATATGCCAAAACATAATTAGGCTTACAAATCACAGTATCAAATAATTATTTTTCAACTCTGGTTAGAACTAAATCCTATAATATAACAAATATAACACTGCTGTGTACAATTTGTCCTGATACTGCTGAGAAAAAGTGAGTAAGTGACACTTAGATTGTTGACTAAAAGAACACTTGAACTTTGTTTAGACAAGTATAAAAGGAGAATACTTCAGCATCAGTTAACATCTTATGCCCTCGACCTCCATATAATTCTAAGTTAAATATGGATTTGGAATCTCTCCATAGACAGCTGAACAAAATAGTCAATATGGCCTCTCTCTCTCTCTCTGTCTCTCCTGCCCTAAATCAGTACAAGGGCTAATAACAGATACTACTGTGGGGCAGAGTGTCAGGGAGAATAATTCTATATGAGTGTATAACATCATTTTAGCTTTAAAGTGTCCATCTTCTATACCTAATGTTGCCCTTTGAATTTTTATATAGGCACAGTACATGGTATTTTTATAGTACTCAGTTTTCCCCTCCTCTTAATCCCTTAAATATGAAAGAATTATTGGCCTTAGTGCCACCACAGCAAGTTGACCCATTTGAAGTAACTCGTAAGTTGTTGTCAGTATCTGTTTATCTTGAAATAAAATGATAGTTCAACTGTACTTAGGCTTTCTAAATCTGTATATTTTTGATATTAAATGTTATCGGGTCTTCACCTTGGTCCAAACTAAGGGTGAGCACATACTGTAATATATTTTGATGTTTAATTTGTTTGTAATATGAAAAGGTTATGGGTGTTAACGTGTGAAAACACAAGTCTTACAATAAATGAAACTGTACTAACTGCAAGCAAATGCATTATACAGTATATTAAAATTATCCTTTTCTTTCATTTAATTCCAGATATTCATGCACTTCATCTTAATTTATTGTTGAAATTACTATTGCAATGTAGATTGTACATTTCCTGTAACAACTGCAATTCATCCAGATCTTGAGGAACAAAAGGTGTTCCTACTACTTAAAAGTGGGAAAAATTTGAGAAAAAAAGTGAGAAAAAATTTGTCTAAGCATTGTCACCAGAAATCTCAAGAACACTATCTTGCTCTGTGGCACTTAGTCTGGTCATGGCCTCTTCATTGTGTCATTCAAAAGGGTTTTCAGTCAAGCTGTGCTGCATATCAAGGACATGGAAGTTCACATGCATCAGGATCTTGACAGTTTTGTAATGCTAGCTGATATCAGTAATTGCAGTAATTTGAAGCTACATTTTTTTTCTTTGTTAAAAAATTGGAAAGAATTTTAACAAAGGACACAACAAGTATATTAGAAATGAACTCCTCTCTGCCTCCAATAAGGTTGAAATAAAGGTTTTCTTTAGTGAAGGGTGTCCAATCGGGGAATGAAAGTTGTAACAGTTAGGTATCAGTCAGGGAGGGGCTGCATAATAAGCACAAATAAATCGGAGCGTGCTTAGAGTCTCTGTTTTCATCTATCCGCACTGAAACACAGAATTGCTGTTTTCAAAGTGTGTCTGCTCCTTATCAAAACTACAAAGTCTATGTTATGGGAGGTTAAAAACATCAGGATAGTGTGTAGAAAGGTTAAAATGGAGACTAGTGTCTGCATTTTTAAATAAAAACATAGTGCGGGGGGCGGCACGGTGGTGCAGTGAGTAGCGCTGCTGCCTCGCAGCTGGGAGACCTGGGGACCTGGGTTCGCTTCCCGGGTCCTCCCTGCGTGGAGTTTGCATGTTCTCCCCGTGTCTGCGTGGGTTTCCTCCGGGAGCTCCTGTTTCCTCCCACAGTCCAAGGACATGCTGGTTAGGTGGATTGGCGATTCTAAATTGGCCCTAGTGTGTGCTTGGTGTGTGGGTGTGTTTGTGTGTGTCCTGCGGTGGGTTGGCACCCTGCCCGGGATTGGTTCCTGCCTTGCGCCCTGTGTTGGCTGGGATTGGCTCCAGCAGACCCCCCTGACCCTGTGTTCAGATTCAGCGGGTTGGAAAATGGATGGATGGATTATAGTGTGGATGTAGCCTTAGTAAACTATGTTGTGTACTTATGTTTTTACCTACTATTCCAATTTCCCGTTTACAGTCTAACAGAATGATGGTCTTCAACTTATAAACCCAAATGGGCTGTTATTTATTATTTTACTGTATTTTCATGTAAATTGTCTTCTAATTGTTTTGTGATTATAGTCTCAACACTTTAGCATGGTTTAGAATTGTGATGCTCCATTCGAAATTATATTTTCACGTAAATAGTCTTCTAATTGTTTTATGATTACAGTTTTAGTAATTTAGCATGGTATAGAATTGTGATGCTCCATTTGAAATGAATACACAAACCATACTTTTGAATAATTAATATTCAAATCAGTGCTTAGTTTTGTGGACTTTTCCCTTCTCCATCTCTAACCTGTGCATTTGGAAGCATTTGATAATTCTCTCTGATCTAGATTTTGCAAGACATTTGCTTTTCTACTAGTCCTCTTTTGAAAGGTTTGTTTGCATGATCCCAGATATATTTAATTCATATTTCCACTTCTGTGATACCTTGGACCTTAGGTAAATATTGGATCTAGTTTCAGTGATTTGTTGGTGGCTCACTGAGGTTACATTCTACAGAATATGTTGTTCATGATAAATGTAGAATTAATTTGCTCAAAGTGAGAAAATTATCTTCTTCGCATCTTTACTGCATACATTATTGCAAGTTTAAATTGTGGTGATACAGTGACACTAATGTACTGCATGAAGTAATTCAATTTCACATTCTTGGAGAGTGTGCCATGCATTAAATATTCTTGCTCTTGTGAAAGCTGGACTACTCTGTAATTCACCCAACAATAAGCTTATTGGAATAAAAGGCACAAAGGGAAAAACAGGAAGCTTAGATGTTATTAGTGAACAGCAAAGAAGGATGATAGCATGCAGTGTGTGTAATATGCACAGAAGGAGGTGTACGCTTTTAAACCGGCAATAATGAATATCTTTACATATGTCATGTGCATATGTCTTTGAATAAAGTTGTGCTTGAAAACTGCGTTGATGCAGTGTCACCATACAGTTGAATGCTGTCACTTTAAAACCCATTTCAATTTATACATACGTACATGCACTAGTAATTTTCAGTGTACCTACAAACCATTTGCATTCAGGAGTCATGCCTCATATTGTACCCCACCTACACTGTATACCTGAACTAACAAAAATTATTTTGTTTTTCACTTTGCAGTGCATCAACACCTCCTCCACATTTGATTCTCCAAGATCAAGGCTTTTCTGTGAAAGGTAAGTCCTCAGGTTTATGTTCAGTTGTTAGTATTTTTATTTATTTTTTGCTTCGCGTATACTTTACTGTAATTAAGTACAATTATTTTAAACACTTAACTGCCATGGTTGTGGTACTTTGTGTTAATGTCACATTAGACCAAAATAATCTATACCAGTTCCCTTTATATTATGTGCAAAAATGGAAGATATGCTCAAGACAGTTGAATTTTATTACTTCGTTTTGTTTCTGTAGGTTTTTCTTCCAGGCTCCTTTGCAATCATTGAGTTTTTATGACTTTCTTTTATTTAGCCTTTCCCTTTCTGCTTTTAGCCTATATTTGGAAATGCTTGACAATTTGTGATTATCATTTAAAATGAACAGAGAAAGATCTGTTTTTTGCAGTTGTTAACTTTTCATTTAAATGTTTTTGGCTTTTGACACATTTTCAGAATATATATGGTGGTAATAGGGGACAGCTCTTTCATTGGCTTATTCAGTTGTAAATAGTGACTTGAATAACCATAATATTACTGATTACAGTAAAATCTTAAAATCAATATAAAAGACAATAATTCATTCCTGTGCAATATACAAAATGCTTATTATTATAAAAATCTAATTTATAATTTCTGCACTGACACAAAAACAAATAGAAAATAACAGTGTAGTTAACTAGTGGTGGATACCAGTGAAAAGAAAATGATAGGCAATGTTTACTGAAAATAAAAATGACATGATTATGGCCATTAATACTCAAAAGAACACAATGGGAATAATTTAGGCAAATAAGCCTTGTTAACCCCCATCCCATGCCTTATGACATGGGTAATTTCTCATCAGTGTATCACACCAAAGTTTTACTTTCACACTCATTTCCACATTCCATGATTCTCCATGACGGTATTCGCCTCTTCCTCCCACCAGTATGCCTTCACCATAAGCCCTCGCTGGGACTCCAAGCAGTGTAGGTTTGATCTGAGACAGCTAGAAATCCCTGGTTTACATAATTTCCTCCCAAGCCCAGGATCACTTTTAGGATCAGGGATGCCTCTAATTTAGCTGTAAGAACACCAGGAATGAACGTCACTTCTGGTGTTTTTTTCCTTCCATTTCCTCAGTGGCCCTTAAATGGCAAGATTACTTAGGCAGCCTCTAGCCTGAAGGCATTACAAGAGCAACACAGTTCTACCCCTTCAGATCAGAGATGGTCTTCTGCCCTCTAAAGAGCTGGATGATTTTGACAGAATCCCAAAAAAGTTTAAAATTGGGCTTCTTTATACCACCACTACAATACACTTGTGACCCAAGTTAATTATGCATACAGTATATTACAGGTAGTACTCTATGAGTATTTCTTTTTTTTTCTACAGATTTATAGTGTCAGTTATGCAGTCTAAATTAAATTTGACTTTATCCTTATTAAGCATAATTGCAAAACTTTAATGATGATGGATGTTCGTTTAGTTAAAAAAATCTGTTTAGTACAGAATGGATAATTAATACACCTAACTGGTATATAGACTTACTGCCATCTATACACCATTCTCTTTTAAAAATCCTTAAAGCTCAATTTTGGCCAAAAATCTACAAAAGGGAAATGTTATACTATTCAGGGTTCAGTGTCTTCTTTAAGAGGTGTAAGAAATCACAGACACAGTTTGCAATGGAATACAGTATTTTTAAGGAATGTTTTTCAATTATTTTTCCATAGCCCATATACTGTATGTTATCCTCCTGCATAAGTATTTAAACTTTATGCTAAAACTGCCTCATAATTGTTGTGGTGCTCACACACTTAAGTCACAATACTTGTATTTGTTTTTTGTGTATTCATAAAGCTAGGAGTGGGTGGTATAGCCAAAAATTCATTTCACTGTGTTATTAAAAATTATGATGGTTTCAGTTGGTACTGATGTGATGTATTTCTACAGGCAGAATATCCCTAATTTAAAATTCCAAAAATTTTTCAGTACCAACATAACATCACAAGTGGAAAACTCCACACCAGGGTTCTGTTTTATAAAACTTTATTTGGATTCAAGAGTAAAAATAAGCTTATGCCAAAAGTGGATGAGAATACCATATTTGTAAATTCAAATTGATTTTTCCTCTCAGAGCGGGATGGCGGTTCCCCATGAAGCTTGACAGGCCACAAGGAAACTACATACAATTTACAGTACATGAGGAGAGTGGGGGATAACCCGTGAAGAACTGAACGACAAGCTAGTTTTCAAAAGTGCTGCACAGCATCATTAAAATTGTATATGACTTGTGTGTTAATTGTATTTAACTGCTTAAAGTTAATAAAAGCAGCTCCATTCTCGCTAAGTGCCCTTATTGTAATATGAGTTCAGTAAATTGCTTTGATTACATTAAGTAAACAGGACACTGCTGCAAATTGCCTTCTTATTTTGGCATTTTGTTTATATTGACAAAAGCATATATATGTTTTGTATAAGTACACTCAAACCATAGAGAAGCTGAATGTAGCAAAACCTAATCAGCTGGTTAAGGACTTAAACACAGCAGTCAGAAAGCTTGCCTGAGATGTTCCTGACATAATCGGCCAGTTCCCTGAGAAATTACAACAGGTGACCAATACACACTGACAAAAAAAACAAAAAAGTTCTACAATGCAAATATGTAGCTTTGGCCCTCTTGAAAGGGAACTAAAATAAAGTCTATAGATAGATAGAACTTTATTTGTCCTCAATTTGAAATGTGGTGTTTGACAGAAGCTCTTTAAATAAATAGATACATAAGTAAGTAAATAAATAGTTAAAGGTCTGACTTAGTTGTTACAGTCACAGTAAGGCATTATGCAGACGTATTGCTGTTGGTATAAGGGAGCCCCTGTAGCGTTTCTTGACACACTTCTGCTAAAACATTTGTTGGCTCAGTGTTAGCGTGTCAGAATGAGGATGTACAGTACTGTTCATAATGACACTCAGTTCTGTTTTAAATGCTTTTTTTCTGCTACTTCCAGGGGGTACAGAGTGCATCCTGTAACTCCCGTTCTTATATAGTTCCTCTGTGTTCTGAGACCAGTCCAACCTGTCATTAATGAGGATCCCCAAGTACTTGTAGTAGTGGAATATGTTTGTCACATCAGTGCACATTATAATAACTATTCAGAGATATGAGTTATTATACGTGAGTCATCATGTAGCTTTTTTAGCTGCATTTGATTCCTACTCAATCAAGGCTGTCCACAAGATATCTCATGTACTGTATATGTAAATATTCCAAAATACAAAAATATCTGAAATATTTCTGGTCCCGGGCAGTTTGGATTAGGGATCCTCCATCTGCATACTTTTTACACTGAATTGGGTGAAAATCTTCAGTAATTCCATTGCGGACAATAGACTTTAGCAGGCAAGCCTCAAAAAATACTTTTACAACCTGAGAGCTACACATTGACATTTGTCTTTATAAACACATAATTGTTGTGTATGTATGAAGAAATGAAGCAGACTATATTTTTGTGGTAATATGGAATGTATAATTCCATAACACACTTTTTCGCATAGTTGGGGACACTCAACCTTTGTCTGGTTTGAGTCACCTTTTGCTTTTAATACTTTTCATCCTATTCCACTATTTGATTTATCTCAAAGCTATTTTTCCATTTTGTTTATAGTAAGTATAGTAAACAAAAGTGTACTTGCAACAGTGTGGGTATTTACATACTGTATTTATATATAAATAATGGTGGGACATTGGTGCAGTGGTTACAAATATTGCCTCACAGAAGACTAAGTTCATATCCTGACCTGAGCAAGTTCTCCCTGTGATAATAAGGGTTTTTCTTCAGGTGCATGTTTCTTTCCTTATCTCATCTTATGTGTTAGGTTATTAGGTTGATTGGTGACTCTAAACCGGTCAGTCCATTGTGAAGGATTTTGAGTACACCTTGTGATGGACTAGTGACCCATCCACATTTTGTTCTTTCCTTGCATCTGGTATTGGCAGATTGCACTTCTTCTTCGTGTGCTTTTGCAAAGGTTCATTGAATGTATGGTGAAAGGAGAAGACATATCCAGCAGTAAATATTATTTTCCATTCATGTAATCCGTAAGTTTATGGAAACTCACCACTCTTCTCAGCAGTAAAATGATCTGCTCTCCTATTAAGCTGTCTGGACAAATGTTTGTCAGAGGCAAACTGTCAACATTTACTTTAAGAACCTGCACATTCGACTGAGTTTAAAGAAGACAACAAACAATCTAATGCATTTCTGGATACATTACAGATACCACAAATAGATAATTTTAGTGCTGAGGAACTGGATAAACCTCTGATGCTATCAGAATTACTAGATGCTATAAAGTCAAGGCGGGAAATCAGCAGGCCCTGATGGCTACCCTGTAGAATTTTATAAGAAATTCTCCACTCAGCTAGCTTCCCACTTATTGGCAACATTTACAGAAGCTAGAGACAATCAAATTCTACCTCAAACCTTTCGTCAAGCATTAATCACTGTCTTTCCTAAACAAAATAAGGACTTGTTACAATGTGCATCATACAGACCAATTTCACTTCTGAATAATGATGTTAAGATACTCTCAAAAATTATAGCTAGAAGGATGGAGAAAGTGCTGCCTTCAGTAATATCACATGATCTATCTATCTATCTATCTATCTATCTATCTATCTATCTATCTATCTATCTATCTATCTATCTATCTATCTATCTATCTATCTATCTATCTATCTATCTATCTATCTATCTATCTATGATCAAACTGGATTTATTAAAGGCCGATACTTACCTTCCAATCTTCGACGCCTGTTTAATGTAATATGTTCACCAGCAAAGTCAAACACCCCAGAGATATTATTATCATTGGATGCAGAAAAAGCTTTTGATATGATTGAATGGAACTACCTTTTGACTACATTAGAGAAATTTGGGTTTGGCCCGAGTATTTGTGCATGGATCAAACTACTGTATACCAATCCAGAAGCTTCAGTTTGTATTAACATTTGTTCAGACTACTTTAAACTAGAACGTGGCACCAGACAAGGATGCCCCTTGTCACCACTGCTGTTTGCAATCGCCATTGAACCACTGGCGGTCCACTGTCGAAATTCTTATCAGATAAAGGGGATTATCAGAGAAGGACTGGCACAGAAAATTTCTCTATATACAGATGATATGGTTTTATATATATCAGACCCAGAAAACACTGTGCCTGCAGTTTTAACAGCACTTACAGAATTTCAAAAGATCTCTGGTCTCAGAATTAATTTGAATAAAGTATTCTCTTTCTAGTGAATTCTCAAGCATATAATATTAGATTGGACACCCTACCTTTGGAATCCCGTAAATGCCAAAAAGGGACTCTGCTCTGTTGGGCCCTTGAGCAAGGCTCTTAACTTGCAATTGCTGAGCGCTTTGAGTAGTGAGAAAAGCGCTATATAAATATAAAGAATTATTATTATTATTATTATTATTATTACCTTTTACCATAGCAGATCAGTTTAAATACCTTGGGGTAAATATCACAAGTAAACATAAAGCTCTTTATCAACAAAATTTCACCGTCTGTATGGAAAAAATTAAGCAAGACTTGCATAGATGGTCAACCCTTTATCTCACTCTAGCTGGAAGAATTAACATTGTTAAGATGAATATCATTCCTAAGCTTCTTTTTTTATTTCAAAACATTCCAATATACATCAATAAAAAAAATTTTAAGCAATTAGATTCAACCATAACCTCATTTATTTGAAACTCAAAACATTCACGTATTCGAAGAGCGGCCCTATAAAGACCTCAGGCAGTAGGTGGCATGGCTCTACCTAATTTTCAGTTTTATTACTGGGCAGCAAACATACAGTACAAGCTATAAAAACCTGGACACAAATAGATGAACATACACAGGCTTGGTCCGCAATAGAAGTAAAATCCTGCAGTACTTCTTTATATTCCCTGCACTGCGCCCCAATAAATGCAAGTTATCGCAAATACAGTATACTAATAACCCAATTGTGCTTCATTCACTCAGAACATGGAACCAATTTAGAAATCATTTTAAGATGGAAAACCTTTTATCTGTGGCACCTCTGCAGGAGAACTACCTCTTTCAGCCCTCACAAACATCTAGTTTTTAATATCTGGAAAAGATTTGGGATTAAATTGCTCAGAGATCTTTATATAGATCTTTGCATCCTTTGAACAATTACATTCCAAATTTAACCTTCCAGCTACACATTTCTTTCACTATCTTCAAATTAGAAACTTTGTTAAACAGAACCTGCCCGACTTTCCTCATCTTGTACCCTCCACCATGCTGGGAAAAATACTGCTCAGTTTCGAGGACTTAGACACCATTTCTGCAATATATAAAATTTTATTAAGAGTCCCTTCCTTTCAAAGATCCAAGAGGACAATGGGAAATAGATCTCTTAATATATCAGAAAAGGAGTGGAAGGTAACAATGCAGAAAATTCACTCGAGCTCCATATTCGCAAAGCATACAATTATTCAACGCAAAATTATATATCGAGCTCATCTGTCTCGCATAAAACTGTCCAAAATATTTCCAGGGCAAGATCCAATCTGTGAACACTGCAACCAAGCTCCTGCCTAACTGGGTCACATGTTTTGGGCCAAAATTTTTAAGTGCCTTTCAGACAGCCTTGGTGTCACAATCCTTCCTAACCCATTAATAGCTGTGTTTGGTGTTCTTCCAGATGGATTTGAAGTGGAGAAGGACAAGCAAACTGTGATTGCATTCACTACACTTTGGGCACGCAGACTTATTTTGTTAAATTGGAAGAATCCTAACTCTCCTCTTATAAGTCAGTGGGAAACCGATGTTTTATATTATTTGAAATTGGAAAAAATCTAATTCTCAGTTAAAGGATCTGTACAGAACTTTTTCAAAACCTGGCAGGATCTAATCAATAATATTTTAGAATAAGAAGAAATAATTATCTCTGCATTTCTTTTTCTTCTCCATTTATCTTTATTGCCCTATTAAACTCAACAATTTAGGTATATTTACAAGCTTTAAGTATTACTCCTTTGGCCATGCTCTCCTTCTCAGGGATGGGGTTTGATTTGTTTTCAATCCTATTTTTTGTAAAAATTGATCTATTTGTATGGAATGATTACAAAAAAATTAATAAAATATTAAAAAAAAAAAAAAAGAACCTGCACATTCTTTTATTCCTGGTTTGCTCCTTAAAAATTCATACATATTTTATAGACTGGGCAGTTTTCAGTGTATACAGTTCTGTGTTAGCTTTAGTTACAATTTAGTGTCATTTGTGAAATTGAACTTCCATATTTTCTGTTTAATATGGTGATGCAGTTAAGTCCATAAGTATTTGGAGAATTACACAATTTTCATAATTTTGGCTCTGTACGGCACCACAATGGATTTGAAATAAAGTCGTCATTATGTGATAGAAGTGTAGAGTTTCAGCTTTAATTTAAAGGGTTTACCAAAAATATTGTATAAGCCGTTTAAGATTGACAAACATTTTTCTGCATAACCTTTTCTGGGGCGGAGTGGTGGCTCTGAGGCTAAGGATCTGCGCTGGTATCCCGAAGGTTGCCGGTTCGAATCCCCGTCACTGCCAAAAGAGATCCTACTCTGCTGGGCCCTTGAGCAAGGCCCTTAACCTGTAATTGCTCCAGGGGGCGCTGTACAATGGCTGACCCTGCGCTCTGACCCCAAGGGGTATGCGAAAAAAACTAACAACCACTGTTGTAAGTCGCTCTGGATAAGAGCGTCTGCTAAATGATGTAAATGTAAATAACCCCCTTATTACCAGGGGCTCAAAAGTATATGGACTGACAAGCTGTTCAATAGCCAGCTGGGAGCAGATCACTCATTATTTCATTAACTATTAAGCAGGTAAAAGGCCTGGGATTGATTCCAAGTGTGGAATTTGCATTTGGAAGCTGTCACTGTGAGCTCTCAATATGAGGTCTGAAGAGCTGTCCATGAAAGTAAAAACATTGCATTATTAGGCCAAGAAAACAAAACTAACCCTTTAGAGAGAGAACAGAAACATGAGGACTGGTCAAATCAACCATCTGGCATATTCTTAAAAACAAGGAACACACTGATGGTCTCAGCAACACCAGAAGGTCTAGAAAACCACAGAAGACAACTGTTCTCGATGATTGCAGAATTCTGTTCTTGGTGAAGAGGAACTCCTTCACAACTTTTAGCCACACCAGGAACACTCTCTGGGACATAGACCTATCATTGCCAAAGTCTACAATCAAGAGAAGACTTTGTGATAGTAAAGACAAAGGGTTTGCAATATATTCCAGAATATTGGAAAGAGAAGAGTATGGAGAAGAGAAGAAATGGTTCATGATCCAATGAATACCACATCATCTTTGAAACATGGAGGAGGCAGTGTTATGGCATGATCATGCAAGGCTGCGAATGGACTAGTGTTTATTGATGATATGACTGCTGGCAGAAGTAGCAGGATGAATTCTGAAGTGCATAGGTCTATACTACTGTAGCTGCTCAGATTCAGCCAATCGCTTTAAAACTGAAAGGACAACACTTCACTATACAGATGGACAATGAGCAAAAACATCCTGAGAAAGCAAACTTGAGTGCTTTTCAAAGCAAAGAAGTAGATTATTCTTCAATGGCCAGTGGGTATACATTTCATTTACTGAAGACAAAACTGATTTAAGAAATCCCAATGAACAAGCAGCAACTGAAGACAGCAGCAGTAAAGGACTGGCAAAGCATCACTAGAGTGGAAAACCAGCACCTGGAGATGGCCTGGGTTCCAGAATTCAGGCAGTCATTGACTATAAAGGATTTAAAACCAAATATTAAAATGATAGTTATATTTATGATTGTTAGTTGTCCAAATACTTTTTAGCTCTTGAAAATAGGGGGGCCATGCATAAAAATGTCTGTTTTTTCTAAACAGCTCATACAGTACTTTTGTTGAACCCCTTTAATTAAAGCTGAAAGTCTATACTTCAATCACATCTTGATTGCTTTGTTTTAAATCCATTGTGGTGGTGTGCAGAGCTTACATTATGAAAATTGTGTCACTATCCAAATACTTGTGGACCTGACTGTATGAAAGCAAAAGTTCAAAATGCTTAGACATGCTTATTATTGATTAGAACATCACTGATATTTGTAAATAGTTATCCAACCAACAGTTTCCTAACTTCATGACCTTAATCTTTTAAAAAGTACAGTGGAACCTCGGTTCACGAACGTCTCGGTACACGTACAAATCGGTTTACGACCAAAAAGTTCGCCAAACTTTTTCCTCGGTTCACGACCACACACTCGGTATACGAACAAGCCAGGTTCCCTTTCGGTTTGTACATGTTCAGTCTCTCCCTGTGCATTTCCTGTGCAGCGAGCAAGAGAGCAAGAGCGCGCGGCACACACACACAGGCAGCTAGAGAGAGAGCTGCACAGGCAGCTCACGAGAGAGCCGCGCACACACACACAGGCAGCAAGAGAGAGGCACGCACACACACAGGAGCGCGCTAGAGAGACACACACACAGGCGCTCCAGGCTTGCAAGAGAGAGAGAGAGAGAGAGAGCGAGCGAGAGAGGGAGAGCGAGCGAGCGAGAGAGGGAGGGACACATAAGGTAGAGAAGGCTTGTTTTTGTTTTCAGTTCTATTTACAGTGATCGGTTCATAGCCTGCATTGTTGCAATGTTACTTTTCTTGGTGGTTTATTAAATTTAGGATTTTTCAAATGTTCATTTTTTCCCCTGCTCATTAAAAAAAAGTGTTTTTAGCTAGCGGTTCCTAGCACTATAGCGTGAACTATTGCAGTGTTAGTTTTCTCTGTTGTTCAAGGTTTTCTCAGTGTTATTCAATGTTTTTACATTTAGTTTACTATTACGTTGTGCATTCTATGGTATAATTAACTTTATTTGTGCTTAAAAATTAAAAAATATATATATTTACATACAGTTTGTACGGTCTGGAACGGATTAATTGTATTTACATACAATCCTATGGGGGAAATTGCTTCGGTTCACGACCAAATCGGTTTACGACCAGAGTTTTGGAAAGAATTATGGTCGTGAACCGAGGTTCCACTGTATTCATAAGGATAAACATGTCAAATAAAATAAGCTTTTTTGTTTTTGAAGGAAAGAATCTTCATAAATACATGCATATTTTTATTTTTGATTGGCTTAATGAGTGAAATATCATGGATTTTGTCACTTAAAGAGCATAGGCTATTATTATGCTCTGTCCATCAAGCTGCTTTCTTCCCACTGAAGCTCACCTTCATAAGGTTTAATTCACATATATGTGTTTGCATTCATTTTTCATGTTCATTGTTTTGTGCGTTTTTGTGTGTAATTCAGCATGTTTCCCCCAATCATTCACCTGTCATTTTTGTTAAAAGGAAAAAGTACACTGGAGTAATTTTCTGCTACATGCATTTTGTTGGCCAGTGTGACATGTGTTATGGTGTAAGTGTTCTTCAACAGTGCCTGCTTTGCCCATGGTGACTGATCAGAACCAGAGATAATCACATATATAAATCACAGAAATAAAATTGTAACTAGCATCTCCCATTCACCAAAACTATTAATTTTAAAAAATGAAAGATAAGGCTCATCGATGCTTTTGGTTCTCATGAAGTACATACAGTACAAGCAAATTAGGGGTAGTCATGCTTCACAGGGGTAATCCTGAGTCTGCTTGATCAAGCTGCTGCAAATACACGACAGAATTCAAGGGCTGTTATTAAAGGATAAGTAGTTGTTGAGATCAAAATACATACAATTACTCAAAAGGAACAAATGGGTTAAATTAATTTAAGCATGTTCAATCAGTATTTAGGGTTATATCTTTATTGTCATTGTTTTTGTTACTTTTGAGTTATTAAACACTTATCAGAGAACATGTATATGCATTTTACACGTGCTTGAACCCTCTAATACCCTTGTAGACTGTGTACAGCACAATAATTAAACCTTGGTAGTTCCTTCTTTCACAACTTCCTAACAGCCATACAAGGTACATGGTAATATTTCTTGCTCAGAACCATAGCAAACGGAAAGATAAATACTTTGTACTGACATTAGTTTTTTAATAAACTACTAACATAGGTGCACTACCTTTGTTCTGATCATGTGATGAATGTCATTTTGTATCATCATCTTAAAAATTATTTTATTTTGATGTTTATTAAACTGCGGTGGGCTGCAGCCCTGCCCGGGATTTGTTCCTGCCTTGTGCCCTGTGCTGGCTGGGATTGGCTCCAGCAGACCCCCATGACCCTGTGTTAGGATGTAGCGGGTTGGACAATGACTGACTGACTGTTTATTAAAACTTAAGATAAATGTATTCATCCATCCAGTATATAAACTTGCATAATCCTACTTGGTCAAAATATACTTTCCTAAATAATTGGGACTTGTATGCCGCTGCACACAGAGATTGTATTATGTTCGCTTCCCGGTTCCTCCCTGTGTGGATAGCGCTTTGAGTACTGAGAAAAGCGCTATATAAATGTAATGAATTATTATTATTATTATGCTAATAGCAGAACCTTTGTTGATATAATTTGGATAGATAATTTATATGGATAAACATTATTTAGTAAAGTCAGAGGTCATATACATGAAGATAGAATTTAACAATTAAGCTACTTAAATAATTGATGAGTTGCAGCTTAGTCAGGATATTTGGGTCTGACTAGAAACCTGCAGTGATTGACTGACCCTGGAATTTTATATATCACAGGCTCTCGTCACACACAGCAAAATCAATATCAAAATGATTTAAATTATTATAATACAAATTAAGCAGGTATAGTTGGATATGGTACGGTTATGGACATCAGTCACCCCAGTGTAAACTGTAAAGATCACACAAGTACTTCAACACAAGGACAGAAATTCACAGATTTGTTTTTTTTTTTAACTCAGAACATCACTTACTGTTGAAGCGATACATCCATATTACTAACCGAGAATGCTAAACCGGATGATGGACGCAGGCACATCCGGCCATGGGCCGTAGCTGCAAAAAGACGTACTGCGCAGGCGCAAGAAAGGGCCGCGAGAGGCGGATGAGGGGCTACGAGAGGCGGACAAGACCACAGAAAAAAGGAGTGAGCAAAGAAACAAGAGGACAAAGAAATGAGACGCCGCAAGCACAGAAAAAGGGAAAAGGCAAAGAAAAATGTAGTCAAAGGCAGGCACCGCACGAAACCCATTGCACACGAAACTAGCACACAAAAAAAAAGAAGACGCTCGCGCACAACGGCAAGGCTCCCCCCCCTACAGGCATGGGACGGGATACACACCAAGAGGGGGATTTAACAAGCCCCTGGAACACAAAAAAAAAGAACACAAAACCACCCCACACACCCTACAAGCAACGGACGGGACACACACAAAAAGGGGTATTCAACAAGCCCCTGGAACACAAAACGAAAGAAGACGCGCGCGCAACAACAATCCTCACCCCCCCCCAAAATCAATAAGAAGTGACACCCAAAGCCACATATCTAAAGGAAACGTCCATATTAAACATACGTCATCTCAACACCTTCACACTAGGCAGCATAGGTGGATCTCATTAAAATAAAGCACTATTAACCGTTCAACTGGAGAAAAGGCTCCATATTAACAGTGAGTGCGATCCTCCTTATTACTTATACATATTTCGCACGCTGAGGAACAAACAAGTCATGCATACACGGTCACGGGTACAAAACGATTCGGATCGGATAACGGGACCAAACATACGAACACGAATGAAACCAAAACAATACACGGCGGCGCATACAACGCGCTTCGGAAAATACGTGAGAAAAAATGTCTCGGATCAAAAAATTCAAAGCTCGAGTAACCCCGTTACAGAGACGTGCCCAAATGAACAGACACATTGAACGTAGATGCATACAGTACGCGTCTCAAAGTGCTGCATCGAAACAAGCACGATTTCAAAAGAAACAGCTCGCGACTCAGACATACAAAAAAGGGAGCAAAGCAACGCGCATATGACCGGCCAGAAAACAAGCAAGCGGGACTCAAAAAGCAGAAAGCTCAACTGACCGACATACAAAACCGGACAAGGCACGATACAAACAATGCACGACATAGAGTGAAACGGACTTTGCGCAAAGCGGAGGCGAATCAATTAAAAATCAAAAATAGCGCGTCACAAATAATGGACATGCAACAACGCGGCACTCAAACGCCACAAGCAAAACATGCCCGTCGCAGACATCAACGCCAGACACCTGCTAAACGCTTACGCCAGTTGGCTGACAACGCTTTCAATAATGAGTCCACTATTGAGGAAAATTCATTGGGATTAATGAATGTCATTTGCAATCATTGTCATTCACTTAACTTCACAGAAGAAACAACTGGCAATACAAATAATGAATTTACACGTTGTTGTCAAAAGGGGCAGATTAGAAAGCCTCCTTTACATTCATATCCTGAATATCTACAGAAGCTTCTAACTAACGATGTGCCTGAAAGTGAAAACTTTATGAACTGCATTAGATCCTACAATAGTTAATTTGCTTTTGCATCTACCGGAGAACATAACAGGACACCAAAAGGCAATGGCCCTTACTGCTTTCGCATATGTGGTTAACACAACGCACTATATTATGTCCAAAAAATATTAATGTTAATCACATTATTAAACAGGTCATTTCATTATTTCCTGGAGAGACACGGCTCTTTCTAAGCTCTGACAAAGTTGACTCTGATGACGACAATGAACATCTGAATTTACCCTTAGAATATTTGAACACTATTAACCCGGAGGGATGACCACAACACAACCTTGACCTTAACAACGGAACAATAATCATGCTATTAGGAAACCTTAACACTAAACAGGGTTTATCCAATGGCACACGGTTAGTCGTCAACACCATAACACACGATGTTATTCAAGCAACAGTTCTTTCAGATTCACATGCTAACAATACTGTTCTCATTCTTGGAATTGACCTTATGAGTTCTGACCTGGAATTACCTTTTACATTGAAACACCGACAGTTCCCCATTAAACCTGCATTTGCCATGACCATTAACAAATCACAAGGACAAACCATGGACAAAGTTTGGATCTGCCTCTCTGAACCCGTTTTTGGACATGGACATCTTTATGTTGCCTTCTCATGTGTTCGACGTTCATCTCACATTAAACTTAAAGTTAAAAATGATCCATGCCAAGGAAGACTCATTCAAAGACAAGACACCATCTTTACTACTAATGTTGTATACAGAGAAATATTCCAATAAAACATTACTCTATGCCAAACACTCTATTTTGTATTTATATAGGCATCATCCAAACCTGCACACTATTCTATATCTAATTCATACATCTCACTCTTTATCATGCCCCAACGCCAGGGGTTGGCGAGCGAAGCGAGCAGGGGGCGGAGCCCCCTAGTATTAAGACTAGATAATCAAGATAAAATTTATAATGAACTTGTCATCAGACCAAATAGGAGTGAGCAATTATACCGGTAGTATAATAACTTTCAGTGTCGCTTGCTGGAGTGAATCTGTGAAAGTTAAAATACTGTAGTTTCAAAAAGTCAACTTGAAGAGGTACAAAAAAACCTTAAATAAGTAATGTGGGGGCAAACGACTAAATGTTCATATATTCAGTGCACATTCATTCCTAACATTAGACACAATAGCATTTTTTAAGTCTACAATGGATGAGTAAACAGATTAACAGAGTAAACAGGTTAAAAATGCTAGAAGGCATTGAGAGAAGGATATTGCTGAAATAGAAATGTAATTATTTTTTTTAACAGTTTTCAAAATTATACAAAGCAAAATGTATCTCGCACTGTATCACTCCTTGTATTTTTCACTGCAGGTCACAGTTGTGACCTTTTGGCTGGGTGTTTGAAATGTTTTGTTAAGTTCTCCTGAACATTGTTCCAAAGGCTAATCATAAGTAAATCCTAGCTATCAAGTTAATTTGCTGGGTACCTTCATAAACCAGACATTCCTTATTAGAGTGCCTGGCTCTTCTGAATCAACTAATGTGTTTATAACATTTATTGTTGTATTAAAGAAGAACTGTTAGTTATAGTCTGAAAATACCAAAACTGTATATTTGTTTTCTTGATTGGATAAAAGTATATGCTGAGTCTGCCTCAGCTTAGCCAGCCTATATTCTTCTATCCATTAGTTTAGGAGAAGATAAGGTGTAAAAACTGTAAGCGAGAAGAAATGTATACTGTAAAAGAAACTGCAAATGTTTATTAATAAAATCTATAAAAGATCAGTGGTAAATCTTTTTTGATTTATGTAAATAATGTGGGTTAAACTAACTAATTTACCTTCAAGGATGAAAGTTAGGCAGATAATCTGTAAAATTAGAAAATTCTCTACAGAGAGAATCTGAAAAAAAAAAAACAGATTTTCAGATTTTCAAGGTATATAGGTTAAAGACATTTTACCTTTTGTAAATAAATGTCTGATAAATATCATGTATATGAGAAGCACCTGCATTAACTATTAAAACACAATGGAAAATCAGAAACTATAACTTATGAGAATGACTTGGAACCCCTAGTCGACACGTCACTATCAGTAGTTAGACAGCGTACAATTCAAGAAACAAGGTTTTTAGGATGTTGAATTATGTAGCACATGCCACATCTAGAATATTGTGTGTAGATTTGGTTTATGTTGTATAGATAAAACATAACAGTTTTAAAGAAAATCTAACAAAAGACCTACTACACCAATTCCAAGTATATGAGGCATATAGTATGAGAAAAGATTGAAGAAATTCAATCTCTTCACTCTAAACAAGCAAAGATTAAAACGTGACATGACTGAAGTGTTTCAAAAGTAGAAGGGAATTATGAAGATAGACCCTGGATATAAGTTTAAAATCAGTTGTTCAACAAGGCACTGAGGCTTAGATGTAAGTGTAAGAGTTTCTCACAAATACTTCAAGTAATTCTTTACACAGTGAACTTTCTGGGAAAACTATGCTCAGAGGGAAAAATCAAACCAATGTCTGTACAACGTAAGTATTTCAGTACAATTGTCTTTGCACATACTGTAATAAACAACAAATGTACAGTTAGGTCCATAAATATTTGGACAGAGACAATTCTTTTCTAATTTTGGTTCTGTACATTACCACAATGAATTTTAAATGAAACAACTCAGATGCAGTTGAAGTGCAGACTTTCAGCTTTAATTCAGTGGGGTGAACAAAAAGATTGCATAAAAATGTGAGGCAATCTAAAGCTTTTTTTTAACACAATCCCTTCATTTCAGGGGCTCAAAAGTAATTGGACAATTGACTCAAAGGCTATTTCATGGGCAGGTGTGGGCAAGTCCATTATTTTATTATCAATTAAGCAGATAAAAGGCCTGGAGTTGATTTGAGGTGTGGCGCTGCTTGCATGTGGAAGATTTTGCTGTGAACAGACAACATGCGGTCAAAGGAGCTCTCCAGGCAGGTGAAAGAAGCCGTCCTTAAGTTGCGAAAACAGAAAAAACCCATCCGAGAAATTGCTACAATATTACGAGTGGTAAAATCTACAGTTTGGTACATCCTGAGAAAGAAAGCAAGCACTGGTAAACTCAGCAACGCAAAAAGACCTGGATGTCCACGGAAGACAACAGTGGTGGATGATCGCAGAATCATTTCCATGGTGAAGAGAAACCCATTCACAACAACCAACCAAGCGAACAACACTCTCCAGGGGGTAGGCGTATCGATATCCAAGTCTACCATAAAGAGAAGACTGCATGAAAGTAAATACAGAGGGTGCACTGTAAGGTGCAAGCCACTCATAAGCCTCGAGAATAGAAAGGCTAGATTGGACTTTGCTAAAGAACATCTAAAAAAGCCAGCACAGTTCTGGAATAACATTCTTTGGGCAGATGAAACCAAGATCAACCTCTACCAGAATGATGGCAAGAAAAAAGTATGGAGAAGGCGTGGAACAGCTCATTATCCAAAGCATACCACGTCATCTGTAAAACACGGTGGAGGCAGTGTAATGGCTTGGGCATGCATGGCTGCCAGTGGCACTGGGACACTAGTGTTTATTGATGATGTGACACAGGACAGAAGCAGCCGAATGAATTCTGAAGTGTTCAGAGACATACTGTCTGCTCAAATCCAGCTAAATGCAGTCAAATTGATTGGGCCGCGTTTCATGATACAGATGGACAATGACCCAAAACATACAGCCAAAGCAACCCAGGAGCTTATTAAAGCAAAGGAGTGAAAAATTCTTGAATGGCCAAGTCAGTCACCTGATCTTAACCCAATTAAGCATGCATTTCACTTGTTGAAGACTAAACTTCAGACAGAAAGGCCCACAACCAAACAGCAACTGAAAGCCGCTGCAGTAAAGGCCTGGCAGAGCATTAAAAAGGAGGAAACCCAGCATCTGGTGATGTCCATGAGTTCAAGACTTCAGGCATGCCATTGCCAGCAAAGGGTTTTCAACCAAATATTAGAAATGAACATTTTATTTCCAGTTATTTAATTTGTCCAATTACTTTTGAGCCCCTGAAATGAAGGGATTGTGTTAAAAAAAATGCTTTAGTCGCCTCACATTTTTATTCAATCGTTTTTTTCACCCCACTGAATTAAAGCTGAAAGTCTGCACTTCAACTGCATCTGAGTTGTTTCATTTAAAATTCATTGTGGTAATGTACAGAACCAAAATTAGAAAAAAGTTGTCTCTGTCCAAATATTTATGGACCATGTAGGTCATGTCAAATGGTTTTCAGTTGCTTTCTAGGACAGAGATGTTAAAGGTGGCTTTTTACCTTGAGGTCCTTAAAAGTATGGAATCTGATCCAATTTCTGGTTTTGGGAGGGCATGGTGTCTTAAATTGTAATGATTTTGAAACTATGGGGACAAGAATTTGATGTTACTCTGCTGCAATTTCTAGTGCTAATAATAAGTCAAGTTTATTTTAAATTGGCATGATCTTATAAAGATTAAATTAAGTTCAATACTAGATAGGGGTGAGGCAGGCACTGCCTAGCTCATTATGCTTATACCTCTTTTTTCTCTGTAGTAATCTACAAATTCTGCTTTTGTGGTCACTTATTACCTCCGTAAACCCCTCATAAAAATATTAATATTAAAACTATCTTATTGTTATGGGGACTGTAAAGGCTACAATTAGGGCAATGCTGAAATCATTGCTTCTTTATTCATGAGGAGGGCCTACGTAAATAGTGTATTGATTTATTAGCTTAGTAAAGTGGAGCCATCAGATTTGTCCAGGACCTTCTAAATAGTCATTAGACTAGCTCTTAAGACCCTTTGATGCAGTCTATTCCGATGTTAATCAACCTAGCCAACATATCCTCTTATATTTTACAATCAATTGTTGTTTGAATGTTCAAAAGTAACTTCAGAATTACTTGTCATTAGCTTACGTATGGACAAATAAGCTTTTTCTGTTGAGATGTTAAATTGGTGCATTAGAGTTATAAAATTCTTCATATGCATGCTTATGTATGTGGTATTAATACCTCTTTGAAATACTGGGATCAATGAACCACATAAATTGAAGGGAAGGGCGGGCATTCAGGGCACTTTTAGCTTTTTAATGTTATATATTGTATTCATTGTTGTTGTATACTACATAACCTAGGAAGCAATTACTCTGCTTTACATTTTTTTCACAACTTCGTGCTTAGATTTTGCCACTGACCATACACATGCGGTTACTTTACTGTACTAATCAAAATGCTTTCAAAAGAGTTTGTACACACACACACATTTGTCGAAGTGAACGGGTTAAACAAAGCCATGTTGTCAACGCCACTGTGTACTTTTCTATTGCTGTTTCCTTAAGTGAATATGACTGCTGTTGCCAATGGGTTTGTTCAGCAAAATGAGAAAAACAGGAAATTTCCAGGAAAAATGAGGAATGCTAAAGTATGTGAATGTTGGTCCATTATTATTTTACTTGTGGTTCTTTTGAGAGGCATATATGGTTTAATATAGGCGTATGTGCAATATTATCTAAATGTATGGTTATAGTGCTTGCATGCAGTCCCCCTCACACCCATTCTTCTGACCATGCTAGTGTGACATGTAGTGTTTATTTAAGGTTTTACTGTAATACTTGTTAATGTGCTTATACTAACCCAAAGTACTTTTTCACCTGACCAACTGGCAGGGGTGATCACAGCAATGTGCCTGGATACCAATGATGTACTTCTTTTCTTGGTCTCGTACAATATTTAAAACTGACCCTTTCATAACTAGGACTTAAAAATCTTTCTTCAGGTTAAAGATACTTATCCTGTCAAAAGATGTATTTTGTTAGGTGTGTACTTCAATTTGAAAGGGAAATAGGAATTCAGCAAATAACCAAAGCAACTAACAGTGTTACACAGGGCAAATTTTTGAAATGCAAAGATGTCTGACCTCCTAATTTTCCACAGTTACTTCCAACACCCTCTTTTTTAATGTACATATTTTTAGCTAACTTTCTTTTAGCCGTAAGGATTTCTAGAAGAACTAATACTGCTATATGATAGTAAATCTTGGTGCCTCCATCTGTTGCTGCTTTCTTAATTAACTTACAATAAAGAAATTCTTGGCTGTGGTGCCTGCTCCATCTTGTGGCAGTCAAACAACTGTCCTTATCTTCTTTAACCATGTTTGTGCTCCTATGGCAATTGGAAGACCAGCTCTGTTTTCTGTATGGTTAAACAGTTGTTCAGCTAAATAAAGATGAGTCAGGTGGCTTTATCTGTCTATAAATCTTAAATTAGAAAGTTAAATTGTCCATTTGTAGGTCTCACCTTATAAATGGTATAGAAATTAATTCCCCAAGCCCCTTGTGGCAGGCAAAGCACACCATGATCATATATAACAAAGTGTATGATTAGAGACATGTCTTATTTAAATGATATAAAGATAAAATTAATGTTAACAGTATGTTCTGAAATACAAAAACTGTTGAATGTGAAGAATTATGTTAAGAGCACATTGCAGTGTTGGATCAGAATAGATGGCACTGATAACCTGTTCTGGTTTCCATTACTAGCATGATTTTAAAAATGCGTGAGCTTGCTGCCTTCAGTTGCCTAATGGACTCTATCTAATTCTCCACATCTGATCATGCATTTCTGCAGGATGAGCCTCTTTATAAAGCAACTATCTATTTAATTTTTCCACAGGCTAATGTTGCATTATCACATCTGTTTGACAACAAAAATTGAGAGCAATTAAGTTATGAAATAATTTCCTTAAAGAAATATTCTCTAGTGTTTTTTTTAATTATGTGGTTTTCATATCTTGCAAGCAGTTAATATTTCCCAGTTATATCACTGAAATGCATGTTAAAATTGTGAATCTCTGCCTTTGTAACCTTGGCTACAAATGTTTCAACAACCAATTGCCTTGATTCTCAGTTAAAAAAAAAGATACTTCATTTTTAGTTTGGTTTTAATAATTTATATTTTGGCCCCTGGAGGCTTTTTGGCTTTTCTTGGTGATGGGAATTATGGCTCAGCTTTAAAAGCTCAAGGTTAATTCTGTGCCCATGTGCAAGCCAGTAAATATAACTGATTTTTTCCCCTTATCTCTCTTCTTTCTAGAATCTGACATTGATGCAGCCACAGCCATGATGCTTTTAAACTCTTCCCCAGAGAAACAGAAGATGGAGTGTAAGTGATTTAATGTTATAGCAAGGCAGTAAGACCTTTTTTTTCTATCTTTCTTGTAGAAGTTAACATTTTAATTTGTACATTTGTCAGGATTGTGTATTTTTAGTTACATGTCATGTGTTATTAGGTTAAAATGGGCCCTCAAAAAGACAAAATGTAAAAATGTAAAAATATTGAATTGAAATTTGAGCCCGGCCTCAAGATCCCTGTATCATTATTCTGAGCATCCCATGAAGGATCGAAGCCAGATGATTGCCTTTATCTCAAAAATGAAAAGGAAAAAAAGATTAGCTGCTTAGCTGGGTCAAGAGACCTCACATTCCAAGTAACATTTACTGCCTTTACCCTATAGCACATAGTGTCTTGGCTGTTTAAAATTTGGATATTTAAGTTGAATTACCACATAATTTTACTCAATCACAACTTGTTCGTTTTCTAATGTCTCTGGTATCATATTTTACTAGCTCTCAAATGTCATGTGGTCAGAACACAAGGACATAATGCATACCTTAACTATAACTAAAAAAACATAACCTTTTTTTTTTTTTTTTTTTTTTTTTGTAGTGACCTGTAACATCTGAACTGTATATCCAATCCATATGAGTCAGTTTAACTTGTGTGGGGCCACATGCTACTCTATGTAAAAAATACTCCAAAATTGAAACTCTGCTAACCCCCATGCTACATACAAAATGTAACAAATTTAACACAGATCCATTAGTCTAATTTGGTTAGTTAAGTATTAGTGAATGGGTCCATTAGTGTACATATGCCAAAAAAAAAACAAACAAGTAAAGGATATTCCCACAGTTTAAAGAAGAAAAAGAAAAAAATGATTCAAGATATCATCAGCTTCATCACATGACATTAGGCCTAAAGTAGCTTCATTCTGTTATTCTGTCAGAGTAGTACATGCTGTTTAGTTTAGAAATTGCACCTTAGTTGGCTTAGGTCTTCCTTGTATGTTTTCTGTGTGGTAGTATCACATACATATCATATAATCTGAATATAATTTCATTTGATTTGCATTCAGCAGTTTCAATAGTATACTTACATTTAATTTGCCTTTTAATTGATTCTGCACATTTCAATAGGATGAGAATGTTGAAACAATGTATACCCCTAAATATTTTTCAAGTTGTATTTCCTGTAGGTCACTGTCTCCCAACTAGAACTGATAATTCTGTCCGCATCAGCTTTATTCTGAAGCCTTCTTTTTTGAATTATTAATCTATTATTTGACATTTTTACTTTTATGTAGTGTCTTTCATATGATATTATTCATTGTGGGAAATGTGAAGTGCAATAATTTGTATGAAAAACAAGAGTTCCTTTAAATTGTGAATGCATTCTCAATTTTTTCCTTTTATTTGTAATCTTCACTTCATAAGTGCAATGCCATTTCTCTTCAATCAGGTGGCCTGTCTCACTCTGCCTCTGCCACATTGCCAGTAAAGAGGACCTACAGCAGCAACAGCATACAGGATGTGCAAGATAAACCTATTGATCTTTCTCAGCCAGTAATAGCAGTTGTCAGCAATGACCCTAAGGAAGATCACAATTACACTGCCACCTTCCAACGCTGTGCGTCAAGGTCAAGTGTGTCTTCCTCATCATCTGTGGATGAGGCCTATGAGTTTGCATCAACAGCTCGACGAGCAGGGAGCGAGGGCTTCAATAGTGATGAAGATTCTGATTTGCCAGATGATGGGGAAGAAGAGGAAACAGAAGATCTCCTTGGAGACAGTGGCTATGGATCTCAGCGATGCAGTGCCAGTCTAGCAGCTGGTGCACCAGCCAACAAGAAGCCCCGCAGAGAAGTGAAGGTGGAGATTGACGAGGAGCTAAAGGAGGCAGCAGGTTCTCTTCTGCACCTTGCTGGGATTCGCACATGTTTGGATGCTTCAAGATGCACAGCAAAGAGCAAGAGCAAAAATTAAGACTTCCAAGAGTGGCAGTTTTTTTTTTTTTTTTTTTTTTAGTTTTTTTTGTTTTTTATATATATTGAAAAAATAACCCCACATGGCAATATCATTTTACAAAGGAGAACAAAGCCATATTAAGACTTTTGTTAAGAAGATAGTGACTGCTGTGAACTACTCTGAAGGGTCAAATAAGATGAAGCAATTCAACAAATTTATATCGTTTTTCTCTTTGTTTAAAAAAGTGATGAGTTTCAAACATAAAACAGTTGCATGCTTCCTTTCCCAGCAAGTTACTGGTATATTTAGGGATGAATGCATGGATTTATAGCACACAGCAGGACTTCTGCTTTCCATCATTTTTCACAGTTGTACCGTACTTTCCTTTGTAAAACTCTTTGAATAGTGTCAAGAAAATGAGGCATTTCTCAGCTAGAAGATTATCCGAGAGATACAGCCCAAAACAAAATGCAATAATTATTACAAACCATTTTTTATTTTTTTCTCCAAGGTGGATTATACATTTAGATGAAGACAAGAAAGCATTAGCACCACAACCTTATCAGGGAGAAAGTTAGAGAAAGAGCCTCTGGACTTTGTGTTAATGTGTAGCCTTTAGTAGCTTTCCTGAACTTTGCTTTTGAGTTCCGCAACAGGAGTTCATTTAAAGCACTTCAACAGAAGACTATATGGGAGATTATAATTTTGAAAAGAAACCCTCTAGAGTCATAATTAGTTTTAAAAAAAAAAAAATTTTCAAAACTTGTTTCAAACTATTATGTGAGAGGTATGCACACACATTTTCTGTTTTTCTGAATCAAAAAACAGTGAATGTTCTTTGGAGTATAGAAAAAGAAAAGTGAACAAAATAATGTCATTTTTTTCAATCCCTTGATTAATTTTTCCTGCTATATTACACTGTCCGCTGGGGTTTGAGGGGAAAAAAACAGCCCTTTTGTGGAATTTGTTGTTGTGTTTTTTTTATTTCTTTCCTTTTTGAATACTATGTCGCAAAATATCCATTGTTCTTATGGTGTGCTGGACCAAGGAAGTGCAAAGCTACTAGACTGACACCAACTTGACAAACAAAGCACAAGTGAGCAATTTGTGTGTTTTTTGTTGTAAAACATGATTTAGTTTTGTTACGGATAAAATTTGAAAACAAAAAGGTACTTGCTTGTGTCCCACAGTGTATGAGTCAAGATGGAAATAATCCTTGCTGGCTTAGAGACCTTGTATTTCTAGGAAGAAAGTGGACGTTCAGTCAGTCAGATTATCTCTGTTTTCATGTGACCTTACAAAATCACACTCTTTAAAGTACAGTTTAGCTTAAAAAATCCTTTATTTTCTAACAGTTTAAAGTTGAGAATTTTGAGGGTTATTAATTCTTTTATATTTCCAACATTTACGCAGTTAAGAATCGCCGAAAAGCAGGACCTCATCTCATTAGAATCCAAACTTACATTTTTACTGCCTTCTTACCATCAATGCTCACTTTGATTCTTTATATTGTATGCATTCTACTAAATGTACACTTCTGTCCTTATTTCTGTTATGTCATGTCATAATATTTTTAACGTATCTGTTGATACATATAGTTTTTATGTATCAAAGCAGTACGGGTTTATCCACATCTTACAGACAGCGTATCTCTCTTCTTTAACTCCTTGCCAATGCCATCATGTAAATGTGGTTGCCACCTCAGCCTTTTAAATTATTCATTTGAAAAACACTGACCTATCAAAATGAGGTCCTTCTGCAGTTTGCCAGGACCAGCACACCTATGCTTAAGTTTAAATCAAGCATTTACAGAGATTCTCACAGGCCAGGATAAGGGAACTTAGCAGGTAAAAGGTTGCTGTTAAAGTAAATATTAAATATACATACAATGTATTTCAGTTTGTGTGGAAAGAATTTACCAGGAACTGTCACATTTTTTTCAGTTTGTTTCTTGTTTTAATTATGTTTTAGTTATCACTGCCTGATTGAAAATGTGAGTAATTACCCGAAACAAACAACTGTTGAATTATTTTCAGTTCTGTTTGTTCTAATTTTATTTGTTGCCGGTAGGTCAGTGGTAAACAGGATTTGCAGATAGTGTTAACAGCAGGTTGAAATTGATGACATTTTGACTTAATACCAGCTCAATTTGTTTACAGAAACATTAAGTGAATTGGTTAATGTTTCATTGCCATTAGTTATATGGGTATGTAGCAGGCAAAAGACTCAGTCTCATATATATATATATATATATATATATATATATATATATATATATATATATATATATATATATATCCCCTCCATCCACTGCCAGTCCAACTTAAAATGTATTTTTTGCAGGTGATCAGAATAGAATGGTATTCCAATATAAAGCAAGATTAGCTGTTTGTTTCATCATTTCTTCAGTTTTTTGTTAAACTGGAAAGCTGTGACTGGTCATATGTTTGCAAACCTGTATGAAATGTAGATGTTTACCTAAAGCAAGTAGCTATTAAACTGTTTATTTTTTATATTTATTTTTGTAAAAAGGATTTAGAATGCATGTAGAGATGATTGGCTGAAATTATCATGGCACAATTCACAGAAGGTTTTGATAGAAAGTATGATTTGTTTTAATTTTTATACTTTTTCTTCTTCTAGTAGGATTTGAATAGTTGGAGGCAAGAGAAAAGAATGGGAGGTGGTGAAACAGTCAGTCCCCTACCTCTGCCATGAGCTATGTACAGTATTACGAATCTATGCTATGAGTTCATGATTGAATTCTCAAGAAATTTAGCAACATTTTTACTTTGAAACATTAGATATTTAATAAGCAGCAATGTCAAGATGGTATGGGTATGGGGATATGAAGGTTGGGTGGTTATGAAAAATCAGATGTACTTCCAGAGCAGATACCCTGGCACTTACTTCATTATTTTTTTTTTTTTTTTTTTCAATATTGGTCCTAAGGACTAAAGTGTTTTTATAGCATATGCTCAACTATTGAAGAGGCCAAGCTTTTCAGTTTGATCAGTCAGCTTCAAAATAGCTTAGGTAAAAGATGGTTCTGTATTTTGATGTTATTTATGGGGCTTTAGAGAAAAGGAAGGTGTACTTAGTAAATAGAAAGACAAAGCGTACAAAAGTAACCAGGTTTGTGTTTGTTAGGTATATAATTCCTGAGGAATGATTCAATCAGCCATCAAAGAAGAGTGCCATTGTTTCATCTCATTTTCTTTTTAATTTCCATTTTCTTTTTTATTTATTATTAAAGCTAAATACAGATATATTGACAAAAGAGAGTAATTATCCCTTGGAATTGTATTCCAGAGATGAGGTGCTATCGCACTCTATTTCTTTTGTTCAGCTAGCCAGAAAGAGTGAAGCAGTTGCCATAATCTCTACGCAAGTAGTCAGGCTGAAAGTGACATACTTTATGTACGATTGCTTTTCTTATCTACTTTGTTTTTATTTTTATTTTTTTGATTTTAAATGAAAACTAACGTAAGCTGCCAATACAGTATCAGTTTGTGTAACAATGAGTCTAGCTGTCTTCAGTGTCTGTAAGACAGATGACCTTTTTTTCTTTTTGTATGCTAACGTCTGTTAATAAAAAATTTATAAAGTTTATTTTCACCAAAGATATGCAATTGCATTATATATGGTATTACTTAATAAAATGTACTTGTTTTACTGCTGTTCTAGTTTATTTCTGCACATTTCCTTCCCTGTACTGTGGGTGGCATGGGTAGTTGATAAATCTTCAGCCATTACTGGTTCCTGCAGTGCTGATTTATCTGTTGCAAGCTCACGGCTGACTCCCATTTTTATGCTGAATATGGTTTGATTAGTAAGGGCTTAAAATATGGATCAATTAAATTTACAAACTTCTTGATACTATATAAATTATTTCATTCTTCACAATTAAGCAACCTGACATCCCTGCCAGGAATATCTCTGCTGGCAATGTGGAGTCCTGATCAGAGAGGTTGCTCATAGCTAGTGAACACAATATTAATTCCAGATGGCCGTCTAGGTAGGGATGATCATGTACTGCATCTTAAAACTTGAGTAAAAGCTACTCCCACTGACTGCTATAATTATTTCTGTATCTGAACTTTTTCCCCCTATATTGATTGACAAATTGCCCGTAACGTGGTTCCAGCACCCCAGATATTCAGTTGATTAAAACAAGAAAATAATTCCATTTCTTTTGTCTATTTTCTAGCCTGCTTACTAATTGTCGTGATGATGCTGGTGCCTTGCACCACAGAGTGCAAAGCAGGTAGCAATCTTGCATAGGATGCCAGTCATCACAGGACACATCGAACTAACTGCAGGCATGTTTAGACTTTGATTTGGTATTATTTAAAAAAATAAGTTCTCAGGAAAAATAAAAAGTTTAATTGCTTGTCCATTTACACAAGAAAGTGAATTTCTCAATGGCAGTCAATCCTTATTTTATACACTGACATTCTAACCAGGTGCACTACCTCCTTATGGCACTTTGTAAAGCTAAGAATTCAACTAGAATGGAAAATAAGAAATGTGCTGCATCTACAACAGTAAATACAGACAGTACAGCAATTCCTCCAACTCCTGGAATTAATATGAGCTTTGTGTCTGGATTGTTTCCCTACATTTCTTTGCCAAGTTAAATTTACACCAGGCTCTAAAATGTATCATCATTGACAGCAGACATATCAAATATCACATTCCCCATGCAAAATTCAAATCAGCTTCTGCTTACTTGGTGGCATTTACATGTGTGAAGTGTGGTTGCTGTCCATTTTTAACCACTTCCAAATGTGAATTGTGCATTTACACCTGCTTTTTAATGTGGTCAGTTGCCTAAAGAAGCCTACGTGATCAGCAGATACTACATCACAGGGGAAAAGATAAAAGGTCATACGTAAGTGAGAGAGCAGGAAGAGTCCAGTAAATTAAGGTGTTTGGCTTCAGACCACAAGGTTACGGACTCGTAGCCCAACAGAGACTCACTTTGAGCAAGTCATTAAATCTGCCAGTGCATCCATTGTGACTAAATGCAGCCCTAGGCTGTTTTATGCTACAGTTTTAGAGCACCAGTTGATGCTTTTAAAATGAGCTAATAGCAAAACCTTTTAGCTTACGGCAGCTTAATTTAATCCCAGTCAAGACTTGTAAAAGACATACCTTGGTCTCTCTGTGACGCTGAGTGGCCTGTTTATTTAGGCAGTTTCACATAGGAGCAAATCTCTGGACTGCCAGTTCAGTGCCCACTTTGACTCTCTGTGTGACCGTAAGCAATCCTCTCGATATACACGGACCTCAATTTTGTCCTTCTCTGTCTCACACACACAAACATATATATATACAGTGTATATATATATATATATATATATATATATATATATATATATATATATATATATATATATATACATACAGTGCCCTCCACAATTATTGGCACCCCTGGTTAAGATGTGTTCTTAGGCTTCTAATAAATTCTTTTTTTTCCCAAAAACTATAGGCTTACAACTCAAAAAAGAGAATAATCCAACCTTTAATTGAAGTTCATTTATTCATTGGGGAAAAAAATCCCCCATTAAGAAATACATTGTTTACATGAAATCCTGTGTGCCACAGTTATTGGCACCCCTAACAATTCCTATAAAATAAACGTGTTTGAAGCGTTTTTGTAATTTCCAGTTTAATTTTTAAAGTTGATCAGAGTAAATTGGAACTTTGAATTAGTAATGAATGACTTCCTGTGTCCCTGGGGTATAAATATGAGGTGACACAGTGTCCTATTGCTCTTAGCCACTCTTCAACATGGGACAGACCAGAGAACATGCCGTTCAAGTCAGGCAGATGCGTGTCGACCTTAATGAGTCGGGTGACGGCTCCTCGCCTAAAGCTACCAGTATCTACAGCCAGAGGAATAATAAAGAAGTGCAAAACAACAGGAACAGTGACAAACAGGGCTGGACGAGGACCACAAGGCACAGTGAGGAGGATGACGGTGAGAGAAGTCACTGTTAGCACTCTTTGGTACAGTTCTCTATCTTAGGGGGGGTCACAAAGTCTCCATGACAACCATAAGACGCCATCTACATGCCAACAAGCTGTTTGGAAGACATGCAAGGACAAAGCCTTCTCTCACCTACAATCACAAACGTTAGCATCTGGACTTTGATAAGCAGTACTAGGGCTTCAACTGGGACCGTGTGCTTTGGTCAGATGAGACTAAAATGGAGCTTTTTGGTAACAAACATTTTAAGCAGTATCTGGCATGAATCCAAGAATGGGTATGTTGGAAAGTACCTCATGCCCACTGTAAAGTATGGTGGAGAATCTGTGATGCTGTGGGGATGTTTCTCTTCCAAAGGCCCAGGGAACCTTGTTAGGGTGCATGGCATCATGAAGTCCTTGAAATACCAGGACAGTTTAAATCAAAATCCGGTGGCCTCTGGCAGAAAGCTGAAGATGGGTCATCATTGGGTCTTCCAGCAGGATAATGACCCTAAACATATGGCAAAATATACACAGCAGACACAAAGTCACAGTCCTCCCATGGCCATCTCAGTCCCCAGACCTCAACCCCATTGAAAAGCCATGGGGTGAGCTGAACACAAGAGGACCCAGGACTCTGGCCGATCTAGAAAGATTGTGCAAAGAGGAATGGTCAAAAATCCCTGTCTCTGTATTCTCCAACCTTGTGAAATGTTATAGAAGAAGATTAAGTACGGTCTTGTTGGCAAAACGGGGGTTGTACGAAATGTTAACAGCAGGGGTGCCAATAATTGTGGCACACAGGATTTCAGGTGAAAAATGTATTTCTTAATGTGGGATTTCTTCCCAATGAATAAATGAACTTCAATTAAATGTTGGATTTTTCTCTTTTTTGTGTTGTGAGCCTATATTTTTTGGGAAGAAAAAAGAATTTATTAGAAGCCTAAGAACACATCCTAACCAGGGGTGCCAATAATCGTGGAGGGCGCTATATATTGTGGTGGATTGCCGGCATTTTACTCCGGCCCTCACCCCCAGGCCGCCAGGAGGAGCTCTCCTTGATAGCATAAACGTGCCCCGAGTTCCAGCAGGGCCTCATGGACTTTGTAGTTTCTACACCCAGCCCTGCTGGATACCTTGGGGGCAACCAGGCGTCGCTGTAGGTGGGCTCTTATGTGCCCTATAACCCGGGAGTACGTCATGGTCACGTGACAGGAAGAAACGATGTGCTCCCGGGTTGAAGAAAAGGACTGTTTACCCTGAGCCGGAAGGAATAAGGAACTGTGGACTGTTGGACAGGAACACCTCCGGGTCAGGGTGTATAAAAGGACTCTGGGAAGCCCAGTACATTGAGCTGAGCTGGGAGGTAGGAGGGCGAAGTGTCTGGGCGAGGAGGAAAGAGAATTGTATTATAGTGAATTATATGAATAGTGTGGAGTGGAGGGTGCTTGGTGCACTGTGTTATAACAAAATAAATAGTTGTTATACTTTCACCTGGTGTTTGGAGTGGTACCTGAGGGTCCGAGAGGTGGATCAAGGGTGTATCTGCTACAATATATATATATATATATATACACAAGGAGATTCACTCGAAAAAGGCCCCGAATATTCTTTTGTAATTCCCGTTAGGATGAAGCAATCTGAACCAAAAAAAAAAATGCTCTACACCTTGATGTATGTGTAATCAATTGCATTACGTGCGATGCTAGAAGTGGTTTACGTTTTCTACCGCACACATTTCGACATGGTGCTCCGTGTTTCTGAACATATCGGCAAACATCTTGGGGGGAACAGCAGCAATTTCATGTTGGATGTTTTCCTTCAAATCTTCCACAAGGCTTGTTCCGATAGACTTTCCCTTTGAGCATACCCCAAAAGAAGAAGTGTGGTGGTGTCAGATCTGGAGACCATGGTGGCCAAAGCCCCTTTCAAATTACCCTGTTGCCGAAGAAGGACAGAATTTCTGCCATGCTTCTTGCCAATGTGTGACACATTGCTTCATCTTGCTGAAAGTTACCTTCCAATAACTCATGATCATCCAGTTGATTCTGACGTTGGTTAAACGAATTGGTGACCTAATAGGTTTGCACCTTGAAGACACGCTGCTCACTACTGTACACCACTATCCTGATGAGAAGTCAAGTGACAGAGTGAAGGGGTACGGGCAGTATGCACCCAGAAGTTGCAAACGGAGGTTAAATGTCGAAAAGGCTGTCCGGCGCCTACCTCATCACTCCAACGCAGGGGCATCCCGGCTTGTTTGAAGCTCCATATACAGAGGAGTACATTGCATGTTGTTTCGTTCAGATTGCTTCATCCTAGCAAAAGGTATTACAGAATATTCAAGGCCTCTTTCGTGTGAATCTCTCTCTCTCTCTCTCTCTCTCTCTCTCCATATATATATATATATATATAGTACTTTTTTCACACCTGCCTAAAACTTTTGCACAGTACTGTATACAATAATATTGTAAGAGACAGCCGGCAGCCCCTGAGATGAAAAGACGGGGGTAGGCAGCATTCGTAGGACACTGCCTCCCCCAAGACGCTAGATGGCAGCTCCCCTGGAGTATAGCAGTACTCCAGATTCTCACAGGGCATCCTGGGACTTGGAGTTCGCTATCTCAGCCCTGTTGGATGCCGTGAGTGCCGTCAGGGGGTGCTGTGGAAGGACTGGGGGAGTCGTGCTTCCCTTATAGCCCAGAAGTACTAGGAAGTCATGAGGACGGGAGCCCTGAAGTACTTCTGGGCTGATTAAAGAACTTTAATTCTCTGTCTGATCCGGAAGTGCTGACAAGTCACGTGGATGGAAGAGCAGAAGCACTTCCAGGTCAAGGACTATTTAAAGGACTGCTGCAGACCCAGCAGGTGAGCCGGAGTCAGGAGGAGAAGAGCAGAGCTTGCTGGGAGGTGTGGAGGAGAGAATTGTGTTTAGTATTATTGTAATTTGTGATTTAATTGCTTGTATATTGTGGCTGGGGTGCTTAAAAGCAGTATTCAAAGAAGAAAATAATTAAAATACTTCTTGGTGCTTCTGTCTGTTGGGTTTAAAGAGGCAACCGCGACCTCTAGTGTCCACTATATATATATATCTACAGTATATATATAATTCACAAAGTCGCCGCCAAAGGGGAAGACACCCATGAAAGCACGCAGGAAGAGGCGTGGATTCACTAAGCCGCCGACAAGTAGGAAAGAGCCTCGCCCACCAACTCTATGACCATTGGATACGACGACAACTCGCAGAGCCACGCCCACTAACTGGGACGCGACGCCTCGGAAAAAACGGCGTCATTTCTGTTCATCTGTTGTACGCTACACATGGACCTCTGAGCCACCTTGAGTTGGGGGCAGCAAGTCTTTGATAGGCTGCAACAAAATGATGAACGTACGGGCGCATTTTTTCACACAAGCTGTGTGTGTGTGGGTGGGTGTTAGTTAATTTGTTACTCGAAGGATTTCAAGATTTAATATGCACAGGCGGTAACACTGCAAATGTAGCCCAAACGAACCAAAAATCTTCCACAGTCTCCTTACTGTAAAGCAGCAACACTACCACTGCGCTACAAGACAGAGAATGCAGTTAAAGAATGCACCAGGCTCGATTTTACTTTCACTTCTGTTTGGACAACTGTGTCGTTCAGAAAGTGTTCACCCATCAATACATAATTATGCGACATATGATACGCCGTGAGTTGGCAAGAGCCACGAGTGTTCAGCGGTGTTTCCCAAACTCAGTCCTGCTGAACCCTGTGGCTGCAGTGTTTTGTTCCAACCAGATTCCTAATCATTAATGCCGGTGAAACTCATCTGGGATAAGTCGGTTTTTCAAACGCAGTCGTGTAGCAGATTAGCTGGATGTAATAATCCGAGATGAATGCGCACCTCCGCGCTGAGTGAAAACACAATGTATATTGCTGCAACAAAATGATGAAAGAACAGGCGCATTTTTTTCACACAAGCTGAGTGGGTGGGTGTTAGTTAGTTAGTTAGTTACTCAAACGAATTCAAGATTTAATATGCACAAGCGGTAACACTGCAAACACAGCCCAAACCAGGAAAGACAGCTGACAAAAAGTCACCAACAAACTAAACGCGTGTGCATTGTACTTACTGAAAGCAGCGTTACGGATTTTCCAAATGTTCATTTTTTTCCCTCTGCTTAAAAAACATTGAAAAAGCGGCGCGGGTTGGTTTGCAGCGTGTAAAACAGTTTGTTTGTCGGATAATTTGCTATCCACACAGGGAGGAACCAGGAAGCAAACCCACAATCTTCCACTGTCTCCTTACTACAAAGCAGCCGTACTTCTACAGCGCCACAAGGCAGTTAAAGAAGTTATATTTATATTTTTTACACATCACGCACTAGAAGCTGCTGACAAACCCTTCTCTTCGTTGTCAGTCTGTAGCTGCGAAAAAATAAAAGCAATACCAGTTTTAACAGACGTCATTCAAGTGTATCATAAGTTTCTGTAACGTTAATGAAAATGGCCAGGAGGTGTCACTAGAGAGGTGAGTGTTAAATGCTTCGAAACTTCGATACGATTTCCGACACAATTGCTTCAAACGTGTTGATGCTTTGCGAGGCTTCACCCCGCCCATCACTACTCACAGGTTACTAAACGAGAAATCAGCAGACTAGCATGACGGATGGGGCGTAATGGGCGTCGTTCCCCTCTCCTCCGGATTTTTCAAATGTTAATTTTTTCCCTGTGCTTAAAAATCATTAAAAACCTAGCCTGATTATGCGGCGTATGGTACGCCGCGGGTTGGCTAGTAAATTATAAAAAGATATCCCATATAAAAAGATATTCCATAGGTCATATCCATAGGTCTGAATGCAATCTGATTATTTGGGTGGTCACCTTCCAGGTAACACTTGTGGTTGGTTAGCCAGTCAGCAAGCATCCACCACACTCTCTCAGTTGTGAGAAGCAGATCATGGACTTGCCATACAATGCCTGTCAAATAACACAAAGAATACACAACATGTTTCGTGCTACTTGGGGCTCATCAGGTGTACGCAATGACAAAGTGAAAACATTTTTTCTGAAAGATTTACACATTTATTTAAACTGAAATCTGTCATTTGTGTAAATAATTGTATGAAGAGTCTTGGCTATGTCACTCCAAGTTGTGGTCATGTGCATCCTCTTTGCTCTGATTCTCTTTGAGATGTTTCTAGAACTTGACTGGAGCCCAATTGTGGCAAATTGAATTGATTGGACATTGTTTAGAAAGGCACCCACCTGTGTACATGATATCCCACAATTCACACTGCATGTCAGGATGAAAACCAAGATATGAAGTTCAAGGAGCTCTCTGCAGTCCTCCAAGATCAAATTATGGTGAGGCATACATCAGGGTAAGAGCCTAAAACCATTTGTTAAGCAGTCTCAATAATTGTGAAATGGAAAGGTTTGGCACCACTAGAGTCTGGTCACTCTAACAGAATTTCAGAAGTCCTCTGCTGAGATGGGAGAATCTATCCAAAGGACATCCATCTCAGCAGCACACCATGGGTCAGGTGTTTGTGGAAGCCAGCCATGAGTAAAAGGCATGTGATAACATTGAAAAGAGAGAATGAGAATGAGGGGAAAGATTCTCCGACCTGATTTGACACAAAGTGAGCTCTTTGGGCAGAACTCAAAGCGCTGTGTTTGGTGAAGACCAGGCACTGGTCATCATCTATCTAATACCATCCCCACGGTAAAGTGTCATGGTAGCAGCATCATGTTACAAGGTTGCTTCACAGTGGCAGATCAGCGAGATCAGAATTGGGGGAACGATGTTTGCAGACAAATACAGATTGTTGCTTGAAGAAAACGTGCACCGGATTACATGCAGCCACAGACTGGGAAGATGGTTTGGCTTTCAGCACAGTAATATTCCAAAGCACACAGCCAACACAGCACTGAAGTGGCATCTGGGCAAATCTCTGACTGCTCTAAAGCCCATGACTTAAACCCATGGAACATCTGTAGAGAGACATAAAGATTGGAGTCTAAAGAGCCATCCAGTCTAATGGAACTTGAGAGGATGTGCCCAGGTCCAAGTATACAAAGCTTGTAGATACATACCTAAGAAGATTCTAAGCTGGAATTGCTGCCAAGGGGGCTTCTATAATCCATCCATCCATCCATTCTCTTCCGCTTATCCGAGGTCGGGTCGCGGGGGCAGCAGCTTGAGCAGAGATGCCCAGACTTCCCTCTCCCCGGCCACTTCTTCTAGCTCTTCCGGGAGAATCCCAAGGCGTTCCCAGGCCAGTCGAGAGACATAGTCCCTCCAGCGTGTCCTGGGTCTTCCCCGGGGCCTCCTCCCGGTTGGACGTGCCCGGAACACCTCCCCAGGGAGGCGTCCAGGAGGCATCCTGATCAGATGCCCGAGCCACCTCATTTGACTCCTTTCGATGCGGAGGAGCAGCAGCTCTATTCTGAGCCCCTCCCGGATGACTGAGCTTCTCACCCTATCTTTAAGGGAGAGCCCAGACACCCTGCGGAGGAAACTCATTTCAGCCGCTTGTATTCGCGATCTCGTTCTTTCGGTCACTACCCATAGCTCATGACCATAGGTGAGGGTAGGAACATAGATCGACTGGTAAATTGAGAGCTTTGCCTTATGGCTCAGCTCCTTTTTCACCACGACAGACCGATGCAGAGCCTACATCAGTGCGGATGCCGCACCGATCCGCCTGTCGATCTCACGCTCCATTCTTCCCTCACTCGTGAACAAGACCCCGAGATACTTGAACTCCTCCACTTGAGGCAGGATCTCGCTCCCAACCCTGAGAGGGCACTCCACCCTTCTCCGGCTGAGGACCATGGTCTCGGATTTGGAGGTGCTGATTCTCATCCCAACCGCTTCACACTCGGCTGTGAACCGATCCAGAGAGAGCTGAAGATCACGGCCTGATGAAGCAAATAGGACAACATCATCTGCAAAAAGCAGTGACCCAATCCTGAGTCCACCAAACCGGGCCCCCTCAACACCCTGGCTGCGCCTAGAAATTCTGTCCATAAAAGTTATGAACAGAATCGGTGACAAAGGGCTTCTATAATGTACTGAATATTTAAATGGGTGAGATATTCTGTTTTTGATTTTTCTTAATTTACAGACTGTTCTGAAAACATGTTTTCACTCTGTCATTCTGGGTTATTGAGTGTAGACTGATGGACCTTTCCTACTTGATATTTTCACACAGAAATTTAGAATGCCCTAAACCTTAAAAGTATAAGATGGTGCCCTGCATTTGATTTATACAGTGGGAACAAGGCATGAAACAGCCGTGGTCAGGGTGCCAGTCCACTGCAGGGCCCTCACACACATTCGCATGTAATTTTAGGATTTCTATCCTAATATGTCTTTGGCAGTGTTGAAAGAAAAATATAACACACACACAAATGACTATAAACTGCAAACTCCACACCGATAAGAACCAACTGCAGGACTAACAACCGCACTGCACTGTAAAACTAGCCTGCATTATTTAATATATCGCCTTGAAAAGTGACTTCTGTCAGAAGGAAATTGGTTCACATGAGAATACAATAAAAGACAATGAAGTGCATTACAGGCACATCATTTTTATTTCCTATAGCGCCCTTTGTGGTGGGTGCTTCAAATTGCAGAATGGCGCAGACTTTTCTATCACTTTAGTACATCATGCCAGCCTAACTCACTACATGGATTACAAAGAACCCCAAATCTTTTTCCATTTAGCTCTGATTGATTGCAATTAACAGTCAAGGAAAATTAGTTTTGTGCCTTCTTCATAATGAGCTGGTGCCAGAAACAAAGATTTTTCTTTTTTCTTCTGAATTATCACCAGAGCGCAGAGGCCATAGTCAGAACTCCCTCCTTTTCACCACAAGTCCAGAGTTTGGTGAAATTCTTAATTGTATGCACTAACTAAAAAACATGCAACACAAAACCGCTCTCCGGCACCTTGACCCGTGAGTATGACTGCTTTTCCTCCAAAACGCTTGTCTGCCTTATCTGAAAAATCTCTGATAAAACACAGATAAGCGCACTGTGCCAGTTTTCTTGCCCTGAAGCACTGCCATGTTGTTGCCCTTACGTTTGAAGGCTCAGCTGCACAGTCTCACCTTATGAGTGGCTCTTGTGCTTCATTACTACTCATCATTAATCTAACCAGTTTTGATTTTATTTTATAAAATCATGATTAAATATGTCAAATCTAAGTCTCTGTAAACAATTTAAACCTTACTTGAATTGTTTTTCTCTGTTGCCTATTCAGCAAAACTAGGCCACCAGTCAGATACTGACATATCCAGTCATGAGATGCTGTTAGCCTGGCACTGGAAGGAACAAGGAGACAATCTGGAATGGAATTCATCCAGTCACATCTCGCCTTCCTCCATCGATTAGCAAATGCAGTTAATCCAGTTCTGGGTTATGGGGTGGAGACATACTTTTAAATTTCCATTGTTGTAGGGTCTCATGGGTAACACTGCTACTGTTTTGATTCAGCATCCCAGGTTCAAATCCTGTGGTGGCTACAGTCTGTTTGGAGTTTTCACATTGTCGACATGTCTGATTCTTTTCTTCAATTTTTTTTTTCTCCAGATGACAAGAATTTTGAGTCTGAATCGGGCTGGAGTTCTGTTCAGTGTTGGTTCCTGCCTCAGGTACGGTGCTTCCCAGATAGGTGTCAGTCCTTGTTACGTTGAACTGAATTGGGCATTTGTGATAATTAGCAGATGAAATTCAATGAATCATTCTTTTACATAAGGTTCTGGCCCCTTGCAATTCCGAAATGGATTAGGCAGGTTTGAGATGTTATACAGGAAATCCTCGCTATGTACAGATTTACTTATTTGCTATTACAAAAGTGTAACCATTTTATGACACCCATGGTCTAATCGCAGCTATTCATTGATAAGATGCTCACTGAGGGCTGGGGACGAACATCCTGAGGAGATGGATTTGTGGCCACGTACAGTTACAAAGAAAAATTTCTGAGATTCCTATCACACATGAGGACATAACAAGTGACATTGAGCAATAGCAGGTCTGTGATGCCCTTAGATGTCCATGGCTGCATACGTGCTCTACAGTGTGGATCAATGTGTGTCTGCCCGGTGACCTGAGGTGTGGCTAAGCCACTGAATCCCATTTGTGGCTAGGACCGGGGCTTGTAGTTGTTACCGTTAGTGAGGAATTCCCAGGAAATGCAGGTCACAGACTCACACTGAGGAAATCCCTACCCTTTGTACACACCGGTCATTGCTACTACCATTTGGATGGTTAAGTGAGGTCCTCGGATCAGCCCCACTGATTCCACTCGCGACCTGTGGCAGAACGACTTTGACTATTGAGGAAGGAAAAATCGAAAACCTGTAGAAGGTTCATTACTGAGCCTAAAGGGGTGAAAGCAGGAGGCTGACATTTCTGCCCGACCCTATCGTTATCTCCCAAAGCTTGTCTCCCCCCAGAACCTAACCTCATTTTTCCCAAAGGATCAATGCTTCAGTGTCTGCGGTTTCCATATCCACAGGGATTTTGTTGAATGTAACCCCTGTGGATAACGAGAATTGACTGTGTTATACTGTTCGAGGGGTGTTCCATAATTTATCTACCTCAGTAGGAAAGAAAAGAGTTTTCAAAAAAAGTTTTGTTTTATTTTTCAATATAGTCCCCTGATAGCTCCATACACTTCATCCACTTTTTCTGAATTGACTTTAACCCCTTTGAAAAAAAAATCTTCTGTTTGACCTTCAAACTAGGACATCACAGCTGCCTTGACGTCTTCATCACCCGATGTCCACGGAGAGATTTCTTCAAATCTCGGAACAGGAAACAGTCTGAGGGAGCCAGGTCAGGCCTGTAGGGTAGATGGTTCAGCTGCTGGGACCCACATTCTCGGATGGCAGCCTGTGATTGATGTGACATGTGAACCGGCATCTTGTCGTGAAGAAGCAGCATGCCTGCTGTGAGTTTTCCTCGTCTTTTTTCCTTGATTGACTCCCACAAAGTGATCATTGTGTTGGTGTAACTTCCCCCGGTTATGGTTGTCTTGTGTGGCATGAATTCCAAAGCAAAAGTCCAGAACACCGTTGCCATGACTTTGCCTGCAGATTTTTCTGACTTGAACTTTTTTGGGGTCGGGGGTTGGGTGATTTGTGCTTGCACTGCATTGACTCCATTTTGGATTCAGGATCTCTGTGATGGACCCAAGTCTCATCTACAGTTGCCAAACTATGAAATAAATTCACTTGGTCTTCACTGAGCATCTCCAGGTTCTCCTGAAAGCACTGGAGCCTCGTGGCCTTCTGACACAGCATCAGCATTCTTGGAACCCATCTTGCTCTGACCTTTGACATCCCCAACTTTTCATGAATTATTTTCCAAACTGTACCTGCTGAGATGCGCATTTCTTTAGTTATTCAGGCAACCTTTATTCGTCTGTCTGACAAAATTAAATCCTCGACTTTCTTGCACATTTTTGTAGAAGTTGCTTTCACAGGCAGTCCAGTGTGAGGGTCACCTTCAATGGAGTCTTTACCCAACCTTTTACTTTGTATGATGATAGGGCAGTCTCACCATAAACTGCTGTCATGCGTTCATGGATCTCCTTTGGCTTTTTCCCTTCATTTGTGAGAAATTTTTATACTGAACATTGCTCCAAATCTTGCATTTTCTTACTTGAGGACTCTCCTGACATCCTGTCTCTTGGAATGTTAGACTCGCACTGAGCAACAAATGTGCCTGAGTAACCTTGAGACATGTAACAAAATGCCCAGACTTGCTTCAGCATGTTTGCTACTTTCTTTTATATTCAGGTAGAAAAATTATTGAACACCCCGCATATTTTTATAAACGACACTATGTTTAATTTTTAAAGATGGTGGCAGTAGTGCGATGCTGTTTCCTGGATCCAGTGTCATCAGTTCAAATCCCAGAAACATTAGAGAAATTCCGATGAGGACAGGCCATGCAGCCCCACAAGCTTGCCAATCCTATTGTAGTAGCCAGCATGTCCTTCTAAAGATGGGGAGGGTCTGGACGGATGATCGACAGCAACATATTCACAAGTGTGCTGAGCTCTACATACTAGGTACCTCTGGAACGTTCTCATTGCACCTTACAAGTCTGGGAATACCCCAGAAGGAAGGTGGAAACCCTAACGACATTATAAATACAGTGTGAAGGATGACCAGGACACTATTAGGAGGGAGGGACACATGGTGACAGCTTACACCAGGCTTTATCTCCCCCAGGATGCTAGATGGCAGCGAACCCAGGCTCACATTCCCACATGGGTGCCCGAAGGGGTATTGTAGCCCCTGCGGACAGCCCTGTTGGATCCCGTGGGGGCTGCCAGGGAGGCCTGCAGGATTGGGGAGTCCCTACGTCATGTGGTGTCCTCTGCAGCCGGAAGTGCTGACTGACAACTTGAGCAGAAGATTGAGAGCACTTCCGGGGCAGCTAAAATAAAAGGGACCAGCTACCTCTTATCATGGTGCCAGAGTCGGGAGGGAGAAGACGACGCTTGCCTTACGAGGGGCGGAGGCAGAAGGAAGGAGAAGAGAAGAAGAAGAAAAGACATTGCTGTGTGCTCAACACTGTGCTGTATACTGTGCATTGGTGGGGTATGAAAGAACAGCATTTCCCACGCTTTAATAAGAGCCTTGTGTGTTCCTGAACTTGAGCCTGTATCTGTTGTGTTGGGTGTTTGGGGAACTGGAGCACCCCCTGGTGGCCACAACAGCCTCACAGATAATAATGGAAAAGTGGAGGGGAACATGGCACATACAAAGTGATGGTCATTCTTACAAGGCGATTCCCACAGCTTGAATATTGGGAAGGTAATTCTACTAGAAGCACAACTCATTTATTGGTAAATAAAACAAGCCTGTTATCGGGCATATCTTACATTGGTCGTCTTTACGTCTTGGTGCTAGTTACACTGTCCACCTTATTCCTCCAAAACAACATAAGTCGACTTTTGAATGGCCCTAAAGTTCAACTGTCTACCACACTACTTGGTAGCTTATTCCAAGTGTCTGGGGTTCTCTGTGTAAAGAAAAACTTCCTAATGTTTGTGCGAAATTTACCATTGAAGTTTCTCACTGTGTCCCTGCATTTTTATCAAACTAATTTTAAAGTAACAGTCTCAATCCACTGTACTAATTCCTTTTATAAGTTTAAACACTTCAATCATGTCACTTCTTAATCTGTTTGATCTGTTTGGTTAAACTCCTCTCATCTTTCTTCCTATCTCCTACCTCTCAGTCTTGGACTCGTGTGTGCATGTGGCTGCTGCGATGGACTGCCGCCCCGTCCCGAGTTGTGTGCTGCCTTATGCTTCTTGTCATCGGGACCATCCCTGGCCCTTACAACCTTGAATTGGATTAAGTGGGTTTTTAAATATCTTGTACTTTTTGTGTATGGTCCTCTTATAAAAAATATTGAAAAAGTACCAAACAAACCCCCCCTCACGCCCCATCCTCAGTGCAGACTAAAACACATCCCACACAACACGCTGCTGATGTCAGCGTTAGCAAAAACTGACAGATTCCTAACTGAGCCTCAGCCACCAAAACAGATGATTTTTTGCTGGATGTGAAAGCACGTTTGGCCGCCAAGAACTTGAGACACGTGAGCTGTGAAAGCCAAACATGAGTAGGGCCTCAGTCTGAAAACTGAAGGGAAGTCAATGTCAACCTGAAAGAACATACTATCACTTCAACCATTATCTTGGATAGTGCCTGTCATATTCATGTACAAATTGGCTTTGGATTCATTTATTCCTTTACAAAAGTGACTCCAACATAATGTCCCATCTAAGGAGGGCGAAGAAAGGGGGGTACAATATTGTCTATGAGGGTACTTGTGCAATTTATTAAACACTAAATGACCAAATGTTTGTGGACATCTCACCTACAAGCTCACACCTATTTGAATTTTCTATATTCTAGAACTATGGGCATTAATACGGAATTGCCGCCCCTAAATGTTGTGGCTATAACAGTCCCCAATTATCTGGGAATGACTTTTCAGAAGGTTTCAGAGTGTGTCTGTGGGAGTTTGTGTCCATTCAGCCAAAAGATCATTTATGAGATAAGGTACTACAATTGGCATTCTAGTTCATCCTAAAGCTGGTCATTAGAGTTGAGGTCAGGACTCTGTACAAGCCACTCAAGTCCCTCCATGTCTTTATGGACCTGGCTTTGTGCATGGGGCACAGTCATGGTGGAACAGAAAAGAGCTTTCCCCAATACTGCTGCCTCAAAGTTGGAGGCGTACAATTATCTAAAATGTTGTTGTATACTGTAGCATTAATAGTAGAGCCATGGGGCCGAGCCCAGACCTTGAAGAGCAGCCCCAGACCACTATCCCATTATCCACCAACTTTTACAGTAGGCACTATGCAGTCCAGAATGTAACATCCTCCTGGCCTCCCGCAAACCCAGATTCGTCCATCAGACTGCCAGGTAGTGAAGTGCGATTCATCACTCCAGAGAACACATTTCTACTGCTCCATAGTCTAATTGCAGTGAGCCTTACACCACTCCAGTTGATGCTTGGCATTATGCATAGTGATCTTAGGCTTGTGTGCATCTGCTCGGTCATGGAAACCCATTTTACAAGGCTCCTGATGCCTAGTTCTTGTGCTGAGGATTCTTCCAGAGGATTTTTGGAATTCCGTTGTGGATAGGCAACTTTAATGAGCTTCAGCACTCGGCAAAACTGATTGTTTTTTTTTTTGTTAATATAATTATATTGTTTATGTTGTGTTAGTGCTGTGGATGGGCATCCTGGCCAGATTGGAGGATTTCTTGCCTGGCCAGGAGGCCATAATAGTAGGATGGCAGGAGTGGTGACCTAACCGGGCTGGATCACCTTGCAACCTTCATCCCAGCCATGAGCGAAGAACAATGGATGGACAGTGAGAAGGTGGATGTTCATTCTCCTGCACAGCAGGTGGCAGTGTTAATCTTGGATGAACTCAGAGTAGCATGGGCAATGGAATACCCTGTCAGTGTCCTTGGCTGTCACCAGAGAGTGCTGCCAGGGGCTGACTGCTCACGTTTACACATGAAGTACACTACACCAGAAGTATACCCAGGACTGGCTTAACCTCAAGGAGTCAGAGTTGGGAGGTAGCGAGCAAAACTCACCTGGAGGAGTGGAAGGAGAGAGAGTGATCATTTACTAACCTATGTTATATATATTGTCACACATGAGCGCATGGGGAGCTGCTTAAGGACCTGACATGCACCGCGACAGGTTGTGCCAGGGGACAAAGGCGGCGTACTAACCTCTCTCTCTTTCCCCGCAGAAAAGACAAAGCACCACCGCCATAAACCTGCTCAGACAGCCCAAAGAACAGCACTTCCAGGTTCCTTTCTTTCCTCTAGTCCCCCATTGATGACGTCCAACACCCATACACCACCACACCTTCCCAGCATTCCTCATTCCTAATTTCCGGTCCGCCACTTTAAATTGTCCGTCCACCCACCCTTCTTTGTCTTATGATTTTAAAATATTATTGGACCTGAATTTTTGTTACAGTATACGGAGCTAAAAACCCCAAACCTTGCTCATTGTGTCTGTGTTTTATTACAATATATATATATATATATATATATATATATATATATATATATATATATATATATATATATATATATAGTGGTGTGAAAAACTATTTGCCTCCTTCCTGATTTCTTATTCTTTTGCATGTTTGTCACACAAAATGTTTCTGATCATCAAACACATTTAACCATTAGTCAAATATAACACAAGTAAACACAAAATGCAGTTTGTAAATGGTGGTTTTTATTATTTAGGGAGAAAAAAAAATCCAAACCTACATGGCCCTGTGTGAAAAAGTAATTGCCCCCTGAACCTAATAACTGGTTGGGCCACCCTTAGCAGCAATAACTGCAATCAAGCGTTTGCGATAACTTGCAATGAGTCTTTTACAGCGCTCTGGAGGAATTTTGGCCCACTCATCTTTGCAAAATTGTTGTAATTCAGCTTTATTTGAGGGTTTTCTAGCATGAACCGCCTTTTTAAGGTCATGCCATAGCATCTCAATTGGATTCAGGTCAGGACTTTGACTAGGCCACTCCAAAGTCTTCATTTTGTTTTTCTTCAGCCATTCAGAGGTGGATTTGCTGGTGTGTTTTGGGTCATTGTCCTGTTGCAGCACCCAAGATCGCTTCAGCTTGAGTTGACGAACAGATGGCCGGACATTCTCCTTCAGGATTTTTTGGTAGACAGTAGAATTCATGGTTCCATCTATCACAGCAAGCCTTCCAGGTCCTGAAGCAGCAAAACAACCCCAGACCATCACACTACCACCACCATATTTTACTGTTGGTATGATGTTCTTTTTCTGAAATGCTGTGTTCCTTTTACGCCAGATGTAACGGGACATTTGCCTTCCAAAAAGTTCAACTTTTGTCTCATCAGTCCACAAGGTATTTTCCCAAAAGTCTTGGCAATCATTGAGATGTTTCTTAGCAAAATTGAGACGAGCCCTAATGTTCTTTTTGCTTAACAGTGGTTTGCGTCTTGGATATCTGCCATGCAGGCCGTTTTTTTGCCCAGTCTCTTTCTTATGGTGGAGTCGTGAACACTGACCTTAATTGAGGCAAGTGAGGCCTGCAGTTCTTTAGACGTTGTCCTGGGGTCTTTTGTGACCTCTCGGATGAGTCGTCTCTGCGCTCTTGGGGTAATTTTGGTCGGCCGGCCACTCCTGGGAAGGTTCACCACTGTTCCATGTTTTTGCCATTTGTGCATAATGGCTCTCACTGTGGTTCGCTGGAGTCCCAAAGCTTTAGAAATGGCTTTATAACCTTTACCAGACTGATAGATCTCAATTACTTCTGTTCTCATTTGTTCCTGAATTTCTTTGGATCTTGGCATGATGTCTAGCTTTTGAGGTGCTTTTGGTCTACTTCTCTGTGTCAGGCAGCTCCTATTTAAGTGATTTCTTGATTGAAACAGGTGTGGCAGTAATCAGGCCTGGGGGTGGCTACGGAAATTGAACTCAGGTGTGATACACCACAGTTAGGTTATTTTTTAACAAGGGGGCAATTACTTTTTCACACAGGGCCATGTAGGTTTGGATTTTTTTCTCCCTAAATAATAAAAAGCATCATTTAAAAACTGCATTTTGTGTTTACTTGTGTTATATTTGACTAATGGTTAAATGTGTTTGATGATCAGAAACATTTTGTGTGACAAATATGCAAAAGAATAAGAAATCAGGAAGGGGGCAAATAGTTTTTCACACCACTGTGTATATATATATATATATATATATATATATATATATATATATATATATATATGTTGTCACACACATGCGATTTTGGAGCAGCCAACAGGCCCAATGAAGTGCGAAAGAATGACAGTTGCAGGTTTAAGACAGAGTATTAATGCCTCTCTGTTTTCTCCAGCAGAAAACAAGAAGAACACAAACTGACAACACCTTAAATTCCGTTCCGCTACTCACCATCTTGATGCTCATAGATGACCTTACTTCCGTTCCTGGTCCCTTTCCTAATTCTTCCATTCTTTCCTGCTGTTTCCCTCCGGTCTCTGTCCAATGTTACCACTTCCAGTAACTCCTGATGACGTCTACCCTGTCACTTATTGTCCACGTCATCCTTATCTCCTCAGCCTATTGAACTTAAGGTTACAGTTCTATATAAACTCAATCCACTTTCTCATGTCTGCTGTTTTGGTTATTGTTTTAAACCTCAGTATTAGACCTTTGATGATCTCCTTGGCTTTGGAGATTATACAGGGACGGTTCCCCAACCCTGAACGTGTTCTCTCTCTCACTTATTTCTCCACTGTATATATATTGTGTTATTTTTGGCTGTGGTCAATCTTGGTAGGTGTTTGAGAAAACAAAAATCCTTTATTTTAAGACCAAAGTCATGTTGGGTAATATTGAGTCTGGGGTTTGGGGCTCGGGTTCAGAGGTTAAGATCATTGTCAATGCTTTGATGGCACCCTTCAGAGCAGCACTTGTTACGCTTTTTTCTCGCTCCCCATCTTATACAAGCGCAATTCAGCACAGTCCTTTTCTCTCATCTTTGCTTTTCTTTCTACCACCTCCACTCCTCCCTCAAGCTTTTTTTCACTTCCTCCTGACTCTGGCTCCTGGAGTAGTGGTGGCTGGCTCCTTTTATAGGGTACCTAGAAGTGCTCCAGGTGTGGTAGAAGCCAAACGTAGTAGGGCTGTGCAGGCGCTGCAGCTCCCCCTGGTGGCACCCACGGAACCCAACAGGGCTGTCGCAAACTCCAACTCCCAGCACGCCCTGCGGGAATTTATGGTGCTGTAGCAATCCAGGGGGGCTGCCCTCTATCCTCCCTGGGAGAGAAAAAGCTCTGAAGGCACTCTCTCCCCCGGCCAATCCATTATATAGGCGTTCCAGCTGGGCAAGGTTAAAATAATCTGTAACCTGCTCTGCGTTTGGACCTGCCTTGTTCTTTTATTTCTGAGACCTGCAAGGTTTTCAATCCCAGTTGTTCTGGGATGATAATTGCTTCACTTGCCTAGGTCACCGTCTCACGGGAACGTGCTTCCAATGGATGTCAGTATAATGTGACTTGACCGTGTCATGGGAAGTGAAAGTGTCTCTGCCTCTCTGAAGTGTCTCTCTTCCAGATCATGTCTCGTCACAAGATTTTTTTTTTAAATAAAAGAGAGACAAAACTTTGGAGGAGGAGGAGAAGGTTGGGAGCATGCACTGATACAGCACATTGCCGCACCCGCCACAAGACGAACCACCTCAGGATCCCAAATTAGGATCCGAGCGCAGCCGTGCAACGGGTGACACATCAAATAAGGAAAAATAAAATATTTACAAGGAAAAAACACGAGTCAAGTCAAGTATCACAACACCTAAATGTTCTTTTTCGCTTTTGGTTATATGAAGCTCTACTGGCTTCTGACCCCTTTCACGCTGTTATTTTTACTACAATTTTACTTTCACGTCCTTGGTTTTGTTAATAAAGTTTTTTTGCTGACTTTCCGATTATGACTTTTGGCTCATACTATAGTGCTGTTCTTTTCTCAACAAACTTGGATGTCGACATGTCTGTTGACATCGTGGGGTGAATACACCCACACAGACACCGTGGCGGACATACATTTTTGAGGTCCTGAACCTTGAACTGTTTTGTAGGCCCTTTCACAACCATCAGCGGGGTCTGAGTAGCACTGTTATCTTCTTCAATGGGCTTGTTCCACCACACATCACCACAAATGTTTTAAAAACATAAGCACTACATCTCAGTCATCTACTGTTTGTATCTGCCAAAGTAGAAGTTTTAATTAACTTTTCATTTTTACAGTTATTTTAATTGCATATAGGTACAATTGTTATAATTTATCGTAACAGTAGTATATGTTTAGTATTTCTAAAGGCTTTATAAGATTATTTGTGCAAATAAAAAGTTACTGATGTCCTTTACAATGACTGCAAGTAATGAAATATGCTTTAATCTTTTTAATTACAGCTAACCTAAGATGAATCATTTTAATAAAAATTTGAATATCTATTTCAAATGTTAATAGTGTTTTTAGACCTATTTTATATGAACTACATTTGGAGTGAAACATAATTTGACTTGAAGTTTGAGTTGATTGTGTGGAATGTTATCTGTTTCTAATTAAAATTAAAATTTTAAAAAAGAAACATAATTTGAGCATTTTTCCATTTACAGCTTAGCCTACATTATGCTTTAATAACCTTTCTAATTTTTATTTTAGCTATTATTTTGTATTGAATTGCACTATATAATCTACTCTCTATTTATAAAATCTTAAGCATAAAAGTGCAACCATTTTGTGCAACGATTTTATGTCACGTTTTTTGTCACTCTTTAAATCGGGCTTATTTTAAAACCTACATATATATGTTTGGTTTCATTCTTTTCAGAATTTATCAAACTTTAATGTGATGTTGTTAGATTTTTAGATTCTTATTCCATTTTTAAATTATAAACTAAAAAATATCAAGAACTCACTTTCCACGAGACAAGACTTTGTGCCGAAAGATTTAACCATGCCCGGGGCCAGAAATAAAAGACAAAGAATAGGACAGCTGCTGTACAGGCTTTTAAATGTTCGAAGTGCTGTGCGAGATGCAGATCACGCGGCACAGCAGCAGCAAGGCAGCAGCTGATCGAGCAAAAACCTGCATTTGTTTCCCATTGTATCACCGTTTAAAAGGGGGTTTCGGAGGAGTGACCAGTCTACTTGGAGTGCGTTCAGCTCCCCTCTTCACAATGCGAGCAGCAGAGTCGCGAAGTGGCTGGTGCTTAGCAGGCTGCTGGGAGTTGGCGAGTGAAGCGAGCAGGGGGAACCCCCTAATTTATATATATATATATATATATGTAGGTAACCACCCATACAATCAGATTGTGACACAGACTACGAATGCAATGAATGTAATTACCCCGATCTACATGCTGTCAAATGAATGAACCACACGCCGTGGCGCAACGTTAGAGGCTTCGCCTCCGGCGCTGACATCTGAGGATCAATTCCCCGAGAGGGGGTTGCAGTGAGTGTGTACGCCTGATGAGCCCAGAATTAGGGTGAAACACGTGTCGCGTACTCTTTGCATTATTTGACAGTAAACTATTTCAACCATTCTATGATCTGCTTCTCGCAACTGAAATGAGGGCACCGTGGCGGATGTTAGCTGACTTGCTGACCAACCTCAAGCGTTACCTGGTAGGTAACCACCCATACAATCAGATTGTGACACAGACTACGAATGCAATGAATATATATATATATATATATATATATATATATATATATATATATATATATATATATATATAGGCCTACAGTATACTTATTTAATTATTTATTTATTTTAATTTCCATAGTAGTAGACCAGTGGTTCTCAAACTGTGGGGCGGCCCCCCTAGGGGGGGCGTGAAGATGTGAAAAAAAGAAAACAAGAATCGAAAATATGAAGAATGCATCTACTGAAACCAAAACAAATTAACTTAAACTACATTCTGATACTAGAACAATAAATATAGAGTTAGATAAATGTCATAACGTTAGGTATAATAAAATATGCATCTATGATATTAATTTAAAAAGAACAAATTGGTATTAGTGGGCTTCTTTTAAAAAAACCTTAGGGGGGTGCGATTAAAACTGTTATGAAAACTCGGGTCGCAAATACTTAAAGGTTGAGAAACGCTGCAGTTGACAAATTTTTTAAACTATAAATGTCAATTCAAGGGCCCTCCAGGATTAGGAGCCCTGAAGCATATAGCATCATTAGTTTCATAGTAGATCTGATCCTGCACACGCACACACGCACACACACACACACAGACGAGTCCAATAGCAATGCCGGTCACCTAATATGTATGTCTTTGTACTGTGCAAGGGCACCAGAGCACCTGGAGGAAGCCATGCCAATACGGGGATAACAAGCAAACTCCACATAAGGTCTGAACTCCGAGCTTCTTGTAGCAAGGCAGCAGCGCTTCAAACCGTCTAAACGATTTCGGTAAAGCTGAAGTGAACTGGTGAGACAAGCCCACTTTTGGATGGTGGTGGAGGAGGACTCGCGCAAATAAAAACTAACAGCATCGTCTTCCCCACGTTGTTAATTAATCAATCACGATTCGAAGTCAAGGTCAAATCGCAGCTGCATTCTGAGGCCCGATAGTAACACGAAATTGTGAGGGGGGAAATAAGTAAATAAATAAGCAATGATTTTATGCAAAATCTTAAGTTATATATCATTTGAATCCTATGATTTTAGAACAAATACCGAGGCATTACATTGCAGGTACAGTACGTGTCTCGTGGCGACTACTACTGTAGAATGCAGCCGCCGCACTTCGCGTACACACTTTCGTGAGCCACTGCGCTCATTTGTAAAACATAAGCGCTCCACACAGGTATTAGACGCTACATTCCTCCAAACCGGATACCTACATTTTGGAATTTAAGGGAGTCAGATCTCTTCGGTTTTTGTTTTTCGACCGCCGCCCTCTTGCGCCCTGCCATTACGCAATTGCAGGACAGCTCTGCTCGCGAAACGCCCGGGCTTACATCTGGAGGTTTGTCTCTCTCTCTCTGTCTGGGGTCTTTTAAACTGTCTTGTTTCCGCGTGCTTCTCTAATCTGCTGTAAGTAACACAAACTGAGTCGCCCTTTCTGATTTTCCACCCTTTTGCTCATTCGTAGTGTTTAAGATCGCAGACACTACAGCCCAACAACTTTGACTTTAATGGGTTTTGTTAAATCGATTAAGTGAGGCAGTAGCATGGGGCCGAGAGCGGCAAGCTGAAAAACGCACTGTTAGAGTACAAACGTATGGTATTATTAAGTGTCCATGATCAGCCAACATGTGATGTAATCCCCAGTTAAGACCACCAGCCAGAGCTGCCGAGACCATGTAGTGTTCGGTTACGCGCATTTGTCCCTGGCTACGTGATATTCCCGGCTCTGCACGATCTGCTAATGTTTACTTCATGCCGCATCTTAAGACAGATTGTCACGACATGCCCCCGAATGCCCGTCCTGTAACCGCAAATCATTTCTGGCACTTAATTGTTGGCCAAGTTTCAGCACAAACGCCAAGCTTCATACATATTCAGGAGAAAATCTTCTCGAGCCCAGCAGCTGCGTCCTGCGAGCAGTCAGTCACCAGGCAACGGGGCCCCAAGCCGCTGGGTAGACTGGGTGGGGATGTGCGCCAGCAGACAAAGCACCTTGAAAATGTGAAGACAAAGATAAGAGAGAGAAGAAGGAGGCAGTGTGGAGGACAAAGCAAGGCTGGCGGACGCCGACTTTTTAATCGATCCGTCATTTACGCATTCCGTTAAAGTAACAGTAGCAGCTGAAATCAGACACGTCCTATCAAAATAAAAATAATAATAATAATAATGTTCCATAGTTTTAGTAGATATGTACTCTCCTTACTTTATCTTGATTTAACACGTTCGCCCCATCTGAGTTGATATTATAGACCAGTGATTCTTAACCTTTTTTGAGTCACGGACCCCTTTAAAAATGTGATGAAAGCTATGGACCCCCTTACCCATAAACATTCACATAAACACAACTTTGCATGAAATGAATATAATGTACTTTATTTACCGAGATTTGATTGTCTCATACATGCACAAAGTATTATTAAACTTTAAAGTAAACAATCTAAAAAAACACGCCTTTAATGGCCACTCAGTATAATTATGAAATTAAATCCTTTTGTGCAAATTAAAACAGACCTACTACTACTATGTTTGCTGCTACCATTACTACTACTACTACATCTACTCTAATTTAACAGTACCGGGCTGTATAGTAAATATAAATGTTATTTTTTATCTGACCCTCACGGACCCCATGAAACCCTTCCATGTAATCCCTATGGGTCCACAGACCTCAGGTTAAGAGCCCCTGTAAAAAGAGCGTCTTGCCATGCGATCGTAAATTACATTACCATTGCGAAAATATTGTAACGACACGGGGGATGTGAGAGAGTGTGGAATGGACTTGGCACTCGCTACTGCCTTTGCGCTCGAACCTGTTTACTCCTTCTTTTAACTCCACGCACTCTGGAGCCGGCTCTGCCCCTCAGCGCTCACCTGGGGTTAGTGGCCAAACCTTCAGCAGGGGTGCACATATGAGGGATAGCCCCCAGGGCTTGAAACATTGACCCCACCTCGGATTTCTGAGAGAACCACGGGAAGGAAGCGCTGAGACTCGAATAGGCGCTACACAAGAATAGTATAGGGGCGTGGCTAGTCTCCCACGTGGGGTGGGTCTTGTTATTATTTTTATTTTTTTTTTCAAAAAACGTCTTTAAAACAGTTGATGCATTATAATCCAAACCTTCACATACAAAAAAAAACTGCGTAAGAAAGCACCATCCCTTATGTGAACTAAAAGTAACATTAGTTAAGAGTTACCTTGGTGCAGGTCCCACTAACCATAATAATGTAAAGACATAGTACAGTATACGTACATTTCAATAGAAGCCAGCAGAAAGAAACTCATTCATAAATGTAACACGAAAAATAATACAATAGCTTAATCAACGCATTAGTATCGGCTGTTTTTATATGGCAATTCTAGACCTTTTGCAGCATTGTATGAACCGATTGTTTCGAGAGGAAAACGAAGAAAAGCTTTGGCAGATCGAGCAAAGCTCCTTGCAAGCGGCAACAAGGATGGGATGGGGCTGCTCACTTCGACCCGCCCACGTCTAACAGTACAATTTAGGAAAACGTTACATGGGCGCGTCCGAAACCATAACCACGCCCATCAAGCTCCGACTCCGCCCTGTCCTGCGTCCAGCACTAAGGGCTAACTTGAAAAAAAATGGACTTTTTCAAATTAGCTTATCATTTTGTTCATTTTCGATGTATTTTACATGTTTTCCCGTCCTAAGGGTTTCTTGTGAAAAGCTTAAAATAAACAGATACAACAAAACAGACCTATTGTAACAGTGACATAATTATTCAGATCATAGCTTTGTCTCTAATTCCAGTTCTTAAAATTGTATCAAATTAGTGTTAATTTCAAAGTAAAATGTAGCCAATGTCTTTGTTTATAAATGCACTACACAAATAAATACATCTTGTAAAATAACATGTAAAACATTCAGTTTCAGCAATTTAACTTTTCATTTGAGTTTTGCAAGTGTTATTGAAAAATTACCTTATTATTATGGCTATTTACATTTCATAGTTGGCCTTTTCCAGATGGCACATGTCAAAATAGCTATTTATTTATTTGAAAAGGTCTCTCTAAAGCTGGTTTATTTGCTTATTAATCAATCGATCGATCGATCAGCTCAATCAATCTTTTATATACAATGCTGCAGTTTTTCAAAATATGACTCATTTATATATATGGACAAAGCTGGCAGCACTGTGAGGATTACATTTTTTAATATCCCCAGTGCCTTCAATACCATCCAGCCATCCCTGTTAAGGGGTAAACTCAGAGGAATGTAGGTGGATGGGCCTATGGTGTCCTGGATAATGGACTCTCTGTCTGGCAGACCACAGTTTGTGATACACAAGGACTGTGTCTCTGATACGGATGTGAATGACACTGGAGCACCACAAGGAACAGGCCCGTCTACGTTTCTCTTCATTCTACACACCTCAGACAATGCATATATACGGTGTCACTTGAAGACGTTCTTAGATGATTCTGCACTTATGGGGTGTATAGATAAGGGGATGAGACAGAGGACAGTACAATGAACTGTACAAAGAGAATTGTCTGCATCTTAACATCTGCAAAACCAAGGAACTGGTTATTGACTTTCACAACACCAAAGAGCCTCTTTGTCCAGTCCCTGTTCAGGGAGAGGATGTAGAAATTGTCCACTCCTACAAGTACTTGGGGTTCCACATCAACGACAGGTTGAACTGGTCTCAGAACACAGAGGAACTATAGAAGAAAGGGCTGAGGTTTTTTTTTTTTGTTTGTTTGTTTTTTTAGGAGACTGTTCCTTTAATGTGAGAAGAGACTTCTTTCACATCTGCTATGATGTTCAGTGCAATTTTCTACACTGTGGTGTGCTGGGCTGGTAATATCACGTCAGGAGAAGCCCACTGAATCAACAAGCTAATTAAAGGGGCAAGCTGAGTTATGGAATGCACTGTGGACCCCCTGGAGGTCAGAGTGAAGGAAAGAATGAAAACAAAACTGGGTGTCATTATGAACAATGCTGCACACCCTCTCTGACACACCAGCACTGAGGACTTTCAGCCAACAAATTATTCAGTAGAAGTGTGTCAGGAAACAGTACGGGGCCTCCTTTGTACCAACGGCAATACGTCTGCATAATGCCTTACTGACAGAAAGTTGGAAGTTTTTCGTTTTTAAATTGTCTTCATTTTTAGTCATTACTAGGGGGGCTCTGCCCCCTGCTCGCTTCGCTCGCCAACCCCTGATGTTGGGTAACCCGAAATAGATTTGAAAGAGATTATTGTCTGTCCTGGTAATTGTCACATATGTATCATGTTCACCGTTACGACATCTGTAGGTTAGTTGAGCTAATATTATACCTCTGGTGCCGTGTGTGTGTTTCATGTGGTAGTCATTGTAGGCGCATGCGCCCTCCGTACTATCTCGGGTTTGACTATGCTGTGTTTTGTGGACGTTTGGGGACGCCGCACTCTATCAGGTTTGATTGTGGGGTGGGACGCCGAAGCCTGTTGTGTTTGTTTTGTCTGTGAGTACTCATATTATTGTATTACTGTAATGTGATTCACATATGCTGTGGAGTCCGTATCTCTGGGGCTTCTGTACCATCTCGGGGGTCTGCCTGCGGTGTGTTAGACGCGCGTTGTAGGCGCCCGCACCTTCCGTACTATGTCGGGTTTGACTATGCTGTGTAGTGTGGATGGTCAGGGTTCCGTATTGTCTTTGCTCGTTGCTTTATTTCGTATTTCCGTTAGTTGAGTTCTTTTGGTTTTGGTGGTGTATCAGAATTCGCTTGTGGTGGTGAGCTATGGTTCAGAAACGCATTGTAGGCGCCTGCGCTTTCCGTACTATCTCGGGTTTGATTATGCTGTGTGTTGTGGACCTTTGTGGACTCCGTAGTATTTCCCGTTTCACTCTGGGGCAGTGGGCTGAATCCTCTTTATTGTGTGGCTGTGTGGTTACCTATGGGCGCGTTGCCTCATTTCTTATTTACGTTAGTTGAGCTCCTTCATTATTGAGCTGTGACTCCTTCGTTCTCGGTGGATCAGACTTCGCTCACTGTCAGCGCCTGCACACTATGTCTCCTGCGTCCATGGGCATGACATGTACCTGCGTCCATATCCAGTTTATTCTCGGTTAGTAATATGGATGGATAGTGTGTGTTCAGACCATAATGTGCACTGAAAAAAGTAAAACAAAGCTGTTGCTCATACAATGTGTTTTATGTCATTCCAGTTGCTGAAAATTATTAGTTTTTTCATTTCAATTACATTTTCTAATTTATGTTAACATTTTAAACCTATTTTTTACTTGGATACAGTATAAACTGGCTGCATTGGCATCAAACTGGAATTACTCATTCAATCTAGGCATTTTTGTCAGATTATGCGTGACTTGCGCACTCCCATCTGATGGCGGTAATGCGCCTTAACAGTGGTTGCCACCCGCGTTGAAAAGCAAATTTAAAAAGAAAAAAAAAATCAGGAGGCGACAATCTGGCGTTAACCACGAGATTTTATCCACCTCGGCGAGCTTGTAACAGAAGAGCGAGCAAAGTTAATTCTGGTAAGCAGAAAAAATAAACGTTGTATTCTGTTGACGTTTACATTAGTCCAAGTGTGCCTGCCCTTTGCTTTGATCATAATTTCAGCACTCATGCTTGATAGCATATGTCAGGTAGCGTGATTTGGTGGATCAGCAGCACAATATGCACCATTACCTCCTGTGCACTTGTTTTAGTTTATCTCATTTTTAGAGTGTCAGCAGCGTTTTGCCGTCATTAACAGACATACTAGTTTCTCTCCTTTGCCTTTCACCACGTGTATGTTTGTTTGAGCCGTGCTCACTCCGCACATGGAGCGGACACGGAGTGCAGCTGAGGTGAGGAGAAGTTTCTAAAGTTGTGTTCAGAGAAATGTTTTTTGTCACTAAACGTTACAGCCGTTGTTAAAATGCATTTGCTCTGCTGAATGTTTTAAATACTGTACTGTTTGTCTGTCTGTTTAAGGGTTCTATTCAATAAGGGCGCGCACAAAAAGGCGACCTTCAAAAGGCGATCTCAATTGGGCGCGGAGAATAAAAGCGCACATAAATAAAAGCGACCTTCAAAGGGGCGACCTCAATTGAGCGCCGAATAAAGGCGCGCGCAAATAAAGGAGCGCTTCAAAAGGACGACCTTCAGAGCGAATTAAATTAATTGTCCTTGATTATGCTAATAGACCGCCTCTCAAATATCTACGTGGCATTGCACATAATCTACAGCTTCAAGTGTAACTTGCTTTCACCTTTTTATACATTCAGTCATTGCCTTAATCTAATTTTCTGTAATTTTGAAAACAAGGAAATATAGAGAGCTTTAGAAATAGTTCGTTAGAAGTTCATGCATTAATTAATTGGATGTTTTAATATTCTTGCTTTCACCTTTTTATACGTTCAATCATTGCCTTTATCTAATAAATTTTCTGTAATTTTGTTGCGTTTGCCTTTATTCGCTGCGCCCAATTGACGTCACCCTTTTGAAGCTCGCCTTTATTTACGCGCGCTTTTATTCGCCACGCCCAATTGAGGTCGCCCTTTTGAAGGTCGCCTTTATGTGCGCGCCCTTATTGACGGATACCCTGTTGAAGTAGTAGTAAATGTCACTTTTGTGCTTCTTCGGATGTTCTAATTAAGGTCATTTGTGATCTTTTATGCACCCTCTTATGTGTTCAGCATTTGTCGGCTCTAATGTTAGAAGGCCTAGACAATTCAAATCTGGTAATATTAATTTACTGCATCATTTTAACAATTACATATGGAAGAAATGTACCAAAAATGTTAGCCTGCTGCCTCAAGTCAAAAAATAAAAAAACAGGACTAAATGTAATCAATTTTTGTTTAATGTTGGCTGTTCTTAATTGCATTAGTAATTGAGACACTTTGATGGCTAATTAAAAACTACAAATGTTTTCTTTCAGCTTTAGTGAAGCAGCTGCTGATCTATTGCTCTCGCTGCAAAACCTGTTTTGAAGCTGCTATCAAAGTCATTGTGGTAAGTTCTGTTTACAGTATCATGAGGGCATTTGTGATAATTGGGCAAACTTCCTAATTGGGCTTGGGAAAAAAATTTGAACTAATTGATTCTGGCAAGTTGTGCTTGGCAATTGTCTACCAGGTCTACAAAGTAAACTTAATGTAAATGTAGCTGTGTTTACCCAAAATTACCAAAGTTCAGTGGCTCTAGTTTGTAAATGGGATTCAGCAAAAGCTTAACGTGTTGAAATGATCCCACAGATCTTTGGTTTTTTAAAAGCTTTAGTACAAAATCAAAGTAAAACAATTCACACAAAAATGAGAAAATTGATATAGCAAAAAGAAGTTCTGTTTAAAGCTTATAAATCTTGTTTCATTTCTTTAAGTTTACAGTTGAACCATTTCTAAATTGTCAGAAAACTGTATGCCTGTCCCATTTCTATGCTGTAAATGGGTCTTTTAGTCCCTGTTAGCACTGCTCTAAACAACAACAACTGACTCCATTAACGTGTTGTATCTTAGTTATAGCAAGAAAGTTCTATCTCTTACTAACTTGCAGGAGGTAAAATGCTATACCATTGTCTATGACTACGAAAGAAAATTATATTCTATTCAAATTAAGCAAACACTGATATGAGCTTAACTCAAAGCTTTAACTCTCTAAGATTGGCTCTTACATTAAATTGAAAACTTAAGGTATGGTCTACTCAGTAAACTATTCTACAGGTATCTCGTATCTCATGTTTCCTCAGTTATCCAAGAACGTGGCAATGTAAAGAATGTAACAACTCGTATTCAAGAAGATCTGAAATTTTGAAACACTATAAACTAGATCATCGACATTATGGACGGGGCCGTGCTTACCCTTGTATAGGATGAGGCAGAAAGGACGGACATTTTTTACAAAATCACAAAATTGTTAATTTTTTCTTACAGAGAAATTTATTGAAAGATTTGAGTTCATATTGAAATAGCATTTGACAACATCAAGTGTGGAAAACAACATCTCCCATGTGGTGTCCGTTATCACTGATGCATTTCTGAAGGCGTTCATGGAAGTTGGCCTCCACTCTTTTCAACATCGCTCTGTCGATTTGGGCAACTTCCACGCGAATGGCTTCCTTCAGTTCCTCCAATTTACAGGGCTTATGCTCGTATACATGTGCCTTGAGGTGACCCCACAAGAAATAATCGCACATGGATAAGTCAGGGGACTGAGGAGACCAATGAATGTCACCAAACCTGGAAATGGGGTGACCAGGGAAGAGAGGGCGAATAACATCCATTGATGCTCTAGCTGTGTGGGCTGTCGCCCCATCCTGTTGAAACCACACACGCCGGATGGGAATACGTTTTTGTCGTAATTCAGGTAAAAAGAATTTGTTTATCATCTCGATACAGTATTCCGAACGATTACTGAGGCCAAGTTTAGAAGAATGCTTCAGAGCAGATCGACTTGGACTGCACAGCAGGGCTAGTCGTACACTTTCCACATTTTCAGGGGTACGTGCCGTTCGTGTAGCCATCGGCGGTCTTTTGTTCATTAGTGTACCTTGTGTACGAAGTGCTTTAACCCAACGTAGGATAGTGTTACGAGCGGGAACAGCTTTATTTCTGTGGATATTGAAATGGCAACGAAACTCACACTGAACTGCGGTAATAAATTGGTTGTTCTTGACAAAACAGTCGTACGCAAAAACGCAGTGTTCTATCGTCCACGGCTCCATGGCTTCAACTAAAAAGAAAATAAAAAAATGCTAAGACTTTGCGAACCTAACGCCACCTACCGCACATCTGTCACTTCACCTAGTGGTGAGTTCTAGCCATTTCAAAGACATCCATCCTTACAGGGTAAGGCAGAATTTATGAGAAGTGCCCATGCACATGCAAAACTTGGAAAGCTCTACTGACCCATCTAAGCAAATCCCACCCTGCTCAACAGTCCTTGCAGAAAGATAGCTTTTCATCATTCAAGTGCCACATTTGCAACGGTGTACTTCCTACTGAGACGGACTATTTTCATCACTTTGGAAAACATTTGAAAAATCATGAATCTGTCAGTTGTGTGTTTGCTGGTTGCTCATACAAAACAAATCTTTATGGGGCTTTCATTACTCACAAATGGAGAAAACATTCCCCCCATACAATTAATGATTTAAAGCCTGAAATTGTTGATGGACCTGTTGATAGTTCTCATGTTGTAGAATCACTTGAAAGACACACTGCTGAGCAGTTAGATGATGATTTACAGTCTGAAGAACTTGATGAGGAATACTCGGATTTGACAAAACATATTGAACTAAAATTAGCCTCAGTGTTACTTAAGTTAGAAAATGCTTTTCTGGTGCCAAGTGCAGCTGTGAATGAACTCCTTGAAGAGTTGCAATATGTAATTGGTACTGCCTTTGTGCCGGTCACCCAAAAGACTATAATCCACTTCTTACAAGATCACAATTGCCAAGTTGAAGAATCGGTTGTGAAAGACTTAGCCACTGTACTTTGTGCTTCAAATCCCATTCAAGCTGCAATAGGAAACCATGGTCCACTGTCAACTGCTTGGAAATGGAAAATGTACTATAGAAAAAATTTCAGTGTAGTGAATCCAGTAGAATATGTGTTAGACCAAAAAAACAGGCAGTCTTTTCACTTTGTGCCTTTACTGAAATCTCTACAGCAACTTCTGGATTGTGAAACTATACTAAATTTGGCTGTAAATTTGAAAGAAAAACATCCGCCAGTGGAGTGTGACAAACAGGTATACCGATCCTTTTGGGATGGTCTTGTCTTTAAAAAAAAAATGCTCTTCTCTCAAAAGAGTGTGCAATTTCTTTAATGTTGTATGTTGATGATTTCGAAATATGTAATTCCCTTGGTACAGCGCGTAAAAAAACACAAACTCTGTGCCTTGTATTGGATTTTAGGCAATCTGCCACCTGGTTGTCACTCAACGTTGTCCTCCATCCAGTTGGCTGCATTGATCAATAGCAATGATGTCAAGGAGTATGGTTATGATAAAGTATTACAGCCTTTGGTTAGTGATCTCATAACATTAGAACAGCATGGAGTTTTTGTGGATAGGTTGGGAAAAACTTTGAAGGGCACAGTGCAGTGTGTTGTTGCTGACAACCTTGGAGCACACACTATTGCTGGTTTTGTAGAGAGTTTTTCTGGCAGATGTTTTTGCAGATTTTGCACTGCAGATAGACTGCATCTTCAAGGAAAATGAAGTTGGAGCTGGCGGTTTCTCTCTGAGAACTGAGGAGCTTCACATAAGCCATCTTAAAACCATTGAGGGAAATTCTTTGTGCAACTGTTGTGGTGTTAAGAGTAAATGTGTTCTATCAGAAGAAACTTTCACATTTCAATGTTACCACTGGTTTTCCTCCAGACATTGTCCATGATTTATTTGAGGGAATAGTTCCTGTTCATATAGCCCTCTGTCTGACTATATTCATTTCCAAAAAATATTTTACTTTGGCCACTTTGAACAAGGCAATAGAAGATTTGTCCCTATAAATGGACTGATAGAACAAATCACCCCCACCCTGTTCCACTGACCTATGCATCCAGGAAAATAATTGTGAGGAATGCACATGAAAACTGGAGTTTACTGAGATTTTTTCCTCTACTCCTTGGACAGAAAGTGCCCAGTGATGAGCCAGCCTGGCAACTCCTTACTGACTTTAAGGACATTGTGGACCTTGTTGCTTCTCCAATTCAGACTAAAGAATCAATTGGATATTTAAACTTTAAGATCTCTGAGCACATATTTAGATTTAAAGAGGTTTTCCCAGAGTCAAACTTTCTACCTAAACACCATTTCCTGGAGCACTATCCTCAGTTAATCTGTGAGTTTGGGCCTTTAGTAGCACTATGGACCATGCGCTTTGAAGCAAAGCACAGCTTCTTCAAAAGAGTTGTGTGCCATACAACCTGCTTCAAAATTGTGCTGCTGTCCTTAGCAGAAAGACATCAGCTTCTCATGGCACATCAGCTTTATATGCGCAGCTGGCCTAAATCTCTCCTGCAGGTAGCAAATGTTTCAACTCTTCCCATTGATGTTCTGAAAGAGGACATTGCATTTACTATCGAGCAGAGGCACCCAGAATTGGATGGTGTGAGTCTGGCTATAAATGCAACTTACAATTCGCCCGAACTACAGGAATGGAATGATCCTGGCACATGGCTCATTGGCAGGAATGCCTGAATTTACTCAAATAATTCACATGATTATTGTCAAGGATAAGCTGTTTTTCATTGATAGAGAGCTGAGTGCGTGGTACAGGGAACATTACAGAGCCTATGAACTGAGAACGTGTCCTACAAAGGGTGTGGAACTTCTTGACTCAAATGAACTGACAGATCCCTACCCATTGGCAGACTACACAGTTTGGGCAATGCGACTGATTACTCTAAAAAGGTACACACATGTATAAGATGAACCACTCATTCAATGAATACTGACTTTTGTATCTAACAGTGTAAAGTGTAACACAATTTAAAGAAACCATACAGGTTATTCCTATACCCAAATTAATATAAACAACTTTTTCTCCAGACAATAAAGGTCTCCAGTTGATGTCATCAGCTAATAAGTGTAGAGCTTCTTCAGTTAAGATGAATTGAGAAAGATTAAACTTGACACTGGGAGCAGTGTAAGAACTGAACACTTTATACTGTAGTACACCGAGACCCTTTTCACAACAGCCATTTTGACTAGTCATACATATTCAAAGGTGGTACTATACGGGATGAACAATATTCTATATCTTGTGAGGGATGGCCGACAGTTTATCCCGGCCAATACCCCCAAGCCGCCAGATGGAGCCATCCCTGCAACATGGAGGGGCCCCAAATTCCAGCAGGGCATCATGGAACTCGGAGTCTTTCATCACAGCCCTGCTGGATACTGTGGGGGCCGCCAGGGGACGCTGCAGGGAAGCTCAAGGACTTGTATTTTCAGTATAACCCGGAAGTACTTCCCAGTCACGAGGACAGAAGAAATAAAGTTTTCATCTGATCTGGAAGTGCTGGGAAATCACGTGGACTGGGGGATCAGAAGCACTTCCGGGTCAGAGAATATAAAAGGACTCTGGGAGATCCCAGCAGTGAGCCAAGTTGGGAGGAAGGGAGACTGAGCTGCTGGGAGTGGAGGATTGATTATTGTTTATTGATTGTGAATGATTTATTGAGTATTGTGGAGTGGAGGGTGCTTTGTGCACATTTGTCATTATAATAAATAAGTATTTGTACTTTTATCTGGTGTCTGACGAGTGGTCTGAGGGTTCAAGGGGACAACAGCGCCCCCTATCTGTCACAATCTATAGTTGTCTCGTTCACTCATCTCCTTCTCACTCCCTCTTTCCATGTTTCTCTTGCTCTCTCTCACTCTGACTGAATTTTCTTTTTTCAATTCTGTGTCTTATTGACAAGAATATCAGATGAACAATATTGCCGAAGCATCTAAAATGCTACAATTCATCCATCCATCCATTTTCCAACCCGCTGAATCCGAACACAGGGTCACGAGGGTCTGCTGGAGCCAATCCCAGCCAACACAGGGCACAAGGCAGGAACCAATCCTGGGCAGGGTGCCAACCTACTGCAGGCTACAATTCAAAAACTGAAAAAATGTAAAAAATATATATTTTATATGGTTGCACCTCTGACCAGTCAAAATAGCTGCTGTGAACAGGTTTCAGACAATTCTGAGCCCACAAAGTCCATCATTCTGGAGCAGTTTCAGACATCATACACAATAATGTCACAAGTCTGAGTCTTATTTTTGTGGTCTGTGGCTGTGGCGTTGGGAGAGAGGAGCTCATGCTTACATCAATCAAAACATAATTAAACTGTAGAAACAAAACATTTGATTTCTTTAGATATGTGGTATTACTACTGAACTCAGAGTGATTGTAGAATGTCTGAATTTACTGTTTTTATAAAAAGGACAGTGAAATGTTTTATCATGTTGTATATCTGTGTACATCTTTTTTTCTCTGATAGGATGCTATTTTAAAAATTAATGTTAAAAAGCAACTGTTGAGTCAGAAGTATGAGTTAGTTGAAAAATAATCAGTACTGTTCCTCTGCTGTCCAGTATGATGAGCATTAGTCTACCTGAGCAGATATTGCCCTAACCTCTTGCTCATCCTGTCTCCCCTCTATCACTCCCTCTCTGTCTTTCTTTCCCTATCTCCTCTTCTCTAATTCTCTCATTCTCTCTGTCTCTCCCTGTCATTCTATTTCTACTCTATACCTTTGTCTCACTCACACTCTCTCTTTCATTCTCTCTCTCAGGGCACCATGGCAGATGTTGCACCTGTTCGATTGCTGGTCATCTTGAATGAAAACAACAGCGTAAGAATGGAGCTACACAATGGGATTCCCAACTCAGTGGAAGAGCTCATTGAGGAGGTCAAGAATGTATGTGGATTAGGAAAATACATTAGGCCGCAGTACAAGGACACTGATTTTGTGAACATATTTGTGAATCTGACCTCTACAAGTGTAATTAAAGATCTTACAGTTATCAAAGTTGTCCAGTTAGACCCTGATTCCACAACTGTCTTGTACCCAGTTGTTTCCCCAATGAGTAGCAGCCCTTCAATTGGACTGGACAATGAGGACTCCTCCTCTGGATCTGCACATATAGATGACACAATACTGCCTAGCAGCTCTTCCTCGGATTCATTAAGAGCACAGCAGTGGCAAAAAGTGTTTCCAATCCCCTTATTCTCCTGTGACACAGAATGTCAACTACAGAGGGGAAATGCAGAGCATGCGAGAAACCAATCTCGACTGACACCCAGCTCAAGAATGCTGTCAGACTTACTGGAGAAACTAGCTGAAAAAATGTACATGTACAAAGCATACCCTACAGATGCCAATTTCAGCAAAGTTGCTGAGGCACTGACAAGGAAGCACCCCTGCCTGAGAGAACTAGGGTCTTTCAATGAAAGCTATGGATGGAAACAAAGGCTCAAGGTAAAAATGGCCAACTACCAGACTCTACTTGAGGCACATGGCACATCTGCTGAGGTCACTGTGAATTGTTTGAAATCCAAGTCTCAAGAAGAGGCCCACCCAGCAAAGAATCTGAAGAGACCTAGACAAGCTGAGGTAAACCATTTTCCATCCTTGCCAAGTGGTGAGACTCCACAAAGCCTGGAACAAGACAGGATTTCCCTTATGGCAGAATTACAGAAAAGAAACAACCAACAAACCATAAAAGAAAAGATGGCAAAGACATTTGGATACCAGAGGCAAGAATATCTTTGCATCCTTTGAACAATTATGTTCCAAATTCAACCTCCCAGCTACACATTTCTTTCACTATCTTCAAATTAGAAACTTTGTTAAACAGAAACTGCCGATTTTCCTCATCTCGTACCTTCCACCATGCTGGAAAAAATACTGCTCAATTTCGAGGAATTAGATACCATTTCCGCATTATATAAAATCTTATTAGAGTCCCTGCCTTTCAAAGATCCAATAGGACACTGGGAAAAAGATCTCTTAGTCAATATATCAGAAAAGGAGTGGAAGGTAGCATTGCAGAGAATTCACTTGAGCTCCATATGCGCAAAGCATAGAATTATTCAACTAAAAATTATATATCGAGCTCATCTGTCTCGCTTAAAACTGTCCAAAATGTTTCCAGGGCTAGATCCAACCTGCGAATGCTGCAATCAAGCTCCTGCCTCACTGGGTCACATGTTTTGGGCCTGCACCAAGCTAATATCATTTTGGACCAAAATTTTTAAGTGCCTTTCAGACAGCCTTGGGGTCACAATCCCTCCTAACCCACTAACAGCTGTGTTTGGTGTTCTTCCAGACGGACTTGAAGTGGAGAAGGACAAGCAAACGGTGATTGCATTCACTACACTTTTGGCATGCAGACTTATTCTGTTAAATTGGAAGAATCCTAACTCTCCTCTGATAAGTCAGTGGGAAACCGATGTTTTATATTATTTGAAATTGGAAAAAATCTAATTCTCAGTAAAAGGATCTGTACAGAATTTTTTCAAAACCTGGCAGGATCTAATCAAAAATATTTTAGAATAAGAAGAAATAATTATTTCCACATTTCTTTCCCTTCTCCATTTTTTTATTTACCTATATATATTTTTTCCTTTCTTTTGTTTATTTTTGCCTTATTAAAAAGCCCTAAGCAATTCCCCTTTGGCCATGCTCTCCTTCTCAAAGGTGGGGTTTTATTTGTCTTCAATTCTTTTTTGTATAAATTGATCTATTTGTATGGAATGATTACAATAAAATTAATAGTGCATAAGAAGCCGAACATTGAAGGCATCTTGAAGAGATGGCCTGCACTTTTCCAGATGGAAGAGGTATGTTTTTAGATGCAGATTACCTCAGACACATTGGACCCATCACTCCATTCATTCACTCACATAATTGTTTGCCTGGAGTTGAATGTCAGAGGCATGGCACTTTGTGTATGACCAGTTCAGTCCATGTGAGCAAATGTCTTAGCTTATTGCCAGGAAACACTCAAACGTTTGGCCTAACTGTTGATACATTTAGGAGAATTTATGTTTTTGTAAGAAATAATTTGGTTAAACTGTGCTGGTAATTCAGTTTTGAGTTTCTAAGTTTAAGTATTGCAACATCTTGCAAAAAATGCTACATACAGCCTGCAATTATAAATTTGTTTTACTGTCACGAAAAATGTTTTACTTCTATGGCATTTTCTGCACTTATCTGAAGCTGGTCTTTAAAAAAAATGTGAGGAGGCAGTCTTATGTTGATATATTACATAAAAATAATTTGACATTCATAAGAGCTAAACTTGGAGCAGTTTGGTCAAACCTTTAGGTTTTTTTTTTTTGGAGGATAAGTCATTAATCATATATTCTCTATCCTTTTTCTGTATGCTCCTATGTTTTTATTTCCTAGATCAATGCTGAGTTCACAAGAATCACAACTGTCCCCTTGGAGACAAAGTTCTTGGCGCAGTTAGACAAGCACTCCACCATATTGCTGGAAGTCTTCAGGCACAAGGGAGGAGCTGTAAAAGAGAAGACCACCAGGATCTTGCAGGTTTTACATGAGGTATCTATGAATGAGTTGTGCATCGGTGAGAATCATGGCTGAATACTTTTGTGTGTGTTTGTGTGTAATTTTAATTAATATGAACTGTTTTTACACAGGCGGCACGGTGGCGCAGTGGTTACCGCTGCTGCCTTGCAGTTGGGAGACCTGGGGACCTGGGTTCGCTTCCTAGGTCCTCCCTGCATGGAGTTTGCATGTTCTCCCCGTGTCTGCGTGGGTTTCCTCCGGGTGCTCCGGTTTCCCCCCACAGTCCATAGACATGCAGGTTAGGTGGATTGGCGATTCTAAATTGACCTTGGTGTGTGGGTGGGTGTGTGGGTGTGTGTGTGAGTCCTGCGGTGGGTTGGCACCCTGCCCAGGATTGGTTCCTGCCTTGTTGGCTGGGATTGGCTCAAGCAGACCCCCGTGACCCTGTGTTCAGATTCAGCGGGTTGGAAAATGGATGGATGGATGTTTTTACACAGACTATGGACATCAACGTCAGAAGAGAATGCATCCTCAAATCTAAGATAATCTACTTGGGTGAACCTGTTCAGCACCTTATCAAAGAATACCAGGTAAGAGCATCTCTTTGTCACTCGCTCGCTCGCACACCACAACACCTAGAGACCCATCCTCCTGTACTGTTTCAGACTGTGTTCTTATTAGGTAATCATATCATTAAATAAAACCCTAAATGTAATGAGAGCAGTTACAGTTCACCATAGCCACAAAATAGACTCGGTGCTTGAGTTTTAAAGCTACGCTGTCATCATCTTTTCAAATTAGCTGGAAATCATATTTTCAAAACTCAAATTTGTTCAAAGTTTGATATGCTGGACAGATTTTTTTTGTGGGTCCTTAAGTCTAAAATCCAATCTGAATTTTCAGCTTTGATATGTCGTAAACACTATTTTGACAGGTCTTAAAAATTCATTGGACTGGACTTGCTTTTAAATGCCTTTTGGGGAAAAAATAATGCTGAATAATAAGGAATTAATACTAAAAAAACAAACAAACTACAAAACCAATATGGAAACAATAACCACTATAGCAAACTGTAGAGCCTGGTCAGTATTTATTGGAGCACACCTAGTGTGGTATGTTGGTTAAAATGGTGCTTCTCTAATCAAAAACTCTACTGTGCTTTCTTCTAGTTGTCCTCATGTATTACTTTTTCTTGTAGGATATGCAGGAAAACGAGGAAGAACTGGAGCAGGAAACCTTGGCAATCTTTGTCACTGGAAAAGAGGATCCTTTCCATCCACACAAAGAAATTTAGATAGTCATTGAAGGAAGAGAGGTCTTGAACGATTTGCCCTCGGTTCCAACAGTTTTTGCCATGTTCTTCGGGTTGATATACGCACTCAAGCTAAAATATCCAAAAAAACTGCAGTACACCTTTGAATTTGTGCAAAAAGTCTTGATGGAGCTTGATGGAAAAAAGATGACCTCAAAAATTCATAGACTGACCACCCAGCTATACAGCCCTGACTAGGTGGAATTTTGCATTGACATCCTCAATTTTTATTTTCCCACTGGTACTTAAATGTTAGTGGCTTTTACTATGCACGTTGGAAGAGGTTGTTTTTTTTTGGAGATTATATTCACATGACTTCTTTGAATAACTGTTGAATTTAAGAGGAAATGTCTTTGGTCAGAAAGATGTTCAAGTTTAGTGATCCTAATTTGTGATTTCATCAAGTGACACTTTAAGTCACCAACTTTGTGGGCTCAAACATTTTTTGGTTTCGTTACAACATTCAATACTGTTCATCTTCATCTGTTCTATCTTATTAAGAGATTTTTTTCAGCCAGAAAACTGCAAAATTGTGATAAATTTGTAGGCTCCGAGGATTTTTGTTTGAACTATTACATCAAAATGACTTACATTAAATTGCAGTGGTTACAGCTCTGAGTCAGAAACAGTGCTCCAGCGTCTAAGGAGTTGTTCCACTGTCTGTCTGTGGAGCAGCTTCAGGGTTTTTCTGTTGATGACATCAATATTTTTGTCTTTAGTGTTCAGCTGAAGGAGACTGTTCATCTATATAAATTTGAAAAGAATGTACAATATCGTTATCACGTTATCCCATTTTGGGGTAATAAGAGGAAATGTATTCTGTTAGAAATCCATTTCTAGTTCAGTGTAACAAGTATGAAGTCATCAAGTGATTGGAATTACTCACCAAATTTGTAGGCTCAATGAATTTAAGTCATTACATCCAAGTGAGTTGTGTTTAAAACTACTAAAATAAATACATGGTTTCTTTTACTGGCTAAGACACTGACATGTTTATCCTGCTGCACACAGTGCCCCCATCCCAATATGTGATGTCATGTACTCTTGAATTTATGGTGTAATAACTATGAATGTTTCAAAGGAATGTGTTCACAGAAGTCATTCATTAAAATATATTTAAAAAGAATTTGTGTATTTGATTTGCTATACATTTCAGATAATGTCAACTGTTATTTTTTCCATCCAGCCCGCTATATCCTAACTAGAGGGTCATGGGGGTCCGCTGGAGCCACAAACCCCAGGCAGGGCGCGCACACACACATCCACACACCAGGAACAATTTAGAATCGCCAATGCACCTAACCTGCATGTCTTTGGACTGTGGGAGGAAACCCACGCAGGGAGGGCCTGGGAAGCGAACCCGGGTGTCCTTACTGCGAGGCAGCAGTGCTACCACTGCAACACTCTGCCACCCTGTTATTTTTTATTTGACACAATTTAAAATAATCAGTTTACTCCAATCTTCAAAAAAGTTTCCATGGATTTAAAAATTTTAGGTTAAACGGAATGAATTATAGTCATTAACTCAATAAAGACAACTTTTTTTTTCTTGTTTAGGACAATTTAAAATAATTGGTAGGCTCAACATTCAGAACATAGTTTAAATGGAGTTGAAAAATAAAGGTTAAACTGAATAAATTTCTTACACTGCGTCAATGTCAAATATTTCGGGTGACTGTTTACTTCAGTTTTTTTTAAGCTGATCCAATGTTTTCTTTTTTTCAGTGTGTGTATATTTATTTATCTGTCATTTTTTGTATTCATTGATCTAAAGTATTTAAATATATTCTGCAAAACGTCAAATTCCCCAATCTATGGTAACAGATTTGTGAAATACCAATGACTCTCCCTTCATACACACTTTTTCTTAATCTGTTAGCACCCTGCTAGGTAGCCTGCAATTCATTAAAGATTTTTGGGTTTTTCTACATATTCGAAAGTTTTTTTCATAGCACAAAGAACTAACTTCATATGCAAAGAACCCATCCTAGAATGAAGTGGTCCGTGGTTAAGTCATATTTCTATAGGAACCACACAACCCATTAATGAACCAAACTTTGCCATTAAAGAAGCAGGATTTTTAAGAGTGTAGTATTCCAATGTTCTTTCACAACAGTTAGCGAGCTGATTTTACCCAGCAAAAAAATTAGCTGATGTTAGATAATGGCTTCCTTGGCTCTGCAACACAGTGGAGCTGGCTAATTATCTGACATTGTAACTACAGTAATGATGTACTGTATTGCAGAACATGAATAGTCCAGTTGAAAGCCCGACCTTTCGTTTCCAGAATAGCCAATAGACTGTCAGCAGACCTCCAGAGCTCCACTCCATTTTATATGATACGTCCGTGGTAACGCCTGGTTGCACTGTGGTTAAGATTAGGGTTGGTGGAGGGTTATCTGACTCAAGTCAAGTAAACCAGGTGACAAAAACCTGCAATCCAATTGGCTGTCCAGTGACGCCGTGGAGGCTTGCAGATGGACCCATCTCAGGACAGCTGTTCTATATTCTGGGGCAATCGTTTCCTTTTTTCTTGTACCTTTTGCCCCACTACTGGTTGCTCCAAAGACACTACCATGGGTAAAGAGGCTGATTCACGTGTATGCGTTGCGGTTTTAATTTGTGTATTTAATTTGTATTATTTTAATAGATCATAAAGGGTATTTTACAAACCGTATGTGCTAATTATTTTTTTCAGACCACTAGCAGAACAACCTACCTGAACCTTCCCTGGCTATGCCCCAGTAGTAACTGCTGCGACAGTATACAGTAGATGCAGAACTGGTTGAGAGGAATCATAACTGCCATACTTGTACATTGAAACCTGGAGACAGGACTGGGGATAGCAACGCTTTTAGGATCTCAAATTCATAATTTGAGAATGCCAAGTTATAGCAACGTCTGTTTACAAGATTGTCTCAGAAAAGTTCACTCTTGAGCGGTGCCGTTTCAGAAGTTAAGTAATTACCGGGCTGTATTAGTTGTCTTTATTTATTGCTTTTAATGTTTCTCTAGAGCAGTGCTCCGCAACCGGTGTGCCACGGCACACTGGTGTGCCTTGAGCCGATACAGGTGTGACGCGGTCAAATAAGACAATTTTCTAACTAAATAATATTTCAACGGTCCTCCTTAGAAACACAATAACGAGAATACGTGCAATGAAATATTCGCGTAAATAGCCTTTTAAAGGTTTAATAATTTTATGTGTCATTTCTCTGAAATAATAAATCCCATCGCCTGTCGCCTAAGACGTAGGCCCTACGTAGTCACCAGACAACTCCGTAGTATGCTTTGATAGGCAGAGCGCTCCGTGCCCTCACCTAGATTCAATTCCAGCCGACGTATTACTCGTGCTACATCGCATTCACTCGTCTTGCGACAGTAGTTATCATTCATTACTATTAGTTGTGTTGCTGAATTGTGTATGGTTAATGTTCTTCGTGTGATTCATATTTAGTTTTATACCCCTTTAAATATGGATAAATTTTTACGTGGAAAAGATTTGTCTTCACGTACAGATGATGAAGAACACAGCACAAGTGTTGCAAAAAAAACCCAAAGAAGATTGTGAAAAGGAAGTACAACGAAGACTACATTCGATATGGATTCTCGTGGTGTGGTGACGAAACGGCTCCAAAGCCACAATGCATCATTTGCGGCGATCAGCTATCAAACGAGGCAATGGCACCCAGTAAACTAAATCGCCATCTAAATTCAAACCATCCCAGTTACGCCAAAAAAGACAAACAACTCTTGTGTTAATTAAAAATGATAAGCGGTCATGCTTAAAAGATCTTGACCAAGAACTTCGGGTTGCGCTGTCAAATATTGAGCCGAACATAAAACTTTTGTGTTCATTAAAACAAGCGCAGGTATCACATTAATCAGTCATTATGTTATAATAATTATTAAGATTGCATAAAAGTAAATATAGTATAGTTTTTATGTATGTATACTTGTAATAAATGTATACTTATAATAAAAAATGAAAATTTATTGTAAAATTTGTGTACAGTATTAAATTAATATCTATATATCAGTGGTGTAGCTGGAGATCATGTTGTCCGGGGCGGTGAAAAATTTGACACCCTAAAGCTGAAAGAAATTTTTTTTTGCGCCGCCTCAAGGAACAAAAAAAAAAGGAAACTACCGTAGTTTGGACGCCCCTAAATAGCTGGCGCTCGGAGAGGAAAGCCCCCCCCCCCCCCCCCCCAGCTACGCCACTGCTATATATTTTAGCTTTTGACGTGCCGTGGAAATTCTAGGAAGAACTTTGGTGTGTCGTAGGTGAGAAAAGGTTGCGGAGCACTGCTCTAAAGAACACTAAGTAACACATATATTTTCAAAACTGAGATATGTTACATAGTTATTAATTCAAGCCACCAGCTAAACATGTATATTTTGATAAAGGTGACTTTTTACATATATTATTTATTTTTAAACAAGACATTACCGTAACATATGCATACTGTTTAAATTAATAAAATAAACTGAAAACTTAGCGTAATTACAACATTCTGTGAAACGCAGAATATAATGATTATTTTTAAATAATAATCTTTACCCACAATCCCTATTTACGTGTGCTCGTTTATGCAAATAATGCAATCTGCCTATCCAAAAAAAATGCACAACTGCTTTAGTGTACCAGCGCGACTGTCACAAATGGTGGTGAGCAACAGAGAACATTTACTAAACTTTAGTACAAATGTTAATGTATGGCCATTGGGGGAAGATCGTAGTTTGGGTGGAATCAGCTTTTAGCAATTCACTCAAGAGCTGCAGTCCTGTTGCCGTTTTGATCGTTTCATTTAATTTCGCCTTGTCTGTCTCTTCTGTGCTACAGTTTGAGGGTTATTATTATTGGCATCATCATTATCATCGTCGCTGTTGCTGTTGTTAGTGTTTTTGTTGGATTGTGTAGGTCGTCAGACGTTAAGACCGAACATCACTAGTATGCGAAAGTAATACAAAACAATATAATCGGACGTTCGTTTTGAGTCCTAGTGTTCGTACGTCTGTATTGTTTTAAAAAATGTCGCGTCATCAAAGGACCGTTTATAGACAACAGATTGAGCTGTGTAGACAGTGCAGACGCTTTTTCTTATCAAAGACAGGAATCTGTACGTGGGCCTGCAGTAATGCGTCCTGACCACTAGAGGGCGCGCTATGTGCTTGCCTAGACCGGCTATGCCCAGAAACGGCCCTGAGTGGATGAACGAATAGCAGCAGAAAACCACTGAAGCAGCATTCGAAATTATAACAGAGAAGGATACACAGAGTATGCAAAGTCAAAGCATTAAATTGTTCTCGATGACCATCTGAGCACAGTAAGTCATTTTAAGTTTTAAAATAAAGAGAGTCTGATTCTTAATCCATTTTGAGACAGAATGAAAAAGACAGAAGGAGAGAGGGAGAAAAATATTTAAAAACACTATTCTAGCACCTAACTATTTTCACAGTATCAGCATTTTTTTAACTGTTAAGATAAAACTAGCAAAAAATGTTAAAAATATATAAAAATAAATTTAAAAAATAGCTCAAAATATAAGGGCAAATCAAAAAGTAAAGGCAATTTGAAAATTGCGCCGTAAGCAGCGAACCAGAATACAAGCTGACACAATACAAGTCCACAATGGCTTATGGGTAGTTGAATATGCTATGCACAGAGTAGCGCTTTGATATTTGTTTAGTTCGGTACTTTTACTTTTTTTTTTCTTGTGCTCCAATTTTGCTTATTGTATGTCTTTGCATCCTGTAATCGCTGTGGAACTGAGGGAAGGGCCCACCACCACAAAGAGGAGGGGGTGAAGGTGTTCCATTGGAGATCATCCAGGGGGCTTGCTTTGCTCTTGCAAGTGGCAACCCATATGAAGGCTTTCCACAAACTGTTTGTGACCCTTTCTCAATAAGTATGCAATTGTAATTCACGACTCAGTGGAACCCAAGTTCAGACTTCATGTGTCTCAAAATGGGTTGCGACCCACAATTTAAGAAACCTTGATTTTGTTGAAGCCAAGGTCAAATGAACATGGACGCTCAGTTGTGGGACTGCACCATTGTTGAACATTGCACTTATAGGGAGATTTGTCCAGACAAAGGTGAGTGAAACCTGCTGAAATTCACCAAAGGATGTTATCTCAGCATAGAAGTGAACTCAACGACAAGTTTGTGAATGGACAGAAAGGCTGACATTGTCAGTCATCAACATCGCACACACAAGCCCACATCGACATGTTGAATGCCTTCATCAGAGTAGATGGACGGATTACATTGTTAACTGTTTCTGCACATTTGGATATTAGCACTGGATCTGCACATGCTGTAATAATAATAATTCTTTGCAATTATATAGCGCTTTTCTCACTACTCAAAGCGCTCAGCAATTGCAGGTTAAGGGCTTTGCTCAAGGGCCCAACAGAGCAGAGTCTTTTTTGGCATTTACGAGATTTGAACCGGCAACCTTCCAATTGCCAGTGCAGATCCCTAGCCTCAGAACCACCACTCCACCTTGGGTACCATATTGTTTGTGCAAGATGAGTACCCAAACAATATACCTATCACGAACCAACATCCTTCAGTGAATTTCTGAACATTTGTACAAATTGTCTTTATATTGACAAACAGCAATCCACGGTGACAGAAAATGTACAATGGACAAGGAATGCAAAGGAACGCAGACAAGAACAGTAATTAGATTTGAGTATAAAATAATAATGTTGATGCGGTGGGTTGGCACCCTGCCCGGGATTGGTTCATGCCTTGTGCGCTGTGTTGGCTGGGATTGGCTCCAGCAGACCCCCGTGACCCTGTGTTCGGATTCAGCGGGTTGGAAGATGGATGGATAATAATGTTGGGTGTTAAGACTCCAATGCCTTCTGTCAGACTTAAACGAGACAAAGAGATTGTGGGAGGGATGTGAAGAGCACCATTCAAAAAATAAGTTGTATTGTATTCCCCATAATTCTAGAGGCCTTATGGATGCAGCACTTTGAGAACATGTCCATGATGGAATAGCAGGTAGGTCCCAATGATGGTCTTGACAGAGACCACTATCCCTTGTACGGCCCTGTAATCAGACGTGTTACAGTTCTCAAACCAGGCAGTGGTGCAGCTGGTCAGAACTCATTTAAATGTGGTGAGGATACAGCATGGTCGGCTTGCCCTCTTCAGGCAGCGTAGAAAGTGTAGCCACTGCTTTGCTTTCTTAATCAAGAAGGAGGTACTGACAAACCATTTCAGGTCCTCTGCCAGGTGCACAGCAAGGAATTTGATACTTTACACACTTTCTACCTCCGAAATCTTGATGTAATTATTGAAAGACAGGTTATTGCACTTGCACCGGGGTACCAGCTGCTCCTTTTCCATTTTAGTCTATGTCTCATCGTTGTTTTAAATGCATATGGCATAGATGTTCACCTGCACTGAGCATGTGTGCATCGGTGAAAAAATCCTTAAAAGGATAGTAACGCTACTGGCCACGGTATTTATCACAAAATTGTACAGACTGGTAAATAATTTGGCATTTGCACATGTATGCAGCATTCAAAGCGTGCAAAACAACACCCAATCTAGACACATACAGGTAAGCAACACAACAAGTGCCATAGGAAACAACTCTTCCTCGTCTGATATGTCATGTTGGAATATCGCTCTCTTTCGTGAATCCAATTAGGGAAGGGCTATGTAACAGACACAGACCAATCAGCGTGCGCTTAGAGTCTACATTTTTGAAACTCTTTGTTTTTACTAATCCACACTGCAATGCTGACCAAACGTTTTATGAAGTATACGGCACTGCAGAGCATTTTTCAAATGTCTCAGTTTTTGGAGTTAAAAGATAGATAGATAGATAGATAGATAGATAGATAGATAGATAGATAGATAGATAGATAGATAGATAGATAGATAGATAGATAGATAGATAGATAGATAGATAGATAGATAGATAGATAGATAGATAGATAGATAGATACTTTATTAACCCCCAAGGGGAAATTCACATACTCCAGCAGCAGCATACCGATAAAAACAATATTAATTAAAGAGTGATAAAAACACAGTGCAAGTTAAATAGTGCAAGGTGGAGAGTGCGAGGCAGGTATAACAGTCAATAACTTTGTATAATGTTACCGTTTACCCCCCCCAGGTGGAATTGAAGAGTCGCATAGTGTGCTGTAGGAACGATCTCCTCAGTCTGTCAGTGGAGCAGGACGGTGACAGCAGTCTGTCGCTGAAGCTGCTCCTCTGTCTGGAGATGATACTGTTTAGTGGATGCAGTAGATTCTCCATGATTGACAGGAGCCTGCTCAGTGCCCGTCGCTCCGCCACAGATGTCAAACTGTCCTGCCTACAATAGACCCTGCCTTCCTCACCAGTTTGTCCAGGCGTGAGGTGTCCCTCTTCTTTACGCTGCCTCCCCAGTACACCACCGCATAGAAGAGGGCGCTTGCCACAACCGTCTGACAGAACATCTGCAGCATCTTATTGCAAATGTTGAAGGATGCCAGCCTTCTAAGGAAGTATAGTCAGCTCTGTCCTCTCTTGCACAGCGCATCAGTATTGGCAGTCCAGTCCAGTTTATCATCCAGCTGCACTCCCAGGTATTTATAGGTCTGCACCCTCTGCACACAGTCACCTCTGATGATCACGGGGTCCATGAGGGGCCTGGTCCTCCTAAAATCCACCACCAGCTCTTTGGTTTTGCTGGTGTTCAGGTGTAGGTGGTTTGAGTCGCACCATTTAACAAAGTCCTTGATTAGGTTTCTATACTCCTCCTCCTGTCCACTCCTGATGCAGTGCACGATAGCAGTGTCGTCAGCGAACTTTTGCACGTGGCAGGACTCCGAGTTGTATTGGAAGTCCGATGTATATAGGCTGAACGGGACCGGAGAAAGCATAGTCCCTTGTGGCGCTCCTGTGTTGCTGACCACAATGTCAGACAAAAAAAAAATCAGAGGCTGTGTGAACAAAAGGCAAAAACAGAGACTAATGTCAAAACTAGTGTGTGCTAAACTTTTGTGTGTGATCAATTATATGTGCATGAAGCCTCTGTGTAATTAGAATAATTATAAAGCCTTTGTCTAAGAAGTAAATGTTGGTATACCTGCGAGTGCTGTCTAGCATAGAAGGAGGTAAAGTTTTAAAAACATTTTTTGGGCACCTAATTATTTTTACAATACCAGGTGTTTTCAGTGGTTGTAGTAAAACTAAGAAACAACTTACATCAAAATAAAAATACATTTTAAAAATTTCATAAAAATAATAGCACATCAGTAGGCTTAAGTTTACGCCAGTCATGCCATCAATTATCTCCACTTGTATTTCAGTAGAGGTACATCAAGCTCGGTAATTGCATGATGTTTATATCATTTCATTGCCAAATGACCCTCCTAAACCATAAATGATTTGTCAACAACAGCATTCTGCTCAGGTACGTAGACCTAGTGAATCTTTCTATCAGTACGGCAAAGAACATTTTTATTTTCAAAAGTGGTTCCTCACTGCTGTACGAAGTAAAAGGTAACAAAATGCAAATACCGGACAAGTAAGCTGACATGTTTTAGATTTGCATGTCAAATGATGGTTTTGTTGACCAGTGGATCTCAACCTCATCCTTTTAAATACAGAGTACAAAGGAAACCAGCAGCTCATCTGAACTGCCATCAGTCCACATGCGCACCTCATATTTTGCTTTCAGTGTGTGCCATTTGATCAGTTGCTGTGCACGTCTGGGCTCAATTGCAATGACATTTAACATGGCGTCTGTTATGAACAGCCTGAAATTCTGCTAGGGACTGTCTGTATCTGAATATAATCTGGAGATTAGTGAGCAGCACTTTTGAAAGTCTCCCAAAGCTCTTTTTGTGCATCATTAGATGAACTGTCAGAGCTTACCATTTAAGCAAAGTCATCACCATCACTAAAACTGGAAACTGCTGTCTAGTGCAGTCACTGGCCCAGTGGTGAAGAAAGAAATTGCAAGGTGTGCAGGCCAGGAAACAACAGGGTGAGCAAGCAATAAGTCATTCCAGAGGTGGGGTTCCCCTTGAAGCTTTGTGAGGTCCGTTTCAACGATGATCAAAAATAAGGTTTGTGACATTATGTCACAGAGGAGCTTTGCTTCAGAATGGGGGGGCCTAGGACCCCACAGGCTCCCCCATAGCTTTGTCCCTGCACTGGGCATTTCTGAAGAACTGTCTGTAATGTGAGAAATTGCTTCTTTTTTTTTCTTCAAACAAGTAGATTAAATTCAAGGCCCCCTGTAGCCTGTGGGACCCTGGAATGCAGATTGGGTTAGTCCATGCAGAAGTCTGGCCGTGGACGTGAGAGTTTTTCCTCAACAGAATATTTCATCTAGATACTTCTTAAAGGTTGTCAAGGTTTCTGCTTCAACTCCATGTCTCGGTAGTTTGTTCCAGAGTTCCACAACTCTTTTCATAAAGTCGTACTTCCTGGTTTTAGTCCTGAATGTTCATCTCCTTAATTTCCACTGGTGTTCTCGAGTACGTGATTCATCACTAAGCTGAAAGAATTCTGCTGGATCTACTTTATCAATGTCTCTCAGGATTTTAAATACCTGCATTAAGGGCCCAGGCAGTTTCCACTGCTCGGAGTCTGTCACAGTAGGACATGTCCTTAAATCCTGGGATGCACTTGGTTGCTCCCCTTTGCACAGCTTAAAGTTCTGCTATGTCTTTCTTGTACTGTGGTGACAGAAACCAAATGCGATCTCACTAGTGCATTATGTAGTCTAATATACATATAGTCAACAGTTTTTATGATATAACCTGTCTGTAATGCAACAAATCACTTTCTACTTTTTTTTTTTCAAACAAGTTGATTAAATTCAGGCCCCCCTGTAGCCCGTGGGACCCTGGACTGAAGCTTGGGTTAGTCCATGCTTAAATCTGGTCGTGAACGTGAGAGTTTTTCCTAGACAGAAGAATCAAACTTATGTTAAAAGCGGCTAAGTATTTTTTACACACTGCAACATAGCAATTACTCTAAAACCTTTTAAGCCAATTTTTTGTTAAAAAATGAAATGCATTTTTAAATATGCAGATGAAACTGAAAATCGAGATATACCTTTATATATGGAGCAAAATTACAAAAACAGGAATCTGCTTCTCAGCTAGTAATGGGTCTCAATGTACCGAGCTGAGCGAATGCGCCCCAAGAGCTGCACTACCGCCCTCCTGTCGTCAGATGGCAGCAGTATCGCTCAAGTGCGGTATCGTTTTGCCCTCTGACCCAACAAAACAGGAAACGCGGTACGTTTGCTCAGCTGATTCGTTACTGACTGTTGGAAGCTAGACCTATGCAGCGGTGAAGTGACTGGGATTGCAGAATTTAACGAGAAACCATTCTTTTACCCAATCCTATTCCGCCTTTTTTATTTTTTAAATTCCCTGCAGACGTTCTTTCTGAAACAGCATGCTACTGCGTGCTTCAATCAGCTGACAGCTGCTCGCCCCTTGCATTTTTGCCGTAAGTCCGCTCCCCTGAACAGCCGGGATGGCAGCCGATCTGCAAGCCAAGTACCAGAAGCTGGCCCAGGAGTACTCCAAGGTGGGAATGCCGCTTTTTGCTCCTCACTTGTCTTCGTCGTTTCTGTGCAGTCAAATGTATCTTCATAGCTGCTTTATCGCCACGGCTGTTCTCCGTGTTTGTGTACTGTGTGGGCACTACCCGTCTAACACAGTCTGGACCCACGGCATGCACTCTTCTTTTCTAACCTCTCCTGTTTTACTTCTCTCTCTCTCTCCCTCCGTTCGCTTTTATGGCTTTCTACATTTATGGTATACACGTTTCAAATCTGCTTTAAATAATTGGTTGTTGCTATTAATGGTGTTTTTTTTAATTTACTTGGAACGTCAGTCATGATGCACCTACCGGAGGTTTCGTGTTTTTAGCTCTAGAATGATGGAGTTTATTGGAGGCTTTGATTGAATGCAAAACTTTCTGATTTGTAAACTTTCCCAAAGAATGCTGTTAATTCGTTGTATTTCTCCAAGGATTTTTTCTTTCATCCAGAATTGTGCCTATGAGAGTCTTTATTCAGGGGAAAAAACCACTAAAATGCGTTTAAATCACAGATTCTTAGTTAAATGAGATTTGATGTGGCAGTATACCTGATGCTATTAAAGTCGGTGTTTTGGATGCTCTTCTCATTTCTCATTCGTTGCTAGGTCTTGGGTATGAAGATTCGTTCTTTGCATCTTATCAATTCTGAGCATTTTTTTTTCAAGATCAGAATTATTGCAGTATGCAACATGTGCTTCGGAATTATCTGGTTGAGATGCGTATGTCGTTATTATAGCGCCTATCATAGTAATCCTGTCTGAGATGTGCTGGCAGCTTGAACAAATTTTTTTTTTTAAGGACATAAGAAGTCTGACGCACGAGAAGAGACCATTCAGTCCATCAAGCCCGTTTGTTTAGCTAATAGCTAAGCTGTCCCAATATGTCATCTTGATTCTTCTTAAAGGTTGTCAGGGTTTCTGCTTCAACTCCATGTCTCTGTAGTTTGTCCCAGAGTCACACAACTCTTTGCTTAACGACGTGCTTTTTGGTTTTTAGTCTTAAATGCTCTCCCCTTTAATTTCTACTGGTGTTCTCAAGTACGTTATTTAACACTAAGCTGAAAGAATTCTGCTGAATCCACTTTGTCAATGCCTTTGAGTATTGTAAATGTCTGGATTAGGACCCCAGGCAGTCTCCTCTGCTCGAGACTGAACAGGTTTAATTCTGAGAGTCTGTCACAGTAGGGCATGTCATTAAGTCCTAGGATGCACTTAGCTGCCCCCCTCTGCACAGCTTAAAGTTCTGCTATGTCTTTCTTGTACTATGGTGACAGAAATTACACACCATACTCCAAATGCGGTCTCACTAGTGCATAATGTCCCATGACTTATTGTCAACAGTTTTTATGATATAACCTACCATTTTATTTGCCTTTTTAATTGCTTCTGTACATTGAGTAAGCAATGTGTCAACTTACGCCCTGTGGTTGATTCCCTGTTTAATTGAGACGCAAGAGCAAACAAAAAGTATGCTTGATGGTGCTAAAACATGCAAAAAATCAGGGGCCTTTCTTGCCTAACAAAGCCTCTTAAAGTCACAGCAGGAAGGAGCTCCATCGTGTGGTGTATTCTCCTAATAAGTGACGCCTCCTTGTAGTGGTGGGACCACTAGGGATGGAGTCCATTGCCCACACAGGGCATCATCTTGGCACTGCAGAGGGAATAAAAGAGGATAAGGTTCGCAGCAGCACCTTAGAAGATCCCGGATGCGTGACAATCCCTAAATCCTTTTCAGAGGTTACTTCCTTTTGGACAGTGTCTCCCATCTTGTATTTTTAATTGAGGTTTCCTTTGCCCACATGAAGCACATTTCTACTTTAAACTGTGTTTTCCAGGGGTTTGTGCAGTTCTGAATCCCGTCCAGGTCTTTTTGAATTCTTTTTGCTGCCTCTTCAATGTCTGCCACTTTTAGTGTCATCTATGAATTTCACAAGTTTACTAACCATACCAGAATCAATGTCCTTAATGTAAATCAGAAAAAGTTGTGGTCTGAGGACAGACCTCTGTGGGACCCCACTTTTTAGGTGGTCATGGCACTGCTGTGTGCACAGATGTACAGTAGAGCAGTTTACAGCTCAGCAGCAAACAAGTGGTTATTAATGTAAGATTTCAGATTCAATTTTTTATGATGTCATTACCTCGATCTGTTTCTATATACAATCATATGAAAAAGTTAGTACACTCCATGGAAATTAAAATTTTTCAAAATATTTGAACAGGCAAACAGTAGACCTAAATGCAAGCAATGCCTCGGGTAAAGGTGATATATGTGAATAACAAAAAGGAAAATTTAATTTTTCTAATATTTATTCAACAGAAATACCAATAGTCAGGGGTGCACATAACTGGTACGCATGCGCGACAAAAATTGTAAAAGTGTAACGTCATCTGTGTCCCTATGGCGCCAGTGCATACCTGATGGTCAGAGAGGGCATCGACACCTCATATTGCTAATATACGTTGTTTTCTTCTTAGTTCTGGTTATTTTGTGTTGCCAATATGTCTAAAAAAACAACAGACTTTAAGCAGCTACTTTGGTGTTTCACCACCTGCAAAGAAACAACAAGCCGAGCCAAAACAGAAAAAAAGAGTTTTTTTCTGAAAAGTGGCTCCAAGATGTGCTGTGGCTTGAAGCTAATGATGAGCGCGCTGAAATGTGGTGTAAGTTATGCCGCTCGCATCCACATATTGCAGACAAAACAAGTGACTTTTACACAGGCTCAAAGAATTTCAGTCATCTGTTATTTGGCAAACATGAAAAGAGCAAGGAGCACATGAATGTAGTACAAGTAGGGATGCACCGATACCGAAACGGGTATCTGGTATCGGCCTCAGTACCACATTTTCTAAAGTACTCGTACTTGTTAAAAGTCCCCCGATACCGGGGACCGATACCACGGTCTGAGAAATGTCTATGTTTGAGCGGCGTGTAAGGGGTTAATCACAGGCGCCGAGTGCCCGCCCCCAGGCCCCGGCTGCAGCTCAGAGCGGGGAGAAGGCGAGGCGAGACATGTCAGCCGTGTGGAACTATTTCAAAGTGAATGAAGACGACAAAACAAAGGCGGACTGCAAATTGTGCTCTGCGAAATTGTCCAGAGGAGGCTCAAAAGGTAGCGCATTTAACACAAGTAATTTAATCAAGCACCTAAAATCCCAACACGACAACGAGTACAAAGAGTTTACCCACTCTTCTAAACCAACACAACCCACGCTGCAGCAAACTCTTGCAAGACGAGAGAAAATGTCCAGAGACAATCCACGTGCTGTGAAAATAAACACAGGCAATTATCGAGTACATTGCATTGAGTGACCAGCCACTCTCGGAGGTAGAAAATGTGGGATTCCTGCGTCTCCTCCATGTTCTGGAGCCCAGATATGATGTCCCAAGCCGCCGCTACATGACTGACACGGAGCTGCCTAAACTACACGACTCCGTGAAAAAACATATCCACAGCCTACTGCAAGCCTCCTCTGCATTTAGTTTCACCACGGATATTTGGACAAGCAGTGTTAGCCCCGTGTCGCTAATTAGCCTAACCTCCCAGTGGATAGACGACAGTTTCTTGTTTTTTTTGTTAAATTATATGACTAAAGCTGTTACCTGTAAATTTAAATCATGTTTTTATTAAGTACTCGGTATTGGCGAGTACTGAAATGCAAGTACTCATACTCGTACTCGTTTTCCAAAAAAGTGGTATCGGTGCATCCCTAAGTACAAGCTATTTCTAATAAACAAGCTAGTCAAGGAGAAATTTCCACTCGCCCTCTAACTCGATGGCGAACAAAGGTAAATGAAGAACAATGGCAAGCTCTATGTAATATTTTTCTCCTTGCCTTTCATAAAGCTAAACACGCTTGTCCCCTATCTTCCTATGCTGAAGATATTCCTTTACTGGAGCAGCTAGGAGTAAGTGCGCGCGATGATCTGATGCAGTTCTGACATTATCAGTGCGGAGTTGAAAGCAAAGTTGGGAGTCTGCTGAATTTTGGGGACTGATTTTTGATGGATCAGAAGACATCATTAAAACCGAGCATGAGATCATTTTCATTGTGTCTGTGTCCAACATCGGGCAGTTTACTACGGAGTTCCTTGGCCTAATCAAACTTGGTGCTGACCGATCTGCTCAGGCTGTAACAGACGGACTTGTTAAACTTTTCCAGGAAGCAGGCTTGGACAACTGGAAGAGAAAGTTGGTCGCTGTGTGCACAGTCTGTTAACGTCGGTATATACAACGGCATTGTTCCAAAACTACGGCAACTAGCTGCAGTAGGAGACTCCCTTGTGCACCGTACACACAATAGAAAACTGGAAAATCAGCTGTTCGCAACGTTCCGTACTGTGAGACCTTTAATCGCTCCGTGCTCAAGCTGCTGCAGTTTTATTTACAAAAAGGTGGATCAAAAAATACTGCTGTGCTTAAGAAGTTGTGTGAAGAGAACGGGATCTCCATTGTGAAATTGGGTAAATTTCATAATATCAGATGGTCTCCATGGAAACATGACACACTGCTATAAATATCAAGGTTATTGCCAGCCATTAAAATGCAACTGGCCACGAGTGATAATTGACTTGCAGCATATCTGCACAGACCAATTATAGTGTTTTCTGAGCAACGTGCTTGACATTGACAAGATTTTGAAGACCACATCCATTGTGTTTCAGAAGGAAAAGCTGAGCATTGGAGAATGTAAGGATGATCTCATGGTGGCCATAGGACAGTTTACACTTTTGCTTGATGCTGAAGGCCACTACAGAGCATATACTGTTTCTAATGCTGACAGGGGTACAGTGACCAGACATCCTGGTTTACCTGGGACAGTCCCTATTTTTGGGTCACCTGTCCCGGCGTCCCCGAAAGATCAGGAAATGTTCCGTCCTGTGGCGTTTTCCGACAAAATGCGTACTTTTCCCTAGAGGCCTAGACCCCATTCAGCCTTTCTGACTCCAAATCATACTTTCTACCCATCATGACGTCAGACAGTTAGTCGACCTTCTTCTGAGTCTGACACCTGCTGGTGGCCATTGTTTGCAGTATGGAAACGCACAGAAGGTGAGAAGGCGGAAGTGGACGCATCGTCTGATGGTATCGGGCTGGCCGTGCCTTGTGATATAACACGTTTTGGCTATGCTACGCTCTGAGCTAGGAATTATCTTATTATTCCTGCTCTGAGCCAGATATAAGAGCTGATGCCTGATTCAGTCATTCACTCGTCAATACGGCGTTCGAGGTGAGCCTTTTTCACTGAAGTTAAAGCTTAAACGTAAAAGAGTTAAACTTGCCAATTTATTTTGTACTACAAAATTGAAAGTGCTGACAAAGTTTTTTTTTTTTTTTAACTTTAATTTTAGCTCTTTATTCTTTAAGTAAGTACTGCTGTACACACTTTACTATATAGTCTCAAGTCTGCAGACTGTACTCTGTAAATTTCGTCATAGTTGTGAATCTGATAATATTAATTTATATATTAATAATGAATGAATAGATGTTCAAAAGTACATTGGTTTTGTGAATGACATATTTCCTGACAAGATAAATGACAATGAACTGTTTGAGATATCCAATATCCAAAGATACTGTATGTCACTGCAGAAAAAAGTTAATGAATGGGGTAGAGCAGAATTACCAATAGAGAAATGATAGATGGAAATCTTTCAGCACTTTGTCAACCATTATGTTCCATGTAATAATATGAAACTCATAACAGAATTTGCATTATGTCTTCCAGGGACAAATGCTCCCACTGAAAGAGTCTTTTCTCTGATTAACAACATGTGGACGCCAGAAAAATCGCAACTTAAAGTCGACACATTGAAACATATGCTGGTTGTGAAATGCAATTTCAGTGATTCATGTAACAAGTTTTATGACCTGTTATTACGAAATCCTGATGTCCTGAGAGCTATCCACTCATCTCAGAAATATTAGTGTTTCATGATTAGGAAAGTTACTCATTAAAAAGCTTTATAAACATTGAAAAAGTGTCATGTTCAATTTCAGAAAGTATTAATAAATTACTCACAAAACATTTCTGGCACTTCTCTACTTTCACTGCGATTCCTGATTAACAACGTAAGGTTTCGGTTCGTCCATAACATACAGTATACTATATAATGTACACTAATGAGTTTGTTATTTGCTCTTCAGGAAAGTGTGTCTTTCAGTCAATTTTCACGAACTGTTTTTGGCAAGATCTAGCCTGTAATTTCACGAAAAATAGCATACAATGGTATAGAACCCTGCTTTGAAAATGGGTATATGTTTGTGGTTTAATAATATGATTGTTTCAAATGGAAGAAACTCGTACAGAATAAGATGCAGGAAACACGAAAATAGGCATTTCCATTATTAAAGTCTATCTGGCTTCTGGTGGGATCCACCCTCCAGACCCCCCGCCTGGTGTCCCAGGTTGCCCCCAGAAAAATCTGGTCACTGTAAGGGGCAAGATAAACTTAATCAGGGGGTTAATTGAGGAGTTTGGAATCAGATATGAATCACTAAGGTCATGTGATCATTTCCTAGTACAGACAGTCCCGGGTTACATACGAGATAGGGACTGTAGGTTTGTACTTTAAGTTGAATTTGTATGTAAGTCGGAACAGGTACATTATTTTAATAAATGCTATTGTTTACCGACTGTAACCAAGTGCTCTGCCAATGAATAATGGAGTTTCACCTCTCTCTGATCTTTTTATTATTTCTACTTTATATTCCTTGGTGATGGTTTTTCTCTTCTTTTCTGTATCACCAGCGCTTGCATCAGATTTGTGTTTCAGAGACATTTTTGAAGGGTGAAGACAAAAGGTTAAAATGAGTTCTTCTGCACAACACTGTACATGCTATCACAGCAGGAAGGCATCCCTCGTCAGCACGTCTGGTGTACTGACAAGAGACAACTTCCTGCTATGTATGTAACAGTACAAGCAGGCTTGCTATTGAGAATGAATGGGAGTAGCGAGGGGTGGTTCACCACCCACCCACCACTACAGTATGCAGCCTGCAGCGTGCGGCCGCCCACCGAGAACGAACACGGTGCAGCCAAAGGCGTGTAGTGAATCGCCCACCACTGCCCCCATTCAACAGGCAGCCACCTGAAGCACACTACAATGATACCCCCTGCCGCCCCGTTCACCCTCAGTGGCCTCCGTTCAGCCACAACCGGGTCACCGCTTGCAGCATTACCAGCCACCCACAGAAAACAATTCAGGGGGAGCTGTGTGTAGTGGGCGGGTAGTGAAACGCCCTACATCGCTCCATCCAGCCTGCGTCCAGTCAGGAGCAGTAGCTGCGGCGGCATATTGGGCGGACAGTGAACCGCCCCATTAAGCCTCCGTCTTGCACACAAGCGATAGCTGTGGCCCCAGTGACTATGGACCACTGGTCACCGCTCGCTTGCTGCCGGGTGCCGCCCGAGGGACACTACACTACACTACGCGAGCAGCAAAATCGCACCCCTCCAGCCACTACTTGCAGCATCCTCCGGCCAAAGATGATGGAGTGGCAGTTAATGAGGCACATGCGTCACAGCTGTGGCCTTGTTCGTAGGTCGGGTGTCCATAACCTGGGGACTACCTGTATTCCTTCAACATGGCCTCAGGAAATACTAGATTTACATCGTTTTGGCAACACAACAGTTTGTACCATTCTTCAGAATTATGAAGCCACACTGAGTCTTGACAAAGACACAACTGTCACAGAATGAATGCACTTAAAGCAAACAGGGAAACACTTGGCAGCATCCTCTGTGTATGACTTGGTCCAGATAATAAATACAAGCAATCCAGATCTTTACTCCAACATTGTCAAATTGGTTAAACTGTCTCTTACGCTGCCTTTGAGCAGTGCAGCCTGTGAGAGGGGATTCTCAAATCTTAACACAATAAAAAACAAGCACAAATCTCGTCTGTCACATGCTTGCCTCATGGCCCTAATGCACATCCACCGGTCAAAGAAGACCACAGAGACATTTGACCCAAAACCAGCAGTTGACTTGTGGATGGAGACAGCTAAGCAGAGGCTTAACCAAGGAGAGGGAGATGCATCTGCAGCATCATCATCTACCATGCAGGAAGCTGAGGTTGAGGACTGTGAGGTTGACAGTGAGGACAGTGAGGAAGGTTGCACTTATTAAAACCTTACTCTGTATAGAGTGATCAGGTGTTTCTGATTCTTACCTCTTTTTAAGCTGCTGCTATATTTTTATTTTATTATTATTGCTGTTGTATCTGTATTTATTTTTCACCCTAATTCTTTACCTTACTGTTAATTCTGTTATAGAAACTGTTTTATTTCAATTTTTTCAATGTCTTTGACAAAACTGTTTATGGTCATGCCAATAAATTGAATTGAATTGTGTACCAAACTCCATCTGATGGTACTCACTTGAGTAACTCACTGAAAGTTATATGCACACCTGCCAATAGTTATGCTGGTCCAGTGGAGAAAAAGTAAGTACACCGTTCTCCTAGTAGGTGGTATTGCCCACCTTAGCAGAAATGAGTACTTTTAGGCATTTTGCATAACTGCCCACAAGTCTTTGACAATATGAAATTTTTGACCACTCCTTAAGCTAAAATTCCTCTATTTACAAGATGTTTTTGGGTTTTCTTGCATGTACTGCCCATTTAAAACCCGACCCCCATAACATTTCAATGGGATTCAAATCGGAGCTTTAAAAAGGCCGGTCCATAACCCTCCATTTCGTCTATCTGCTGTCCAGCGTGACTGGTTTGGCGGTGGGTCAGTAATGGTCTGGAGGGGCATAACCTTGGTGAGTCTCAGAGACCTCCATGTGCTAGGCAACAGTACCCAGACTACTGTTATGTACCAGAATGAAATAGTAAGAGCCATAGTCAGACCTTGTGCTGCCTGGTACAGTGGACTGTGGGGTCCTCCTGATACACGACGATGCCCAACTTCATGTGGCTAGAGTATGTAAGGCAGTTCCTGGATGATGAAGGCATTAGCGCCACTGAATGGCCCACACGTTCCCCAGATCTGAATCCAAATGAGAACCTCTGGGATGTTATGTATTGGTGCATCTGATGCCACCAAGTAGCGTCACAGGAGATCCCCTAGGACATCATTCGCCATTTCATCAGGAGCATGCCCAGACGTTATCGGGAGTGCATACAGGTCCATACACACTACTTAGTCAAATTATGAGTTGCCATGATGAAATTCACACAAGTTGAATCAGCCTGTGATTTCAGCTTTTGACTTTTGATTTTTCAGTGTGATGTTGCATCCAGCCCTTCATTGGGTTAGTGATTTAGGTCATCATTGACTTCTGTTACATCATTTTGTTCTCAACAAATTACAAAGTTTTACTCGGTGAAGATTTTCTTCTTGAATATTGGCTCCAGCAGACCCCCGTGACCCTGTGTTCGGATTCAGCGGGTTAGAAAATTTATGGATGGATGGAGATCTAATGTGTGATTTCAATTTTCCCTTAATTTTTTTGGGCGGTGTGTATATACTTGTATATTAAAAAAAGCAGCAGTACAAGCACTGACACGTGTGGAACACCACTCTTAACATCAGCCAGTTCTGATAGGTTGTTCCCTTACACCATCACTCTCCTTCTTATGTTTTACCTAATTTTTCAACCATCTACACGCTACACCCTGAACTCTTGTTTCTTTTAGTCTGATGCCCAACCTCTCATGTTCCATCCTATTAAATAATTTCAACAAGTGTCATTAGTTTAATGACATGGCAGACCTCATATGTCTTAATTGAAAGTGCTGCATGTGAAATTAAACTGTAGTCTCAGTAATAACTTGAGGCAGAATTAAAGTAACATTCTCAATCTCACTTAAACCAGTTCAGATTCACAGGAAGCTAGTGCTGACTCCTGCAGCGTTTTGAAGAAAATATTAAGCAGCCCTAGATATGGAGCACCTGGACAATTCCAGAAATGATTAAGTCATGAAAAAACTTTCCTACTTAAAAAAAAAAAAAAAAATGTGCTTTTAAGATTACAAAAAATACTTTATAAAATAAGATTTTGATACTTGGATGTTACATTCAACTGGTTGCTTTTGAAACAAAGTGCCTTTTTGAAGTATCCAGTTAAAGGTTAAATGATGCTGGATGCATATGATATTAACATGTCTTGTTGCAGTCTATTCTTGTGTTCTCAAGAGGAATGATTTTAAAAGGCGTTATATGTCAACAGAATTGTTAAAGTCAAAAACTAAAATATGCTGTTTGCATGAATAATTACTATTCTGCTGTCTCTTATTATGGATGGATTAGCATCCCTGCCAATTGACAATTCTAATGTACAGTCAGAAATGATGAAAGGTCCTCACAACAAAGATGCATAATGTTCCATTTTCCAGACATGAGGCCATTAGGGATGTGAATCCCCACTGGAATGGTTGATGTTCCCTCTCCCAGTTGGGAGGCCAAGATAGGGGAAGGGCTGTGAGAGTTTTCCATTTGGGACCGAGCATTTTACCATTTTGTTTGGAAGTAGTTTTCCTTTGAACAAGGTCTCATTTGGACACACACAAGGTAGCGTGGCAATTGTAATTCTCATGAACAGTCCTGCTGCCGTCTGTGGGATCAGCAGAAGGGAGCTCCTGAGGTAGCAGTTCCCTGTCCTAGTGAGGTTCCCCCTTTCCAGGAAGTACCTCAAGGAAGGCCATATTGTTGCCCCTGAAGTACTCCTGGTTTCAGGTTGAAAAAGAAATGCTCTACTTCAAGCAGAGTTGAGTTGGAGTTTGGAGGTGAGGATGATTTTTGCTTGCCGAGCCTTTTGAACTGGGGATGGTTATTTCTGTAGTTGTGTCTAAGGTTTAGGGGGTCTGAGATGCTGCAGTGGTCACACTGTCCATCAGTTATTGGTTATAAATATAAATATAAATATAAATAAATGTATTATTATAAAGAGAATCTAAAGGAAAGGTTTACAGACACCAGAAATAAAGTAACATAGATATGGAACCTGGGTAAAAATCATTAAAATATATTGAAGTATTTGTGTCTCCTTCTGAGCACTGTTGATTCAACGATCATGAACTGTCAGCAGCAGCACATCGCAGTGCATGAACAGAGATGTGTGTCAAAATGTGGCACCCAAAAGAGGAGGAGTTTTGTGACTGGGGACTGTGAGGAGCCAACAATCGCCATAAAAGCCAGCAGAGTTTATGGTTGAGAGTGGAGCTAAAGATACATCCGTCAGTAATTTTTGGTAGGGTTCAGTCAGTATTTTCAGATAGGGGTGCATTCACACTCAAACTCTGATAACTAGAATGTTGTTTTACTATACCAGCGCCATGATCTCCATATTTATAACTTCCTGTTTTTTTTTTTTTTGTAATGTACCATAATCCAGATTACAATATGTGAATGTCAGGTTGTACAGTATAATAGCTCAGCTGAACTTCACACTAGTAGTAACACAACTATGCACTGGGCTTTATTCTTACATCAGAGAAGTACTTAATTATGACTATTGTTTTTGAAGTGGGACATTTGACCATGCTGTGTTTTTTTTTTTTCATTAAAATTTAAATTTATTAGGAGTCGGAGTACGTACATTTTTGCCGACCCTAACTCCAGGTACCCAAAATTGTTTCCGACTCAGACACCTCAACTCTGACTCCACAGCCTTGATATTAAACAGTATTAAATTTGATTAAAATTTATTTTTAATCCATTTAAGCAAAACTAGTGTTGCATGCATACTACTGTTTTGTTGTTGCTGGCAGTCGTGACAACATGACTGATATTTTGCATAGTAGGTGTGTGGCATTTGGTGGACAGCCTTACTTCTGTGTCACACAATCTCCATTTGTTATATCAGCAATAATCTTAACATTGTGACTTACTTTGTTTTTCTTTTTTTATGGTTTATACCAACATGCTAGTCAATTTATTATGAATCCCAGATATCACGAATTCTGCATGGCGGGTCTTCAAGAAAAAAAAACGTTACTCAGAACACATTATCTTGAGATCCGTCTGCCGTTTTCCAGGAAACATGAGTGAGGCAGTTGTATGGGGAAAATGTTACGTGCTTGGCTGAAAGTAAGATCGAGTTGTTTGGGCAAAACACTAAGTGCGATGACACAGGCCTGATGACGCCCATCACCTAAGAAGCACTACCTGAAACTGAATGAGCAGGAAGAAATGTGTGATTATGAATGGGCAAAATCACTCCTGACCAAGTGACACTTTTCAAAATGTGGTGCTATTGTGTTAAATGATGACTTAGCCAAACATTTAATATCTGGGGGGGTTAATATTAAATCATGCAACATATTTCAGTTTTTCAATTGTTCAGGATATCATTTTATATTTAAAATGCACTTCTTCGGCATTTGGGTTTAACAATAAACTTACACACTACAGAAGAGGTTTATTCAAATTATTTAATTCAGTAGCATTAAAAACCTTGCTTGCACAAAGCAATATACTCAGTGGGTGACGTTTTGCATATATTTTATTATTTTCAATTTAACTTTGACTTGTTGCTCATGGTGCTGAACAAGCTTTATTGACTTGTGATGTCTAATCCCTGCTTGTGTGTGTGAGTAGCAAAGGGAAAACAACTACAAAAATGGCTTCCACATCTGACCAGAGAGTGAAGCGATTGCACAAAGCAATATACTCAGTGGGTGACATTTTGCATATATTTTAATATTTTCAATCGAACTTTGACTTGTTGCTCATGGTGCTGAACACGTTCATGTTGCTGATGCACTTATGGCAGCATTCGCCTTGAAGACTCATTTACAATGACGAGGTACAAACCAGATTGTGTCGCACTGTAACCTCTGCCATCCCTATGCAGCCGCTGTGGCCAGTGATGGTGAACATGCAACAACAGTGGCCAAAGTACCCAGCAACAGAGTTTTTATGTTGATTTATGTATGAAACTTTTGCTTTGTGTGCTTTTTAGAAAACAATCTGGCAGTTGCTCACAACACTCTGTCACCATTGGTGCCAATACCAATACCACAGCATAACGCAACAGACATGTTGATTTCTGGAAGAAACTATTGCTTTAAAATTATGTCTCATGTATAATGTGCGCCTCAATTTTTAAGCAAACTAAATTTATGAAAATTGCATGCATCTTTTTCAGAGAGATTCTGCTAAACTTGTTAATACATACTGTAACATTTTGTCAGCTCTCAATCCCAGCCTGGTCTTTCTGTATGTGAAGTTTCCACCTCTAGCCATGTTTTTTAGGAGTTGTCTGTTGCAGGAGATGTGAGTGTGAGGTTAATTTTCAGTACAACACATTGAAGTTTTTATTAAAGGTTGTTTATGTATAATGCACTATAACCTGCCAGTACATCCATCCATTATCCAAACAGATGAACAGAGTGGTGTAGTGCAATTTCTGAGGAAATGGATTTCAAATTGCCAGGTTGCCAGTTCATTTCCTTCCTCTTTCTCACTTGAGGAAACTGATTTAATATATCTGTGCTTCAACTGTGAAAAATATGCCATTAAACAGTTGTGATGTATCCTAATCTTGTAGGTTACCTTGGATAAAAGTTTCAGTGCTGCAGCCGCTTGGATCTGTTTTTTTTTTTTTTTTAGTGTATAGTCTGCACATTTTCTCCTTATCTGCTTTGGTTTTCCTTCTGTATCCTCAAAGGCATGCAGGTTAGGTTGACTAGAGATTTGAAATTGGTCCTCGACTGGTGTTCTGTCCTTGACTTTGGCTAATCTCAACCCTGAATAGGTTTGAATGGATTTGACTGTGATATTTTATATTCTATATAAATCAACCCTTCAGCTCTCCTTGACTGAAGTGTCGGAACATTTATAGCAGTTTGCAAGGTTCAAGTGAGCCATGTCTGACTTAATTGGACCACAACACACAGTTCTAATTTATCAGTGATATTTTATGTGAAGTTTAAACAGTTGCAGGTTATTCCAGTAATAGGAAATACACTGGAAATGCTTAATATCACAATTTCCATTGTCTTGTCCTTTTATGATGTTTAAGTCCACTGGATTTGTTACAAGAGTAAAATGCATAATAAATAAAATCTTCCATGTTTTATTTAAATTGAATTTAAGTGATTCTTTCAAGCATGTTTTTTAAATATCATTTTTGTGACAATTTCAGATCATTAGGTTTTGAGGGATTTTTTAATGCTTCCGTTAGAAAATTGTCTGGGTGTAAGAAAATAAGGTTTAGTTATAAATGTACTATCCATCACAGTATCTTTAAAAGGGTCTAAAGAATATTGTGCAATCTGATTTTACAGAGAAAACGTTGAGTGCACTAAGTGGCTTTTGACTGGTTGCTTATCACAGTTTCTAGACCCAGGTCCTGCTGTGCAAGTCTCAAGAATATATTACAGATTTAGAACAAGGTGTCAAGTGTAGCAGACAAAATGGTAACTACATTATGGTGTACCTGTGGCTTTGTTTGTACTGCTTTGGATTCTTTCATGTTTAATTGCCTGTTATTTTTTCATAAATTCTTAACTATATTCAGTAAATCAAAAATGTCTTTCATTAGCATAAGATTTTATTTCATTGCAAAGCTGTTTACTTGGACAGTACATTAGGCAGTAGACTATTGCCACCTCACTTGGTTCTTGGTCAGCTTCATAGCATTTTCCACGAGATTCCAATTTGTGTATTTTATTTCACACCTCTTGTAATGGCTTTCTGTAAACTGAGGAGTCTGTGTACAAGAATAAGGTGACTGGACTGGTCAAATAGCATGTCCTGTACTGGTGGAATCTTAAGTGAAGCAGAAGAATCCTTGGATGAACTGGTTAAAATTTCAGTTCCTTGACCAAAACTATTATCCACACTTTAATATGAGAAATAAACATCCATATATGGTTAGGAAGGCTAAAAGGCCAAAACCTGTTAGAAGTATCTCATGAAGCAGTGGCACTTTTTTCCTTTAACTGAAACCATTTGACCTTCTCTATCACTGCAGATATAACCAAGATCTCTGGTGAAATCAGGAAACGGCTAGAAATAGTGTGCACCAATTGTAAAATGAGAAGATGCCAGACTAATTTGAAAAGTCTTAAGGATAAATTTGGTATATTTGAAATTCAGGTGAGGGCAGCACAATGGCTCAGGCTGTTGTTGTTCTCTCCTGCAATGGACTGAAGCCCTGTCCAGGGTTTGTTCCTGCCTTGCACCCAATGATTGCTTGCACAGACCCCAGCTTCCCAGTTAGTCTGCTTTAGAATCGGTGGGTTTTGGAAAATAAATGGATGCATAAAGTTAAGATTACATTTGCACAATTATTGCTGTTTGTTGTCATTTGCCTTAGGCCCGTTCTAAGTAAAGCCATGTTTAGGTTGAAAAAGAAAAGGGTCACATACAGTTGCAGCTTGTAGAGTGAAAGTCTAAATGTAAAAATTTGTGGCAATGGAAAAATTACTGTAGTCAAGAAGGAGGGAAGATGGTGGGCCCAAAGTTGCTCTCTGTACTCTTCTGCATTAATGTCTTCCACTGTATTTTTGCTACTGCTGTGTTCTTCCATTTGTGGATCATTCAAACTTGATGAGTTCATGTTGATAAATCAAATATTCATGTAAATGTGCTTGTTTACTGAAGTAGTATATATTAAAGACAAAGTGATTTCAACAGAAATGATTAACAAAAAGGGCTAAAAATGTTGTAATTTGAAGAAACTACATTTGAATATTTAACTGTCCATAGTCTCTAAAGTTTGGCATATGCTTAATTTTTAATAAAAGAAACAAGTTTATTTTATCACTATTGTCAGTAGTCAGTGTAAATATTTAACAGAACTTGTGTGGTTTTCAGTATTGTTACATAGTGTGGCTGCATTGTAACTCCAGACTTTGACTTTAGCCTAAGAAGGTGTAGTGGAGTTTGGTCTTTCTGTCTTCATTTGCACCCTCCCCCTTGAGCAAATGCTTGATTGTGGTTCTGCTGTTTACTCTGTAATGCTGTCTTGATAAGCTTCCACTTTTGTTTTTATGATATTTCTATATTATTACTGAAATATTGTTAGATATTTCCTGGTCACTTATTCTCCTCAAGCTTTTGAAATTGTCCCTGTAAATTGATGTATTTATACTTGAACCATCTATTAGCACTTTCTGCTTATGCTTACTAATGGCTTTGTAACAGGAGTGTTGAATTTTACTTCCTTTAGTGAATATTTGACTGGTAAACTGCAAGAGTTTAAGTGTTTATAAACATTTCTTACTTATGTACACCCTCAGTTTTTATATAGTTACACAGCAAAACTACCAATGCTAAATTAATGCTTATGGTGTTAAAGTTTCCCGTTTTTATACGGTATATAGACAGTGATGTACCACTGGTGATTTTTGGATGTATGCAATTTAATAAAGTCAGTGCTTAACTTTTAATATAGTCTTATGAATCCTAAACCCTCAAATATGCTACAAAAAGATACCTATTTCAGAATGTACTACTGATTAACTTGAACTCACTATTACATAAAGTGTATTGCTTTATGTACGTGACTTAGTAAACAGTGTAGAATTTACATAATGCATTTTCCCCTAAAAAGACCTGGTAATCATTTTAAGGTGGATTTCTATCACATTCAGAGGTAGACATAAGCTGTTTCATTATCCTGTGCTGTTTGAATTTTGACCTAAGGTTTAATAGAACATAGAAAAATGGCTTTTGATAACGGGATAGAAATATTTGACCAAAATGTAAAACCTAGATATAACAGTGAATTTATATCGCAGATGCAATGAATCTAAGGTTTAGAATAATAATCCCAAAAGGTTGATTCGTTTTCTGCCACAGACATGCGATGTGTCCCAGAGCAATTCACTAAATTGTTCAATACCTCAAATGAAACTGGAAATTATACCTAGATATGTTATGGGTTTTTGCTTGTAATATATGAGCGTATCTGTTATTTCAGAATGTTGCTGTGATCCTTGTTTGCAAACCAACATGTGAAGGTGTATGCACACAATTTAAAGTGAAATGATGGGGACACAAAGGACCCATTCAGTTATGTATGCTAGTATAGCACAGGAACCTTTATTAATCCTCAGTTTAACTAGATCACATTCAGCATCAGTAGCAGACTGGAGGTTGTGTATTTCATTTTCACTGACATTATTTTCATGGTATCTCACAAAACGCTAAAATGATTGCTCACTTATTATTAGGTTTCCTACAAGTTTACAGTATATAGAGGTCTATACTGACATTGCATTCTCCGTGCTAAGTCAAGTTTCAGTTATACCATTTTCTGCAAAGAATGCTTTTATTTAATATAAGCAAGATCCTTAGGGCACATCCTAGTTTTTGCCCCCTAGGCATGATTTTGTTTACTCTTGCCTCCTAATGTTGACATTATTATTAATGAATACAGACAAATGATACACAGAACAAATAATTAATAACAGCACTATCTTTGGGCTGTATTTTATATTGTGCATTTTTGTGTTTTCTTTTTTAATCTGTTTTTGTAGTGTTTATGTCATAAAATACTGCATATAAATGAAGGGGAAGAAGATCTTGAAAAGTTTGTAGCAGGGCAAATAATAAAATCACTACCAGTTACAAACATACTTTTTTTCTATTGAATGTTAAAGTTTCTACTTTGTTTTTTTATCATATTTTCTGTATATTTAGTGTTTAAAAATGTAAGCAGTAAATGACTGAAGTAATCTGCTAAATAATCCGTTTGCCTTAACGACGCTCAGAACTCTTCAAGACCATGCTGCTTATTCTAGTTATGAGCTCTTCACTCCAAGCCTAAACACCCTGGTGCATAAGCTGTCTGCAAGAATCCTTCACTTGTCCTTGAGATAGGAATAGAAACAGGTTTAGTATGTGGCATTCCATAATGGAAATTATAGTTTATGTCCTCAACATGATTTTGCACGTATACCTTTTATATCCACTTGAAATAATAGAAATAGTAGATATATGCCCCATATTTTATAGTTACTCTTAATGAAGTTTTTAAAATGTGAATGGAATTATGCATGATTTTTTTTTTTTTTACCTTTCAGTTACGTGCTCAGAACCAGGTCCTTAAGAAGGCAGTGGTGGATGAACAAGCAAGCTCAACCACAATAAAGGTAATGTAGATAGATAGATAGAACTTTATTTGTCCCTGTATGTTTTTGTAGTAAATCCTAAGTCACCCTGTAGTGAACATGAAGGTCATAAAACATTTTTGATGATACACCTCAGTGTTTTCCTCTAAAGGATACTCTTGAAGTCTGATTTTTCTCAACGTGTCTTGAACTATGGATCAGTTCATATCTTGTCACTTTTTTCAGAATGCTCTTTAGTATAAATAAAAATTAAAATAAATAATAAAAATCTTATAAGATGAGAATATGATTATAAGATAAATAAGGATTAATGTTTGCACAATAAATTGCTATTGACAGTGTAATGTATATTTTTGTCTTCAGAAGGATTTGATGAAAGGAGTGTGTATGTGTGTGTGTGTGTATATATATACGTGTATATATATATATATATATAGTGAAAGATACCCGTACACGTACAGACACGGAGACAGCCAGATGTCCAAAAGCACACACATTTATTTACACAGCACAAACACAGTACACAAATTAGCCTAAACACAGCTCAGTCTTTTTCTTCTCAGTCTATCGCCGCCTCCACTCCTTGCAAGCTCTGTCCTCTTCCACCCGATTCCGGCTCCTCAAATAGAGTGAAGCAGCCCCTTTTATGCCCCACCAGGATGTGCTCCCTGATGCTCTTCCGGTAGCACTTTCTGGTGTGGCGGAAGTGTTGCCCTTGCACCCGGAAGCACTCCGGGCATATCTGGTTCCTGTTCCGGCAGCACTTCCTGGTGTGGCGGAAGTGCTGCAATCCATGGCTGAGGAACCATCCAGGCACCCCCTGGTGGTGGCCCTGATGGAATCCAGGGAGGCACTGCCCTCTTGCATCCAGGGGAATATATTGCCCCTCACCCGGTCCTTCCGGGTTCCAGGCGTCCCGGTGGGGCAAGATCCCTGGTTGTCTGCCACACTATACTAAATTGTCCCTGGTGTATGTGGGTGTGTGCGCCCTGCGGTGGGCTGGCACCTTGCCCGGGGTTTGTTTCCTGCCTTGTGCCCTGTGTTGGCAGGGATTGGCTCCTGTATTTAGGATATAGCGGGTTGGATAATGGATGGATGGACATTTGTATGCATAGCCCCATTTGCCGTTTTCGTTTTTTTCTTTCTTCAGTAATATTTCAGCAAACCCGGAGCTTGTCAGTTCAAATCCTGGTACTGACACCACTGTGTGACCCTGAGGAAGTCACTTCACCTGCCTGTGCAGCAAAAAACAAAAGTAATGTAACAAATTGTACCTCAGATGTTGTAAGTTGCTGGAATAAAGGCATAAGTAAAATAGATAAATATGTATTATACACATAGGAACTATTCATTTATTTTCAGTTAAGTCATCTGAAGCAAACCTTTATAAATGAGGGTTTCTCCTGTTTCTTCTTCATTGAGGTTTTCTCTTGGAGAGCTTTTTTCATTTCATTGAAAATTAAAGCAGCAGCTGCCAAAATATGTAGCTTTCTTATTAATTTTTCAACATTGTGTAAAATAACTTTATAAAGTAACATAAAAGGTTTATATACTGGTTATCCTTTTACACTAAAATATTACTAAAGAGATACAAAAAAAGTAAAATGCATATGTTGTTTTTCTTTAAGGAGATTAAATATTACTGAAGAAAGAAAAAAAAAAAAACTAAAACAGCCAAATGGGGCTATGCATACGAACTTAAAAGGGTTAAATAAAACAGAAATATATACCTTTATTTTTACTTCCTTAACTTGTGGAGGGTGTATCCTGTAGCAAAGCCCTAACTTTTTTCGTGAAAGCCCGTTTCAGTCAATAAGTCTTAAAAACAGGTGTAAAGATATTGACAATAAGCTACGCAAACCCACCAAGACATGGAATCGTTTAAATCAAAGCGTGAGTCGAAAAACACCATCCCATACTATTAGTTAACGATTAACACATTTCTATATGTATTGTAAGCATACAATACAACTGATAATATGTTGTGCTTATTTATCTGGTGTACCGACATTTTTGCGCGTTTAACGGCTGAAATCCAACGTGGTTTGTGCCCTTCAGAATGAAAACAGTTTGCATTTACCTTTTTAATAAAAAGCGAGCTTTTAAGCCTGAGAAATTACCCCGTAAATGCACACGTTTAATTGCACATGTGTTAATATGTATGCTAACACACTGTTTCTTCTTTATTGAGGTTTTCTCTAGCATGTAGATCGGGGTAATTACATTCACGGCATTCCTAGTCTGAATCACAATCTGATTGTATGGGTGGTTAACATCAGCCACGGTGCCTTCAGTTGTGAGAAGCAGATCATAGAATGGTTGAAAATAGTTTACTGTCAAATAATGCAAAGAGTACGCGACACGTGTTTCGCCCTAATTCTTGGCTCATCAGGCGTACACACTCACTGCACTCGCTTACGGGAATCGAACCTTGGACGTCAGCGCTAGAGGGGCTTCGCAGCGGTGAAGTATTGCTTTTAAATTTTAATTAAGAAGAAAAGAAAACCTTTTTAAATTGAGGGAAAATATACTAATAACAATTTGTTAAGGATCTGTTTTTTTGTGAAGCTGCCTTTACACAGCCTGTCCGCTATTTTATAAACGAACGCCATATAAGGCCGTCCTTTCTCCTTCACAGTCTGTTCACGTGATTACGCGTGAACCGTGATGACGTGATACGCAAACCCCGCCTCCCACGGCCAGCGAGCTGCAGTCCATTACTGTATATGGACAAAAAAGAGGTTCCAGTTATGACCGTTATGCTTTGAATTTCGAAATGAAACCTGCCTAACTTTTGTAAGTAAGCTGTAAGGAATGAGCCTGCCAAATTTCAGCCTTCCACCTACACGGGAAGTTGGAGAATGAGTGAGTGAGTGAGTGTGTCAGTGAGGGCTTTGCCTTTTATTAGTATAGATATATGTATATATATATATATATATATATATATATATATATATATATATATATATATATATATATATATATATATATATATATATATATATATATATATATATATATATATATATATATGTATGTAGGTATGTGTATATATCTCCGAGAAATTGTTTGTAAGTAGGGCGTGACGTGCAGGAAGTCTTGTGGGACTTCACAAAGTGTCTCTCCGAGATGATCACGTCTCAACCCAAGATTTTTTTATATAATAGATAGATAGATACATACATACATACACACACACACACACTAGGGGGCTTTGCCCCCTTCTCGCTTTGCTCGCCATACCCCCACCCCACTGGCCTGCGCTATGCGCCAGCCACTTCACATCTCTGCCACTTGCGTTGTGAAGAGGGGGGCGGAATACACCCCAAGGAAACGCAGTCACTCCTCCGAAACTCCCTTTTAAACGGTGATACAATAGGAAACAAATAGTTTATTTTTTTAACCACCTTTTTGCTGGATCAGCTGCTGGCTTGCTGCTGCTGCCATGCCTCGTGATCTGCATCTCGTGTTGCGTTTCGAACATTTAAAAAACTGTACAGCACCTGTCATTTTGTCTCACTGCCTTGTCTCTCTCCTCCCCTAGACATCCTCTGCTCCTGTTGGGGGTTCCGCTCCCGAGGCGTGCCCCTATGAAGAGGAAGTTTTTCTATTCTTTTAATTGAGAGATGGAACTGTCCCCTCCTGGCAACACAAAATAGGCGATCTACAAGTCTCCAACTTAAAGTTTAAATCCGAACAGTATATTCGATCTCTTTTCGCTGTTCCATTATTTCACCGAGTAATAGTTTCCATTTGCTTGTGCTAATGCGATCTTTACTATAATTTTTTTTTAAGACTTTCAAATTTTCCTACCCTTCATTATCTCTAATCTTCTCTGCTTGTGTATCACGCCAATGTTTTTGAATGCTTTACAATGTTCTACTTTGTCATCTACTCTTTGTGTTTTGTTTCCGGCCCCAGGCGTGGTTAAATCTCTTGGCACAAAGTCTTGTCTCGCAGGACGTGAAAGTGTCTTTCTGAGAAAGTCACGTCTCATCTCTCTGAACAGGTCTTGTCTCGTCCCAAGATTTTTTTATATAATAGATTTATGTATACACTGTATATGCTGGTTTTTCAACACTAGATGTGTACTTATTAGTATTCAAGTTTGACTTGTTAAAATAAAAAGTGATATTATATTTAAGGCTTCACTTTTGTACAACATAAAGGTAAGGTACTTTAATTAGGGGAGTACTTATGTATATGGTGATTTTGTTTTTTGATCAGAAGTAAAACTTTTTTTTTGAGAATGCTCTTTTACAAGGGATTTGTGGATGTTGAAGATCCTACACAAACCACTCTTTACCATAAGTAAATGAATTGTTTTCAGGAAGGCACATAATTGGTACTCGTGCACTATATAAGAGTATTTCAAATTTTGGAGTGAAATGCTTCAAATGTCACATTGCAAAAAAAATCACAATCCACAGCTGTCATTCATCTCCTTTTTGTTTTTTAGGATAAAAATGAATATGGAAAAGGACTTACATAACTTACATGGACAGTAGCTCTGTATAAACTAAGCAGAATCTAAAAATGTGCACTGTATATTTAACATGTAAGGAAAGATTCACCTCAAATCCGTTTTGATTGCATTCAGCATTCATTAATGTTCTCATCGTTCACTTTACTACAGCCACAGGAAAGCATTGCATTTTTTTTTTTTTTTATTCATAACTTATGTGCTCTGAAAAATATTTTCAAGGTATACTCATGAATAAGGATTGGATTTTTCTGCATGGTAGAAAAATGCAATTTGAGGATATACAAATTAGAGAAAAATTATCCTAATATACTGTCTTCAATGAAGGTGTCAAGATGAGATATTGAAAGAGAAATAGCTTATGGAAGGAGAATGCAGGAATACACAACATGGAAAGTATAAACGTGCTTTTATTTTTATTTTTTCTTTATTAGGACCAGTTAAAGATGAAGGACCAGTCATTGAGAAAAGTGGAACAGGAGATGGATAGCCTAACTTTCAGAAACCAGCAACTAGCCAAGAGAGTAGAGCTCCTTCAGGAAGAACTGTCAGTCTGTGACACCAAAGGAAAGAAAAACAAGGTAGTGATGTATACAGTTTTGTCAATGGAACCATTCTTGACCATAGGTGAAAAATGCCTTGTTAAATTTCTTGATTATGGATGAAGATCCCATAACACAGTTAAGATTGTACTATATTACTTGTGTTTCCATAAAAGATTGGCTATTGGTAAGTGTGTTTTGATATAAAATAGGTGTAGTCTGTACATATTTTAAGTTAATAAATTACATACAATTTTATTGTATTTTTTAGAATTCCAATTCAAATCCCCTTTACCAAGAAATGAAGTGAAAAAGGCAAAAGAACAGAAAAAAATGTAAATGAGTACAAAATAAAAATCAGAGAAATAAAAACAAAAAAGAGACTGTATGCAGCTAAGATGGCAAGAAGATTTACAGGCGCTCAAGAAATCTTTTTTTTTTCTAGCTAGGGTCTCTGTCTGTTCCATATAATTTTATTTGGTTTTGATTTGTTATTATTTCCGCTCAGGGATTAATAAAAATTTGTCGGCTGCACATCCATGATGTGAATCTCCCGTTCCACCACATCCCAAAGGTGCCCTATTGGATTGCGATCTTGTGACTGTGGAAGCCATTCGAGTACAGTACAGTGAACCTATTGTCGTGTTCAAGAAACCAGTTTGAGATTATTTGAGCTTTGTGACATGGTGTGTTATCCTGCTGGAAGTAGCCATCAGAAGATGCGTACACTGCAGTCATAAAGGGATGGACATGGTCAGCAACAATACTCGGGTAGGCTGGGGCATTTAAACAATGCTCAGTTGTTACTAAGGGGCCCAAAGTGTACCAAGACAATATCCCCCACACTATTACACCACCACCACAAGCCTGAGCCATTGATACAAAGCAGGATGGATCCACACTTTCATGTTGTTGATACCAAATTCTGACCCTACCATCCAAATGTCGCTGAAGAAATCGAGACTCGTCAGACCAGGCAATGTTTTTCCAATCTTGTATTTTTCCAATTTTGGTGAGCCTGTGCAAATTGTAGCCTCAGTTGTCTGTTCTTAGCTGACAGAAGTGGCACCTGGTGTGGACTTCTGCTTCTGTAGCCAATCTCCTTCAAGCTTTGACGTGTTGTGTGTTCAGAAATGCTTTTCTGCATACCTTAGTTGTAACGAGTTTATATTTGAGTTACTGTTACCGTTCAATAATCTCAAACCAGTCTGGCTATTCTCCTCTAACACCAATAAGGCATTTTCACCTAGAAAAGTGCCACTCACTGGATATTTTCCCCTTTTCGGACCATTGTCTATAAACCCTGGAGATTGTTGTGCGTGAAAATCCCAGTAGATTCGCAGTTTCTGAAATACTTAGACTAGCCTGTCTGGCACCAACAACCATGCCACGTTCAAAGTTACTTACATCACCTTTCTTCCCCATTCTGATGATTAGTTTGAGCCTCAGCAGGTTGTTTTGACAATATCTACATGCCTAAATGCATTAAGTTGCTGCCATGTGATTGGCTGATTAGGTATTTGTGTTAACAAGCAATTGAACAGGTATATCTAATAAAGTGGCCGGTGAGTGTATATGTAGTTTTGTGTATCCTGAACAGCATTATTATTAGTTATATGGTTTTATTGTTATTTTGGTTCCAGTGTTATCATTCGATAAACCTACAGGGTTTTTTTTTCTGTGGGGTTTGTAACCTTTCTTATTATTTCTGTAACACATAGGAATATTTTTGTGCCTATTGCTAATTGTAAGGTGTGAGATATACACAGCCTTAAAGTCAAATGTAATTTTATAAGAATACTGTGCAATACTATCTAGAGGACTAGAATGTAATTCTGAAAACTCTCAGAGATAGTATTATAGCTTGTTGCAGCAAGAATGTAAATTTGTCCAAAATATTCCAGCTGATACCTGACACTCAGTAAAACACACAGGAGTTATAAAATCAGTAGCCTGTCCTAATATAATTGTGATTCTGATTTAAATCATAAAAGTGTCATTTTTATTTCCTTACAGTGCATCCGGAAAGTATTCACAGCACATCACTTTTTCCACATTTTGTTATGTTACAGCCTTATTCCAAAATGGATTAAATTCATTTTTTTGCTCAGAATTCTACACACAACACCCCAAAATGACAACATGAAAAAAGTTTACTTGAGGTTTTTGCAAATTTATTAAAAATAAAAAAATTGAGAAAGCACATGTACATAAGTATTCCTAGCCTTTGCCGTGAAGCTCGAAATTGAGCTCAGGTGCATCCTGTTTCCCCTGATCATCCTTGAGATGTTTCTGCAGCTTAATTGGAGTCCACCTGTGGTAAATTCAGTTGACTGGACATGATTTGGAAAGGCACACACCTGTCTATATAAGGTCCCACAGTTGACAGTTCATGTCAGAGCACAAACCAAGCATGAAGTCAAAGGAATTGTCTGTAGACCACTGAGACAGGATTGTCTCGAGGCACATATTTGGGGAAGGTTACAGAAAAATTTCTGCTGCTTTGAAGGTCCCAATGAGCACAGTGGCCTCCATCATGCGTAAGTGGAAGAAGTTTGAAACCACCAGGACTCTTCCTAGAGCTGGCCGTCCATCTAAACTGAGCGATCGGGGGAGAAGGGCCTTAGTCATGGAGGTGACCAAGAACCCGATGGTCACTCTGACAGAGCTCCAGAGGTCCTCTGTGGAGATAGGAGAACCTTCCAGAAGGACAACCATCTCTGCAGCAATCCACCAATCACGCCTGTATGGTAGAGTGGCCAGACGGAAGCCACTCCTTAGTAAAAGGCACATGGCAGCCCGCCTGGAGTTTGCCAAAAGGTACCTGAAGGACTCTCAGACCATGAGAAAGAAAATTCTATGGTCTGATGAGACAAAGATTGAACTCTTTGGTGTGAATGCCAGGCGTCACGTTTGGAGGAAACCAGGCACCATCCCTACAGTGAAGCATGGTGGTGGCAGCATCATGCTGTGGGGATGTTTTTCAGAGGCAGGAACTGGGAGACTAGTCAGGATAAAGGGAAAGATGACTGCAGCAATGTACAGAGACATCTTGGATGAAAACCTGCTCCAGAGCGCTCTTGACCTCAGACTGGGGCGACGGTTCATCTTTCAGCAGGACAACGACCCTAAGCACACAGCCAAGATATCAAAGGAGTGGCTTCAGGACAACTCTGAATGTCCTTGAGTACCCCAGCCAGAGTCCAGACTTGAATCCAATTGAACATCTCTGGAGAGATCTTAAAATGGCTGTGCACCGACGCTTCCCATCCAACCTGATGGAGCTTGAGAGGTGCTGCAAACAGGAATGGGCGAAACTGGCCAAGGATAGTTGTGCCAAGCTTGTGGCATCATATTCAACAAGACTTGAGGCTGTAATTACTGCCAAAGGTGCATCGACAAAGTATTGAGCAAAGGCTGTGAATACTTATGTGCATGTGATTTCTCAGTTTTTTTATTTTTAATAAATTTGCAAAAACCTCAAGTAAACTTTTTTCATGTTGTCATTATGGGGTGTTGTGTGTAGAATTCTGAGGAAAAAAATGAATTTAATCCATTTTGGAATAAGGCTGTAACATAACAAAATGTGGAAAAAGTGTTGTGCTGTGAATACTTTCTGGATGCACTGTATTTAGTTACATGGTCCCTAAATGAGGATGTTTAAAGTTTTTGAAAGGATTCATAAACACTATTCTCCATAGCAAAATGCTCAGAATTGAAGTGTTTATTTTTGAATCGTATTTCTATATTTTTCACTACTTTTTAATTTCTTGCAGCATAAGATTGGTGACTCCCCATCACAGCATAATCATCAACACCAGAGTGTAATTAATGAAGACTTGCAGAAGAAGATTGAGGAGAACGAACGACTTCACATACAGGTGACCCATATTTTACCTAAACATCCTTTAGAATCTAGCATCATTTTTTGGTGTTTTATGCACGGTGGCGCAGTGGGTAGCGCTGCTGCCTCGCAGTTGGGAGACCTGGGGACCTGGGTTCGCTTCCCGGGTCCTCCCTGCGTGGAGTTTGCATGTTCTCCCCGTGTCTGCATGGGTTTCCTCCGGGCGCTCCGGTTTCCTCCCACAGTCCAAAGACATGCTGGTTAGGTGGATTGGCGATTCTAAATTGGCCCTAGTGTGTGCTTGGTGTTTGTGTATGTCCTGCGGTGGGTTGGCACCCTGCCCGGGATTGGTTCCTGCCTTGTGCCCTGTGTTGGCTGGGATTGGCTCCAGCAGACCCCCGTGACCCTGTGTTCGGATTCAGCGGGTTGGAAAATGGATGGATGGAAATGGTGATAATTTACATGAAAACTTGTACTTCGCATATTTATACAAAGGTGCACAAAGCATGTTGCAGACACAAGCACACTTCAAAAAAAATAAAAATAAAGAGGTCCACTGAAACATTAAAATCCCCAGCAACATTCATTCTGCTTTACCCAAAGAATCACCATGTTTCTAATAAGTATCAGAAAATATACTATTTATTACATGTGCTATAAAAGAAATAAAGGTATCCTTCAGGGTAACTAAAATTATAGGTTTAAATAAGTATTAATATGCAGTATATTGTTGAAGATAGTCGGGTGGTATTTTTGTATAGTGCATTTAACTCGGTTTAAAGTATAAACAGAATAAAATGATGCAATCATTTCTATTTGTTTTTTAATGGGCAATTAAAGAATCTATAATAATAAAAGGCAAAGCCCTCACTGACTGACTGACTGACTCACTGACTCACTCATCACTAATTCTCCAACTTCCCGTGTAGGTGGAAGGCTGAAATTTGGCAGGCTCATTCCTTACAGCTTACTTACAAAAGTTAGGCAGGTTTCATTTCAAAATTCAAAGCGTAATGGTCATAACTGGAACATATTTTTTGTCCATACACTGTAATGGAGGAGGCGGAGTCACGTATCGCGTCATCACGCCTCCTACGTAATCACGTGAACTAAAAACAAGGAAGACATTTACAGCACGAGTCACACGCGGGAACGAAGGTAAATGACGTTAATTTTTGACTGTCTTTTAATACTGTGTAAGCATACATATTAACACGTGCAATTAAACGTGTGCATTTACGGGGTGATTTCTCAGGCTTAAAAGCTCACCTTTTATCAAACGCGGGAAGAAAGGTAACTGACGTTGTTCACTGTCTTTTAATACTGTGTAACCATACATATTAACACATGTCCAATTAAACGTGTGCATTTACGGGGTGATTTCTCAGGCTTAAAAGCTCGCCTTTTACTAAAAAGGTAAATGCAAAACTATTTTCAATCAGTTTATTGAACGGGAAGTAGGGGGAAATGGAGGAAGAGCCGCAAACAGCGAAGAGCAAAAAATTAATTAAACAATTGAGAACGGAGCGAGTTAAGCATACAAGCATGTTCATAAGGGAAACAAAGCACGGTGTAAAACGTAACTTTCAATTAAGTTTATAGAAACGCTCCCGCTGCGGATTGCAATAACATATTCGCGAGATAAAAGTTTAATGAGAAGACACGAGGTATAAACGAACCACACGCCGTGGCGCAACGTTAGGGGCAACAGTTTCAACCATTCTATGATCTGCTTCTCGCAACTGAAAGACGGCACATGGCAGATGTTAGCCGACTTGCTGACCGCAACGTTAGGGGCTTCAACTATGGTGCTGACGCCACATCTCAGTGCCAACACTTTGCAGACTGTACTTAAAAGACACGCCCTCCTCACTGGACAGTTAAAAACACCAATCAAACTAACGATGACATCAAGTATTACCCAATCAAAACTAGGAAAGGAGGCATCTTCATAAAATGCGTGTGGGATGATTTGCATGAGACGCTGCTTTAAAAAAAAAATGATAAAAAAAATACGGGATAGGAGTTGATTCTAAAATAAAATAAACATAAAAAGAGTAATACATTCATCACCCATAAAGCGGATAGCAGACGTGACGTATTATATGTGTACCAGATTTCAAGTCAATACGTGAAACGGTTTGCAAGCTACATGTCATTTAAAATCCTGGACAGACCAACGAAAAGCCACGGTAGCAAATTATAGAAGAAGATTTTACTGTTTAATAATTTATATTTATATGAAATGTGCTTCTTATATATTACTTCATATTCTCATATGACTAGGGGGCTCTGCCCCCTGCTCGCTTCGCTCGCCAACCCCTGGCGTTGGGACATGAGAAAGAGTCAGATGTATGAATTAGATATAGAATAGTGTGCAGCTTTGGATGATGCCCATAGAAATAACAAATAGAGTGTTTGTCATATATTAATGTTTTATTGGAATATTTCTTTGTATACAACATTAGTAGTAAAGATGGTGTCTTGTCCTTGAATGAGTCTTCCTTGGCATGGATTATTTATAATTTTAACTTTAACGTCAGATGAACGGCGAACACGTGAGAAGGCAACATAAAGTTGTCCATGTCCAAAAACGGGTTCAGAGAGGTAGATGCCAACCTTGTCCATGGTTTGTCCTTGTGATTTGTTGATGGTCATGGCAAATGCAGGTTTAATGGGGAACTGTCGGCGTTTCAATGTAAAAGGTAATTCTAGCTCAGAACTTGTAAGGTCAATTCTAGGAATGAGAACAGTATTGTTAGCATGTGATCCTGTAAGAACTGTCGCTTGAATAACATTGCGTGTCATGGTGTTGACGACTAACCGTGTGCCATTGCATAAACCCTGTTTTGTGTTAAGGTTTCTTAATAGCATGATTATTGTTCCGTTTTTAAGGGCAAGGTCGTGTTGTGGTAATCCGGCAGGGTTAATAGTGTTCAAATATTCTAAGGGGAAATTTATATGTTCATTGTCGTCATCAGAGTCAACTTTGTCTGAGCTTAGAAAGATCTGTGTCTCTCCAGGAAGTAATGAAATGACTTGGTTATTAATGTGATTAACATTAATATTTTTTGGACATAATATAGTGCGTTGTGTTAACAGGGGTATTTGGTCTAATGTGATTGCTGTTCCAAATATCTCTTTTACTAAGTCGTCTGAGATAAAGGATTGTGGAATGGAAATAATATCTGGGTGAAGTCCATCTGTATTTGTGAGTGTACCATTTCCCAGTTGTATTAGCCAACTGTTATATTCTGGATCTGGACATCGCATGTTTTGTACCAACTGTATTGTTTTAAAGCAATGCCAATTGTCTGCGTATTTTAAGGTGGACTGAACAATAGCTGAGCGCATGGCATGTGGAACAATAGCTAAGCATTGTCTAAAATCTCCTCCTAATAAAAGAACTTTTCCTCCAAAGGGAATATTATTATTCATCAACGTTTGTAGAAGTTTATCAATGGTGTTGAGTAAGTGACTGGATGCCATTGTACATTCATCAATAATTATCAGTTTTGCAAGACGGATGTCTCGGGCATTGCTACTGTGAATGTTCATAGTGGATACTGATGTCTCTGTGATTGGGACCGGTATTTTGAATTTTGAGTGACATGTACGACCATTTATTAACAGATTTGCTGCCACTCCGGAGGATCGCAGTCACTGTTAATATGTTTCCTTTTCTGCAGTTGAACGGTTAATAGTGCTTTATTGTAAGGAGATCCACCTATGCTGACACCTATGCTGTCTAGTGTGAAGGTGTTGACGTTCACTTTAGAATATGTGGCTTTGGGTGTCACTTCTTATGGATGTGTGTGTGTGTGGGGGGGGGGGGGGGTGAGGATTGTTGTTGCGCGAGCGTCTTCTTTCTTTTTGTGTTCCTGTGTCTTGTTTGAATCCCCCTCTTTGTGTGTGTCCCGTCCGTTGCTTGTAGGGTCTGTGGGGTGGGCTTCGCTCGCCAACCCCTGGTGTTGGGAATGACAAAGAGCGTGATGTATGAATGAGATATAGAATAGTGTGACGGTGTAGATGATGCAAATAGAAATCAAACAATAAAGTGTGTGGCACAGTGTAAAGGTTTATTTGAAAATTTCTTTGTACACGCCGTTTAAGAGTAAAAGGTAATTCCAGCTCAGAACTTGTAAGGTCATTTAAGATGGTTATTGTTGTGATCAGAGTCAAGTTTGTCAGAGCTTAGAAAGAGTTGTGTCTCTCCAGGAAGTAATGGAATGACTTGGGTATTTATGTTTTCCACATTAATATTTTTTGGACATAATATAGTGCGTTGTGTTAAAAGGGGCATTTGGTCTAATGAGATTGCTGTTCCAAATGTCTCTGTAACTAAGTCGTCGCAGATAAAGGCTTGAGGAATTGTAATAATATGTGGCTGAAGTCCATCTGTATTGGTGAGTGTACCATCTCTCAGTTGTAATAAGCAATTGTTATGATCTGGTTCTGGACATCGTATCTTTTTTACTAACTGTATCTTTTGAAAGTAATGCCAATTGTCTGCGTATTTTAAGGTGCACTGAACAATAGCTGAGTGCATGGCATCTGGAAGAATAGCTAATCACTGTCTAAAATCTCCTCCTCATAAAAGTACCTTTCCTCCAAATCGAATATTATTATTTATAAACGTTTGTAGAAGTTTATGAATGGTGTTGAGTAAGTGACTTCATGTCATTGAACATTCATCAATAAACAACATTTTTTCAAGACGGATGTCACGTGCAGTGCCACCGTTAATGTTCATAGTGGATACCGATTTGTAGGATCTAATGCAGTTGATAAAGATTTAACTTTCAGGTACATCGTCAGTTATAAGCTTCTGTAGATATTCAGTATATGAATGTAAAGAAGGCAGTCTAATTTGACCCTTTTGACAACAACGTGTAAATGTATAACTTGTATTGCCAGTTGTTTCTTCAGGGAAGTGAACTGAATGACAATGATTGCAAATGACATTCATTAATCCGAATGAATTTTCCTGGTGTATGTTTTCCTTGTGCCGTTTGAGAGGCGCGTTGTTGCATGTGTAGTATTTGGGACGTGTTGTTATGGAGCTGTAATCGATTTGCCTGTGCTGTGTGAGAAGCCCGTTGTAGCCTTCGCTGCCATTAACGTATGTCTGAGACGGGAGGTGTTTCGTTTTGAATCCGTGCCTGTTGCGATGCAACACTTTGATTGATAGATTGCGTAATGTGGATCTAGGATGTAGATTTGTGCATATTTGCGTTGTTGATTTGTTTCAGGGTGCACTGTTCCAATGCGATGCAGTATTTGTGCACATATGCGAAAGCAGTATGGTCCATTGCCTTTTGGTGGCCTGATATTTACTCCGGTATATGCAAAAGCAAATGAACTATTGTAGGATCTAATGCAGTTCATAAAGTTTTTACTTTTAGGTACATCGTTAGTTAGAAGCTTTAGTTGAGCTTTGCGTTTTTGGAGTCGAGACATTTTTTCTTATGGATGTGTGGGGGGGATCGTTGTTGCGCGAGCGTTTTGTTTCTTTTTGTGTTCCTGTGTCTTGTTTGAATCCCCCTCTTTGTGTGTGTCCCGTCCCTTGCTTGTAGGGTCTGTGGGGTGGTTTTGTGTTCTTTTTTTTGGTCTTCCATGGGCTTGTTGAATCCCCCTCTTGGTGTGTGTCCCGTCCCGTCCCGTGCCTGTAGGGTGGGGGGGGGGGGGTATGGTCGTGCCTTGCTATTGTGCGCTCGTCTGTTCTTTTTTTTTTGGTGTGTTTAGTTTCGTGTGCAATGTGTTTCGTGCTTTCCCCTCGTTTGAGTACTCTTTAATGTTTTTTTTCCTTATTTTGGTGCTTGTTGGGCCTCATTTTTGTGACTCCTTTCTGTATGTGCTCACTCCTGTTTTCTGTGCTCTTGTCGGACTCTTTTTGCGCCTGCGTCTCTCGCGGACCCTCATCCGCCTCTCTCGCCCTCTTTTGTCCGCCTTTCTCGGGTCCTCAGCCGACTCTCGCGGACTGTTTGTTGCGCCGGCTCAGTACGTCTTTTTGCAGCTACGGCCCATGGCCGGATGTGCCTGCGTCCATCATCCGGTTTAGCGTTCTCGGTTAGTAATATGGATAATGATGTTAATGTTGTTTATATTGTTTATATTGTAAGTGCATCTATGTGTGTATATGTATGTATGTATGTATGTGTGTATATATATATATATATATATATATATATATATATATATATATAAAAAATATATGTGTATATGTATATATAATATATCTGTATATGTGTGTATATGTGTGTGTATATGTATATATATATATGACAGCAACACTCATAACAATGACAACACAATTACATTGACAATCATGTTACGTTATTTTTTAAATGTTTCCTTTACTTTTTCATAACCTCTTTAACACACTACTTCTCCGCTGCGAAGCGCGGGTATTTTGCTAGTTATAAATATATGTGTTTCTTGATTTTTAATGGTCTAGTTTCTACTTTGCTCAACTGTATGGAGTGTTTGGCTACCTGAGGGTCCATGACTTTTAATTTAGTTTCTAGTTTTCATTTATTTGTTGCTGTCATGTCAGCTCTTGTTTTCTATCCGCCCCCATGTACTATCATTTTTTATTTACATTTGTTGACACTTCAGAATGTGTTTTCTGCTATGAATTCTATTGTCTTGTACTATATGGAACTATCTGCAGCTAATCATTGGCAAGAACAGAGGAGATGATGGTGCCCCTCATTGGGCCCTTCTACCTTCTGTTACTTTTTGATGGAGAGCTTGTAGAGATGGTGTTGTCTTAAATGTACCTGGGAGTGCAAATGGACAACAGGCTAGAGTAGATTAGCAACACTGAGACCATAACTGAAGGTTAAGAGTTATAATGGGTGCAGTCTTCTGTGCAGTGATCTGTTGGCTCCAGAAAACTGGAAAAGGTAAGACTCTTATGTCAGTGGCCATTATACTCTGTACTGGGTTTCCCTACCACAAAGGGATGATGATCTGTTCATCTCTGAAGAGTATTAAGTTGTTGCTTCTGGCTGAAGTCTTTTTTTCCCTTCACTTGCAGTGTTCTGTATTGTTATTTCCAGTTTTGTTTTTTTTTATCAGTATATTTTATTTGACATCTTAATTTATTTATTAACTGTTAAAAGGCTTTGTGATGATGTTCTCAGTGAAGAATGTCATATAAATAAAGATTGATTGGATATTTTGATTTTATTAAGTTATCCTATACTTCAAAATTGCTTTTTAAAAATCTTGTCTTTTATTTTTTCATTGGTCACTGAGCATCCACTTTAGATATGTCCTGTTGAATGCTATACCCTTAATTTTCTTGTAAAGACATGTAAGAGTCAGCAATTTATGGTTTCATTGATCAATAAATATTGTGTAAATTCTTAATTCTTATTTTAGAAGATTTCCTTCCTGTTATTTCATGTATTTTTTTTTAGTCAGGCTCTCTTATTGATGTTGTTTACTATATTTACATTAGCTTGCTCTAAATTCCAGTCACATGCTTTAAACTTGAAAACAAAATTGGTTGCTGGTCAGAAATTTTTGTAGCGCACTGTGAAGGTTATTCTTTTTAACATGTCAAAAATACAATTAGCTTTAACTAACTAAATATTCTCAAACCTCCTCAGTCAAATTCAGCATTGTGTATGTTTGCTATAGCCTTTCACAACAACACTCGGCACAAGGCAGGGACAAGCCCTGAACAATGTGCCAGTCTATCACAGGGGCTTACTGAACCTGAGGCTAATGTAGAGTTGATGGTTAATCTAACCAACACACCTACATAGACATGGGAAAAATGTGCAAACTTTACTTAAAATTAATCTTGAACTGTAGAAATCAATCTTGGTCAAGTCACATTTGTTTTGTACGTTTAATTGTATTAGTTATTGGTAGGTTTTGTTTACGTTTTAATGAAAAACCAATAAAATGTTTACATTTTCATTCTCTTTTTATATATAAAAAGACTTCAAAGGGGATAACACTACTATGAAAATCCCCTAACTCCACAGTTTTTTTTTTTTTTTTGGTAAGGTGTTTTAATTTTTTATTGTTTTTATGTTCTATCTTGTAGTATGCTGAGGCTGATGAAAGCCACAGGCTGCTGGAGAATCAACTGAGAGAAAGGCTAGATGTACTAGAGAAGGAAGCTGCCCAGCATCAAGCCATTGTGGAAGGACTGACCCAGAAGTACATGGAAACTATAGAAAGGCTCCAAAACGATAAAGCTAGACTTGAGGTAACAAAGTTTCAAGTATAAAATTTTAACTTGGCAGTTTTTTAAGCATATCTTTCTATTTTGCACCATTGTAGTTTCAAATTAATCAGTCTTTTCCAATTCTAGTTGTAACTCCTATCTGGATAATGAGACTTGTTGATAATTTTTGGTTACCTACATTATATTCTTAGTAAGTGACCTTAGTGCTGTGTATTAAATAGAGCTAAAGTGATGTACAGGTTTCTTATAACTAGCACATTTTTCAAGATGAAATCTCATCAGACAGTTAGGGGTGTGCGATATTGGCAAAAAATTATATCTTGATATTTTCTGTGACTTTGCTAATGATAATTAGATGATATTTTGCATCCTTTAAAACATGTATCCAAAAGTCTTATTGGTCTAGCTTGATCTAGTTAATAGGATATTAATTATAGCTTACTAACAAGATTAATAGAAACAACAGATAAGGAAAACAGGTTTTATTTTTTTACTTAAAACTGAAGCAAAATAACACAAAAACATTAAAATTACCAGTCAGTGTATTACTGAGATCAAACAGTGCAAGTATGAGTAAACCATTTCAAAGTGATTGTCCATTTCATGTCCATTTTAAAGGATTTACATAAACAGTTGTGCTCAGACCAACAAAACTATTACATTGAGAGCGTTTTACTTACCCTTCATGTAAATAAGATGTGAATCCAATGGGAATAAAATGCTCATTATAATTGAAACACAGGGCATGAAGATTACATTGTGAATAAACATAAACTGCTCTGCTGTAAGTTGAATTATTCAGCAAAAACAAAAATCTAACCTACTGTACTATTGTGCGAAAATCCAAAGTTCTGTCAAGCACTGTACTCGAAAAAAACTATAGCATTTGTGAACAGGTGCTGTCATATACTGCACAATGATACCAAAAAAAAAAAACAAACCTATAACATTTTAAAATAAATTACTAACCTCAAATTTTGTCAAATATTGCACAAAGGTATCAGATCCAATAAAACAATTGTAGAATTCTACTGAGGAAACTTCAAGTTGTGTGACAGAAGCACCAGTAGGTCCACAGCATCTGGCTTCAGAGCAGTAAGGTTACATGTTACAACATTTCCTTCGGTGCTGAAAGCCCTCTCATGAGAGCTGCTTGAGGCTGGGATGCACAGGTATTTTTTTTTTTTTTGCAAGTTTCCCCAATTTGAAGAAACATACTTCATGTGTTTTTTTTCACCACTCAAGTGGATTTACATCACTTTCCACCTCATGTATTATCAAGGTGCTCTTGATCTCGTCTTCAATGGCAGTATGCAGACAGTCACCTTTTCTGAACTCCTGTGTTTTTTTTTTGTTTTTGTTTTTTTAATAGCTGCTAAGATGTTTTTTTTTCTTGATTGCTCCCTCCCTTTTGTATCACAGTGGACGAGGAGGCAGGTATCTGTACAAGTGTTTTAAATAATGAAATAAAAAAATGTGCTTTGGAATCCAGGACACTGCAACCAAGACGGCTTGCAAAATAAATCTGATAGGCAAATACTTCTTACAGAAATAAAAATAGTCTGTTTGAAAGAATTATGTAATTTGTTCAAACAGATTTTTTTTTTTTTAGGCCTGACACCACAGGGCTCTGTACTAAATCTGTTTCACTTTGTAGATGGTGAAACAAGTTAGATGTCAAGTTGTCTTTAATGTTAAATGATTTCTGACATAGTTTGCAGATTACCATCTTTTAAGCAGCATCATTGTTTTCAAAACCAAACAACCTCCACGCGAAGTGAGGATCATCCACGTCTTGCCATTAGATCTTAACGATGTAGACTGCGAGACTGTTTATCCTCTGACACTATTTGCTCACTCAGTTTTAGGCAGCTATGCTGGCTTCACTTGTGATGTGCTGACCATGTACACACGAGCAGTGGTCTATCTTGTAAGGTTACATGAGACAGTGAGTACATAGACTATGAAGGTGTGTGTTTTTTTTTTTTTGTTTGTTTTTTGCAAAGTGAGTGACATACTCGATAATTTCTGCTCGCACATCATTAAAACAACAATTAAGATATTATCATAGTTGATGCATATCGCACACTCCTATCAGACAGTTACAAGGTTATGCTCTCGCAGGTATCCTATTAATAAATAATCATTCATGAAGATGGCACAAATGAGTTGTTAAAAAAATAATCCTTAACTATTTGCCTATTCAAATCAGAAAGCAAGAATTTTGATTATTATGTCTGGGTTAGCCACAACTCGTGTCTTAAATGCCTGAGCATTTATTAAATGAAAGACTTGAAGCATTTTTAAATTGCATTTGTAGGTTTTTGTGTTTTGTTTGACTAATTAGTTTCAGACAGTTTCTAATGAACAATATAGCTACAGGGCTTTAAAGGGCATTTTTACACATCTCTTTTACAGAGCTGATATCATAACACAGATCTGTGTACTGGTTGTGGGATACTTTTGCATAACTTTCAGTTACAGATTGATTTACAGTATCAACTGAAAATATCCCCGTCAGGGTCAATTTCTTTATGAAAGAAACCTAAGATAGGGATAAGGGAAGATAAACGTGAGGGTTTTAATTATTACAAGCATTGGTTGTAAGGCACCTTTTTCGTGATCTTGTGTCACTTGCTTCAGTTTCAGACTGTTTCAGTTCATTGTTAGAAGCAGTATTATGACAATGCAGTTTAAAAGCTGCCAGCTTATTAAAATATAACTTCCTATCATTTGAAGTCTTCCTGTTTTGTAACTTGGCTTCCAAAAATATTTTTTGCTGTTACACATTGGACAAAGCTGCAAATGAGAGTTATCTGTTTTGAATGTTAAGTGTGATATTCCAAAAATGTTATTAAATGGTATGGTTTAACACAGCAAAATACAATCAGTTTATTTTCTTTGTGTTCCACAAAATGGACCAAGAACATTTTAACCACTTAGCAGTCATGTCTTATATTTTTAGGTAAAATGCCAGGCATTGGAAAGAGAGGCTAAGGACTGCAGGTTCAGAACGGAAGAATGGTAATAAATTATTTTGATACTGATTATTTAAGTCAGAAACCAAAAACAGAAAAAGGCAATCAATATCATATGAACAGACATCAAACAACAGGTTAAATATATATTAGATATAAAGTACATGTTAATAGGATCAAAATTGACACTGAAAAAATAAGTGTCTCTGAGCCAAAGCTTTAATATTGTGGGTGGATAACATACTTTATAAGATATTTTAGCATGGGAAATGCCACCATTAATTGGTGATTAATAAAGCAGTCAGGATGGCCAAACCAAGTTCTAAAGTTAAATCAGTCAGTACATAATCAGTTTATTTCTTTTCTTTCTTTTTTCATCGGTACTTTGTTAAGAATTTGTGGCTTAAATAACTGCTACCTGATTGCTGATCATTTTTAAGTAGAGAAAAGCAGTTAAACATCTTTAATAATTTTTTTGATGCAGGCTCTTCTAAAATTAAGAGTATGTGTGGACACCATGCAGCCTGTATCATTGAAGAAATCTCTGCTCCCCAGTCTTACTAGTTGCTGCCACAAAAAACTATAAGTGAAATAGTAAAATGTATCACTGTCAACATTTGCAATGCTTTCTATGTTCTATGATGAATAAAATATGGGTTTATGAGATTTGTAAAAAAAACAGAATGCAATGATTTACATTTTACACAGTGTCCCTGGAATTGGGGGAGTAGAATAAAAATACAAAAAATAAAAAATACCCCAAGAAAACCCTGAGCAAATAAAATAATTTGTTATCCAAAAAGAAATCATCTTAATCACCTGGCCATTTATAATTGTTTGCCTTATTGTACCAATGACCATATAATTTCAATGAGGGATTTTGGTGGTCACCAGCTTTAAGGAATAGCTAAGACTCGTCATGAAAGATAACCCATCAATCCATTGCACTCCAGGCTGCTGTTAGACATGGCAACATGTTTAAGTGCAGGCATTATAATTTATGCTGTAAATTTAGATACACCTGTACAAGTTGTAGGCATTGTGTCCATGGTGCCATCCAGTAATCCAGTTAGTAGACACATTTATTGGTCATAGAAAACATTAATGCTCTCTGAAATTGGAAAAAATCTAATTCTCTCTTAGAAGTTCTGTACAAAACTTCTTCAAAATTTGGCAGGATCTAATCAATAACATTTTAGAATAAGCATTTAAATTGAGGAAGTGGATTCTCTTCCTTTTTTTATTCTATTTTTTTTTTTATTTATTTATTTTATTTTTTACTTACTTTTCCAACTATTAAAGTTTTATTCTGTTGGCCTAGCTCAGGAGTGGGGGTTGATTTGTTTCAAACCTAGTATTGTAAAACTTGACTTGGTTGTATGCAATGTTGTTTTCTTTTTTTTTCTTTTTTTTTTTGTAATTTATTAAAATCAAACATTAATGCAGGCTTTGGAGTGGCATTTTATGCAGTCATCTCGTGATGCTGTTCCTCAGGGTTGTCTAGATCCTTGCTGACTCTTTCTATAATTGTCATCTTGTTACTGTTGCCTAAGTGCAGTTATCGCATGCCCTGATACATACAAACCGTCTAGTTTCAGAAAGACCCTGAAAGGCAAACACAATAATGTAAATGCAAAACAAAAAACCACCAGACCTGCTTAGGTCATTGTATGTCTGGTAAAGAAAATCTTCAGGAATTCTTGCTATTCTATAATCCCATTCAAGCGTTGTAAGATCACCATGGCCCAACCCTGTTAATTTATTGCTTTTTTTGGATGGCTGTCTGATTTGCAGTCATAAGGGTAACATACATTTGTATACTGCATGTAGCCATGGGCTCACCACCTATGGGAGGGGTCAAGGAGGTCGGGTGCAGTGTGAGTTGGGTGGTGGCCGAAGCTGGGGACCTTGGCGGTCCGATCCTCGGCTACAGAAGCTGGCTCTTGGGACGAGGAATGTCACCTCTCTGAAGGGGAAGGAGCCTGAGCTAGTGCGCGAGGTCGAGAGTTTCCGGCTAAATATAGTCGGACACACCTCGACGCACAGCTTGGACTCTGGAACCAATCAACCAATCTCCTTGAGGGGGGCTGGACTCTCTACCACTCTGGAGTTGCCCCTGGTGAGAGACGCCGAGCGGGTGTGGGCATACTTATTGCCCCCCGACTTGGAGCCTGTACGTTGGGGTTTACCCCGATGGACGAGAGGGTAGCCTCCCTCCGCCTTCAGGTGGGGGGACAGGTCCTAACTTGTTTGTGTGTATGCGCCGAACAGCAGTTTGGAGTACCCACCCTTTTTGGAGTCCCTGGAGGGGGTGCTAGTGGGCATACCTTCTGGGCACTCCCTCGTTCTGCTGGGAGACTTCAATGCTCAAGTGGGCAATTACAGTGAGACCTGGAAGGGCGTGATTGGGAGGAATGCCCCCCCCCTCCCCCAATCTGAACCCGAGCGGTGTTTTGTTATTGGACTTCTGTGCTCGTCACAGATTGTCCATAACGAACACCATGTTCAAGCATAGGGGTGTTCATATGTGCACTTGGCACAGGACACCCTAGGCCTCAGTTCGATGATCAACTTTGTGGTCGTGTCGTCGGACCTGCGGCCACATGTCTTGGACACTCAGGTGAAGAGAGGGGCGGAGCTGTCAATTGATCACCACCTGGTGGTGAGTTGGCTTCGATGGTGGGGGAGGATGCCAGTCAGGCCTGGTAGGCCCAAACGTGTTGTGAGGGTCTGCTGGGAACGTCTGGCAGAGTCCCCTGTCAGAAGTAGCTTCAACTCCCACCTCCGGCAGAACTTCAGCCACATCCCGAGGGAGGTGGGGGACATTGAGTCCGAATGGGCCATGTTCCGTGCCTCTATTGTTGAGGCGGCTGACCGGAGCTGTGGCCGTAAGTTGGTCGGTGCCTGTCGTGGCGGCAATCCCTGAACCCGTTGGTGGACACCGGCGGTGAGGGATGCCGTCAAGCTGAAGGAGTCCTACAGGACCCTTTTGTCCTGTGGGACGCTGGAGGCAGCTGATCGGTACTGGCAGGCCAAGCGGAATGCGGCTTCGGTGGTTGCTGAGGCAAAAACTTGGGCATGGAAGGAGTTTGGGGAGGCCATGGACAACGACTTTCGAGCGGCTTTGAGGAGATTGTGGTCCACCATCCGGCGTCTCAGGTGGGGGAAGCAGTGCAGTGTCGACACTGTATATGGTGGGGGATGGTGCGCTGCTGACCTCGACTCGGGACGTTGTGGGTCGGTGGGGGGAGTACTTCGAAAACCTCCTCAATCCCACTAACATGGCTTTCAATGAGGAAGCAGAGCCCTCGGAGGTGGGCTCCCCCATCTCTGGGACTGAGGTCACCGAGGTAGTCAAAAAACTCCTTGGTGGCAGGGCCCCGGGGGTGGATGAGATACGCCCGGAGTTCCTCAAGGCTCTGGATGTTGTAGGACTGTCTTGGTTGATATGCTTGTGCAACATCTCATTGACATCAGGGACAGTGCCTCTGGATTGGCAGACCGGGGTGGTGGTCCCCCTCTTTAAGAAGGGGGACCAGAGGGTGTGTTCCAACTACAGAGGGATCACACTCCTCAGCCTCCCTCGGGGGTCCTGGAGAGGAGGCTTCGTCAGATAGTCGATCCTCGGATTCAGGAGGAACAGTGTGGTTTTCATCCTGGTCGCGGAACAGTGGACCAGCTCTACACCCGTAGCAGGGTCCTGGAGGGTGCATGGGAGTTTGCCCAACCAGTCTACATGTGTTTTGTGGACTTGGAAAAGACATTCGACCGTGTCCCTCATGGAATCCTGTGGGGGGTACTCCGAGAGTATGGGGTACCGGACCCCCTGATAAGGGCTGTTCGGTTCCTGTACAACCGGTGTCAAGAGCTTGGTCTGCATTGCTGGCAGTAAGTCAAACCCGTTTCCAGTGAGAGTTGGACTTCGCCAGGGCTGCCCTTTGTCACTGATTCTGTTCATAACTTTTATGGACAGAATTTCTAGGCGCAGCCAGGGCATTGAGGGGGTCTGGTTTGGTGGACTCAGGATTGGGTCACTGCTTTTTGCAAGTGATGTTGTCCTGTTTGCTTCGTCAGGCCGTGATCTTCAGCTCTCTCTGGATCGGTTCGCAGCTGAGTGTGAAGCTGCTGGGATGGGAATCAGCACCTCCAAATCCAAGACCATGGTCCTCAGCCGGAAAAGGATGGAGTGCCCTCTCAGGGTAGGGAGCGAGATCCTGCCCCAAGTGGAGGAGTTCAAGTATCTTGGGATCTTGTTCATGAGTGAGGGAAGAATGGAGCGTGAGATCGACAGGCGGATCGGTGCGGCATCCGCACTGATGCGGGCTCTGCATCGGTCTGTCGTGGTGAAAAAGGAGCTGAGCCAAAAGGCAAAGCTCTCAATTTACCAGTCGATCTATGTTCCTATCCTCACCTATGGTCATGAGCTATGGGTAGTGACCGAAAGAACGAGATCGCGAATACAAGCGGCTGAAACGAGTTTCCTCCGCAGGGTGTCTGGGCTTTCCCTTAAAGATAGGGTGAGAAGCTCAGTAATCTGGGAGGGGCTCAGAGTAGAACCGCTGCTCCTCCGCATCGAGAGGAGTCAGATGAGGTGGCTCGGGCAACTGATCAGGATGCCTCCTGGACGCCTCCCTGGTGAGGTGTTCTGGGCACATCTAACCGGGAGGAGGCCCCAGGGAAGACCCAGGACATGCTGGAGGGACTATGTCTCTCAGCTGGCCTGGGAATGCCTTGGGATTCTCCCGGAAGAGCTAGAAGAAGTGGCCGGGGAGAGGGAAGTCTGGGTATCTCTGCTCAAGCTGCTGCCCCTGCGACCTGATCTCGAATAAGCGGAAGAGGATGGATGGATGGATGTAGCCATGCTAACCTACCATTCCAGTGAAATTTGGGCTACCCCATCTCCAAAAAGTTTCTCTTTTTTCACAACATGTATTTCTTCTTCCACTGGAACTAATTTCTTTATTTTTTTAAGTTATATTATACAAGGTGTTACATAACAAGAAATTGTCATTGCTGAAACTATGTCAGGCCTATTCAAATGACGGCCCATGGATCACATGCGGCCCAGAAGCAACTTCTGAATGGCCAGCCCGTGGTCCCGCCAGGGCTCCAGACTTCAACTAAAATGATCACAAATGCGACCAAAAATAGGTATGAATAAAATCATTTCTACTTAGTTTGCCAGTGGCAAGTTAAGTCATTGAAACTTTAAAGTAGTATATTGTAACAGATGCAAAAGGCTTTTATATATATATATATATATATATATATATATATAATTTAGCGTATGTGCCGTTAACATATGTGTCAGTATGGGCTCCCCTTGCATATCCCTGAGCTGCATGAAGGTTGGTTTATATCCCGCACTGGGTGTGAGGGAGTCACAGTGTAAATGACATCAGAGTTGGAGACGCGTGTGGGCAAATATTTGTAAGTACACAGCGCTGCTGAGGGGACGGCCGAATTTCAACTAGACGCTGGATATAATGCATCCAGTCATCTAAACAAAAGGTAAGCATGTAAAACATTTGAAATTCCTCTGCTCATCATATATGTCCTCTGTTACCAAGATCTCTTTGCCCCGTGGAATTCAGTTGTCCCTTCTGACTTCGTGCAGACACACTAAGGTGTGATTGTCACCGATCTCGTTGTGTTTGCGCATCTTTGCATGCCGTTTGTCTTTTGATTTAACACGTACTCCATGCAAAATACTGGCCTGTCCGTCAGTAAACATGTGCGAGCAGTTGCCTGCCCACTGTTTCATCATACACAGCGATGTGATGAAGTCTGCGTTTTAAGGTTGAAAGTGTATTATTGTCATTTTACCAGGGTGATTCTGTGATTGACAGCAGACAGTAAACGTTAAAATGGTATCAAAAAATTGCACTTCATTAGTTTTTCTAATTCTTCATGGGAACTCATCAAAAAGAACCATGGAAAATTATATAGTAAAAATAATAATTATAATTATTGGTTCATTATTTGACATCCAACAATTCTGTAAAGTAAATGTACTAATCTACGTTCACTCCATACGTGCAGCCTTGCTCTTAAACGTTTACTCAGGTAGTTTTTTTCTGTTGGGGAAAAAAAATTCAACAGGAAAGGCGTTGTGGAACTCAAATTTAAACTCTGTCATATCAGTGATTAGAAACGTGTGAATGAAATAGTTAAGTTCCATGAAAAAAAAAAAAATCCCATGCCTGTCATGACCACCCCTTTAAATTGTGGGAGGGTCTCATATTTCAAAAGGGAAACAAATGTAATTGCTAATACTGTGCACTTTTTTATTTTTATGCAATTTGAGATGTGCCTGGGTCAGGTGTGAGCAAAATGTTTGTTTTTTTTTTTTTCTTTTTTCAAAAGTAGGGAAAAAAGTATTGCTACTACTTCAGATTCTGTTCAGTTATAGCTTTTGTTGTTGTTTTTTTAATACATTTTTGATGTGCCTGTGTCAGATGTTTAAAAGGGAAGCAATGAATAAACATTGCTTGTTTTTTAAATACATTCATTTGTGTTAAAATTTAAAATTTGTCATTACCTGCTGGCTTACCGCCTGATGAAAATTTCTGGCCCAGCTAAATTTCTTGGTGTGAAAATCTGGCACAACTGAAATTGTGATTGAATAGCCCTACTATAGGCTGTTGTTATTACCTAATTTGTTCAATATTTACTCTTTTCTAACTAACTAATTAAATGAAAGTCTCCATTATCCCAAATTATCTTCTCTTAATTTGCATTGTTATCTATCCTGGTATCTAAATTTATAATAGTGAGCCAATTCTTTATGTTTTAGAAATCACAGCAGAATAAATGGCGTTGCTGTTTGTAATAGATGCATTTTACAACCAAAACAGAGTACAGTCATGACTTGTTTACAACATCCTTACTAATGACGTCACCCTGAAACAACAGGGTTTCCATCGAAATACAATAAATGATATCAAATAGAATAAAAAAGCCATTGTAAGTGGTCTTATTACACAGTATTCATATGGTTAATAATGTATTATTACTGTATTTCACTAATTATTAATTTATATGATGTATGTATTATGCTAATGTGAGGTTAAGTTAATTAGCTTAGGGTAGGTTATGTCAGGTCCGGTGTATACTTGACTTGTGGCGAAAATGACACACAGGTGACGTCTCGGTGTACTGCTGAGAATGGAAAGCAGCGATGCAGGTGCGGCAACTTGTATCTAAAGTCAACATGGCAAAAATGACATTGGCCCAGAGGTATACCCCTGTGTGTTGCTTGGCGATTGGCTAGGTTTTTTCAGTGCGCTGCACACAGAATGCAGAATTGGCTGGCACCTGTTTTCAATTTAAGCATGTCGAAAATAACATCGGAAACAGGCACATGCCTGCCACCTGGATATATGTCAATGCACTTAATAACAAAATTCAACTAACGACACACTGGCTGTCATTAAGCGAGAGATGACAGTAATTTTTCTGCAGTACTTTTGCTCCTATTATTATCCCTATTATTTTTTATCCTGTGGTTCATCTCATTTTCAAAATGCTTAATGCAGAAAATGGTTTTAAAAGCTGGTAGAGGTATCTTTTAAATTTTAACACTGGGTTTCAGAAATGATGTATCTTGAATATCAACATTTATAGCAAATTATTTATTGATGAGCTCTCCACAAGTATTGAAGTTTAAACATTTTATGGTGATGTATGCTGTATCGGAATGGAAAGCACTGTTAAATCTGTTATAGTCAAGTGGTTTTGAAAATGATATATTATACATATATGATACTTCTGGAATGTTGATTGGGTGAAGTGAAGAAAGTATATGCAATATTTATTACCAGAAAATTGTATTTCTTTGACATTTCCAACGTTCTTATGAAATCTCATCTACAGCCAGCAACAGTTGAAAAAATTCCACATTGACCTGAGTAGCCGATTAGAGCAGGCGACAAGCATCATTCAAGAGAAAGTTCCCTTTAATGACACAGGCAAGTAAAGTGATTTGAATGTGCACGTCAAGTATATCAGCAAAGAAAGGCCATGAAATTGAAACTTAACATTTAAGGGAATTTTTGCTTATTCTCTCTGATTATAAATGAGTTAAGATTGCATGGTGAACCATCTATGCTATCTCACAGTAGATGTAGGTCATGTGGATCTAGGTCTGTGCATTATACTTTTACTACATCTTCATGTGTTTTATATATTTGTTTTGCAATTGGACTGTCTGGTCAGTTTAACAGAAATAGTTTGTAAAAAAAAAAAAAAAAAAAAAAATATACAACTTCTACAGTACTGTGCAAAAGCCTTGGGCACTATAAATAGTTCACAAAAATATTTGTCTTAGGCAGTTATTTTATGTCTTCTGGATTAGTGTTTCAGTGGAAAAAGAGTGTGTGTTAGATATTTGAATGACTTTAAAGAATGAAACTAACATATTAATAGACCACTTTTCAGTTCAATAAACATGAGATATTTGTAGACCTACAGTCCAGTGCTAGATTAAGCAGATATAACAAACAGGTGCTAATGACCATTAAGATAATGTGTACATTGAACCAAAGCGATAACCGAAACAAGCAGCTAGTCTAGAGGTAATCAAACTGGGCATGGGACAACCATGTTAAACAAGGCGAGGTTGCACCAGGTGTGGAGGTTTAAACTGCAAATCTTACACCATAACAAAAGTGATCATAGTTGAAAGACACAAGGTGGTCATCCTGCATAATCAAGATCTCTCTCAAGCAAAAGCACAAATAAATGGGCAAGATGGAGGACTGGGATGTGAGCGATTAACCGTGGAAACTAAGTGCAGCAAATGAAAAAATATCTATCCTACTTCTTTTTGAAATTGGTAGATGTCCAGCACAATTATCAATCATAGTACTGGCAGAAACCACTGTAATAACAGTGTAGCCACCTAGAGTCCAGAGAAGTCTTATTATTTGTGGCCTTCATGGAACAGCTGTGACCAAGAATCTGTTCTTCCGAGGTGGAAATAAAGCCAAAACAAAAAGAATTTAAAAGTCTTGGCTCTCACAGAGGGATGTTTGTCTACTGAAAGGCTGGAGAACAGTACATAGATGAATGTCTGTAGACAACAGTGAAGCACAGCTGAGGTTTTTTGCAGGTATGATGGTGCATTTCCACAAATGGAGTTAGTATTTTACAGAAAATTGAATAAAAATTATCCATCACGCAGTACCACCAAGGTAGGCGCCTAATCTGTCCCAATTTTATTCTGCAGCATGACAATCACCCCAAATACATGGATAGAATCAGAAATAGAGCTATCTGCAGCAAAAATAGGAACAGGTAATCCTGAAATAAACGGATACCTCCCCTGATCTTAATATCATTGAGCCAGTCTGGGAATACTTGCACTGATGTAAGCAAATAAGACAGCCAACGTCTGCAGTGGAGCTTTGGCAAGTTCTCTGAAGGGGCTCTGAACAAAGTATCACACATGTACATTCAGAAACTGCATACAAGTGTACCTACGAGGTTTGCTGCTGTTTTTAAGGCAAAGTGTTGTTCGCACCGAATATTGGTTTAATTTTTTTCTATTTATTGCACTTTCTAGGAAGTTAAAAAGCTAATTGGTTTTAATTGAACTTTTGCTAATAACTAAATCTTCTGACAAGCTTCTGACAATGTAAAAATAGACTACATTACAAAGTTATTATGTGGAAAGTTGCTTCATTATTTTTGTTTACAAAAGCAGTGAAGAGCTTTGTTAACTTTTCTTGACTTCCATTTCATTTTTGTTTTTATATGATAGAAAATGAAGATTATAATACACTGAATGTACCTCCTCATAATCGAAGACATCAGGTTGGTACAGTAGTTTTCATTTATGTAAATATAAATGTCAGACAGGTGTGTTGAGACCTTAGTTACTCAAACCTATTTTATTTTTATCTTGAAGTTCTCTAAGTGACTACCTCTTTATTAGCTTCACTGTCACATAAAATGCTGCCATGCTTGGAGCAGCTAGTCATTTATTAACATTGCTCTTGAGAACCTGTGCTGTCATAACCTTCACCTGGAAATTCTGACGTGGACATTGAGAGTTGCACACTCTTTTAGTATACTTGAATTGGCAGCCATAGAAAGCTTAGTTTAGCACACATATTTAGCTAAAACTGAAACTCCTGGTTGCCTCGAGTGCTTGCAAAATGACGGGACAATGATTCAGTTCTTTATTGCTTTTTAGAAATGTTCTGTTAAATATCTAGGTAAAGTGAAGTTGGCTGCAAGAGTCACTAACACCCATTCATTCATAAGTATGTGTGGTATTCTCTTATTAATGATGAAATACATTTATATTTTAAATTGATAAAGCACTTTAACACGGCAGTTGTTTTTAGAGAAAAAGCCTGGATATTCTACGAAGACACAGTACCAATATTTCCCTATGCAAAGTTTGAAAACACTTGTTCCGAATGGTTCTAGGTAATTACTGCTGACAAAGTGCCTTGCGCCAAGTATTATAACTGAGTGAAGACTTATGCAAGTTCCTAAAATTGATCTTTCTCAATGAAAGTATGCCTGTCTTTGAAGTTACTTTAATGCATTTTAGGGAGCAGAATGTGAACAATACTTAGGAGTGTGAAATAAAAACACATTTATTATTTTTTTCAAATGGTAGGTATATTATTTTGAAATATAACTATTGATATTTATTTTGCTTTTATAAATTAAAGTATGCAAAAATAGCTTAATCTCAAAAAGTATTTAATGGTGTCACAGGTTAATATTTCTTAAAAGCGGTCTCCTGTAGGTTAGTACAGCATTAATGTGTACTTAAAATTATTAAAGATTATGGCCTATAATGTTTTCTTGATTTTATAATTTATTGCTTTATTTATTTATTTGCTGTATATACAGTTGAAAGCTCGGGATGTTGCTGGCCAGGCACTGGTCTTCATTCAAGATCTAGTTGCAGCACTTTTAAATTTCCATTCCTATACAGAACAGCGTGTCCAGATCTTTCCCATTGATTCAGCCATTGATGCAATATCACCTTTAAACCAGAAGGCAAGTCTAATGGGTTTGTTTTTGTATGTATTCTGAAACATTACCTACTAGTCTTACTTAATGTTATTCAAATGTAATGTGCCATTCTATTCTTCAGTTCTCTCAGTACCTTCATGAAAATGCAGCATATGTACGACCTTTGGAGGAAGGCATGCTGCAACTCTTTGAAACAATCACTGACGAGACTGTTACAACATTGGTAAGTATCTGCTTTGCCATTCTTCTGAGCTGAAATTCCATCCTAGTTCATATAACTGTTTTTCATTATTCCCGGCTTTCAGGAAACAACTTCGAAACTTAAGGGACTTTCTGACCATTTCACTTCTTACACTTGCTTTCTTCAAAAGATTCTGCCTTATCATTTAAAAAGGTAAATTGTCTTTCCAAAATTTAATTTATAGGTCCTTAATGTCATTTTATATTTGTATTCTGCTGCTTGATTTATAGTAGCAAAGTTTTGGCAGTTGTGTGTACTTCTGGAATGCAAAAATCACAGTGCTGATGGTTCTAGTACAACTTATGATATTCTTTAACGTTTAATAAATGTCTTTCATTTCAAAGAAGCTATTTTTACTTTTCATCCAATTATGCACACATTTATTTTTTTTTATTGATATTAAATTCTAATATTTGTTTTTATTTTAGTTTGCAAGGGTTTTTGGTGGGACAGGAGGAGACTCCCACTCAAAATTGCTATTTTCAACACAATGACTCATTTTACAGGAGAGAATTATTTTATTAGCACATATGTCTTAGTGTTATGAATTCAGCTAAGAGCGATGGAAAAAGTTTCAGTCTCTTGTTTTGTTAACAGAATTTAATTCACTCACCAGTGACATCTCCAACAAACCATCTGATATGATGTTAATACTCTTTTAATAACCAAAACTACTTGGTTTTGAGAAAGGAATACGAACAGTCCTTCTCCTGTTCTTTCATTTATTTTGTTATTTATAAAAAAGGTAAATGACACATTACTTTTAATCAGTTGATTTTTACCTTATTTAGCATATTTTACAGCAAACACCACCTCCACATAATTCTTCACGAAGTACACAAGATTATATTTAAATCAAAAATTAGCTAAGAAAAATATATAGTAATTCAGGTTCTACCAAAACATACATTTTTCACGAAAACCTTACATCCATCTTTTGTAAATTGTAATTGGTGGGGTTACAAGAAGAGTATGCATTTCTTTCATAATAAGTTTAACTGGACTTAAAAATGTACTTTTATTATTATTCTGTACAAACTACATCTCATTGTTTTTATGATTTACATTTTCTGTCTTAACAGCACTTATACAGCATAGTGTTTTTCTTGATTTTTTTTTTTGGGTTTGAAATATTTGTTAATTAACGTATTGTAGTAAAAATGTAACATAAATAGGCATTTCCTAAACAATTCTTTGAATGAACAGAATATAAATAGTTTTATTTTGACTTTATCACAAACATTTATCTATGTACAGTCTTGATAAAACGTACTTATGTTTTTCATGCTGCAAAATGCAGTGCTTTCGTACTGGATGTTGTGTTCAGTGAGGAAGCAAATATGGTCTGATTAGTAGTTAAAGTGTACAAGTAGCTCATTTAAGTTGTGGTGATTTTACAATTTCATGCAAATACTATTATTTTTAAGTTTATGTGTAAAACAGTTGCTGCTTGGACACAGTTAAAGGTGGGTGAGGATAACTGAGAATATTTTCATATAGAATGTAATGTAAGGACCATGGATTTCACTGCAGTTTATTGCTTATCACTACTTTTACTTAATCACTGCAATACAAATAAAAACTAGCATAACAGAAAAGAATCCTTGTTCATATCTTTTGCACAAAATATGCTGAGAATAATATGTAACTGATCATCATTTCATATGGGGAAATAAAATCTCTGATAGTCTCATTTCTTCCATTTAAATGGCATGGTGGCATACTATTTACTAATTAGAGGCATTCTAATTAATGCTACTTCAGAATTGCTAGTTCACATCCTGGCCTGTGTGCTGCTTGTTTAGAATTTGCATGTTTTTCCCATATCTGTAGTTTTCTTCAGGATCCTCATTTTCTTCCCACATCCCTAGATTGACTCCATCTTTGCACCTACTGCTGCCTGGAGAGGGTTTAGTGCTCTGTAATCCTGAAGTGGATGAATAGGTTAAAAAATGGGTAGATGTGTAGTTGGAGTTCTGTACCTTATTTAGAAACCTGTTTCAAAAAGTTTAACTTTGAAGGCTTTCTGTGAAAGTGAAATTAACCCATTACTAATGATTGAATTACTGATTTAGTGTATATCTGCAAATGCTTTTGCTGTTGTCATATTTTCTGAAATCTACTCTTCCAGAAGGTTTAATTCAGGTGTATTATTGTTACTGACACGTGTTTTTCTGTCTTCAGCTGAAAACAGTAAAAACATAAGTTTCTCTTTTCCTGTCTTGTAATAAATACTCTACATTTGCTAGTGGGAAAATTATGCTCATTTGTAAAACTGCTTTCCTTCTTTTTTTCCTGTTTAAAAATCCCCAAACATGCTCAAATGTTAAACTTTCACCATTTGCAACTCAATCATCTTTTCATGCTGTGTCCTACATAAGCTGTGGTCAAACATTTATCCCTATTATATGTACACTTATGTTAGGTGATCTGTGTATTAGACAGATATCATCACCAATATTATGTAGACAGTCATCTCATTACATGTTTTTTTATTTTGGTTTGAGAGGTTCGAAACTCTTTAATAGCCTTTTTTTTTTTATAGCTGGAAATAAACTGTCCTTTGGTTATGGACACATTCTTTCCATGTAGAGCAAATTTCCTTCTCCCATGTGATCAGTTATAAATTAAATAGATGTATCAGATTAGTACAGAATTGTACAAACCATCGACAGAAATCCTGTGTATTATATTTCTGTTGCACTTGCCATTTTGGACTTAATAAATGATAATGTTTCGTTTTGTTGCTGTGTTGTGTGTAGTTTGGAAGAAGAATGCGACTCCTCACTTTGTACAAAAGCACTGAAGGCAAAAAATATGGAAATATATGGTGATGTAAAGAAGATCTCGTTGGTATTTGAAAAATTACAGAATTATATCAACCTTCTTGCATTACCCAGTGAGTAGCCTCTATACTTTTTATATGTAAAATAGTAGCTTTTAATAAGTATATTATAAAGAATAAATGTGTGTTTAGCCTTGCTTAATGATGAACCCTCTGCCTCCAGACACATTTCACATTTCTCTATCTGACCTCTCAATTTGAATCACAGATAAGTAATGGAATTCAGCCATTCAGAACATACATTATTATCCAGTCTGTGCAAAGTATGGTATTTTTCTTCTTAAAACTGTCCACTTTACCAATCTACCTTGACTAAAATTGGCAAAAATCTATTTTTAATTTGCATGTTCTGTTTCCTGAAGAGATTTAAATGTTGATTGTAAGTCATAATGTCTTGTTAGTAGCGTTATTTATTTAAATGAGTACAGTTGTTTTTGTATGTTCAATTTATTAAAAAAATGTAACAAATAAGTGCAAATTGAGTATTTAAATGACCTGACATTGATTAAAATTCTTGATTTATATTTACAACTACCACATTATAATGATCACATAAATTTGTTTAATTTAATTTGTTTATGGCTGTGCTCATAATACTCATCACTAAAATGCCATTTATTTACAGAAAAACTAGTAAGAGACATGACTGAAACACATTCAATTATTCTACAGAACTGAATCAGAGCACAGGAATTAAACACAAAGCAAAGAATTCAGTACAGCATTTGGGGAATATTTTACAAACTTCTGATCCTTGTCCAAAGAAAGCTGTGGAATATTTAGGCTGATCAGCCTTTCACTATGCAATGTAATACTAGTATGAGTAGTAGTATTATTGTCACACTTACAGAACCAGCACACTGGACAGACATGTGAATAAACTATGCCTGTTTCAAGAAGCAGCCAATATTTAAAATAAGAAATCTTTAAATGTTTGTTTGCAGTTTTACATCTAGTGATTTGAAAAAACTAGAGTATAGGAATAATTTATGGCTCTTTGAAGTGAAATATGTTAATTGTCTCTGCTCCTGCCTAAACAATTAGGGGCCAGAAGTGTAAGAGCCAATCTTAGAAAGTTAAAGCTTTAAGTTAAACTCATATTAGTGTGCAAGTCCTTACTTGACATGATAAACTTCATTTTATGAAACAAAAAACAAAAATCAGCTTACGTGATTTTCAGTTTTTCTTACAGTCATGAAACCTAGAAAACTCTTTGAGAAAAACTTCTGGATATCATTGAGTGAAAATATGAGGAATGAAAGGTCATCAAAGTAGTTTGGGAATTTTAGGTTAACACATTTGAAAGAATTAGTAATATCCAGGCTCAAAATATCAGGTAGTTTTCCAAATGGGATTTGGCAACATATGAATTATATCATCTGGAAGCTGATCAGAAATTATCATCAGCCTGATGACTCCCTTTTTTCCATTCTTCTTTCTTTCCATTCTTCTCTGAGGCCATGTGTCATTCCATATAGTTTTATTTCTACGCCTGAAAGACTCCTCATTTTACATATCCACACAGAGGAGGAGGAGGGGAACACACAGAACTCACAAATAAAATGTAAATGCCCTTTAAAACTATATCATTTTTTTCTCAGGAAAACAGTATCAACCTTTTTATAAATTTAATAGAACTGTTCAAGGCTTTAAAGAGAAGATATTTATATCTGTGTGGTCTCCTGCTGTTCACAGCAAGACACCCTGTCCTATTTTATTTTACTAAAATCTAAAATGGTTTTCTTTCTCCTGTAAATTTCCTTTAAAATGTAAGTAAATTGAAGTAAGGGGTGTCATCCAGACCTAAATAAACAGGTGATTTTTTGCTTTTAGGTACGAAACCTCAAGCTCTTCCTCCTGCAAACTATAATGCAGTGTTCACTCAGTTGGCAGCATGTCTTCATGGGCTCCAAGATGTTACCAAAGGTAAAGATTAAACGTTTACTAAGACAAGATGTTAAAGTTCCTAAATATGCCATGACAACAATTGTAAGTGTAAATGCACTTAATAATTTGATATTTTTAGTTATATTAATTTTTTTTTATTTTTTTTTTGCCATCCTGTTTTTGCTCTTTATAAATATTCTGTAAAGTGAACTTTGTTTTTGCTCTTTTCTAATTGATTTATCAACTTTAACCTAAGGGGCTACTCTTTTGTGAAAAATGATTGAAAAGATTTCAAAATATACAAAAAGGTTGTGATTATTTAAACAGTAATGCACAAGATAGAGTCCAGAGTACTAACAAACAAAAAGAAACGCAACCCTGTTGTCTCTAGTTCTTTCTTTTCTTATTCTTGAACCCTAACAATCAGGTACAGCAACTTACCCACTTTCCCACCTCTCCTGTGTTCTAATGAATTTTCCTGTTTCTGCATGGAGGACACCGCATCGTAAGCTTGTGATTAGTAATGTTGCACATTTGATTATGAATTATTCAAAGGAGTTTTTTTGAAATATTTTGAGGTATTTTAATATATATGGGTTAAAACCACAGACTAGGGGTGAAGACTTACCTTTTTAGATCATTTGTCAAAAGAATGTACTGTACATATTCACAGAACAGGTGGTTAGAACTTTGTTAGCATCACAATGTGAATGTAGAGTTACCTTCATCACATACTAGATCTGCAAAAATGGGTACTGACTGAAAATGTTTCAGGCAGCTAATATCTATGTACCAGCCACCAGCCTATAATAGGCTCAAATATATATATTGTGACAGATAGTGGCTTTGTCCACCTCTTGAACCCTCAGGTACCACTCTGAACACGGGGTAAAAGTATAATAATTATTTATTTTTGATATTATACTGTGCACCAAGCACTCTACACACCAGTCTCATATAAACAATAAACCAATCCTCCTCGCCCAGACACTTTGCCACCCTACCTCCCAGCTCAGCTCAGTGTAGTGGGCTTCTCAGAGTCCTTTTATACACCCTGACCCGGAGGTGTTCCCGTTCAACAGTCCACAGTTCCTTTTCCCTTCCGGGTCAGGGTAAACAGTCCTTTTCTTCAACCCGGGAGCACGTCGTTTCTTCCTGTCACGTGACCATGACGTACTCCCGGGTTATAGGGCACATGCGAGCCTACGAGCCCCCCTACAGCGATGCCTGGTGGCTCCCAAGGTATCCAGCAGGGCTGTGTATAAAAACTACATAGTCCATGAGGCCCTGCTGGAACTCTGGGCATGTCCATGCTGCTGGGAGAGCTCCTCCTGGCGGCCTGGGGGTGAGGGCCGGAGAAATAAGCCGGCAATCCACCACTATATATATATATATATATATATATATATATATATATATATATATATATATATATATATATATGTATGTATATGTACTGAATATATAGGCGTATTTGCTATCCATCCATGCATTAATTATTGAATTCCAAATCCATGCATTGATCCCAGTAATCTACCTCTGGGTTACAGAAAGCAAAGACTATAGCTTCGACATTGAGTGCAAGTTACGAATCAAATCTGGAAACAAACGATGATAGTTAAAAAACATCAATGTAGAATATTGAAACTTTAGTACCATTGAAGCCTGATTATCATTATGTACAGTTGTACGTAAAATGGAGTCTCTCTCCTTTCACCCAAGAACCTGCTCCCACCTTTCCCTTTATAAAACTGCATATATCCAAGATTCTTGACTTTGTCCTCCTCCACATTCCACTTTGATTGCAGTAGATAGCTGGCCAAGCACTAGTGGTCTGTTCTGGCAGACAAAAAGCTGAGCCCTTTTTCATGATGATATTTAGATAAAATAATATGTATGCTGATTTTTTTTTTTTTGCTTGGTTGTCTTTGCATGATATTGCTATGGAGCTGCATTTGTTAACCTAATTGTATAAAAATGTAACATTATAAATGTCAGTGTCATGTGTGTGCAGTATATATTTAATGCAGATGATGTCCGAGTATACTTTATAGCTTCAGAAACATGGCGGCTGTTAATTAAATAAAATGTAATGACATCACTTATGTTAACCATTTCTTAAAGCATCTTCATATGCCTGTGTAGCACAAGCACATTTGAAGTAATCAGGCCTCTTACCTTGCCACATCCTGCCTCTGAGGTCATGGGATTTCTGGTTGAAGAGACTCTAAACCTTCTCCTAGTGTCACTTTTAGCTAGACATGACTTTTCTTCCACGGCCTGCTGGAAGTATATTTGGCCTCTGGGTCAGCTATGGTAGCAATTGAAACCAGTGCATTCCTAGGGAGCCGATAGGTTGCCTTAGGTAAAGCCAAATGATCTCATTTGGAGTAGAGTACAAAATCCATTATCAGTCTGTCAGCAAATGACTTAATAAAGCAGCATCTTAAAAACTTGAACAAGGATATTCTTGATAACCTTTAATCAACATATTGAAAAATAGTTGTGAATAAATTGTTAATGGTCTCTTGTCCACTTGTTTCTTTTCATTGTTTAATTAAAAAAAACATAGTTGACTATGATTACAATGGAAACCAGTGTGTCTTGGATTTTAAACCAACATGCCAAAAAGTAACAGCTTCAGCACTGGTTAATGTACTGCAAAAAGCTTTAGAGCTATCCTTTTAAATTATATTAAAACCTACAAAACAGCTTACCTTTGGACCCTGGTAGTTAAGATCTTAGTTTCACAGTCAAATGGTAAATGGAGAGCCACTTTTAGAAAAATAAAAAAATAAATAAATAAATAAACAAACATATATATATTTCTGCTAGACATGGTCAAATACAAATTTAAATAGTCATCTCTTCAAGGTCAGAGTCACTAAAATGTTCATAAAATTAGATCCCACCTGCAAGTAATACCATTACATATTTTTGCTTTACCCTTAACTCAGACATGTCACATCAAAGCTTTAGGCACTGTAATAGGTGGTAATCCTCTGATTGTGCTTATTCTAGTATAATAGACTTTGTCTAATTCCTAGCTAACAGACGGAAGAAATAAAGCTTATTCAACTTAACTCATTTTGTTCATTTATTCCTGTATAATTTATTAATAGTAATCATAAATCCATGGAAAGGCACTGCATTTTAAAAGACAAAACATGAAACCAATTTTGAGATTCTGTTTTTAGAATCCAAAGCATTCCCCATCAATTTATCTATAATTAAAACATATTTCAAGTGCAAAACCTATGTGGGGATTAAAAACAGTCATTTTCGAGCCAACAAAGTTATACAGAACACATGTTAGTTTCCAGGTAAGTAACCATACTTTTCATCTTTAGATCTTTTAGTGTTAAGAAGTTATTCTTTATCATTTTACACAGTATCTATTAATATTAATGATGAATTACTATTACTCATTCAGATAGTGTAGAATCGTATTTCATTTTTTTGACTTGCCTCCCCATTTGCTATTTTTTCCCTCTTAGAGATTTTTCCATATACATCAGACATTGAGGATTTCATTAATTTTAAAATTAATTTACTTTAAATCTAATTTATTCCAGACCTGTCTAAGCACTATACACAGAAGGCCGCACTAGAACAAGAGCTGCCAACACTCACACAGAAGTTGAAGACTACCAATGAGTGCATCCTGTCCTCCTTAGTGTCCTTGACCAATGTAACTGGAAAGGTAATAAGCTACTCATGCTACTTTTAGATAGTATTAACTGTTTTTTTTTATTTTTGTTTTTTTAATCAAGGATGATTTGAACAAACAATATTCAGTTCTACAGTATATTTCACAGTGCTCAGTTCAGCATTGTTGCATTTGGAATTAGATCTTAGAAATCCATAACTTTTAGCCTTCTGTCATCTCGTTTATTTTTTAAAAACAGAAAACATTTTCAACTGAAAGTTCAGTACCTGACAACATTTCTTCATTTTAATAAAGAACAATTTTGGAACTATTTGCTTTGTTTTTAAAGCTGTGTTTTCAAAATAATGTGTGGGCAAGGTGAATGCAACCTGCATCTTTCTTAGACACCAACTTATTCACTAATTATTATATCAGCTAATTATTATATCAGCCAATCATGTAGCAGCAGCACAATGAATAAAATCATGCAGGTACAGGTCAGAAGCTTCAGGTAATGTTCACATCAAACACCAGAATGTAGAAAAATGTGATCTCAATGATTTCGAAAGTGGAACATGATAGTTGGTGCCATTGTGCCTGGTTTGAGTATTTCTGTAACTGCTGACCAAATGGTGCTAAACACAAAAAACATCCAGTGAGCAACAGTTCTGCGGATGAAAACGCCTTGTTGATGAGAGAGGTCTGTGGAGAATGGCCATACTGGTTTGAGCTGACAAAGTCTGTTGTATCTCAGATAAGCATTCTGTACAAATGTAGTGAGCTGAAAAGCATCTCAGAACGCACAACATGTCAAACCTTGAGGAGGATAGTTTACCACAGGAGAAGACCATGTCAGATTCCTCTCCTATCAGCCTAGAATAGAAAGTTGAGGCTGTATTGAGCATAAGCTCACCAAATCTGGACAGTTGAAAACTGGAAATATTTAGCCTGATCTGATGCTGAGGCACACTATGGTAGAGTCAGAATGTGGCATTAACAACATGAATCCATGCACTCACCCTGACTTATGTCAATAGCCCAGGCTGGTAGTGATAGTGGTGTAATGGTGTATTGAATGTTTTGTTTGGGTCCATAAATTCCAGTCAATCATCACTTGTATGCCACAGCTTATTTCAATATTGTTGCTGATCATGTGCACCCATTCATGGCCACAATTTACCTACAGTATCTTCTAAAGGCTACTTACAGCATGATAATGCAGCATGTCACAAAGCAAAAGTCATTTCAAACTGATTTCATGGACATGGCAATGAGTTCAGTGTTCTTTAGTGGCATTCCCAGTCACAAGATCTGAATCTGGTGTAATACCTTTGTGATGTGGCAGAATGAGAAATTTGTAGCATGAATGTGCAGCTGAAAATTTGTGAAGAAATTAAAAGATGTAATCATGTCAACATGGACCAGAATCTTAATAGACTGTTTCCAATATCTTGTGGAATCCATGCCATGAAGAGCTAAGACTGTTTTGAGTACAAAGGGTGGTCCTTACCAGTATTAGTAGAGAGTAGTCTTAATACTTCCTAAAGTGAATATATCCTCTTTAATAAAATCCCTGTGCACGTCCAGGTGTCCGTGTGTGTGTGTTTCTTCTGGCGAAGTGCGCATGCGCGGGGCACGGTGCGATGCTTCAAAGGCCGCCTGATGCGTCACACAAGACAGAGAGGGCGGGATATATACAATATCGTGTGACCGATCCAATCGGATTTCGGTAAATGAGGTAAGACCTAAAACATAACGGATGAAAACTCCAATGGGGTACTGAGACGCAAAGAGTTGGGGTTAGTGTATGTTGTTGTGCACGTGTTCACTCTGAGGATGTCAGATTTGCAATTAACAAACTTGGCCCGGTAAAGTGTTTTCCTAAATATACAAATTTTCATGATATTACAATAGGATGACTTTTAAAAGTAGATTTATTTTTGCACACATAAAATCCGTTGCTGGGGAGACGCCATACATACAATAATCAGCTGCACGCCAGCACAGATTAAAATACTTGCTGGAGAAACGTATTACTGTGAGAGAAAATTAAAGACGCACAATACAGTGACACATATTACAGCCACATACAAGCCAGTAATACTGTAACAGAAAATAGACAGTCCTTTGCCATTTAATATAGACTGTTCCTACTAATGTTTATGCACTACTATTCTAGCGCCCGTTATTGTAACGGGCTTAATGTCTAGTATTTGAATAAGAACAAAGCTGTGGTGTAGGATAAGATAAGGAGTTAATTGTATTTGCACGTACAAAATTGTTTCTTTTGAATTAAACTGTACAGTTAATGGCCTTTAACTCTTAATTGTGCATATTCAGTAGCTCATCAGACAACACTGAGAACTGGTCGATTTTGACAAGATTAGAATTTTAGTTCACTGTGATCAAAACAAAACAAGACATATGATAATAGATGGATTAACATAATGCTGTAAGTGAATGCAGTTTTTCCAAGGGCATAATGATTAATGTATGTGTTTTGTAAAATATTTTGACTTTGTTGATGCGAGTTTGCTAGTGTGTTTATGGTTCATTCCCAGATATTTTCTTCACTAAGTTGCCATCAGGTTCACAATCTTATCTTAAAAAATAAGTTATTCCAATAATACAGTTATGCATGGGTGAAGGCCTGTTTACATTCTTGGTGCAAATCACAAACATGTTGTTTTCTATGCATAGAAGTGGAGGAATTCAATGTTTATTTAATTTACAGCATTTTAAAAAGTGCTGTGAATGATTCCTCAAAGAGGCCTCTTTTTGCTGATTTGATTACAGTCTTAAGCTTATGTTAATAAAAAAAAAAAGTAATGCCCCAGTTTTAAGGAAGAGGAAACACAAATTTGGCAATCTTTTTGTAATGATACTAGCCGCGGTACCTGTCAAAGACAGGTAATAAAATATCTTAAAAATATTTGCTCTCTTTCGCTCTACATGTATTTTGAGCACCAGCCCTCAGTATCTGCATGTGTTTAGACCTCTCTTGAATGATGTCCCCTATCTCAAGCATGTTCCAAAAAGCCAGTTTCTCAGACTGTCATTATTTTTCGAGGTGCCTTGCGCTCCTCACCTAAAGGTTTTATAATTTATGGTTTTGAAGGCAACTCAGTATGTTTCACAGTTGCATTTCTTCTTTAGGCGCATCACCCAAGCCAAACTGACCAATCAGATTTCTCTGAAAGACTAGACACAAACATCTTAGTGTTTTTTTAATATGTAGTAGATTTTTTAGGTCTTTTCCCTAGATATTTCCTATGAATCACTAATGATTTGAAAAATAAATGCCTACAAGAGAAAAACATCTTTTTAGGACATGTTTTTGTATGGTTATTACAAACACTTGTGTAGAAAACAACAGTAGCTTTATGGTTTACGTTGAAGAGTTCTTGGGAACACTACAAATGCGATGTTATATTTGTACATGCATTATCAGTGTAATTAAGCTGTATCAAAAGAGCACTAGTTTTATTCGCTTTTCAAGCTTCAGTATAATAGTGATATACTTGCTCTTTTGGCCAATTTAAAAAAACACTGCACAGTTTGAGAATGTATGTGTCAAAGAGTTGTCAACAAATAATCAAAATTTTAATATTTTTCTATGTTGAAAGTCATCCTTTTTAAAATATAAAAAAATCACCTTTTCTCTTGAAGTGAGTAGAAAATCTTCAAAATAAAATCCTCCAGCCAATGATTAATGTTTGTTCAGGCAGTTAATAAGTAAGTTGCAGCAGCTATATGGAAATGACACAAAAATGACAGACCTAGTCAAAACAACCCAAACTGTGGCCCTGTACTTATCTCTTAGATGTGTAGATGTTCCTCTGAATTCTGATAGTAACAGGATTCTGGCACAAAAGGAGTTGGGAGTAAGAATTCTTTATGTCTACAGAAGGGATGCTACAGCATACCACACCAAGCCCTCTTTGAGTGATGTGGTTTACACAATAGTTTTTATTTGCTAGACTATAGTACTACATGATTGGCTAAATAATAGTTATTGGGACTGTTCCTAAGAAGTTTTATGAAAATTCTGAACTTCTGCTGATATTTCATAAAAGCAGCTTTCATCTTAACACTTTCTATTCTCCTGCCATTCAGGTACTTTCTCTCAGTCCTTATTTCTGTCTTGTTTTATGAATTCAGTGAAGCTTGATAATAAATTAATATTGGAACAAATGCTTGTCAGTGCTAATGTTTTTATTAATTTGATATTCTCATTAGAGATTTTGCGTGTTGCAAAGACACACCACCTAGAAAGCCAAGCTGAAAAGAAGATTTTATCTTGTTGTGTTCTTGTATAAGTTTTCGCTCTCTCTTGACACCAACACAGAGTAAATTAAATCAATTCCCATTTATATAGGCTATGGTTATGTACTTTTATTTAGCATATACTTCAGAAAGCAAAGAATGGTTATGTATGCTTGCTGATGAAGCAGAATGTGTTATATTTAATGCAAGTCACATACTGTAACACTGTCTTTAATACACTCTATTTACTGGAGTTAATTGGACACATTTTATTTAATAAAATCCATGGCATCTGCATATATGTCAATTGCAAGATGACTGCTCAGTCCACATGTGCAGAAAAACACTCAATGTAACTTTTTGCAACCGTCAAGCCAGAAATCAAGTACATTGGAAATATGGCATTATTTGTAAGACAAAATTTAATGTAATTTCTGACTAAATAGATAGCCTCATTTTGTAACACATCTGGTCATCATAGCTCTCTGATGGTCTGAAATAAATTATTCAGATGGCAGTATGCCCCATCTTGCTGTCTTTCACCCACTTTTCTGAGAATTAAAATGAACATTATCATTTAATAGTGAAAACTAATCTTTCATGTGGGAGCTTTGGGGAAAAAAAATCTTGATGTGAAATGATGCTGCCCTTTCCCTATCAATCACCAGAAAAGAGCGACACAGTGACATCACTGGTCTAGTAATGTGCTGGAGAATGAACTCAAATCCAAAGTATTAAAATAATATCTTCACACTTTTATTTTTTTATCTGGCAGAATTGTTAGGAGTATTTCATTCACTATATAAAGTTAATTGTTAGGGAAACAAAATACTGAAGTTGTGTTGTATATTTATGGTTTTACTTTATTAATAAAATAAATTGAATGAACCATGTTAAGAAAGGCCTTGCTTAATCTTATCATAAAACACAATGCCTTCCTTTAACTACTTCTTCTTTCAGATAGCTACATTTTTCAGCAACAATCTAGATTTCTTCACAGCATTAACGGGATATAGACCAAGAGGAGGAGCTGGGACCATGAACCCTCTTCATGCAGAGTGTATGCTTCAGTATAAGAAGAGTGCAGCTAGCTATGTCCAGTTATTGAGAAAGGTCAGTGCTTTTACATTTCCTTATTTCACATCCCAAAGCAGTGCTTTTCTGCATTATTCCTACATAGTTAAAAAAGAAGTAAGCCAAAACCGGGTAAACAAATGAAAATTAATTTTAATGCAGGCAAAATAAATGCTAATTGTCAATATCAGATACAGAACAGTGTCTTGCAGAAAGCAACCTTTGAAAAAGATTTAAGGGATTAAAATGATGCAATATTCTTATCTGGGTAGAAGAAATTCAAATGTTAGGTTATACAAATCAAGAGACACTATGTTTAGACTGTGTAGTGTGCTAGTGAACCCCACATGGAATCTTGTGAGCAGTTCTAGTCACTACACCACAAAATAACAATCAGAACCTCTAGAAGCTGTGAGGAGAAAGGCAATGGATTATATCATGGGACTAATAGGGCATGGCTTACTCTGACAGTTTAAGGCAATTCATTATTAAAATAGTGAGTGTAACATATTTTATAATATATAATAAATAAATGAATAATAGCTTCTTCTTTTTTTTTTTTTTTGGAAAGTGATATTTTAGGCTGGTTTTCAATATTAAAATTAGTGTTTGGAAACATTTTTAAACACCTTTATTATGACAACCTATTTATACAATATTCTATTAAACATTTGTGTATATTACTATTTAAGGTTTACTATTAACATGTTATATAGAATGCAGCACAATAGTTAGCAGTCTTTATTACTGGCAGATTCATTTTCAAACAGGGCTGTCTTCTTTGTTGTTAGCATGTTGTTAATCATTTGTTCCTCTCTTGTATGAATTTCATAAATACAAGTATAGTTAGGGTTCAACATTGTCCATTATTGTTTTATTTTGTTAGATGGCCAGTGCAGTTGAAATGATGCATAATACACTCATGTTTTGCCCTGGAAAACCAGTTAATTTTAAATTAGGAAGTTCATTGAGCTGTTACTTTTTGATTATTATGTAGAGTTGTGTGTCCATGCTTGTCCTTGTGCATACTTTGCAGTGTTTTGGTTTTGGTAAGATACCAATCCCATAATCTTTCTTAACTAAAGTATAATTCAACTTTTTTTTTTTTTTTTTTTTTTAATTTTTAAATCCTCATTTTATCTTCATTTAAGCCACGGCCAGAATCGGTGCCTTATGAAGAAGCATTGGCAAACCAAAGAGTTCTTCTAAGTTCTGCAGAGAGCAGAGAGGGACTTGCCCTACAGGTACTTTGTTTTGTGATATATATAATAATGGAAACAGATTTTTTTTAGCTTTTAGCAAAATTCTCAGGGAATAGTCTAGGTCTGCACCCCACTCTTACCTCAAAATCATCCAGCTATACCCAGTTGAACAAATAACCATTTATTTAAGTGTTATTAATGATAGAATGCACAAATCCAGACAGTTGACATAAAAGGGTTCTAAAAATAACATAAGACATTTCAAATAAAATTGAATTAACAGATTAAGGGAAACCTAGTACCTCTGAGTTTTCAGGCTATTCTGGAGACAATCTGTATGCCTTGGGCAAAATCAGATTTACGGATCGTATACTTTTTCTTTAAGCCAGTAACCAAGGAGAATCAACAGACTGAGTATAGCTGAAAGACAAAGTCAGCAGTCAAGTGACTGCGATAGGCTTGTGATCCAGAACATGAGAACTCCAGAAATGCTGTTGATTGTAGTTGTCCTTCTCTGCCACGCTGATTTAGTCCCATCTGTGCACTAAGGTGTCACCATTTCATCAAGTCTATAATCAGAAAAGTATATATATAAAAAAAAGGGAAAATAAGTTGGGTTTTTTTTGTTTTGTTTTGTTTTTTTTTTTAAAGAAATCCAAAGAATTTTGGAAACTTTTGCCCATAGGTGAAGTCAGTATTAAATTATCTAAATAAGTTAACGAAAAATATTGTAGTTTTTTGTGTTATTCTGCTGCCTGCTAATTGCACAGGTGTTCTTATGGGCATTGTTATGGTAATTCATGTGTTATTTTTTGTGAAAATATTATATCACTGTAAATGGCCTTTGTTTCTTATGGTTGTGTTATCATGACGCCACTCTTAAGAGGACTATCTATCTATCTTGCCGCAAATTTTGCATTTCCTCACACACTGTTTAAAATCTGAATAATATGCTATGTTTATTTCTTTACTTCTTATTGCTTCAGTAAATCTACAACTAACATTTAATCCCTCCCTTGCAAAAGAAGTTAACAGGTGTAGTTTTGTCATTTTAAGGACCAGCTCTGAGGTAACAGTTCAGTTTTTGGCCAAGCTGTAAACCGTATCCTTTTGTTAATAAAATTTTTTAAAAACAGCGTATTGAATAATACTAATATTTTTCTTGTGCAAAGCAGGGTGGCTATAAGGACCGTGAAATAGTGACCTATTACTAGTCTTGGTAATTACTGAATTAGGTATCAGTATGATATTGTAATTTCTACATTATACTTTGAGTTCTTTGGACATTCTTAGAACAAACAATGGCAAAAAGAGTTTGAACTCTTAAATCACAATATCTTCCATCTTATACGGGTTTGATAGAAACAACTGAACACAATCCCTCAACCAGTAGTTTAAATCTGCTAAAATTACACATTATTCCTAATTAAAATTTAACAGAATTAAATTGCCAGTTACTCACACTATATAGATAACTTAGAAATAGTTTAATGAGTAAATTGGACTTAAGTACATTAAACGTACACTGTTAAGACAACAGTTTATTTGGTGTTACACAGGAAAATAGTATGCATGGTTGGAGTAACCTTCTCTTAAGAGCTTTAACTAAATCACCTTTTATGAATTTTAATGCAAGTTATACATGAATATTCCTGTTCTCTTTTTTAAATTTTGATAAACTCAAAGATATCACTGTTCCATGAATGTCACAGTTAAAATAGAAAGTCTTAATGAAGCTGATCTCACTAAGCAAAACTTGCTTTAAACAACTAATTCTATTCCTGACAAAGTTAAATGAGCATTGTCAAAAATATTTTTTTTCAAATGACAATACCTTTCATGTTTTCTGTTTACTAGTGATAGATGATTCATCAGGCCTATCTGATATTAAGATGTATTTGTTAGGGTAAATGAAATAATACATTATTTTAACTTTTAAAAAAACACTTATGAAAAGTAGACAAGTAGGAGGTGACACACTTCATGACAAGCAGAATTTGCTCATACTGTTGCAATTGTATGTGTTTATTTAATGTATTTCAGCTTTACAAGACTAATTTTGATTTAACACTCCTGCTGCATTTTTAGTTTTTTTTTTTATTTAACTTCAGAGGTTTTGACCAGAATTAGTAAACTTTGCATTTCCTATTTTAGGTACAATTAAATACCCCAAGTTTTGAACCTAGGGGTTCAAAATGCAATCATCAGCAACAAGCATGTGTAATATCCAAGATTTGAAAGTACCTTTATTTTAATGTCTTAGGTACAGCAAAGTCAAGAAAAGATTGCAAAATTGGATCAAGAGAAGGAGCACTGGATGCTTGAGGCACAACTTGCCAAGATTAAACTAGAGAAAGAGAACCAAAGAGTGTCAGATTTGGAATCTCAGTTAATTGGGGTCATCAGCAGGCAGCCATCTCCAGTTCTCCAAGAGAATCTCAGTATTCAGCCAAAAACTCCTGAAGAGGAAGAGGTAGAGAGAAACACTAGACAGCCTGTGCGGAGTGAAAGCTTGGTGAGCCCTACTTCTTTGTGTTCCTTATACTTGTGCCAGTACCTGTATGTTGTAAAAGGGAATCATTTCATTTTTTCTTTTGTATTTTTAATTTGGGTTGAGAGGAGAGTTAGGAGTAGTGAAATAGTACACATGAGCTTACGGAGAAGTAGTTAAAATATATTTGTCCGACTTAGTTGGTCAGCTGTACCTACCATATAAGCTGTGATTTTGAGTGCTATATGAACTTTGGTGTTCAGCATGTTTTTAAACAAAAGTAGGCAAGGGGCTATTGCAATTAAAGACAGTCTCTTTAAAATATTATTTGGTAAGGGTACAGCACATAGGGTAATACATTAGATCAGAGTATATGTGCCTAAGGCCTCAGTTAGCATAGTAAAAAATGGATGTCCACTGGCGTCTGAGAAAACAATAATGCCAAACATGGTGAAGAGAGACATGTGAAATTCAAGTGGCATTTTATTCTTTGTAGATTTTACAATATCTGATCTTTGAGATTTGTTTATAATTAACAGTTTAAAAATTAATCGTTGTTTAGCATAGATTTAGAAAGTGTGGTGTTTTTCCGTGATTATGATCATATACAGTATTACTTGGGTTAGTTTATAGACATTGATGGCAATTTGAAATTTGTCCATAACTAATGTATTTTACATTGAATCAAAAAACTACTAAACTACTGATGTGCATATAATTAAACTGCTTCTACTTCTCAGTTAATTTTACATAAATATCTTCTATATTTTCTGTGGATTGTGATGCCATCCTCATTGCAAAACCCAAAAGCTGACTATTTCAGTGACATTTGAAATACAAGGTTTTCTTTAAACTGTACAATTGACTGTAGTAACAAATCAAAATACGACCTCTACTAGTACCAAATTCTTGTTCAGTAATTTTTGAATCACTGAATTTTTTTGTAAAATTGTGGCAGCTTGTGTATAATAGAACCCACACTAGAAAATACAACCACCAACCAGTACTAGATTCCCTTCCAGTGTATCCAGTGCTGGGGAGCAAGTATTATAATGGAATTGTAGCAGAGGAGTAGAAAGTGTAAACATTAGGCTTGGGCATTTTGTATTCTGGCATTCTAACATGATATAAGACAGATATCCAGTCATTTAAAATCAGGGAAAAAACCTATGCTGGGATATTTAACTAGTTTAAAAATAAGAAGGGAGATTTTTCCATCAAATATGGACATTAAGGTTACGCTGTTTTCCTTCTTACAAGATCAAGAGGCAGATAAATGGCATGCTTTTTCTTAAAAAAGTCAAGTAAAATATATATGCAAGGAACTGTAAATATGCTGATTTCTGAAAAATATGTATACAGTGCATATACATAGACACATAAATCTAGACAGTCGTCAGATTCCAAATGACTTCATTCTTGCTGGTGTTTGTAACCCAGTTTTGTATGCAAGTCAGAACCTGACCTGAAAACATCTGCAAATTGAAATATTGTCAAAAATATATTAGGCATTATTACTTATGTTATAAAAGAACGTTTAAAACTTATTAACAAAATAGCAGTGAAGTACAATGATTAAAAATAGTGACAATGTCTGCAGCAGGTTAATAATTGCTGCAACATTTTCTTCTGCATCATACAATCTTGCTTCATTTGTAAGTAAGTCCCAGATGTCACTGGATGAAAATTAATGGAAATCCGTATAAAAAGAAAACTTTTGAAGCTTTATGTGTTTGTTTGTGTCTACAGAATTATTGTAACTCGAAACCCGCCTGTTTATGTTTCTGTGCAAAAGTCTTACACCACAAAGAAAATTATTTTTAACACTAGCTAAATAGGCAAGAAGTGTCTACCTGTGAAAAAATGTATATATCATGCTAAATTGGTTATATATTATAAAATATATCTTCATTAGACTGGTGCTCTGACCTGGTTGATTGGTTTGTTTTTGCTTTGTCCCTGATAATACCTTTAACCCTTTAAATTAAAAACAATAGTGGGTACAATTTTCTATCTTTACAATTTCCAGTGTGTTCAATTTAAGCAAAGCATGAACTAACTACATTTAACCAGTGTGTGTCCATGTTAATTACTCATCAAAAACAATTCAGATGCTCATATTTTTAAACATGGTTCACATATCGTCCCTTTTATAATCTCATTTATAACACATAGATGTGTGCTTTTTTGTAATTATTCGATGCACCATTAACTCCTGTTTGCCAAATCAGGCCCTAACCTTAGAAATATAGAAACTGACAAATAAAAGTAATACTGAAACAAAAATACTAGAGAAATGGCCTTGTCTATGACATCATAAGCAATGAGGACATTTGCTTTACAATAATTATATAAATGGATATCTTGTGCATTTGATTTAAATGATAATAAACAGTGGGTGAAAATCTATACAAAGAGTAAGAAATACAAAGCAGGCACTTTCAACTGTGTTTTGTGGTTCTTAGGACTTGATTGACAACATTAAACATTGCTGAAATGGTAAAACTGTGTGACCCATATTGGGTACTAAAATGACATGCTATTTTACTTTTACATTATTGAAGCAAAATAACAGAATGCATTGATGTACACTCATCACAGACTACCCAGCTGGAGGTCCACAGTGGTTACAAATCTGTGTCACAGCTCTTGAGTTCAAATCCCAGACTTGAGTTCTGTCATTGTGAATTGTGTGCCTCCTCTCTGTGTCTGCATAGGTTTTCAGTTTGATACATAATTGGTCATGTGTGCATAAGCATGGGTGCATGCATGAGTGTGCCTGGCAATGACTTGGGTCTCTTTCTAGGGTGTTATCCTACCTTCTGCCTGTTGTTCCTGAGATAAACTCTGACTCCCTGCCAAATTGTGTTTGAAGGAAGTTCAGAAAATGTATACATAATGCCTACTGATTGTGTTTCCCATAATGGTGGAATTGGGTTTTGGGGAGTTATTAGTCTTAGAACCTTTTGCTATATTTTATATACTTTTTTTGAAAGTGTTACTTCAGTTCCTGATATTATTTTTCTCCCTTTGTAGAAAATTTGGAAGCAAAAATAGTAAATTTGAGAGATGAGACTTACTACACTTCTTTACCTAAAACAGCAGTTAATTATAAAAACTACATCTAAAGCTAATGTATTATATTTTCTTTTAATGTTTTAGATTGGAATTCTTTTGTCAACAACAAACAGTGATGAGGTAAGATAAAAGAAAGTTTTCAATTACAGATTTTTAATACGTTTCATATGTGTGATATATAATCAGGTTTGTGCATGGGTTACTAACTGGCTTAAACTGCAAGATACACTTCCAGTTTAGCCCAGATAATCTTTTATCTCTAATTTTGAAAGAAAGCAAGTCATAAAGGTTTAAAAACATAAGGGTTCTTCAATAAAAGAAGCTGTTTCATATAACCCAGTTCTTTGTTAACATAGTTTCGAGTTTCCAATGAACCTGAAATGATCTCAATGACGGTTGTAAATGGAATAGGCAGATTTAGTTAAGGCTGTGGCAAACCTGTAATATGTCATCTTATGAAGTGGATTCATTTCTTGGTGCATGAAGTACTTAGTAGATAACTAGGTTTTATTGACCATGCTGGCAGCTTTCGTCTTTAGTTTTTCCTTGGATTATACTTCACCATGGTTTATGTTTTTCAGTTTATTTCTTATGTTGTTCTGTTGTTTTTTTTGTTTATAAATTGGGATTACAATTGTACATACAGTGTACAACACAGTACTATAGGAAAAACATTTTCATAATTTGAATGTTTTAATAATTGTCAAGATCCAATTGCAAAATGTACTTGTAATATTGTTTCATAAGTTGTCATTAGTTTTTTGTTTCCTTACTGAAAGTTGCATGGTTATAGAAATACTGCAGTTTTCAGTCGTTTGTCAACCCGCTATATCCTAATACAGGGTCACGAGGATCTGCTGGAGCCACTCCCAGCCAACACAGGGCGCAAGGCAGGAACAAATCCCAGGCAGGGCGCCAGCCCACTGCAGAATACTGCAGTTTTTGTTTTTTTAAATTCAGACAGATTTTATGGCAGCAGACACAGCAAATTATGAGAAACTCTTAATTATGCATAAATATAAGACATTTGGGAGACACTTTTTTTTTTTTTTTTTTTAATACCCCAAAACGATATTAAAGTGAGATTTGAAGCCTGGCTTTCAAAAGAATAGTATGCTGCTTGCTTTTTTTCTTACACCTTAAGGGAGCTTAGCTTGGTCCTACTCTTTCAGTGCCCTTGAAGATAATGATAAAGTTGACCAGATCTTGTGGTATACTTTGGGGTTTTTTTTTGGTTTTTTTTAATATTTTTATTTAAAAAGAAAATCACTGCGGTACTAAGCCATATTAATGTAATAGAGATATATAGTTTTGAATTATTACTTGCCAACTTTAAAAATACTCCACACTTATCTTTTAATGACTAGAAATTAGTTGTTATAAATTAATTTAGCAAAACACCATGAATTTTTTTTTTTTTTTGATGGGGTAATTTTAAAAATTGTTGGGGAGTTAGTCTGTTTCAATACCTAGAAGAAATAAAGAAGATGTGGTGATTGTAACCTTCCCTGTCACTTTTTAAACTCACGCCTCCTTTACTAAGTATTAAAAATACAGTAAAAATGGCTTCCTCTTCATTTTCTGAAATGAATTGATTTTGCTGAGTTAGATTCTGTCTCCAGTAGCATTGTGTGATTTATCCATACTTTGTGAAATTGAAATAGGACTGTTGTAAAACTGTTGTATCCTTGTGAATGCTGCAGATTGTAAGGTTCAACAAAACATAGTTATTCTACTTTTGGTGAACTCTATATGTGTTTTATTGTAGGTTCCTGATGAGGAGTGCCGTGAACATCTTATTAAGAATCACTATATGGCCCGAGTAGCTGATCTGACATCCCAGCTGCAAGTAGCTGACAGCAAAGCCGTGCATTTCTATGCAGAGGTGAGTCCTCTATAATTTATTAAACATAAGAAAACACAATAATATTCTTAATAATTTTATCAGTATCCTTAATCTATTTAATTGGAAAACTGCTTCCGATAGTATCTTGAAAATGTTTGTGGCCGCCATATTCAAAAATTACTTCCTGGTCTGGCATGATTTCAGATTTTCTTTATTTACCTTTCTGTTTCAGTGCCGTGCCTTAGCTAAACGATTAACTCTAGCTGAGAAGTCAAGAGAATCCTTAACAAAGGGTATGAAGGATGCAAACCAGAACATTAGTCACTTGCAGGTATGTCTGCCTATAAAGATCAAAACACCCATGTTGCCTGAAATGTGAAATTATTTGTGTATCATGCTTTTGCTCTGATGGAAGTGGTTAGTGGCAAAATCTAGCCATTATATTTAGTGTATGTTCATGTACATACACAGTACATATTTTAATGGAAGGAACAGATGGACTGGCATCCTGGCTGGAATTACAACTCACTTAATATCTCCTTTTGACTCTGTTCTTACTGCTATTTCATAGCATTGTGCCTTGCTTCTTCTTACATACCTTGTCACTCTTTGTCTTCATTTTTTGCTACTTCTTAAAACTCTTTCCTTAATTTTATTTAATATCCTTGCATGCCACATCAGTCTTTCCTCACATTTCATTTGACCCATTGTCCGTCCACCAGTGCTAATATGGTTGTGAACTACTCATTGTTCACCTCTTCCTTTTATAACAGTTACAAGAGATGCTCCTAAAATATCATGTACTCCTCTTGTGTTAGTATGAGCAAATTTTGTTTTTGAATTACATTCATTTACTTTCTGCAAATGTACCTAATGTCGGTAACCAAGATATTATGTACTACTAATCAGTGCTTTGATGCACACACTCCTTTAGGTAACAACTTCAAAATTTTTTAAATATACAAGTAGTATGTCATGTTGTTTACCACCCCAGGTTTAAATATTACTAATATTTAATTTCTTTCTAAACAGGCTTTTGCATTTCTCTTGTATTACTGAGTTTAATATTCCAGTATCAACATTTATTATACTTAGGCTAAAACTCATTAACTTCCTTATATAAACTATGCACCTAAAGTCAGTTAAGGTCATCTCCCACAAGACGAGACTCCTTAAAAGTTACAAACACAAATCAGTCCTAAAATGTGTGTCAGGTCTACAAATATTTGAGGCATGTGACTAGGCAGTCTTCATCAGTCACTAACTGTCATTCTTACAACACATTTAATCAGCTTTTTTCTCTTCAGCTACACCCGCCCACCTTTTGTATTCATAAGCACACCAGTCCATTTGTTGCTATGAGTTTCTGCCTGTCAAAAAATTGTACCTTTTGGCATTCATTTTAAGCTTTCTTACACTTTGTCTTTTCTATCTTGTTTGCTACACACAGCATTCTTCTGGTCAATATCAGCATTCAGCCTAATTTCTCCCATTATATTTCCATAAACTGTGTCCTTCATCTGTAATGTTATCAAACTGACATCTGCACAGTGTTTCACGTCTGGGACTATATATAGGTTACTCCAAATGTGGTAATGAACAAGTTTCACTGTTTCCTCGTTGCTGTGTGCTGGTGGTTTAGCCAATACCACACATTTTGAGATATTAACAGAAAAACCTTAAACATTGGGTACTATTCTTGATGCTGATCTAATTATGTGATCTGCAGAGAAATGGTGACAGTTGACAAGGTACATAGAATGTTTTTATTTTTCTGAATGTCAAGTCAAGTTGGAGAACATGTACTAGTACAGTGCGTTGCCGCACCCATTACACAACGAAACAACTCAGGGTCCCAGTTGGCAACCTCCCAGACAGACACGCGATCCAGTCCCAACCCCCGGAAGTGACCCTCTATCTACCACAGCCAGGTGTTATGTGTGCGACCCCTTGGCGTGATCCAGAAACTCGGGTCCCCAACAATGAGGAACTTACGAGCTGTATCATCCTCGTGGATACGCGCCACATGGCCGTAGTGCCGTAACTGACGCTCCCTCACAATGCAGGTAATGTTCCTCATTCGGGACTCCATGAGCAACCACTCATTCGACACAAAGTCAAACCAACACTACCCAAGGATTTTCCGGAGAGACACCAAAGGAGTCCAGTCTTCGTGTTATGTCTCGTAACCATATAACAAGACAGGAAGCACCAGGACTCTAAAGACTTGGACCTTCGTCCTTTTGCATAGATATCGAGAACGCCACACACCCCTTTCCAGCGACCTCATGACCCCCCATGCTTTCCCAATCCATCTACTGACATCATATAAAGAGTCACCAGAGACATGAATGTCACTGCCAAGGTAAGTAAACCTCGCGACAAGGTCGACACTCTCTCCGCAAACAGACACACTGCTCTTGGCTGTGCCCAAGAAGTCATTAAAGGTCTGGATCTTGGTTTTTATCCAGGACACTTGCAAACCCAGACACTCAGACTCCTCACTCAGTCTCTCAAAAGCCCCGATCAGAACCTCCATTGATTCTGCAAAGATCACAGCATCGTCAGCAAAGTAAAGATCCGTGAATCTTTTATTTCACCAACAGATGCCCCACAGCCGCTGGACTCCATGACCTTGCCCAACACCCAGTCCATATAAGCATTGAAGAGAGTAGGAGCAAGAACACACTCCTGACAAACCCCAGAATCAACTGGAAAAAATGCAGAGGTTCTGCCTCCACTCTGCACAGCACTCACAGTACCAGCGTACAGGCCGGCCATGATATCCAGCAACCTTGAGGGGATCCCGTGAACCCTCAGGATGGTCCCACAGGGCAGCTCGATCAACTGAGTCGAATGCTTTACAAAAATCGACAAAGGCTGCAAAGAAACTGCCGATATTCGCGTTTGCTCTCCATGAGAACCCTCAGCGCTAGGATGCAGTCAATGGTAGATTTCTTAGGCATAAAGCCAGACTGTTCCGGTCGCTGGTAGGTGAGCAAGTGATCACAGATCCCGTTGAGGACAAGCCTAGCAAGGACCTTACCTGGCACCGAGAGCAGTATTATCCCCCTGTAGTTGCTGTAATCCAGGCAATCACCCTTCCCTTTCCAGATAGAGATGGCAAGTCCCATTTTCCAGTCAGTTGGGATGATGCCAGTCTCCCAATTGGAAGCAAAGATTGCTTGCAATGCCAGGAGGACAGCCTTACTACCTGCCTGGAGAAGTTCACCCCGGATACCACAGATCCCTGCAGCCTTTCCTCCCCTCTGCTGGTTCACCACCTGTGCAATCTCGGTGAGAATGGGTGGTTCACAGCTAATTGGAGGATCAGCCTCAAGGACCGTGGACCCAGAGATATCCAACGTCCTAAGGAGAGGATCAGCTTTGAACAACTGCTCAAAGTAGCCAGCCCAGCGGGTCACAACTGCAGTGTCATCCGTAAAGGACCATTCCATCAGCTGCCCTGACTGCGACTCTCCGAGGAACAGATTCGGCTGTGTGTAATGCTTCGATTCCTCTTTAGGCAGGATGTGGGTCGCTAGACCACAGATGGTGTGTCACTTGCTCACAGGTTCCTCTAACAAACGCCTCTTTATCTGCCCTTAGAGTCCTCGCAGCCGTCCTTCTCAGTTCCCAGTACAGACCAAAATTGCCATTGAGCAGTGCGCTGAAACTTCTCTCGATGATATCCAGGGTGCCCTGCGAGATGAAACACCTCCTTATAGGAACACCGGTATCACCAACACAACCCTCAGCAATGTTTAGGGTCTTGTCACGGAAGGTCTCACACATCACATTAGGATTGGCAGTTGCACCAAAATCTGCAAGTTCCTCGCACAAACTGTGTGCAAACTCATTCGAAACAGCCTTGTCCTGGAGTCTGGCCAAGTCCAGGCTCATTTTCCTAGTAGGTGGTAACCTACTGGACCTAAGCTGGATCCCAAGTAGACTTCTGTAGACCCTGCAGTTTTGCAAGAGCCTCCAGCATCTGCCCATGAGGATGTGATCATTCTCCTTCACCGCACCGCCAGTATTGAAGTACCAACTCCAACGATGCAGTTCAGGGCACTGGAACCAGGATCCAGCGCTTTGCAACCCCTGACCTTTTGCAAAGTGAAGGAACATGGAGCCATTTTCACCACGGTCACCAGACCCATGGGGACCGAGACAATCCTCATAGCCAGCCCTGTCAGTGCCATTGAAGTCACCCATGACCAGAGGAGTGTCACCTCGTTGGCACCCAACAACCACCGAGCGAAGCTGCAAATAAAATGTCTCCCTTGCCGAGACATCACTCACCGCAGTCGGAGGATACACTGAGACAACAGACAAGGCACCCAGGGAATGCTGTAATCTTAGTCTCATAATACGCGCGTTGAAAGGAGTGAAATCGGACACCACCAGAAGAAGCCAATCCACTACAGCAACAGCTACCCCCCCCCCCCCCCCCCCCCCCCGAGTATAACAGCCATCAGAGCGACCAGACCAATAAAAGGTGTATCCACCTACAGAGATCTGGCCAGTCCCCGGTCTGCGTACCTCAGAGAGTGCCGCCACTGAAATGCGGAGTTTACACAGCTTCTCTGACAGCAGAGGAAGATGATCATCTTGCCGGAGAGACAAGACATTCCATGCATCTACCCGTATGGGCCACCTCAATTTGGGACCCGAGTGCTGCCATGCAGCAGGTGACGCCTCAGCACCACACCAGTTTCGATCCCCAACAGACCTGACCTCATTGGCTCTCCAACCTTTTCACCTCTTCCGGGGATGGGGCTTCCCATTTTGCAGAGAGAAAGAAAGAGTCCTTTCTGTCGTCTCTGAGCTGTGAGAAGTTTTTTTTTTTTTTTTTATTAACGGTGGCTGGGGTGCCAATCCTGCCACCAACCCCCGTGATTTCCCAGGACCACTTGCAGGGCCGAATGCAGTTTAACGTCATACTCAGGACCCAATTTCATACCCAGTTCATTTCTCAATGAACCAAGCTATTATAACAGAGCTTATAATGTATAACTAAGAGCAAAAATGTTGTTTGCCATTTCCACATTTGTATATGTAATAGATCAGAATAACTCTGATGTTAACCAGATTCTGGTACCAGCACATCAACCTCTTAGCCCCCTGTTCTTAAAGGAGTATTTTATCCAGTCAAACAGTCTTTTAATGATGCCATGCTTGAATTGAAGCTTTTCTACTCAGTTCATTATCTGCAGTTCCAAAAATCCAAGTTATCAAAACTGTTATTTGCACAAAAATAACCCAATGCCAGGTGGTGTCTTTGTGTCTTTTAATGTGTAATTATAGAAAAAATAGTGCACTTTTTAGGTCACGATATCCCTTCTGGAAGCAAGGACTGCTTCAGTTTACCTTTAAATGATGAAAAGGGGAAAGTGGACCAAATTAGTGACCCCCATGAATTAGGTTATCTCTTTTGCCACTCCTGGCAATGTATAGTATACATTCCTGTTAAACTTGCATTATACTAGATTTAATACAATGGAAAATATTTGCCCAAAAACATTTTTAAGAGACATTTAAACACTATTAGGGCAAAAGTTCAGAGTTTTAATTCAGTGTTGTGTTATTCTTCTTATAATGCACAGCAAGCACACTTACAGCTACCTGCTTTTGTTCATCACGTGTCAGTTTAACAGTCAATTGCAGGATATAGATTATAAAGTGAATCATATTAGCCCCTGATTGCATGTTTATAATTACATTTTTTTCCTTATGGATATAGTGTGTCATTTGTTAGTCTCCTGAACATTTAAACAGGAGAAAATCCATCACAACAACTGTGAAAAGAGCATCTTCACTTTTAAAGCAGCTAAAAGTTCCATAAAAGGCTAAAGCATCTGGGTATCCTTCATATACCATGTTAGGTTGCTTAGAGAGCAAGTTTGTTTTAAATGTGTAATATTTAGACTTTTCACATCTCTACCATAAATCACAGGCATCATGGCCACTCTTGTAGGGAACTCTCACTGTTTTTTCCTTCAGAACTAACACTGCATACTTAATATGACTATCTCATTGCCAGTAGTGTCAGTGTTGTGGGCATCTTCTCATGCATACCTGGTGGAGACCTGCAGAATACTATTAAGGTATACCAAAGACTGTACCATATGACATTCTAGACTACTGCCATTCTAGAATCTAAAGAATACTTCTGAATCCAACTCTTATGGATATGTGTGGGATACCTGTACTTTGGCACATATATGTAAATTAAGCATGTGCAAAAATGTGATGCAGCTAATTTTTCTTCCTACTGTCTGAATAAAGATATCCCATTTGAAAAAAAACATAATAATGTGCCTGTAAAAAGGAGTGATTAAAGAAGGCAATAGATGGTGGTGTTTGATGAAGATGACAGTTATTGTAATTGCTAGCAAGGGTCTTGTTTTGCTTAATTTATGAAGTGAATTATTCTTTTTGAAATTTTCCAGTTTTCATTATTAAATAAAACTTTTTTGCTATTTTAATTAAAGCCATAAATCACAGTAATCTGAATTGTCAGCATACTAGTAAAATAGCTGACCTTCACAATAGAAAACAGCTTTGCAAACAGGTCAAAGCCTCCCTTTAGCAACTGTTGATTTTCTTCCATGTTTTGTTGCAGGATGAATTGACAACAACAAAACGAAGCTATGAGGACCAACTTAGCATGATGAGTGATCATTTGTGTAGTATGAATGAGACTTTGACTAAGCAGAGGGAAGAAATAGACACTTTAAAATTGGTCAATAAGGTGAGTGGATATTATGATTTCTTTATATCACTGCATACTTGATGATAATTAGTACTATAAGAACAGTTTTGATGAGAACAGAAAATTCTGCACAATATAGCTTGTCTTGTTCAGTTCATTTCTGCAGCATATATATAATGGTCTGTTACATATAATGCAAGAATCCCACCTGCAAGGTTGGACTGCTGTAATACATAATGTAGAAAATACCAACAAGAAAAAACTGTCAATAAGCAGCGGTCGGAGGAAATGGTGCATGAGGGTGTGCAGCAATAAAAGTAGACATGTTATTATCAATCAGCCTTGCTGATTGCAAATGCATTTGGAGGCAAACCAGTTATCTTGAGTGAGGGTAGGGTTCTGACCACAATCAGTAAGACAAGACTCACAACAGACTGTTGGAGCGTGGGTTATATCAAGTGAAGATTGGCAGGAGAAATTGTTAGTACTACAGACCACATTTTCAAGACAGAGATACTACTGACAGTTAGTCTTGTTGAAAGGCTAACTGCTGCAGTGGAGTCATGTAGACTCTCAGACAAAGTGGTTACTTGTGTTCATGATGATGCAGAGAATATTTTTCCTGGTAATTTCCCCAGCCTCTGTCACAGATTTCTTTCATACACTATAACTCACAGTCAGTGATGGATTTAACATTACCTGTGCTGTTGTCACTGCTGAAAGAATAGGTAAACATTTCTGCCACAGCACTGCTGCTGCCAAAGCGTTAAGACATGAAACAAACACAGATACAACTAATTAAGCAGGGTGTCTCTTTTCAGTAATTAAATAGTTATTAACCGCTCTAAGGTGGTTGAGTGTCAATTATGAGATGTGAATAAACTTTGTATCCCGGCGTACTTGAAGCACATTACCCACAGTCTAGGAATCGGGTTATTAACTTTTCTTTGTTTGCTGTTTTTTTTTTTTGTACTCTCCACAGCATGCTACGAAAATTAAACTTGTTACTAACATTTTTAACGGACTTTTTCATCTTTCCCATAAGGTGCGTTTTTGTTTTCAGTACCTTCACTGTGTAATATTTTTATTTTCTGTGAGAATAATGTATTTTTTTGACCTCGAAAGCAATCCAGCTGACTCATTCTTAAGTCACACTATTCTCATTAAGTCAAAAAAATTCATTACTTAAGGATGTGTGCGTGTGTATGTATTGTGTGTGTTGTAATAAAAGGCGCTATATAGCTCACGACCCGGCACAGACTTACGCAGAGGCACGTATAAAATAAACAGGTTCTTTATTTTTCTTCAGCTGGAGGGCACGTCTTCCCTGTAATCCCTCCAGCCACAACACAGTTCCACAAGCACTAATACACCACAAAACAACACTTCTTCTCTCCACCTTGGCACCACCACTCCTCCCATGCAACCTCGTCCTCTTCCTCCCGATCCTGGCTCCTGAGTGGTGGATGCTGGCCCTTTTTATAGCCCACCTGGAAGTGCTCTAGGTGCTTGATCACCTACAGCTAATTGCACTTCCGGGTGGGGCTGCAGAGATGTCTAGGTGGGTTCCTGGCTCCATGCAGCACCCCCTGGCGGCCACCCCAGCTCACCACAGGGTTGTGGAGAACTCCATCTCCCAGGAAACCCTGCGGGAAATGGAGGCACCATCGTCAGCCACGGAGGCTGCCACCAAGCGTCCCGGGAAAGGTAGTGAGATGTCCATAGCTGCTCCCCCGGAACATATACAGAAGGGGTGTCCTGGCCGCCTGTCACAGTGTGTGGATGTATGTATATATATATATGTATATGTATGTATATGTATATATATATATATATGTATGTAATGTATGTATGTATATGTACAGTGCATCTGGAAAGTATACACAGCGCATCACTTTTTACACATTTTGTTATGTTACAGCCTTGTTCCAAAATGGATTAAATTCATTTTTTTCCTCCGAATTCTACACACAACCATCCCATAATGACAACATGAAAAAAGTTTACTTGAGATTTTTGCAAATTTATTAAAAATAAACAAACTGAGAAAGCACATGTACTGTACGTAAGTATTCACAGCCTTTGCCATGAAGCTCAAAATTGAGTTCAGGTGCATCCTGTTTCCCCTGATCATCCTTGAGATGTTTCTGCAGCTTAATAGGAGTCCACCTGTGGTAAACACAGTTGATTGGACATGATTTGGAAAGGCACACACCTGTCTATATGAGGTCCCACAGTTGACAGTTCATGTCAGAGCACAAACCAAGCATGACGTCAAAGGAATTGTCTGTAGACCTCTGAGACAGGATTGTCTCGAGGCACAAATCTGGGGAAGGTTACAGAAAAATTTCTGCTGCTTTGAAGGTCCCAATGAGCACAGTAGCCTCCATCATGCGTAAGTGAAAGAAGTTCGAAACCACCAGGACTCTTCCTAGAGCTGGCCGGCCATCTAAACTGACCGATCGGGGGAGAAGGGCCTTAGTCAGGGAGGTGACCAAGAACCAGATGGTCACTCTATCAGAGCTCCAGAGGTCCTCTGTGGAGAGAGGAGAACCTTCCAGAAGGACAACCATCTCTGCAGCAATCCACCAATCAGGCCTGTATGGTAGAGTGGCCAGACGGAAGCCACTCCTTAGTAAAAGGCACATGGCAGCCTGCCTGGAGTTTGCCAAAAGGCACCTGAAGGACTCTCAGACTATGAGAAAGAAAATTCTCTGGTCTGATGAGACAAAGATTGAACTCTTTGGTGTGAATGCCAGGCGTCACGTTTGGAGGAAACCAGGCACTGCTCATCACCAGGCCAATACCATCCCTACAGTGAAGCATGGTGGTGGCAGCATCATGCTGTGGGGATGTTTTTCAGCGGCAGGGACTCGGAGACTAGTCAGGATAAAGGGAAAAATGAAAAGTGCACTGACACTTCCCATCCAACCTGATGGAGCTTGAGAGGTACTGTAAAGAGGAATGGGCGACACTGGCCAAGAATAGGTGTGCCAAGCTTGTGGCATCATATTCAAAAATGACTTGAGGCTGTAATTGCTGCCCAAGGTGCATCGACAAAGTATTGAGCAAAGGCTGTGAATACTTATGTACATGTGATTTCTCAGTTTTTTTTATTTTTAATAAATTTGCAAAAATCTTAAGTAAACGTTTTTCACGTTGTCATTTTGGGGCGTTGTGTGTAGAATTCTAAGGAAAAAAATGAATTTAATCCATTTTGGAATAAGGCTGTAACATAACAAAATGTGGAAAAAGTGATGCGCTGTGAATACTTTCCGGATGCACTGTGTATGTGTATAGTATTTGATAAAATAGGAATGCCACAAATTTATGCAATGCACAAGATGCTACTAAAGCAAAACAGGAATGCTGCATCTCCAGTTGGTTATCCTGCAGAATTGGATTAAAAAAAAAAAAACTCAAATTCAGCTCAGCCAATGTTAGCTATCTTTAAGAAAGCTAAAAAATATTGTTATACCTAATAAATTATTTCAAACATCATAGTTACTGTTTTTCAAAAAAAAATGAAAACCTCTTAGAGTGTGCTTCCTACAAACATCCAACCATTTTGGGATCCTGGGAATAATTTTAATAAAAAGAATTAACCTAATTTCACAAGATCACAGTGAATTTGTTAAAGACAAGCAGTTATTACGAAATCTTTGTTGATTCTTTGCTATACTGTGCTTGTTTATAGTAGTACATCATGGCCCATTTTATTTTTTTCTTCTGGAGTAGATAGAGGAGCTAAAGACTAATTAAGTGACATGGGATTGGCCAAATTCACCCTTGCATAGTCATCTGGTCTGAAAGATCACTGTGAACTATGAGTTTGCTACACTTGCTTGGCAAGAACACCTGAATTCAAGCTGACTTGTCTCTTTTTTTTTTTGGTCAGTCATTATATTTTGTTTGTAAGTGTACGTAACAGAGCTCAGAAAACTAGGCACTTGTCTGAAGATTCTTCATTAGCTGAATATTATGCTTCAAAATAAGGAAGATTAAAAAAAAGTGTTTTTTTTTTTAATATTGTAAATGGAACACATGACCAGCAAAGCCCATTTTTGTGTATAGTGCCTGCTAGAATGTATAGGTTATTAGGCTATTGTAAATAATTGCTGAGGTTCATAAATTACATAGAAAGTTTTATTTTCATATTTTAATAGATACGAGTGTCACACAGTACAGTAATTTTTCAGTTTTTTATTACAGTTTACATTTTAGTCTACCATACTATTACGTTTTTCTTTGAGAGACTTCTATGTCGGGCCCAGTATCTCTTTGAGAGTGCTCTTCTCTACAGTACAAGAAAAGGTAATTTCTTTGATTAAATAGTGTGCTGCTGCCATAGTACAGTATATCCAGCTTTTACTCTCTCGTTTATAATTTGGAAATTTAACAAAACCTACTTTGATTTCTGGCCTCCTTTGCTTGTAGTAGCAACATTTTTTTGATTGTGATAACTTTGCATATTTGGCCGGATGATGAACATGCAACTGACCTTAAAGGTTCTTTGTCCATCTCTTCTGCACTAAGTGCCATCATAAGTAGTCTACCAATTTCCTCTTTTATGTTTTTCCTTTTTCCCTTTTCATTGTGACTAAAACCAAAGTACCACATAGTTGTAGCAAGGTTGTGTGTTTCCTTGCAACTTATTCCAGCGTGTTTTGTAAATGGTTTCTTTGACTCAAGGAGAAACAAAACAAGGACATCTGCTGGACAAATGTAGAATTTGCAAATTAAAGGATATGTCTTTTTAAACAACATACCAATATACTTTACACCAGTATATCAATTACTTGATTAAAACAGTGAAAATTGAGCTTTGTAACTTGAAGATATTTGTTTGATATAGAAGATAGATATAGATATAAAAGTTGCACATGCATTCTTAGTGTGAGATGGCAGAGCAGCTAATCTCTCCAAGAAAATGATGATGTGAACTTTTAAGACAATGCACAGCCCTAATAAACATTTGCACTATCTGACCTTCCAGAAAGCTTGCTATCTGTTCTGCTAAAAAGCTGTCATTAGAGCTGAAAGGGAATATCTATTCACTGTGCTGTGTTAATCTGGTTTCAGACCTACCATGTCCATGAAATAAATTATTATACTCCAGATCAGAAGCCTATGACTGTTCACTCCGGGACAAAAAAACAGTCAAGGCTGCCCATTATTACAAGTGCTGTTTGCTATCGCTGTTGAACCTCAGAATCTGCAACCATCTAGAGAATAAGTAAATTATAAGTACAGAATTTGAAGAAAAAAAGAAAAAAATCTCTCTCTACGCTGGCTATTTGTCACTCTACATTACTGATTCATAATCATGTCTTCTACATGTATTGAATCTATTGCTGGCATTCTATAGAATTTCTGGGTCCAGGATTAATTTTAATTAGTGCTTTTATTCCTAATGAATTAAAGATTAAATCTAATCTATTGTCTTAAATGTTGTCACAGAATTTCAAATATGTAGAAGTTAAAAATAAAAATTTAAATATCTGTTCAAGTTCAGTTTTTGCAAAGTGATGGAAACTTTTGTGAAAGTAATAGTTTTTTTTCTGTTTTGACTGTCAAAACACTTTTAAAAACCTTTTTAAAAAGATCATGTGGTCCTATTGTTTTGATTCCAGTAATCCCTCCTCCATCGCGGGGGTTGCGTTCCAGAACCCCCCGCGAAAGGTGAAAATCCGCGAAGTAGAAACCATATGTTCATATGGTTCTTTTTATATATTTTAAGCCCTTATAAACTCTCCCACACTATTATAAACATTTCCCGCACAATTATCCAGCATAAACCCTTTGTATTCTCTTAGATATTAGGTAAGATTCGTTGAAATTATGTATGTAAACACAGTTTATATACAGTAAAACCTAAATATTATTTTAAAGATATTGAGCGTCTCCAATATCACATATGTTACAGCCATTACGACAGACAGGCCACCAGCAATAAATACGTACAATGCAAGAAAAATTGTATACAGTAAAATGTGTGTACAGTGACACTAAACTATGTACATATAATAAGTACTGTACGTAGATAATTAATTATGGTTAATCACCAACAATGACACTTGTCTGATAACAATGACTTTAATTTTACTGCACAACAAAGAAGAGCGTTACAGCTCTTCTAAAGGAGCCTCTTCAGGCGACTGTGTAGCACCGCCATTGTTCTCCTTCCGGCAGTCTTCAATCCATATCCCTAAAGCAGATTCCATCCAGACTACTGCCTTATTATGTCCACTTGCAACTCGTTTTGCGCCCTGCTTAAAGGACACTGTGGCTGTAGATCTTATATGCTTTTCCTCCTTTTTAAATAAAAAGAATCGTGGACTCATTGATGCCGCAATGGTGTCCTGCAGCGGTGTAGCTGTTCCCTTCCTTCAGCATATCCAAAACTTTTACCTTTTCTGCAATCATTTGCATCTTCTGTTGGTGCTTGGACACGGCCCCTGAAGCAGTAGCAGGAGCACGTTAATGCTGAATGAGTGAGATGAGACTTCCTGGTTAATGCAGCACTCCGTCGCTGAGCCAATCAGCACACAGGAACTTAACTGTGTGCTCTGATTAGGTAGCTTCTCAGTCATCCGCCAATAGTGTCCCTTGTATGAAATCAACTGGGCAAACCAACTGAGGAAGCATGTACCAGAAGTAAAAAGACCCATTGTCCGCAGAAACCCGCAAAGCAGCGAAAAATCCGTGTTATACATTTAGATATGCTTACATATAAAATCCGCGATAGAGTGAAGCCGCGAAAGTCGAAGCGCGATATAGCAAGGGATTACTGTAATCGTATTTTCTGACTTTTGTCATGAAGAAACCAAATAAACATTGGATGGTGGCCATGGATGTGCGTCTTCACAATTTTATGGTCTTCCACTTCTCTCTCTTTATGCACTGTGTGTTCTGTTTCGGATTTAGAACTCACTGGCTAGACTAAACACAGTAAAGTGCAGTTGACTGTACTGGAGTTACAGAATTTCTTGGTGAAAGTGAAAGAATTGTTTGTAACACTAAGCATTGTTATTGCTGTATTAAATTCACATTTATCTCTATAATCTTAAGCAATTCACTTTCATGTCAGTCAATTTTTACTTTGCCACCAGAGAAAGGCATTACCACTTTGCTTCAAGTCCCCATCCACCTTCATGTGTCCACTCTTTCTCTTCAGTTGTACTCCTGAGTTGAAATGATCCAAGGGATTTAGTTCCAGTGCTGAGAGATTAGATTGACTGTAGTGATGTTGTTTATAGATGTGGCTAGCAGCAGTAGTGGGTATAGTGTTGGATTGATGCTAAACTTTTGACTTTGTACCGATACCAGCTTTCGCTCCTCTGTACCTATACAACATTGATACCAAAGGAAATAATGGATAACTCTCCCAGGCTCTTGTCTTCTTTTTCCTGTCAGACCGCACGCACATTCTCTACACAGCTCCCCCGCACTGTGTTTGCCTAGGGTCCATTTGAGGCTCATAATTGCTTAATTCAGTTTACAGGGATTTATACATATTATAATGAGGGGTGCGGGGTGGTTCTCCCCGTGGAGTTTCCTATGTTAATATGCAAATATTGTTTTGAAAACAGTGCAGAGAGTGGGATTTGTGTTATTTTTATTTTTATTTTTTTTTTGAAAGCTGTGCACACAGTTCCGGCACCAAAGTAACATAATGGTGGCCTTGTAACATTTTAAAACATTGGGTATTTAGTTCAGTACCTTTTAGTACCAGTATACGGCGCAGCACTAAAAGGGTATCGGAAACATTTGTTTGATGATCCTATACTTATAATGCAAACACAGTTTTTGTTTTGTTTTCTACAAGTTATGTTATAGATAATTCCTAGGCATTATATGACCTACATTATGCTATTACAGCTTTTTCAGTTATTAATTTTATGATATTCATTTTTTTATTATTAAAGAAGTTTGCTCAGAAATGTACTTTGCCTAATGTGAACATTGCAAGGTGGCATTTCAATATGCTATGTGGCAGTCAAAACATACTGGATGTATTCTGGGAGCCGTGCCATTTACTCTTTCTTGTTCTTATCTTAGGTGCAGTTATTAAAATTTTATTGAAAGACAGTTGAGTAGTTACAGTATACATTCCACATGCCTTGGTCTACAGAGATGAGCACAATGTTTGAGTGTCGGTAAGGAGTTCCAAACAGTTCTGTGCAATTTATGATTCTAGATGTTCATGAAGCAAATCAGATCCATGCTTTGTAAAGTTGGTGAAGGAAAGATGAGTGCAACTATTAATTATCATGTTTTGTGTGTGTGTATGTGAGTGCACAACAGTTGCTTACTGCTTCTTAAATTCGAAATCCATTTTGGTTCATTGCCTTGGAATGCTTTTAGAAGTAAAAATCTTTCTGTTCCATTCTCTTCCATTGTAATCAAAAATGTACACATGAAAGTTCATTCTTTGAGAAGTATAAATTCCTTGAGAATTTCGCAATGGCATAATTATGTCTGTTTATGCAAAGAGCAAGAGATCTGAGAATTACCGTCAAGGTGACTCATCTGTAAACCACACAAGTGCAGTGCCTTTTCCTTGCATGTGTATTGTGGTAGTGATCACTTTGTCTGGAGCAGGCATAATTCTTTTGTAGCGATACATGCAAGATTTTTATCAAAGTAAGTCAAACAAAAAGAAATTTAACTATTGATACTGTTTCATGCTTCTAGGCCATTGTCTGTCCTAATGTAAGCCTGGTTAAGAATTGAGCTTTCAGCAAGTTGTTTTTCATACATTATGGTACAAATTTTGAAACCTTATACTGTATTTCCAAAAATGAACAGCAGACTGTCATAATTTTTTGATGATAATATTGTGTTGTATAACACCAGAAAAGAGGAGAGGAAGTTAGAAGAATGGAAAAGGGCTGTGGAAGATAGAGGATTGAAGATAAATAAGAAGACAGAATATAATAATAATAATAATTCATTACATTTATATAGCGCTTTTCTCAGGACTCAAAGCGCTATCCACACAGGGAGGAACCGGGAAGCGAACCCACAATCTTCTACAGTCTCCTTACTGTATAGCAGCAGCACTACCACTGCGCCAGAACCTCTGGTCACGAACGTTTCCGAACACGTACAAATCGGGTTACAATCAAAAAGTTTGCCAAAATTTTGCATCTGTTCATGACCACACACTATGGTGGCGAACAAAAACACTGGCGGCCAGTTTTGCTATGCGCGTTCGTATGCGCCAATGATTTCCCATTCTCCATTTCCCATTTTCTTTTGTTTGCGTATACAGGGCCTAACAAAGCAGCTGATGTTGCAAAAGTAGTTATAATGTTAACCAAGCAGAGGCCTCAAGTGCTGGAAGAGCTGGAAAAACTGTTGCTAGTGTGGTTGAATAAAAAGCAACTTGCAGGGGATAGCGTAAGTGAGCCGATCATATGCGCAAAAGCCAGGAAGATTCATGGCGATTTGCTGAAAAAAAATCCTTCTTTGAGCGGTGCAGGTGAGGAATTTAAAGCAAATAGAGGATGGTTTGAAAAGTTTCACAAAAGAAGTGGCATTTCATTTTTTTCCCCTGTGCTTACAACTCATAAAGTTTATAGCAAGCGGTTCGTAAGGGTCTAGCGCGAACTCTTACAATGTTAGTTTTCTCTGTGGTTCAGGGTTTTCTCAGTGTTATTCAATGTTTTTACATTTAGTTTACTATTACACTGTGCATTCTATGGTATAATTAACTATTTATGTGCTAAATTATATATATATATATATATATATATATATATATATATATATATATATATATATATATATATAAAAGGCAAAGCCCTCACTGACTGACTGACTGACTCATCACTAATTCTGCAACTTCCCGTGTAGGTGGAAGGCTGAAATTTGGCAGGCTGATTCCTTACAGCTTAATTACAAAAGTTAGGCAGGTTTGATTTCGAAATTCAACGCGTAATGGTCATAACTGGAACCTCTTTTTTCACAATATACTGTAATGGACGGCAGCTCGATGGCCGTGGGAGGAGGAGTTGAGTGTCACGTCATATCGCCTCCCACGTAATCACGTGAAAAGACTGTGAACGCAGTAGGGAGAAATGAAGGAGGAGCCGCAAACAGCGAAGAACAAAAAATTCATTAAACAATTGAGAAGGGAGCGAAACAATAAGGAGCGAGTGAAGCATACAAGCATCTTCATAAGGGAAAAAAGCACAGTGTAAAACGTAAGTTTAAATTAAGTTTATAGAAACGCTCCCGCTGCGGATTGCAATAACATACAGTAATCCCTCCTCCATCGCGGGGGTTGCGTTCCAGAGCCACCCGCGAAATAAGAAAATCCGCGAAGTAGAAACCATATGTTTATATGGTTATTTTTATATTGTCATGCTTGGGTCACAGATTTGCGCAGAAACACAGGAGGTTGTAGAGAGACAGGAACGTTATTCAAACACTGCAAACAAACATTTGTCTCTTTTTCAAAAGTTTAAACTGTGCTCCAGGACAAGACAGAGATGACAGTTCCGTCTCACAATTAAAAGAATGCAAACATATCTTGCTTTTCAAAGGAGTGCGTGTCAGGAGCACAGAATGTCACATAGATAGAGAAAACAATCTCTGGCAAACAAATCAATAGGGCTGTTTGGCTTAAGTATGCGAAGCACCACGGCACAAAGCTGTTGAAGGCGGCAGCTGACACCCCCTCCGTCAGGAGCAGACAAAGAGAGAGAGATAGAGAGAGACAGAGTTTGTTTTTCAAGCAAAAATCAATACGTGCCCTTCGAGCTTTTAAGTATGCGAAGCACCGTGCAGCTGCACAAAAGATAGCAATGTAAAGATAATCTTTCAGCATTTTTAGACGAGCGTCCGTATTGTCTAGGTGTGCGAACAGCCCCCCTGCTCAATCCCCCTACGTCAGGATCACAGAAAGTCAGCGCAAGAGAAAGAGAAAAGTAAGCTGGGTAGCTTCTCAGCCATCTGCCAATAGCGTCCCTTGTATGAAATCAACTGGGCAAACCAACTGAGGAAGCATGTACCAGAAATTAAAAGACCCATTGTCCGCAGAAATCCGCGAACCAGCAAAAAATCCGCGATATATATTTAAATATGCTTACATATAAAATCCGCGATGGAGTGAAGCCGCGAAAGGCGAAGCGCGATATAGCGAGGGATTACTGTATTCGCGAGATAAAAGTTTAATGAGAAGACACGAGGTATAAACGAACCACACGCCGTAGCGCAACGTTAGGGGCTTCACCTCTGGCGCTGACGATAGAGATTCCATTCCCGAGAGGGGATGCAGTGACTGTGTATGCCTGATGAGCCCAGAATTAGGGAGAAACACATGTCGCATACTCTTTGCATTATTTGAAAGTAAACTATTAAAACCATTCTATGATCTGCTTCTGGGAACAGAAAGAGGGCACGTGGCGGACGTAAGGCGACTTGCTGACAAACCACAAGCGTGACCTGGCAGGTAACCACCCATACAATCAGATTATGATTCAGAAAACGAATGCCATGAATGTAATTACCACGATCTACATACTGTCAAATAAACGAAACACACGCCGTAGCGCGACAGCTGTGAAAAGGGAGCTTCACAAAAAAACAGATCCTTAACAAATTGTAATTGGTATATTTTCGATCCGTTTAAAAAGTTTTCTTTTCTTCTTAATAAAAAATTAAAAGCAGTACTTCGCCGCAACGAAGCGCGAGAATTTGGCTATATAATAATAATAATAAATTTTATTTATATATCTGCTTCTCGCAATTAAAAGAGGGCACGTAGCGGATGTTAGACGACTTGATGACCAAGCATAACCGTTACCTGCCAGGTAACCACCCATACAATCAGATTGTGATTCAGACTAGGAATGCAATGAATGTAATTACCCCGATCTACATACAAGGCGAAAGTCTTGCAACATTCAAAGATGATGGTTTGGGATAAGTACACCATGGAACATAAAAGAGCTTATGAAGCCTTGAACCGAAAAAAGCAAGATCTCAGAGATCGTAAAAAAAAAAAAAGGAGGTAATGTCGTTTTACTCGCTGTAGATTTTAGTCAAACATTACCAGTTATTCCACGAGGGAGACCAGCAGATGAACTCAACGCGTGTTTAAAATCCATGCTTCTCCCACGGTCGGTTATATGTCGCGTGTTCTCGGGTAGGTACACCAAAAAATGTATACATTTAAGCATGTAATGGGCAAAGAAAAAATGAGGTATACCCGAAGGCACTGCAGTAGTACTCAATGTAACTTTACTTCTTAAATGTTAATGTTTTACTGTTTAATAATTTATACGCTTCTTATATGTTGTTCAAATTCTTTTATCAAAATATCAGTGACAGCGCAATGCACGATAACATGGAGTGAATACACCATACGCATCCGCCCACGGCCGCCCTGGTGTGCGCAGATAGGAGTTGATTCTACAATAAAATAAAGATAAAAAGAGTAATAGAATCATCACCCATAAAGCGGATAGCAGACGTGACGTACTATATGTGTACCAGATTTCAAGTCAATAGGTGAAACGGTTTGCAAGCTACAGGTGATTTAAAATCCTGGACAGACAAACGAATAGCCACGGTAGCAAATTATAGAAGAAGATTTTACTGTTTAATAATTTATATTTATATGAAATGTGCTTCTTATATATTACTTCATATTCTCATATGATAACGATGTTAATGTTGTTTATATTGATTTCTATGTTATTGTAAGTGCGTGTATGTGTGTGTATGTATATATATATATATATATATATATATGTGTATATGTGTGTGTGTATATATATGACAGCAACACTCATAACAATGACAACACAATTACATTAACAATCATGTTACGTTATTTTTAAAATGTTTCCTTTACTTTTTCATAACCTCTTTAACACACTACTTCTCCGCTGCGAAGCGCGGGTATTTTGCTAGTATATATATATATATATATATATATATTTACATACAGTTTATATGGTCTGGAACGGATTAATTGTATTTATATACAATCTTATGGGGAAATTACAATCGGGTCACATCCAGAGTTTTGGAACGAATTACGGTCGTGACCAGAGGTACCACTGTATAAGGTTTAACACTATAATCCCTGAAGCCTACGAAGAAAGTCATAATCCCGGGCCACCTTAAATTCCTTCACACCTCTCCATCAGCGTCTTTCTTTTGCAGATGTGTCAATCAGCACAAGCACAAAGTAGTCTGCTATCCCATCCCCGCCCAAAACCAACGTAGCTGAAGTTCTCCCAGCACAAGTTTATTTATCTGGGTACCTGGAGTTGTATAAGGTAAATAATATATCGTTATTTGGAATACATACATTTCATGTGTGTTCCGCGTCTACAACGATCTGGGTAAATGTAGGTTGACAGGAAATGCGAGGCAAGAAATGTGGAACACATACCTAAAACAGAAACTTTTTCCATGTTATAGTAGTAATTACATGAAGTATATAATGTGTGAAGACTTTAGTCAAAATACCAAATAAACACGTGCACTTTTATTCTAGAATATAACCAAAGAAAAAAAAATCAATTTACATGTTGCTGTCAATGAGTTAAAAACCCAAGCTCAAATGTCAATCGACAGATAATTGCAATGTCTTCTTATTTACCCTATATAACTCCAGGCAGCTCAGTCCCAGATAAAGAGACCTGAGCTGGGAGAACTTCAGCTGCATCTGTGGGGGGGATGGGACAGCAAGCTGCTTGCTGGTTGTACTGATTGGCACATTTGCAAAACAAAAGATGCTTATGAGAAGGTGCAAAGGAATTTAAGGTGGCCTGGGATTACAACTTTTTTCAAAGGCTTCAAGGATTCTAGTGTTAATGATGATCACGATTCAGAAGTTAACTTGCATGGAGAGCTATTGATAAGAGTGGATACATTTAAATATCTACAGTCAGTGGTGGCCCAAAATGGAGAATTAGATACAGCGATAACCCATAGAGTGCAGTGTGAATGGAACAATTGGAAGAATGTATCAGGAGTATTGTGTGATGGAAGAATTAAGGTGAAGGGTAAAGGTAAAAAAATTTTAAGACCGTGGTAAGTCCAGCAATGATTTATGGAGCTGAGACATGGGAGTACAAAGGGTGTAGGAGATGTTGAATTTAACAGAAATGAGTGTCGAGGAGGATGTGAGGAGTTAAAGAAAAGGACAGAATAAGAAATAAGACAATCAGAGGCTCAACAGAAGTGGGAAAGAGACGTAAGAAAGTGCAGGAAAATAGGTTGAAGTGGTATGGATATGTGATGAAGATGTGGGCAAAAGACTGATGGAAAATGAAGTACAGCAGAAGAGAAAGTGATGGAGGCCAAAGTGAAGGTGGATGGATAAAATAAAAGAAGATCTGAAGGAAAGGGATCTGACTGGAGAGGAGGTGCAAAACCAAGTTGTATGGAGAAGGGTGATCGAGCACATCGGCCATATATAGAAATGGGAAAAAATGAAAAACAAGAGTATGTCATAAATCATACTTATGGAAGTGTTGATAAGCATGAAAATAATTCTAGATGTATTTTTATTCTTGCTTATCCTGCATCCTTTGTACTGCCTTAAGATACATGACTTCATTCAAAGTTGCTTGCAGCATCTTTCTAGTTAAATTCTTCTAATTAAATTATAACAACCAGGAGCCATATTTTAGTGATCGCATATCTTTTTTTAACAGTTAGAACTGTTAACTATGTATCACAGTTTACACACATTTTCAGAAGCTATGATATTCTAATGGGTGAATGATGCATTTTATAAAATGTCAACATACTAAACTTTGTTCATTAGGCATCCGTTCTATTTGTAGTGTACTCTGAAGTGTCCTGTGTGGCCACTTAGGGGTGTCTCAGACCCCAAACCCCATGCACAACTACAAAGTAAGCAAGTCCCCGTTTCAAAAAGACTTATTTTTTATTTTACAAAATACCTTTCCAGGCTTCTTTATAATACAATCTCTACAATAACTCAATATGATTAAAGACCAGAATTAACTAAATGTTTATATTCATGTAAGATAATACAGTAAGTGCTGAAACACATTTTCATTTCAGGTTTTCTTTAAAATATAAACACAAACATTAACCCCAGCACATTTAAATAATTGCATCTGCATTCACATTAAGATCATGGAAACACTCATAGATGTGTCCAAAAATCAGTAAAAGTAAAGTCAACAGAAAGCTGCTGACAAAAGGGTATTGCAGCTGCACTGTGCAGTGAAATGATCGTGCTTGACACTACTTTCTTCCAGCCTGTGTATCTGTTTTCAATAATAGATTCCTTTTAGCCTTCTACCAAATACTTGAATTCTTTGTAATGCACTCATTTTGCCTAAAGCATCTGTCCAGGCCTTGATAAGAAGCTCACCATTTAATCAACGATCATGGAGTGACTAAATGGGAAACCTAAATACTACAAAGAAATTATTACAAAATGGAACCTCACTACTATTGATTTGTCTTATCCTTACCCATTGAAATCCCAAGATGGAAACTTTTTTTATTTATTAACAATGACCTTTTTTAATATTATTTAATCTATCACATCTTGTATAGAAAAATATGCCATAACTTGCAGTACATCAAGAAAGTTTTGAAAAAATGTGTGGAATGCACAGAACATATGGACAGAGTAATTTGAACACTATTAGTTTAACACCTAAAATATATACATATATGATTACATCTTGCCTGAAGAAGGGGCCTGAGTTGCCTCGAAAGCTTGCATATTGTAATCTTTTTAGTTAGCCAATAAAAGGTGTCATTTTGCTTGGCTTTTCTCTACACCTAAAATATAGAATGGCACCATAACTACATTTTATTGTAGATGAGTGATATTCAGATTTTTATTTATTTATTTTTTAACATTGGGCCTTTTGAAAGTACCATTGCATGAAATACTATACTTTATGAAACATTTATAAGATGCAGATTTCAGATGTGACATACAGCAAAAGCAATTTAAAAGGCAAATAAAATTTTGGCTATATTGTAAAAACCATTGAATGTAAGTCAAGGGATGTCATGCGTAGACTATATAATGCACTAGTGAGACTACATGTGGAGTGTTGTGTGTATTTGTGGTCACCACACAGCATGAAAGACACAGCAGCACTTGAAGCTGTGAAGATGAGAGCAATCAAGTGCATCCCAGGACCTAAGGACATGTCCTACTCTGACAGACATAGAGAATTAAACCTGTTTCGTCTCCAGCAGAAAAGACTATGTGGGCACCTAATACAGGTCTTAAAAATTATCAAAGGCATTGATTATATAGATCCAACAACATCCTGTCAACTTAATGGTGTATCGCACACTCTAGGACTTCAGTGGATATTAAAGGTAAGGGCATTCAGGACTGAAGCCAGGAGGCACTTTTTTTATTTCTTTTTTTTTTATTACTCTTTCCCAATAAGAGTTGTGGGAATCTGGAGCAAACTACTGAGACATAGAGTTGTAGCAGAAACCTTAACAGCCTTCAAGAAGTGTTTGAATGCCATATTGGATCAGCTTCTCTATTAGCTCAACAAAGAAGCTTGTTGGACTTAATGGTCACTTCTCATTTCTTAAATTTCTTATGTTCTTACTAAGTGATATAATCAGGAAGTTAGAAGTGCTCATATTAGTACTTGAAAGCCCAGTCCATCAGTGAAATGAGACTTAAGAACAACCTACCTGTTCATTTTTGTTGGTCATTATACAGTATGTACATACTAGAGGGGCAAGCACCCTTCGGCGCCCAACCCCCAGTTGCAGCCAGGCATGGTTAAATCTCTTGGCACTCTTGCTTAAGTCTCGTCTCACGGGATGCGAGTTCTTGATGTTTTTTAGTTTATAATTTAAAAATGGAATAAGAATCTGAAAATCTAACAACATCACATTAAAGTTTGATAAATTCTGAAAAGAATGATACCACACATATGTATGTAGGTTTTAAAATGAGCCTGATTTGAAGTGTGTCAAAAAAAATCACTTAAAAACATTGCGCAAAATCGTTGTACTTTTAGGCTTAGGATTTTATATACAGTATATTTATAGTGAGTAGATTGTGTGCCAAGTGCAATATTTAATTTGTGTTTCAATTTAAACCATATTCTTTGTTACTGCAGGGAAAGTGATGTGTTCAGGTGGTTTTACATTTCTTAGAACAAAAACAATCTGTTCGTACTGCTGGTCCTTCTGCCCACCCGGGTGTTTCTAGATTAATAGTTTTTAATTCCAAATTGTTCACAGATGTTTCCTTTACAATAAGCTGTTCAATTTTTTCATTGTACACCAAGATGTGTACCTTAAAAACAACACAATCAAACTGTGCAATTTGTATTTTAAATGTGATATAAACCAATGAAATTGATCAAAAATCAAATCATTAAATTGGATCCATTGTCAACACAGAGAATGTAGTGGTTTGCCACACACACTTTCAGGTTTGCATTGTCGAACGACCTGGCATTGAAGGTGAAGCGTGACGATTTTGACATTTTTTTCATGTCACATTGTGTTTTTTTTTTTTTTCTTAAATGCTTTCCAAATATTAACCAAAACTAAGCATAGAATTGGGATTTTTTTCAGCTTAAAACAAAAAAACACAAATATTTTGAAACTGTGAATTTCAGATCAACTAATTTTATAACAAACAACAACTAATGGTAACCTTTCCTTTCTATTAGCTACATTTTTGCAGGTCACATATGTATATAAGTACTTATTTTTGTTTTTTTATTTTTAGGGAAATTCCAAGAAAAATAAGACTCGATAGGAAAAAGAAAAAGATGATCTCTTCATCGACAAAATGGACAATGAAAGCAAAATGTGTGATATTTCTGGTCTCATGGGGTGTCTTGAGAAAGGGGAGATGAGATGTCCCTTGAGACTGGCTTTCAGCAAATAGCCAAAAACAAATTCTGCAGACTGTTGCTGTGTAAGTTGCAGATGGTGTATACAGTGATCAGTGATCAGTTGTACAACAAATGAGGGTCTCACTAAAAGTTTTCCAATATATTTTCACAAGCAGACTTCAGTCTTTTTTTCCTGTGAAATCACATTAATGTTTTTCTTTTACAATGCAGTGTACTACTTCACCATTAGAATCAGCATCTACCAACTTTCTTTTCAGTACCAGCTCATTGTTTAAACATCTACAGCTTTGCAACAGAACAATATTTTACATGGAAATAGTTTAATCTATGATTATACTGAGGCAGTCGGTACAGTTAGATTTACTTTAATTGTGATGAGTGATGCAAGGTCACCTGCTGGTTCTGTTAATTTCTTCTGTAATTTTCTCAAATTACATTTACATTTTTATTTTGTTATTTCTCTGCTATTATGGACTTAAGACATATTTTCCACTGTGACGTAAATTGTGTTGTATTTATTTGAATTTAGTCTCCATCTTTGTTTCCTTAAAAAGGGGTTCACTAATAGAAAGGTCCCTTTGAGTTGTGATAAGGTGGAAGAAACCCTAATCAGTGTCTAGTTACTTTATAATGGTAACTATGGCTTCCCTTTGTTTGGTGTCGATCATTGACTGAAATGCACAAGACATTTTGGGGAAACAAATATCATGTTAACACTCCAGGCCCTTTGGGCAGTTGTTTAAACTTAATTATGAAGGAAGAATGTGCCACACTTGCCTATAACTTCCAGTTTTCAGCATGCTGTTGGACTAGGAACACAGTCCTCTGGAAACCGAGACCAAAATGTACCTTTAAGACATAACAGGGCAGATCTCCGCAGCACTGCTGTGGAGGCAGGTCTTAGATATGAGAAGCTTGCTGTTGTATTTTTTACCTCTTTCTGTTTCTGTGGGAGCTTTTTTAAAAGCTCTTCTAGATGTTCAAACACTTCATCTTGAGCTCACAGCACATTTAAACTGGTTAATAGGCACTAGTGGTACTGTGTATGTGTTAAGGAAATCTTTAAACAACATTGGTGCAGTGATCTGTTTAAGAGAGACATTGTAATCAATGTGTGTGTATATTTTGCATTTGTATTCATGTTACAGCTGTTTAGTGTAATTTCTCTACATTTAAAATGGAACACAAAATTCTGCTATTGTATAGGAGTTCTTTGAAGTTAGCTCATGGCAAGTGCATTTTATGTGAAATGTAATATTCACTGTATACTTTGTCTGCTTCATTAAAATCCCTAAGACAATTTGTATAAATAAATTGACCCAAAGGTGATTTGACTTTTTATGTTTTAATGAAAACAGTTCTATATTGTGATTATTATTTGTGTTTCTTTTAGTAACATTTTTCTTAACTTCTACTAAATGTCATGCATTTAATGTGTACATCTTATAATTTCATATTATTTTCAAATATGTATATTACAATAATAGTTATCACACAGGATTCAAGCACACATTATTTATTATGTGTGTGTTATATATAATTATATATATATATATATATATATATATATATATATATATATATATATATACATATACATGAAGGGGGACCCAAAAATAACCGGAAATATTTTGAAAACATTTAATTTAATTTTCTGTACAAACTACAATTAGTCTCCTTCAAAGTACTCTCCATTGGCGGAAATACACTTATCTAACTGTTTGTTCCATTGTTCAAAACATTTTTTAAATTCGTCTGAAGTAATGCCCATTAATGCTGTTGTCGTTTCTTGTTTTACCTCTTTGACATCAGCAAAACGCCTTCCTTTCAAGTCTTTTTTCATCCGAGGGAACAAAAAGAAATCACACGGAGCTAAATCCGGTAAGTAGGGTGGGTGGTTCAGGGTTGTCATACCGTTTCTTGCCAAAAATTGGTGAATGCTGAGAGCAGTGTGAGATGGAGCGTTGTCATGATGAAAGAACCAATCACCCGACTCCCACAAATCAGGGTGTTTCCTTCTCACACTGTTGTGCAACCTACTTTTACAAAAAAATTCACTGAACACAAGCACAACCTTCCAGACTGATGGCACTTGGCAGACTGACTTGTGAGGAGTGTAACTAGATTGCCCTAGCGGCCCAACCACGTACTACATGTACCAACCTAACAACAACAAAATTCTGGTTATTTTTGGGTCCCCCCTCGTGTGTGTATGTATATATATATACACACACACACACAAAGTGAGAGAAAGTGTATACAGTATGGATAATACAATAGTTTATATTAGTAAATCAAAAGGCAGAGATGTGAGAAAGGTTGGGTCCCCATTTTGATGATCCTCATTTATTACAGGGTTGATCATTGGATTGTTGAAGTAACGCCTGTTGAACTTTGGGTAAGTAGTCACTTGAACCTTGGGTGACGGAAGAGAGGATCTTCTTATGCTTTTGTCTGGTGGTAGTGGCAGGAGGCAGATAGGTGGACAGTATCAGGCTGGGATTGCTGTTCTTCATGGAAGTCATGGAGTCTGGACTGTAGAAGAACTATACAGATGTGTGACATCTTTGTTGTCACCTCCCATCCTCTGTTCACTTTAATCTTTACAGACTTGGTCACACTCCTGACTCCTACTGTCTGTATATGTGTGTATACATTGTTGTATCACAGTAGACGTATTGGTCTTTTTCTTATTGATCAACAAAAAAAAGTGAAAACATCACAGAGGGGTTTACAAGCATGTCTCTTGAGTTTAATGTGCATGACATTGTCAAACCCAGTTAATCCAGTTCAGGTCTTGCAGAGCTGGAACATGACCCAGCAGAACTCTGCAAAAAGTGGGTATCATCCTTGAAAAATCTGCCTGTCCATTGCAGAGCCAGCCACAAATTCTGAATGTGGGACACCCAAAATAAATCTTACTCAGGCCAAGACCAGCTCTGGGATTAAACAGCAGGACCCTGGATGTACGAGACAGCAGAGCAAATCACTGTACCATTATGTCACCCTTGGTTTAATGTATTTTTAGTTAATTTCTCTTAGTACTTAATTGAATTTAAAATCAGATCTGAAAACAAAGTGTGATCATTTTTGATGTACAAAAATATATGTCTGTAAATAAGCAAAAATGAAAGATGACATTTTTTACTTTTTCTTTATATTCCATCCATCCATCCATTTTCCAACCCGCCGAATCCGAACACAGGGTCATGGGGGTCTGCTGGAGCCAATCCCAGCCAACACAGGGCACAAGGCAGGAAACGATCCCGGGCAGGGTGCCAACCCACCGCAGGACACACACAAACACACCCACACACCAGGCACACACTAGGGCCAATTTAGAATCGCCAATCCACCTAACCTGCCTGTCTTTGGCCTGTGGGAGGAAACCGGAGCGCCCGGAGGAAACCCACGCAGACACGGGGAGAACATGCAAACTCCACGCAGGGAGGACCCGGGAATTGAACCCAGGTCCTCACGTCCCCCAACTGCGAGGCAGCAGCGCTACCCACTGCGCCACCGTGCTGCCCTCTTTATATTCCTCTTTACATCAATCCTGATTTGCATGTGTAGATAAAAAAAACAGCCATCCTGAACTCACTGCTTCAATATGTCTGTGATGCAGATTGCTCTGCCATTGCTGATCAACTTGAAGTAAATTTTAAACATAGATAGGATTTTATTTGTTCCCTGAGGAAAATTTAGCTTTTTACAGGGGCTCAGTAAATAAAAAATAGATAGATGTACTGTACACACGTTATAAGTTCTGAACAAACACTCAAACAACTGAAAAGGAAGAAATTTAAACTTCTGACTTGGCAGTCCCAGTCACAGTGAGGCATTACGCAGGCAAATTGCTTTTCTTGACACACTTCTGCTGAATGATTCATTGGCTAAAAGTGCTTAGTGTGTAAGAGTAAGGATGCGCAGCATTGTTCATAATGGCACTTAGTTTTGTTTTCATTCTCTTCTTTGCTACGACCTCCAGGGGGTCCAGGGTGTGTCCTCTAACTGAGCTTGCCATTTTAATTAGCTTGTTGATTTGATGGGCCTCTCTTGAAGTGGTATTACTGGCCCACCACACTACAGCGTAGAAAATCACACTGACCCTCACAGAGTTATAGACAATGTAAAAGATGTCACTTCTAACATGAAAAGAACACAGTCTAATTAGGAAGAAGACCCTTCTCTGCCCTTTCTTATATAGTTCCTCTGTGTTACAAGATCATTCTAGCCTATTATCAATGTGGACCCCCTCTACATCCACTCCCTGAATAGTGACCAGACATAGTGGTGGTTTGATGTGGCATAAGACAATAACCTGTTCCTTTGTTTTGCTGATGTTAAGATGCAGACAATTCTCTGCAAGTTCTCTGTCTGACTCCTATCCTCTGTCTCATCCCCTTTATCGATAGATAGATAGATACTTTATTAATCCCAATACACTCCAGAAGTGCAGAATCAGCTGAGAATTTGCACAAGTGACACGACCTGCTGTTATATTTCTAGTCTGAGGGGTACACAGTGAAAAGTCAAAGTGCAACAGAAGAATTTCCGAGCTGAGTGTTGTTTATTTTTAAAAGCGACATTTTGATAACCTCTCAGTCTGAAGCCTCTTCTGTTTACGTGTTCTAATCTAGTAGAGTTCAGTCTTAAAGCATCGTCTACTTTAAGATTTCAGAGTTAAATGTGCGCAGTTTCACTTTGTGGCTTTGGCCTCATGGAATGTGGAAAATGTGGGGCATGTCTTACTACCTTTCATCCTCCCGTTTAAACATATGTTTCTCATCAAAGAAGGGAAAAAAAAAACTATTGTTTTCTTTTTCTATATGATTTTAGCAAGAATGTGCCTATTATTGAATGACATCACTCCTTCCAGTCACTGGTGTAGTGCCAGGTCTTGGACTGCTCCTCACAGCAACCTTAGAGAATTGCAGTATTTTTATTTTTTTTGCTTTGTAAGTTGTTTTCATCTCGGTGGTAGTGACCTGAAGGTTTCCTGGCAGTAAATCATCCAGACTCCTTGATTTTGGACTATGGAAATCAAACTGGAGTCCTCTGTGATAATCAGACCAGGGTCACCATTACTAACTGAGGCCTGTCATCTTGCTTTTGTCTCTCTGATTCTTTTATGAGCTGGAAGTTAAAGTATCTTGTTGTCTTTTTGTATTTTTTTATTATTTCTTGATTATATAAATTTCGTTACAATGAAAGAGTTGCAACAAGTCATTTAGGCATACCGTAGCACACCTTAAACCAAATCGGACCCAACAAGGGTGAGTGTGAGGCAGTCAGTAAAAGAAAATGTTCAACAGGTTAGCAGAGGTTCAGCGTGCTTAATCACGGTCAATATCAAAAGCTGCCTGCCAGACTCTAAAGATGTTTTAAACAGTTCTTCATAAAGCAGATTTGACCTTTTTTTCCCTAATTTAAAGTAAAATAGAGAATGTGTCCTCCATGTTATTGTGTGTGTGTGTGTTAGAACCTGCCAAATTGAGTAAAGCTCTTTCACACTACACAGCTTTTCCAGGTTTTTCATTTGTTGCCTTTATGTATGTAATCTTTAAGAGTTGTTGACATTTGTGCGCCTGTCTGTGACTTCCAGTTGTATAGTGTGATGGCTCACCACAAGTTTGACTTTGTCTTCGATTGTAACAGGGGGCTTCTGAGTTGGCAGCCAATGAGCTCTCAGCTAGAAATGAAATGCGTGCAATGCAGCCGCAAGGAAAGAAGGAAAGTTGGTGTCTCTGACTGCACAAACGGAAGAGAGGCTCATACTGTGACAGATTATAAAAGGGAAAAGATTGCAGATGAACTTGCCGCTGTTCTCATATATGAAAACCGTGGGCACATTGCATCATTAACAGTTTGAATGCGATGTACAAGGTAAGTCAAAACATGATATACAAATGACCTCGTACCTCAGTGTATAGCCACTGTAGACACAGCAAGGTTGTTGGCAAACACCTACTATAGTGATGCCATCTAGTGGATAGCCATAGAACATTTTTTGTGCCAACAGCTTGCAGGTAATAACATTATTAGTGGACAGTCTGTAGTTATGTTGTCACCAGAAAGCTAAATTTGTTGTAAGAGGAGTATTTTCTTCATAATGATGGTGATCGAGATTGTTTCAATCAGCTGGATGAAATGGAACCTGTAGGCTCTGGCACTGATGTGAATAGCTACCCTAAAGGCACTTCTTCATCATAAAGTGTCCGACTGTCAGGACAGCACTACGTGAGCATTCTTTCACCCACTGAGCGTAATCAGACAATGTGCAATAAGCATGGAGAGTGCAAAGAAATTTGTGCCACATGTTCTTCTAAACCTGACATAACGGGTCCATAGCTCAGAAAAAGGTGGCTGATTTTTAAATAAGTAATCCTGCCCTGAATGTCCGGGCTCCACTCAGGTGCAGCTGTGCGTTAGTGCGTTTCACTCCGCAGCTGACTGCGCCTCATACACAAGTGGAGGTGGGCGGATCAGTCAAGCAGCTAAATGATGCCGCTCCTCGCACCCGTGCCCAATTGTAAAGGAGAGGATAAAGGTGCCTGTATGGGACAGAAGGGGAGAGAATCATAAAGGGTAAGGGAGAAATGAGAGGAACTGAGAGAAAGGCAGAAATTAGCGAGAGCCAGAGCAAGATAGGAGGAAGCAGGCAGATGGGAATGGAGCATCAGGAAGGAGCGTGTGGCTGACAGATTGCACCATTTGAGCGAGTATGGAGCAGGAGTGGCCATTATGGTCAAGGGCCGGGAGGAGCCAATGATTGGCAGCGGTGTGAGTGGAGCAGAGCGTGGCTCCCCATGGAACACCATGAGATTGGCGGCCGGGACATGGGCCAGAATAAAAGGTTGTCTGTGCCTGTTGGCTGAACATCTCTCTGGACTGCCCGATCCTAATAGGATAAGCCAGAGAGATGTCCATTTTGAAAAGCAAGCACCGGGGACTTCCTGCCTGTGTTTTTAACCTCGTTTTAATTAATCAATCATTTGATCAGATCATTTTATCTGATTATTTATTTATTGGACTTGAGCACTGCACTATTTATTTGGACACTAGATTTGCTTTGATCGATTGTTTTTGATCACTTTTGCGCCGACCCCTTGCTATGTTTGTATGTTGTGTCCTCATCCACTGACTCATCCCTCAGGTTCGTTATCGACGGAGACGGGTTCAAGGGGCTCCCTGGAAGGAGCCAGTAGTGTGGGGCCATACTTCTAGGAGTGTCATTCATATGGAGACTTTCAGTCATGCTGCTGGTGAAAGTAAAGTCATTAACAATTTCTCTGCATCTGTGACAGAGTTACTGTTAATAATAAAACTATTTCTTTCTACTACATAGCTTTACATATTTTACGAGTTTTGATAGAGTTCATTATTTATCGTGTAAGCACAGACCTGTACTGCAGCGTCCTGGTAATAAATGGTCCAGCAGTTAGAGTGTTAATTGACTACCAGAATGTGGTAACTTGTGAGCAAACCATAAAATCTGTCATCCTCAGTAATTCCTAGTTGTGTAATCTTACCATCCTCAAGGCAAGCAGGTGTAGAAACAGCAGTGGCCAACTTTGACATGCCCTCTGATTAGAAGTCATGTAGGGGGCCACCAGCCTTGCTAACATTTGGGGCCTTTCAGCAAAGAGCAACATGTTAGCGTTAACCTTTTCAACCCTCCCAAAAGCTTCAAAATCAAAAGTATGGGGGTATGCCTGAATATAAATTTTAAAACCTTACACTGGCATGCAATAGCTTGGGCACCATTGCTTAAAATGTCTCTTAGTGTGAATAGTTAAGTGAGCAAATACCAAAAGGCATACAGTTAAAGATGTCGCATTTCTTTAATATTTTAAGTACATTAGAACGATCTAAACGATCTAAAGGCCGTTCAGCCCAACAAAGGTCACCAGTCATATCCACCTAATTCTTCTTAAAATAAAAACATCAAGTTGAGTTTTGAAAGTCCCTAAAGTTTTACTGTTTACCAGACTACTTGGTAGCTTATTCCATGTGTCTGTGCTTCTCTGTGTGAACTAAGCCTTCCTAATATTTGTGCAAAATTTACCCTTATTAAGTTTCCAATTATGTCCCCGTGTTCATGATGAACTAATTTTAAAATAACAGTCTTGATCCACTGCACTCATTCCCTTCATAATTTTAAACACTTCAATCGTGTCACCTCTTAATCTTCTTTTGCTTAAACTGTATAGGCTCAGCTCATTTAATCTTTCCTCATAATTCATCCCCTGTAGCCCTGGAATCAGCCCAGTCGCTCTTCTCTGGACTTTTTCTAGCGCTGCTATGTCCTTTTTGTAGCCTGAAGAGCAAAACTGCACACAGTACTCAAGATGAGGCCTCACCCGTGTGTTATAAAGCTTGAGCAGAACCTCCTGGGACTTGTACTCCACACACCGTGCTATATAACCTGACATTCTGTTAGCCTTCTTAATGGCTTCTGAACACTGTCAGGAAGTCAATAGCTTAGAGTCCACTGTGACTCCTAAATCCTTCTCATAAGGTGTACTCTCGATTTTCCCACCGCCCATTGTGTATTCAAACCTAACATTTTTACTTCATATACTTTACATTTACTGACATTAAGTTTCATCTGCCTACAATCTGCCCAAGCCTCTGTATGCTGTCCAAGTACCCCTGTAATGATTCAACAAGATCTCGATTATCTGCCAATCCTCCTATTTTGATATCATCTGCAAACTTAACCTGTTTGTTATTTATATTCCTATGTGATCATTTATATATAAATTTAAAATAGCAGCAGCCCATGCACTGACCCCTGTGGAACACCACTCTTGAGATCGGCCAATTCTAATGAGGTTCAATGTCCATCCATCCATCCATCCTCTTCCGCTTATCCGAGGTCGGGTCGCGGGGGCAGCAGCTTGAGCAGAGATGCCCAGACTTCCCTCTCCCCAGCCACTTCTTCTAGCTCTTCCAGGAGAATCCCAAGGCATTCCCAGGCCAGCCGAGAGACATAGTCCTTCCAACGTGTCCTGGGTCTTCCCCTGGGCCTCCTCCCAGTTAGATGTGCCCGGAACACCTCACCAAGGAGGCGTCCAGGAGGCATCCTGATCAGATGCCCGAGCCACCTCATCTGACTCCTTTCGATGCGGAGGAGCAGCGGCTCTACTCTGAGCCCCTCCCGGATCGGCCAAGTGAGCGCAACGGGTCCATCGAAGTGCATTCTGACACACACACACACACACTTTGCCTCTTTTCCCTTGGCATGCTGCTTATGGAGGCCTCTTTTTGGTCTCTACCACACACGAGTTGTGGCCTTTTTTCTTCTCCTAGAAGCTGATTTGATTGCTGGTTTGGGTGCAGAAGTGGACCCTGGTGTGCCGTCGTCCACGGGTTCCCAACATTTTTGCAGAATGGCCGCACATTGTAGCAGCTCCTCCTTGCTTGCCCTTTGGGTAACTATTTCCTGATGCTTGCTTTCTCGTGATTGTGATTGATGTTTCCTCCAGAAATGAAGTGACTGGATGTAGTTCAAGTGCAGAATTTCAGCCAGAGCAGTGTAATGAAAACCAGACAGCAAAGAGCACCAAGCAAATCCACTGAATCAGAAAGGCAGCAGTAAGCAGTTGGCTCAAAGTGCTGATTTACACGGCAGCATCGATTCAGCTGGCACCGTTTCCCTGTTGTGCCAGAAGTGCGGTGCTGCTTGATCTCAGAAGGAAAACATCAGACAGCAGGCTTTGGGGAAAATGTTGGATTGGCAAGAAAAAAAAATAAAAAGCTAAACAAGTGAATGACGGTACAATGGCGCAGTGCCTCCCGGCCCCCCTAGCTGGACAGCTGGCTGTGTGCTCTTTCCATGTTCTTCGTGGGTTTGGCAGCTTCCACCCACGTTATGGTCTTATGGTGACTCCTCAACGGGCTGCCATCTTGCCTGGATTCAGATTCTGTCTTTCGCCTGATGCGTTCCGATTTCAGCTCCTCCTGGTACTCCACTTAATTCACACAATCCAGTGATGTGACTGTTGTGTTCACTGGCCTCTAATTCACCAATATGAACATAACGGTCAAGGATAGGGGCTTCTCACTTTGAACCCACTGCTGACGAGTTAGACCACAGCTCACTGAACTTCAGGTAGGGAATGGATGGAAACGTAATTGCCAGATGGTTGGATGGGCTTCTTTCTTTCTTTCTTGGTTAGGCCTTTTTTTATCTTGAGCAAGTTCCTCATGCTTTAATCTTTCCTTAGCTAGATTACAGTAACTCGTTGTATTCGAGGATCAGCCAGTCCCAGATACGCAGGTTGCAGTTGGTCCGGAATGCTGCTGCCCGTTTTTTGGTTGGGGCAAGAAAGTTTGATTCTGTATCTGCAGTTTTAGCCTCTTCACACTGGAAGTGGAATTGATACTGAGTGAGCCTTTGTAGTGGAGTGGAGTCAGACTGAGGTCATTGTTCTTCTACTGTGTCAGTAACTTCTACATAGACAATAAACAGAAGCAACCGCCACATCAATACAATACAATACAATTTATTTTTTGTATAGCCCAAAATTATACAAGAAGTGCCGCAATGGGCTTTAACAGGCCCTGCCTCTTGACAGCCCCCCAACCCCCTAAACCCCCCCAACCCCCCCCCCCCCCCCCCCCCCCCCCCCCAAGCCCTGACTCTCTAAGAAGGCAAGGAAAAACTCCCAAAAAAAAAAAACCCTTGCAGGGAAACAATGGAAGAACCCCTTTCCAGGTAGGTTGGGCGTGGAGTGGGTGTCAAAAAGAAGGGGGTCAATACAATAAAATACAGAGAACAGAACGAATCCTCAATACAGTATAAAAATAAAAATTTTAGATGTACGGAGTAGAATTTAACAGTAGATGATATCATATAACATGATTTGGATTTGTTTTGCCATTTGGCCATTTCACAGCTGAAATAGCACTAATCCGATGAAAGGACCCCTCTTTCCCACAATTCCTGTGATCCTCTATCAGGGATGACTTTACCTTTGGCAGGCAAAACAACTTGGCAGGTGGGCCGTGGCACCAAGTGCCACATCTGAGTACCGAGAAGAGAAACCGAATAGGTGAGGGTTAGTATACAATTCTAACTATCATGTTACTTATGTTTTAGTGCTAATGACTAACAACAGAGATGTGGTCTGTACAGTAAATCAGCAGCTCTAGTCAGGGTGTGCTAAACTCACACTAAAGTAGGGAGTCTTCAGCTGGGATTTAAAAGCTGAGACCGAAGGGGCATCTCTTATAGTAGCAGGCAGACCATTCCACAGTTTAGGGGCCCTGTAACTAAAAGCTCGACCTCCCACCGTTATTTTATTAATCCTTGGAATCATAAGCAGACCAGCATCTTGAGATCTTAATGTGTGCTCTGGTTTGTAAGTCATGATAAGTTCAGACAAGTAAGCCGGACCTCGGCCATTTAATACTTTATATGTTAAAAGGATTTTGAAATCTACCCTAAACTTAACCAGGAGTCAGTGTAAGGATTTAAGAACTGGAGTTATGTGTTCGTATTGTCTTGTTCTTGTTCTTCGTCACTTTACTAACCTCGAATGGCCAATCCTTCGTGTGTCTGCTTTAATTTACCTCTGTGGGCTCAGCTGATGACACAGCATAGAACACATGGCACCCACCTGGAGAATTTCAAAGTAATATGTGTCAAAGTTGACCTCCATAGTCTTGAGGAGAGACTGACTGGTGTCACAAAAACGACCAAAAGACACCAAAAAGGTTTGGGCCAGCCACCCATATAATATGCCCTGGCTGCAAAAGGGTAATAGTTGTGAGATGTTCACAAGTCCAAAACAGAAATGATTTGAGTTTGACAGTAAGGCAGCTTTAAAGGCCGAGACCAGATGTGACGTCATCCATATCGCCGGACCCGAAAGTGACGTCATCAGTGGTGCTGGTACCGGAAATTATGTCATCTATAGCGTTGGAACCTATCAGGATTTCCCATGGATGGTCTGCAGAGGATTGAGAGAGGAAGTCAGTGGAGCTCGCCACCCCCTCGTCTGCCGTGGTACTACTGTTATTCAGGCCCTTTAGCTGCCTCCCAATCACATGTGTGTGACACTGGACAGGAATGAAAGGACTTCTCACTGCCTCAAAGCCTTATTAATTAATCGGTTTAGGTTCATTTGAAGATGGTTTCCTTTCTGTGTCTATTAGCAGGTTTCTTCTAGGCTGAGGAATATTTAAGTATGACCTTCTACTGAAGAGGGCAGCTGCAAAGTTTTCTTTTAATAAAATACCAATTATCTTCTTCTTCTACAGCCTCAAATACCAAGCAGCAGGTTGTGGTTTAATAAGAATGCATTCTTCTGTGGTCAGATTTTCCAGCATCTGTACAAAAAAAAAAAAAAAAAAAATTTCAATAATAAAGCCAGAAGAAAATTGGCAGTGCTGGGCTGTCAACAGCATCATAGCACTTTCTAGCCAACTCAAAAGGAAAATCTGATCCTCGGTCTGACCGCCTTACCTCAGAGTTTATAAATAGCAATGGCACCACACTTGACTTATGCTGAGGATTTCGGTTGCTTTTGCTGTTTCAGAATGAGGGCAATATTTAGTATGTTTATGCTAGTTTTTATTGTGAGAGTGTTAACGTCATCACTGACGTACATCAAGTACATCACTGAGAAGCTGTATTATCTTGGAAAACGCTTTTCTTTTCACACTGACCTTAAACTTTGTTATGTGGGAGCAAGTAAGGAACAGGTTAAGTCTGCAGAAGATACCAAGACAGGTGGATTGGCAGATTATCAAGATTTTGGTATATCATTACAGAGGGATTTGGACAGCCTACAGGCTTGGGCAGATGAAATTTAATGCCAGTAAATTTAAAGTATAGGAAGTAAAAATGTTAGGTTTGAATACACAATGGGAGTTCTGAAAATCGAGAGTACACCTCAAGAGAAGAATTTAATCAACTGCCAGACAGTTTTCAGAAGCCATTAAGAAGGCAAACAGAATGTTAGGTTATATAGCGCCCTGATGTGTGGAGTACAAGGCCAAGGAGGTTCTGCTCAAGCTTTATAACACACTGGCGAGGCCTCATCTGGAGTCTTGTGTGCAGTTTTGGTCTCCAGGCTACAAAAAGGATCACAGCAAAGCTAGAAAAGGTCCAGAGAAGATCGACTAGGCTGATTCAGGGCTACAGGGGATGAATTATGAGGAAAGATTAAAAGAGCTGAGCCTTTACAGTTTAAGTAAAACAAGATTAAGAGGCGACATGATTGAAGTGTTTAAAATTATGAAGGGAATGAGTACAGTGGGTGAAGACTGTGATTTTAATATGAGTTCATCAAGAACACAGGGACACAGTTGGAAACTTGTTGAGGGTAAATTTCGCACAAACATTAAGAAGTCTTAGTTCACAGAGAGAACCATAGACACTTGGCGTAAGTTACCAAGTAGTGTGGTACACAGTAAGACTTTAGGGTCTTTCAAAACTCAACTTGGTGTTTTTTTGGAAGAAATAAGTGGATAGGACTGGTGAGCTTTGTTGGGCTGAATAGCCTGTTCTCATCTAGATTGTTCTAATGTCCTAATATACTCCAAACTATACTATTATATAGAACCTTCACTTGAAGAAACCACAGGCAGAACAGAAGTGAAGGAAAACTAGTCATGTATTCGATGGAATCCAAGTGCAATATCTTAAGCAGAAACATAAGAAGTACACTACATTAAGTAGACAGTCTGGACTCTAGTAGCGACAACAGTTTTAAGATGGTCTTCCAATCCAGGTGGCTCAATTCTTCAGTATGGAGCCTCTCTAGAGGCACGGCCATCTTACCATCATCATAAGCCCCCTTGGGCAAAGTAGTTCACTAGGGCCGCTATTCTGACAGCAAAACAGAAACATACATAGGCTTCAGAAACATTGTGGACCCCCCCCCCCCCAGTAGGTGCCCATTGTGCCCATACATTAAGACGGCCCTGACAAGAGGCACACAGGAGCTCACAATATTCTCAGGTGTAAAAAAGAAAGACCCGCTCGCTAGGTTATTGTCTGTTGTTTTGTGTCTTCTATCTACTGGGCATACCTTTACTGTGAGTGCTGAGCCATCGCCTCCTGGTTATCCTGTAAAATCACTCAGTAAGTAATTAATGTACCAAATCGAACCTTTTGTCAGATATAAAATCGATAAATTCTAAAACCTTAATCTAATCAAATAAGAATGCTAACCAAAGGCATGATTTGAAAGTCCAAGTAAATCTGTCACAAATCTTCCTAATGTTTTGCACGATTTGTGTTAATTTGAGTTAATTGTAACGTTATGGTGACGTCCTCTTGTCGCCATTTTGTGAGCATTTTTTGCCATTCACACCGTCGTAGGGTTTTTTGAGGGCAGCAACCGTGTTGTTTACTAGTGACCGAGTGTAAGCATAAGTTTAATACGTCGCTGTGCTCTGTGCAAACATATCTTATAAATCTGCTTTTTTCTGTTCACATGCAAAGTTGACACCGAGCCAGATTAAGCACAGGGGTTCACCACATTGAACTGCTAGGCAAACAGTATGACATAAGACAGATTGAAACAAGTCGAAAGCATGCAGTTAGACTGAGAGATGCTGTGTACTATTTCTATCTGTTACGTCTGCATGGAATTGTATCCTCGTTTAAGCACCGTTGCTTTGTTTGGAACTGCATGTTCAGCTAAGGGAGGCCTGCTCGTGAAGAAAGAGTATAAAGCCTTGGAATATTGCTAAGTACACCTTTGAATCTGACAGACGGATGGGAGATAACGTCATTCGCTCCTGAAAATCCTTCCACTGCACCAACGAAGATGGCAGACTCTACACATTGGGCCCCCACTCTCGGACTGGGTTTTGTCATTGGCTTCCTTCGTCTGTTATGCAGCGTAAGCCGACAATAACAAAGCTAAGTTATTTCTCTTGCGTGATTTCTTACCGCTGTATCACTAGGGAGGGGTATCGTCTTTTATTTTATATTTATATAGATTCAGGTTATGTAACACGCTACAATTACGAAAGAACTCATTCCCAGGGAGCGTTGGACACACCAAGTGGGTGCCTATCACATTACCAGCATCCAGTCATCATCAAGAGGCAACAATTTAAGGTGATGTTGTGACATTCTCAGCACCCAAGCTTTGGGAATTCTAAAACAAACCTTCATTGCCTGACCTTGTGTGTCATTTCTTGATTAGATTTGGTTACTGGATTCTGCTCGGCTGTCTTTGACAATGGCTTTCTCTCACCTCTAAAGAGTTACATTGCTGGTTTAGTTAGTCTTTCCTGATTCCTGGACTCTGCCTGATTCTGTTCTTGAGATCTGACAGGCCCCATAAAACCTTTGCATGATGTCATGGGAGGTTTTGACAGTTTCTGATTATGGCACCTCTCTTACAAATGTTTCACTTATGATTAGACATGTGTTGGCAAATGCAAAGTCATTTGAACCTGTAATAATAAATGAGATGGACATCGACAACCCCAAGTCAGAAAAAGCGGGGACGGTATGAAAAATGCAATTAAAAAAAACACAGCGATTCTTAAATGTACTTTGACATTTATTTCATTGATGACAGTATGAACTGAAGATATTTCATGTTTTGTCCGGTCAACTTCATTTCATTTGTTAATACGAGGTGAAACACAAAAATAACTGGATTGGTAAAAAAATATATTTATTGATAAATTACAGCATTCTAAACATTGTCACCTTCTATATACTCCCCCTCCCCATCTCTACACCGCTCCATACGTATCTTCCATTGATTGAAACGGTGCTGGAAGTCTTCTTGCTTGAGGCTCTTCAACAGGCTTGCCGTTTCTGTCTTTACTTCATGTGTTCCCTTCAGGTCACTTTTGATTTTCGGGAACAAGTAAAAATCACAGAGAGCTAAATTGGGCGAATAGGGAGGATGATCGAGGAAAGGAATGTTTTTGTCAGTCAAAAACTGCTTTATGGAAAAAGCATTGTGTGCGGGAGCATTGTCTTGATGAAGCATCCACCCCCCTCTCAACCTGGGTGTTGAACATCTTCCACATTTTCTTGTTTTTCCTTGAAACGTTTGTGCCACTCAAAATCTTGTGTGCAAGACAAACTGTTATCACCATACACTGTTTTTATCATTTCATAAGTTTCTGTGGTAAATTTCACGAGAAATTTGATGTTGAAACCAGACGGTTTTCCAGGAAAGCCCCAAGCCCTGTCCGGTTATTTTTGTGTCTCGCCTCGTATGCTGTTCAATTTTTTACCTGACATTATCGCGCCAACTCGTGTAGCGATTGTTGTGAAAATACTGACTGGGCTATTCACAGGATATACCTAGATGGTCGGCCTTTTGAGGGGGCGTGTAGGAGAGGATATACTGTAGTTCTATGATTCACGTTCGGCCGACTTCCAGACGGTTTTCCAGGAAAGCTCCAACCCCTGTCCGGTTATTTTTGTGTCTCACCCCGTATGCATCCATTCCTGCATTTCAGGCCTGTAACACATTCCAAAAAATGTTGGGACGGTAAAGCATTCACCATTTTGTAAAGTCGCCATTCCTTCTCACAACACTTAAAAGACATTTTGGCACTGAGGATACCAAGCGATAAAGCGTTTTACGTGTTATTTTGTCCAACTCTTCCTGTAAACACATCTTAAGGTGTGCAGGGTCGTTGTTGTTTCAAAATTCTCCACACATTCTCTATTGTGGACAGGTGAGGACCGCAGGCAGGCGAGTCCAGTACCCGCACCCTTTTCTGTGTTTGTAACGTGTGCAGAATGTGGTTTTGCATTGTCTTGCTGAAAAATGCATGGACATCCCTAGAAAAGATGTCTTGAAGGCAGCACATGCTGCTCTAAAATCTCAATGTACTTTATGAAAGAAGTGTAACAGACCTCTGCCAAGGGTACTGACAGAACAACATACCATGACAGACCCTGGCTTTTGGACTTGTTCCGTATAACAGTCTGGCTGGTCTTTTCCATCTTTGCTCTGGAGCACACGGCATCCATTCATTCCAAAAAAGTTCAGGAATTCTGACTTATCTGACCACAATACACATTTCCTCTATGTGACGGTCCATCCCAGATGCCTCTGAGCCCAGAGAAGTTGACACCATTTCTGGACATGATTAATGCAAGGCTTCTTTTTTTATACAGTAAAGTTTTTAGTGACATTTGTGAATGTAACTCCATATTGTGGTTCTTGATGAAGGTTTGCCAGAGTAATTCCTTGCCCATGTGGTTATATCAGCTCTTGATGAGTGACAGTTCTTGATGCAGTGCCTGCCGCCTGAGGGATCAGAGATCACGGTTGTTCAGTTTAGACTTGCGCCCTTGTCATTTATGCATTGAAATTCCTTCAGATTCCTTGAATTGTTTAATGATATTATGCACTGTAAGGGGAGAAATATTCCAATCTTTCTTTGAGGAACATTGTTTTTAAACACTTCAATAATTTTCTCATGTATTTGTTGACAAGCTGGAGATCCTCTGCCCATCTTTGCTCCTCAAAGCCTCAGCCTTTTGTGGATACCAAATCAGGATTACAATCACTTGTTGACATTACCTATTTGAAATCACGTCATTATTTATTTTTTTTTTACCTTATTACTGGCCCTAATTTGACCACATCTCAACTTTGTTTAGGAATGTGTTGCAGGCCTGAGATGCAGGAATGTACAGTGCATCCGGAAAGTATTCACAGCGCATCACTTTTTCCACATTTTGTTATGTTACAGCATTATTCCAAAATGGATTCAATTCATTTTTTTCCTCAGAATTCTACACACAACACCCCATAATGACAACGTGAAAAAAGGTTACTTGAGGTTTTTGCAAATTTATTAAAAATAAAAAAATTGAGAAGGCACATGTACATAAGTATTCACAGCCTTTGCTGTGAAGCTCGAAATTGAGCTCAGGTGCATCCTGTTTCCCCTGATCATCCTTGAGATGTTTCTGCAGCTTCATTGGAGTCCACCTGTGGTAAATTCAGTTGACTGGACATGATTTGGAAAGTCACACACCTGTCTATAGAAGGTCCCACAGTTGACAGTTCATGTCAGAGCACAAACCAAGCATGAAGTCAAAGGAATTGTCTGTAGACCTCCGAGACAGGATTGTCTCGAGGCACAAATCTGGGGAAGGTTACAGAAAAATTTCTGCTGCTTTGAAGGTCCCAATGAGCACAGTGGCCTCCATCATCCGTAAGTGGAAGAAGTTCGAAACCACCAGGACTCTTCCTAGAGCTGGCCGGCCATCTAAACTGAGCCATTGGTGGAGAAGGGCCTTAGTCAGGAAGGTGACCAAGAACCCGATGGTCACTCTGTCAGAGCTCCAGAGGTCCTCTGTGGAGAGAGGAGAACCTTCCAGAAGGACAACCATCTCTGCAGCAATCCACCAATCGGGCCTGTATGGTAGAGTGGCCAGACGGAAGCAACTCCTTAGTAAAAGGCACATGGCAGCCCGCCTGGAGTTTGCCAAAAGGCACCTGAAGGACTCTCAGACCATGAGAAAGAAAATTCTCTGGTCTGATGAGACAAAGATTGAACTCTTTGGTGTGAATGCCAGGCGTCATATTTGGAGGAAACCAGGCACCGCTCATCACCAGGCCAATACCATCCCTACAGTGAAGCATGGTGGTGGCAGCATCATGCTGTGCTGTGAAGCGGCAGGAACTGGGAGACTAGTCAGGATAAAGGGAAAGATGACTGCAGCAATGTACAGAGACATCCTGGATGAAAACTTGCTCCAGGGCGCTCTTGACCTCAGACTGGGGCGACGGTTCATCTGTCAACAGGACAACGACCCTAAGCACACAGCCAAGATATCAAACGAGTGGCTTCAGGACAACTCTGTGAATGTCCTTGAGTGGCCCAGCCAGAGCCCAGACTTGAATCTGATTGAACATCACTGGAGAGATCTTAAAATGGCTGTGAAGCAACGCTTCCCATCCAACCTGATGGAGCTTGAGAGGTGCTGCAAAGAGGAATGGGCGAAACTGGCCAAGGATAGGTGTGCCAAGCTTGTGGCATCATATTCAACAAGACTTGAGGCTGTAATTGCTGCCAAAGGTGCATCGACAAAGTATTGAGCAAAGGCTGTGAATACTTATGGACATGGGATTTCTCAGGTTTTTTCTTTTTAATAAATTTGCAAAAACCTCAAGTAAACTTTTTCACGTTGTCATTATGGGGTGTTGTGTGTAGAATTCTGAGGAAAAAAATGAATTGAATCCATTTTGGAATAAGGCTGTAAGATAACAAAATGTGGAAAAAGTGATGCGCTGTGAATACTTTCCGGATGCACTGTATGGATATTAACAGATGAAATGAAGCAAACCGGACAAAACATGAAATATCTTGGGTCCATACTGTCTGCAATGAAATAAAACTCAAAGTAAATTTAATTATCACTGCGTTTTTTTTTTTTTTGTTCGTTTGAGTTTTTCATATTCTGCCAATTTTTTCTGATTTGGGGTTGTATGTATGTGTGGAGTATGTTATCAATGACAGTGGCATGGTGTGATCCTGTTGACCCATTACACCAACAAGATAAAGAATTGTCTAAGAAGGAACCGAACAAAATGTTACGTTATTGCAAAGTGAACTAATGTGAAGCCAAAGAGAGTTGCCTGTCCATGTTTGCGTTTTCCATGATGTTTGTAATGATGTTCTGTTCCTTTAAATGTCCTGATGTTCCTTGTGCTTTGTGGGTGGAGCCCCAGGGGGCGGGCTCCCTCCCCTTTCAGGCTAGAACGTATCCTCCTACTGTTTAAACAATTACGTCTTCTGGATTTTGTTTTGAACTTGGCTTGCTTTTTAGGCAACACCATTTTTTAGTCAACTCCTTTAATTTTTGCTATTTTGATCCTTTTCCTTGCCAAAGTAAATGTTAATGAATCCTTTCTTTATAAACATTTGTTGTTTACCCTTTTGATAACAAGCCAAAGATTTACAGTCAACCTTCCTCTTGTGTGGCTTTTCTTATATTTTTTGGGACATTTCTAATTATTTTGCCAGCCTTCCTTGTTTAAGAGTTTTTAGGCAAGAAGCCTGCATTTAGCAGTTTTGAGACTGGCTGGATTTGGGGTGAGTCTTCTTGGGGAAGCTGGTTAGGTCATGTTCCTGCCTTTATGGTCCTTTTAGGGGGGCCTCACGCCCATTTTTGTTGTGTTTGAGACTTGTAATCATAACACGTGTACTGCTTCAAAGGTATCAAACATGTTTAGGGGTTATGCTTGGTTGAGCCAAAGTGAAATCTAAAATATTCTATAAACTATGCAAATTATTAAAAATAACATTTCAACACATGGTTTCTAATACCTTTACTCACTTTTGTGGTTCTTGTCACAGATCATCTGCTTCTATTTCTGTAGTATCTATAAACTTTACGGCCTTCAGTGGTCCTGTGACTGTCCAGGTTTAGATGCTGGTATTCTATGAATCCACAGCTTCAGAAAAAGAATAAAGGGATATTGTTTTCACTAACAGTAAGGGTACAAGGATATCAATCTGTTTTTAAGACCTTTCACTGTTATTTCAGAAGTCATCCACAGCAATGCACAGACATATTTTTCAGCTAGAATAACACAATAAAGAAAGTCATTGAGAGACAGAAGGAATTGCTTTGAATAAACTGAAAATAGAGGTAGATCAAATTAATAGCAATGTAGCTGAAGGGCAAACATTGTCAGAAAGGGAGAAAAATAATATTACTTATTGTTTTGTCCAGGAAAAATGAGAAGATAAATGTCGGACAATATCAACGATATAGGCTAACAGCGGTCTGTCAGAACTTGCTGGAGCCACATGGTAATTTACTGGACTTTTATATACAAAAGACATCACAGGCAGAGATACGTAGATTAGTTACCATTCCTGTGCTAAAGCCTCAAGTCTGACGAATTCATATGATTTTGTGGTAACAATACAATGTCACTGCAAAATCTGAACAAATGGCTTATTATTCATTCACCTCCTACATCCGCTAATTTCAGTACAAGAATGTGAGTGTCCACGACTTATACTGGCAGCATTTAGCACAAAGCTGAAAACAAACCCAGACGTGACTGCAGTCCATTGCAGGGTTAACTCATGCAAATTGGTCAAATGTACAAATCCACCCAACATGCACGTATCAGAGATGCTGAAGAAGACCAACGTAATATCCTGCTTATTCCAGCAGGTATTAGAAAATTGATAAAATATATCTAGGAACAGGATACATCAAGTAAGCCTATGTGTTTTCTGTTATATAAAATGAAATTATTTACTTCTATATGTTGTTATTTACCATAGTTTTGGAGAATGGTGACGTGATGCATGTACTACTACTATACTATGTACTTAGTGAAAAACAGTAAATCTCCTCTGTATTGAAGCAACATCATTAAGATCCCTTTACTGAAATGTAGAAGGAATGTATGAATTGAAAAGATGTAAATAGATTTGAAACAAAAACTGGTACCACTGACCCACTGTTATAATTTACACTAATTGAAAATCACAAAAGGTGTGCAGGGCTTTAAAAACTAAAAGCCAGACCTAATCGAATGACAGGCCCACATCCAAAGGGTAGGCCTCGCCAATACAGGCAGCTGAGTCCCAAACTCGAAAGACAGGCTTGTGGCCTGCACAGGTGCAAAAATGGGGAAAAAAACTTTAAAATACAAAAAAGTATCAAAATATCCAATAGAAAACCATGACTCTCTGATCTAATGGACAACAAATCAAAGTTCCTGTATTTTTAAAAATTTATTAAAGGAAGACTTCAAAAAAGAGTACAAATAAAGGCAAAACCTATAAGCAAACAAATCCAAGTAAATCATTATGTAAGAAAGAGTACTTTGAAGCAAATGCAGGGTTCAGAAGCCAGTAAATCTAAACTTGAAACAAAGATCAATAAACAGGAACCAAGAAAACAAATGCAATGCTGAAACTGATCTTCCATCAGCAGCCTTGTCTTTTATATAGCTGCATCATCCAGTGGTCCCACCTCTTTCAGTTCCACATAAAGGACAGAGGGTACCGTAGTTAAGAATAAATGCTAGACATATTCTTTACACAATATATAATATTAAAATTATACTGAGACACGATAGGATTATTGTCAGAATTAAAGGATAACCAAGAGAAGGTTAGCAAAGTGGGTAGCACTGCTGCCTCGTAGTTTGGAGACCTGGGTTCGCTTCCCGGGTCCTCCCTGCATGGAGTTTGCATGTTCTCCCCGTGTCTGCGTGGGTTTCCTCCGGGCGCTCCGGTTTCCTCCCACAGTCCAAAGACATGCTGGTTAGGTGGATTGGCGATTCTAAATTGGCCCTAGTGTGTGCTTGGTGTGTGTGTGGGTGTGTTTGTGTGTGTCCTGCGGTGGGTTGGCACCCTGCCCGGGATTGGTTGCCCTGTGTTGGCTGGGATTGGCTCCAGCAGACCCCCGTGACCCTGTGTTCGGATTCAGCAGGTTGGATAATGGATGGATGGAGGTTAGCAAAGTCAGAACATACTATGGAAAGGTAAAAAGGTCAAAAACCTGGGAAATCAAAAGTGAATCAGGCAAACAGGGATAAAAGGGTGAGGCATTAATCAGAAGTCAAAAAGCAAAATGAAGCCAATTGAGAAACACAAATTTAGCACTAGGACCTACTTTTGTGCGTCTACTAAAGGATAACGTATGCTGTGACCACTGCACATTTATAGCATCACCCTGTGACAAATGGAGTCAGGTAACACTTCTAACCTATGTCATGTAAACACAGATAAACAAGATATGAAGGAAGATAAACTTTGCAAAATTAAATTAAAATGAAAAACAAATGCCAGAAGTTGAATCCTTGTGTTAAAAAAACAAAATACATAAGAATTGTTAATATAACAAAAATAATGAATAATCACGATGTCAAAGAAAATGATAAAACTACAAAGACACAGAATGAACCCAAAAATGGAATTCATACTGTAATATACAAAATTATTTTTTCAAAAACAATTAAAAGATTACATTAAAAAAAAAACTTAAGCCAGGAAAGCAACCCTGGCTGAAACATAACCTCCACAAACCCAGAAATCACAATTTACTAATACTGTACATATATGGAGACCAATAATATATAATAATAATATGAGCTGTGCGATTTTTTTCTTATTTATATTATATTATATTATATTATATTATATTATATTATATTATATAATTTTCCAAACCCTCCTAATCCTGTGAAGGGTTACAGGGGAGCTGGAGCCTATTTCAGCAAGCATAGAGCGCAACTCAGAAACAATCCCCTGAATAGGGCACCTATATTCTATATTATTCTGTTCTATTCCATGCTGCGCTACAGTGTGCTGGGCCAATAACATTACTTCAAGAAACTGCCTCCAAATCAACAAGCTAATTAAAAAGACAGCCTCAATGGTGGGATGCACTCTAGACTCCCTGCAGGTAGCAGCGAAGGAGATATACAGTAAAGACGAAACTTAGTGCCATTATGAATAATGCTGCACATCCTCTCTTTGACACACTAACATTGAATACTTTCAGCCAAAGAATTATTCAGCAGACATTTGTCAAGAAATGCTACTAGGGCTCAATTTGCCTTTTATATATTATGCATTTATTTACTTACCATTGCCTATTTTTTTATTGCTAGTGAAATGTTAATAGGAGAGGAGGAAGGGTAGGAGAGTCAAGTGAGGGTAGGAACTTTCAAAGTTGGCATTATGATTGGTAAATGAAGAGAGTTAGCCGATATAATGGAGAAAAGGAAGGTTGATATATTGTGTGTGCAAGAGATCAGATGGAAGGGGAGAAAGGCCGGGTGGATCAGAGGTGGGTTCAAATTGTTCTACCATGTGTGGATGGAAGGAGAAATGGAGTAGGAGTTGTCCTGAAGGAACAGTATGTCAAGAGTGTTTTAGAGGCGAAAACAGTGTCAGTCAGAGTGTTGATTATGAAGCTGGAAAGTGAAGGTGTGATGATAAATGTTTTTAGTGCATATGCCCTGCAAGTTGGGTGTGTGATGGATGAAAAAGAATATTTCTTGAGTGAGACGGATGAAGTGGTGGAGAATGTACGTAAGGGACAAAGAGTGGTGATTGGAGCGAATTTCAATGGTCATGTCGGTGAAGGGAACAGAGGGGATGAAGAGGTGATGGATAGGTATGGTGTCAAGGAGAGAAGTGCAGGTCAGATGGTAGTGGGATTTTGCAAAAAAGCATGGACATAGCTGTAGTGAATATGTATTTTAAGAAGAAGTAGGAACACAAGGTGATGTACAAGAGTGGAGGAAGATGCACACAAGTGGATTTTATTCTCTGCAGGAAGGTCAGTCTGAATGAGATTGGAAACTGCAAAGTGGTGGCAGAAGAAAGCGTAGTTAGGCAACAGAGGATGGTGGTCTATAGGATGATGGTATGAAGCAAGAAGAGGGTGAGAGTGAGGGCAGAGCCAAGAATCAAATGGTGGAAGTTGAAAAAGGAAGACTGCAAGATGGAGTTCAGGGAGGAGGTAAGATGGGCACTAGGTGACAGTGAGCAGTTACCAGATAGCCTGGCAACTACAGCAGAAATGGCAACGGAGACAGCTAGAAGGGTGCTTGGTGTGACATCTGGACAGAGGAAAGACAAAGAAACCTGGTGGTGAAATGGGGAAGCATGGGAGTATACAGAGGAAGAGGTTGGCTAAGAAGAAGTGGGATAATCAGAGAGACGAAGAAACTAAACAGGAGTATAGGAGAAAAAACATAAGATGAAGAGAGATGTAGTGAAAGCTAAAGATAAGGTGTATGCTGAGATGTATGAGAGCGTGGACACTACAGAAGGAGAAAAGGACCTGTAGCAATTGGCTAGACAGAGGAACTGAGCTGGGCAAGATAAGCAGCAGGTTAGGGTGATAAAGAATTATGATGGAAACATACTCACAAGCGAGGAGAGTACATTTAGCAGATAGAAAGAGAACTTTGAGAGGTTGATAAATGAATGAGAGAGAAGGATGAATTATGTGGAGATGCACCTGGGAGTGCAATTGATTAGAAAAAAGGAAGTAAGGACAGCTATGAAGAGGATGAAGAATGGAAAGGCTGTTGATCCAGATGATATACCTGTGGAAGTGTTTAGGAAAGATGGCAGTGGAGTTTTTAACCAGATTGTTTAATGCAATCCTGGAAAGTGAGAGGATGTCTGAGGAGTGGAGAAGAAATGTACTGGTACCAATTTTTAAGAATAAGGGTGATATGCAGAACTATAGTAACTACAGAGGGATAAAACTGATCAGCCACAGCATGAAGATATGGGAAAGAGTAGTGGAAGCTAGGTTAAGAAGGGAGGTGATGCAAGCAGTCATATAGTTACATGCCCACAAAGAGCACTACAGATGTGATGTTTGCTCTGAGGGTGTTGAAGAAGTATAGAGAAGGCCAGAAGGAGCTGCATTGTGTCTTTGTGGACTTGGAAAAAGCATAGAGAAGAGTCATCGTATTTTTTGAGGAAGTTGGGAGCGGCAGAGAAATATTTAAGAGTGGTACAGGATATGTACGAGGAAATTAAGACAGTGGTGAGGTCTGTGGTAGGAATGATGCATGCATTTAAGGTGGATGTGGGATTACATCAGAGATTGGCTCTGAGCCCTTTCTTATTTGCAATGGTGATGGACATGTTGACAGACAAGATTAGATAGGAGTCTCCGTGGAGACTATGATGTTTGCTGATGACATTGTGATCTGTAGCGGTAGTAGGGAGCAGGTTGAGGAGACACTGGAAAGGTGGAGATATGCTCTAGAGAGGAGAGGAATGAAGGTCAGTAGGAACAAAACGTAATACATGTGTGTAAATGAGAGGGAGGTCAGTGGAATGGTGAGGATGCAGGGAGTAGAGTTGGCGAAGGTGGATGAGTTTAAATACTTGGGATCAACAGTACAGGGTAACGAGGATTGTGGAAGAGAGGTGCAGGCAGGGTGGTATGGGTGGAGAAGAGTGTCAGGAGTGATTTAGGGCAGGTAAGGTGAGTGAGTGAAAGGTAAGGTATACAAGATAATAGTGAGATCAGCTACGTTATATGGGTCGGAGACGGTGGCACTGAAAAAAAGACAGGAGACACAGCTGGAGGTGGCAGAGTTGAAGATGTTAAGATTTCCATTGAGTGGTCATGGACAGGATTAGGAACGAGTACATTAGAGGGTCAGCTCAAGTTGTCCAGTTTGGAGATAAAGCAAGAAGGGCAAGACTGTGTTGGTTTGGACTTGTGCAAAGGAGAGATGCTGAGTATATTGGGAAAAGGATGTTAAGGACAGAGCTGCCAGGCAAGAGAAAAAGAAGAAGGTCAAAGAGGAGGTGTTGAGATGTGGTGAGAGAGGACATGCAGGTGATGGGTGTAACAGAACAAGATGCAGAGGACAGAAAGAAATGGAAAAAGATGATCCGGAGTGGTGACCCCTAACAGGAGCAGCAAAAAGACAAAGAAAGAAAATGTTTAATATAACAATTAATAAGTGAGTAATTCTGTATCCTTCTATCAATAAAAGAGTTCCCGCACTGTATACAGACAAATACATTAAGGTTATCAACTTTCTCCTTGTTTAAGGTTGTGAAACTGTACTCTTTGTGTATTTTAAGTAGTCCTGACATTAAAGGATAATCAATAATTACTGAATTAAATATTTTTTAACAGTGAACAGAATATTAGATCAGTTTTGACAAGACCTGGACTATCAGCCCCACCAGATCATCAATTCTATTCACCTAATTCCTCCAAATTGAAATTGAGATGAATTTAGAAGAGCACTGAGTAACTTTTTATTATGTCTGTTCCTCTCTGTGTGAGGAAAACCTGTTTAACATTTGTTTGAAATGTATCCTTAACAAGTTTCCCAGTGTGTCTTGATGTTTTTCTTGTTGTAAAACAAATGTTAAAATATTAGCTGTAATCCATTCATTTCTTTCATGATTGTAAACACTTGTGTAAAGTCATATTAACCGTTTTATTTATCTTTTCATGACCAATTAAAGCAAATTACAGCTTACAAAGATGTTAATAAACAAGACAGTTTCCTTTTTTGGTCACTAAATTCCAAATACAGCAGTCATGATGGTAGGTCAATACAATGCCACATGCCATTTTTAAAGAAATTGATAGATATTCATGGAGGGAGTATCATGAGTAATAAATGTATCAACAAGGATACTACAGATGCCATACATTATATAAGAGATTTTATCTATAAGAAAGGAAATTAGTGAGCATTTCAAAGGAATGTTCTGCACTCCTACATTACATATTTTTACATTTTAAAGATTAAAAAGCATACAAGACTACAACTGCTTGTCTAAATTTCATGATATAGGTGATAAATATTTCATTTAGTTTCAGAAAATGCAGTAAAGTGATAGTTGTTTTTAAAATTTATATTCACTATTATACAATTATTTAGCTCTTAATATAGATCTCCAGTTATTCAGTAAAATATTTATTTCATGCTTTGCAACTTGATTGATGTTTCAAATATTATAATTTTACATGTTCACATAACAGAAATAAAAAATATATATTGTATTATTTTGATAATAGGAGTCCAGTCATTGCACCTTCATAATCTTCATACTCTTAAAATCCATATCTATTTTTAGAGCTACCTATTATTATCGTTCTAGATAATTATTATAATAAATAGTTGTCTCGCTTATATTCTTGAGTGCATATTTAAAATGATTACATTCCTGGTATCTTAGATTATTGTTTACTTGACCGAAGTTAAACGATTTTGTAAAGTTTATTTTATTTGTTAATAAAATAAAAGCATGTGTTCGATGCAGCAACATCCCCTCGGCCTGCACGAAACAGCAAGTGGAGCAAAAGCAGCCGAATGCTTCAAATGTCTTGATTTAGCAGCACCCGAGACTGCGCGCGTTCTGGTCAAAAGAAGGGCGGAGGGTGCGCGCGTTTGTGCACGCGCTCGCTCCCCGCTCTCAGTTGCTTCACTTATTGCCCGCTGGACGCTGCCGGGATGAGTTCTCCGTTAGGATAGCGGTGTGGCTGTGATTCCTCTGCCATTTTGTGCGAGACCTACTAACCTAAGGGATCCATACTGATCACGTCGTAAGTATGTTGCGGGCACTTGTGATTTAGAGAGGAAGCTGGCGGGTGACCAAACCAAATGTGTGTGTCGGGTCGTCGAGTGAGTGAGTGAGTAGCCGTCCCGCGGAACTCCAAGTTGAGGGGCAAGCTACTCGGAGCGCCGGCGGAACTCGCAGCGGCTCCCAACTTATCTCTCAGGGGAGCGCCATGGGAATGTCCGTTCTGCGCCCGGGGCTTCTTCAGCTTAATATCTCTTAAATCGCAGTTTAACTTAAAAAATACTGAAAACTGTCCGATTGCGTGCGAAGCAATCCAAGTGCCTGTGAACGTCTCGGTGGTAAGAGTTTAATCCCTCCGTGCCTTTTGATTTAATGATGCCAAAGACCAGCTTTTGTGTGCACAGTCGCAGTTTCTGTTTGTTTTATAATGGAAAAGTTAATTACGAGCATGGCCATTTCGGTTTTTGTGTTTTTCCCCCCAATAAATCTAATAATTAATAAGTTAATAATTAATTAATTTAATAATCAATACTTTGCAGCCACTCTCGACTTACCTGTGTATCAGCACTCATTTTTACGTAGTGTAATTAGCAGCGTGCATCATAAGAGACAGTCACGATACAATACTGGGGTACATTTTAAAATTCACATTCGATTATGTGTAGTGATATATTTAGAAACAGAGTCAGATCCTGAGTGATTTATATAAAATCTGTTTTGAGAATAACGTGTTAATGACAGACGCTTTAATAATATTAAAAACTCACTGAAGAGAGAATGAAAAATGACTGCAATTCAAGAATACATAAAGTATATATAAAAGTAAAGCAACATGGTAAAATTTTTAACCCATACATAGACATCTGTTGTTAATGCCCTGACCCATGGGAGGCATAGATAGCTGGTGCCATTTCTGACAGCATTAGGTGCTCAGGACATATATGCCTACCCCCACTCACTCATTGAGGCCAGTGTTAAGATGCCATTTAATCTAATAATCACGTCGCTGGGATGTGGAAGGAAATCCCACACAAACATGGGGAGAATGTGCAAATTCCACAAAGGTATTGTCAGGCTCAGGACTCAAACCCAGGACTCTAAAGTTGTGAGACTGCAATGTTAATCACTGCACCATTCTTAAGTACATAAGTACCCTCTATAAATAACATTCATATAGTTTAGTAATTTGGTATGCTTTAATTCAGAGCAACTCCTTACAGTTTTGTTTTTGTTGAAATGTTTTGGCGTGATTGTGTGTAAAGTCTAAGAGAAGATTACAATGTAGCTTTTGAGTCGTGCAGACTTTTTAAAGGACCTGGCTTTCCTCCATGTGCATGAATCTTTGTTTCTTTAAAGTATGCTGTATGTATAAACTGCATATGGATAGTTTTATGTTACAGTTCATTATTTTGCTGGCACTTTGATCAAAGTGACAAAAATCTCTGGATGAATTTCATTTTAGCCTGTGGACTCATTCAAAGCTGTACAATAAGAAAAGAAAAGCTATTTTACAGGGTTAAACACATGCATATTTTACATCATTTGAGAAGTTTACATTATTTATAAACCTTGCCAGGTCAGTAAAAGTGAAGGAAAAAAAAACATCAAGTAGTAAATTGATGCAAAATCAAACTTTTGGGTTCCAAAAATCTGACTGATTATGACCAGCCTCTCCCAGTACAGTCTGTGATTCACTACAGAAAGCTGTCCCAGTGTGAGCAGGTATCCTGTAGTTGCCTGCCACCATGGCTTTTCACTGGTGATGCATTTCATCCATCTGTTGTGAGGTCCTTTTGTAAGGCCAGGAAGAACCGAAGTAGCAGTGCCACATATTTCCATATTTGTACAGCTGGAGCACATGAAGGATAAATAGCAAGTTAAGAGGATACACCTGCGTTATTATGTATTATTCTTCAGTACTTAGATCAGTACGACACACTAGCATATAGCCATATAAAGTGTTGTATGTATTACCCATAGTATAATACTGCAGTATGTGTGATGAATGATGACTAGTGAGTTATCTGGACATATAAAAAACTAAGATTTAAAACATTTTGACACTTACTGGATTAGTTTACTGAATTTCCATCTTGATAACATGCTCAAAATTATTTAATCTAATTAAGGGTCCGAGTGGAAAAAGAGCCTGTCCCAGCAGTATTGGGCACAAAGCAGGAAACCTCAATGGACAGGGTATCTCATTATGCTGTTTCAGCCCATGTGTTGCAGCTTCTCTTCCAGTAAAGTGAAATAAATTAAAATGTCTAGGAAGCTAGGTCTGTTTTTATATAAAAAATAGTTTAAAGTATCTTTTTATTTTTCCTAAAAAGCTTTGTGTCTGTATAAAAGCCGTTAAAATATTATCAAGCTTTAGGAAAATACAGAGGCTTAATGGCTTCCAAGTAAGATTTGAGAAATAAAACTGTGTTTAAGTGAAGAGGTCCTTTTTATAAATACATAAAAGCTTGACCATGAATTCGGTTGACTTCCAGTGCAAAATAATCTATTGATTTCTTTTATTTATTTATTGCCATCTGCTTCGACTAGACTAGCATCCAATTAATTCAAGGGCGTTTAAATTAGGACATGGGCACATTTGTTGTTTAATAAGCTAGAAGTTTAGCCTAACGCTACATTCTCAAACCAGCATTTAACAGTATTTAACATAAGCATTTAAAATTAGTTGTGAACTCCATTTTTTAATCCTCTATTTTATTTGAGGCCAACATTTGAAACTGAAGGCTGTGCAGATGTCAGCATGATCCTCTATTGAGAAGGAGAAGCAAAGCTATAATGCATTGGTGTGCAGCTTTTCAAATGTACTTAAATGTTAAAATTTTATTTGCAAGTGGAAAAATAAGCTATATGTGCCAGTGTATTCACTGGTGAAAATAAACTCTGTAATCTTGGTAAGGGGAAACTGTGCAATATTTAAGTTTCCATAGATTAATTATTGGTTTTCATTGATATATATTTTTCATATTTGGCTGACCTCTTTATCCCAGGCAGTAGGGCATGTCACAGTTGTAAGCAAGTATTTTTGCAGTTGGAGCGCAGGTGGGGTTAAGTGACGTGCTAGGGGTCACATAATGAGCCACAGGCAGAAGTTAAACCTGCAGCTTTGGGTTTTTATGTCCAGTAACGACATTCCTTTAGAATCCCATTCAGTCAAATGTTTATAACAGCTACAGCAATGGCTACACTTTTTCTCAGCACTTTTTGTAATATCTTAATGTATCAGTTGTCTTAACAAAAATAGTTTATGACTGTCATTAAACAATTGGAATAGTCTTGTCTTCATAATGTGTAAATTAAAAACGTAGGAAGATTGGTAATTGTGGAGCTTTTCAGGAATTATGCTCTGAATGTCCAGTGAAAGGTATATTTTGACTATTACTCCCTTCTTTCATTTTGTAAGGAAAATATGGATGGATTGTTATTTCCTGATACAGCCGTAATAGGAAAGCGCTGAAAATGAGTTCTTGTTTCACGATTTGTTGACCGCTTTATCTTTATTGTATCTTTGGAATTGCTTCCAGTTAGTCCTGCGTTATAAGGGTCGTTTATAAATGTGTTTAGTTTTTGAATTAGTCATAACTCAAATGCAGTTTCTTTAGACCGGCTATGTGTTTCTTTACAGAGTTCTTTGAAATCTACTAAATTGTTCAGTTGATTGTGTCATGCTTTGGTTTCCAAAATGAAAATGTTAAATAAATGAATTGCCTCACTAGCTGGAGAAATGTGTCCATTATTTTGGAAGGGCAGTGGATGTCTTTTGTTGCCAAACTTCATCTGATCAAACCGTAAACACTTTCTGGACAAAATGCACCTCATTCTCACATTGAACATCACCTCAGTTTGGATTGGATGTAAATCATATTTTTTTTTTTGTTGTTATTTTGTACTCCAAAATTTTATACCACATTTTATTCATCTGTACTGAAAGGCACTAAAAATAGTTAATACTCACTTGGCGAATTTTAAATTAAGCTTGAAAATAAAAGGTTAAAATATAAAATTTTATAGTGCTGTTGTCCTTTGCTCACCAACTTTTCTGCTGTAAAACGTGGGCATGTTTTTCTGACCCAGTTTTTATAGCCTCTTTGTGACTGCATACTGCATAACATCAAATTCTAAAGAGCTGAGAGCTCACTCTTTATTCCCCACCGCCCTTTTAACTGTACTGATGCCAGTTGTGTAGGCTTTTGTCAAGTTGTCTTTTCTTTGCTCTTTTTGTCAAGCTTTTCTGTTAAAGTCCTTTCTTGTGCCATTCAACGTGAAAGGCACTATATAAAATAACACGAAAAATAGAAACATGAAGTTTTGGTAGTTTTTCTTTCTTTAAAAGAAGTGCTGCAGCAGCCCCCCATAAGTTCCTGGTTGGTATTTCAGAGGCCTCTTTGACCAAGGCGGGGTGACTAGTGGCAGTTCCTTTCTATTCTAAGTGTAATAATCATCTCCCACTTACAGACACTCAGCTGGTGCCGGAATATTGTAATTAGCTTCGCTCAACTGGTAATCTCTATGTGGGAGAGTTTCTTGATGAAGGGAGAGTTTGGAGAATCAGAAAGTAGGCGAGCAAACAAAGCATAGTGATTTTTTTGTCTCTGAGTGTCTGACCTTAAAGGGGATTTTTATGGCACGGAAGCCAGCCGTTCCCAGTAGTCTTGTGTTTTCAGAATTCCGGTTTGCTGTGTTATGAAAGTGTTGACATATGGTTTAGGATTCCTCACAGATGTTTGTGTTTTGTTTAGTCCATTTTGGAAATGCACATTTTGGGCTAACAACTATGTTTATGGTAGCAAGAAATGACGAGAAAAATAGAAATGCTTTTGTGGGTGATGGTGTTATCTTCTCACAAATACAAGATGTTTTTGTTTTTGTCCTCTTACAGTACAGTAAGAAATTGTGGCCAAGCTTTCTGTTCAACAATATTGTATGATGCCTTTTAAATTCACATTATCCATTGTGCCATATTCTTGACAAATAACAAGCACTGTGTCTTGCTTTACAGCTTAAAAGTTTTTCTTGATTTTATTTTGGTGCTGTTTGCACAAAAACATTTGAAATTAGTACAGGACCTTAATATGACTTGGTGATTCAAAAAAAAAATGGTTAAAAATATTTTTTAGCCTTGTGACATTTAAAAAAAATAATAAAAGCAGTACATTTTTTTTGTTTAGCACAAAGATAATCAAAATGGAAAGCATTAAACCACCTTAACTTTTCACAGCATGCATTCTCCATGACATTTTTATCTGGTATGGATTTCTGACTAACTGTGATCCAGTCTAAATGCAATAAACTTGAAGAGGCTTTCCATCTCTTTGCTGAGCAATGATGAAGCCAGCTTCCCTTGACCTCCCACTCAATTTCATCTGTACATTGAATAGCTGATCGAGCAGTGTAAATATGTAATTTTCAAGCCTCCTATCGACTCCTCCTGTCATTCCTTGTGAAGAGAGTGGTATTAATTTTGTATTGATGTTGAAGCCTTTCTATTATAAATTGGCTTGTCAACCGAGGGTTGCCATCACACTTGCAAGTAATGTGCAAATGTGATCATCTAGTTATGTATGTTGTGATTATCTGTATATATAGTTGAAACCTTCTGGAACAGCTGCTCACATTTATATTTAAAAGTACTGTGAGGTATTGCAAAGCAGATTAAGCAGGATTGTAGCATTCTTGCTATGGGGGATTATACTGTATTCTGTATGAAATGTAGCTGAAGGAGAAATCATGACAATGTTTGGAAAGTATCAGAATCTGATATGGACAACTTGTCTGTTAGCTTACAGATTATCTTGATGGACTGAATTATTTCAGTTATCAAACGTTTTACTGTATGTTCTTATTTAATATATGTGCCATATAACTCGGGTTGTCTGAGGTTATACTGTATACCCATGCATGTCTCATACAGTGTACCTTTATATCTAAGCACATACAGTAGCTGCAGCAACAATTTTGTATCTTACAGTATTTTTATATTATAATTGACAGAAGGTTTTGTACTTAGTGAACATGTATATCAGCCCGTGTTTGATTTTTAACCAATCAATTCTCTGTCATCTGTAGTATAATTTTGGTTTTGAAAACTGAAAATACCAAATGTACTAGCAGAGTGTTCTTCTTCTTGGCTGCCTAGACGCAGTCTTCCGTGCAGTTTGTAAACTGTCTTCATTGTAGAGGAGGGTGCCTACGTGCCACTGTGTGGTATACAGAAAAAATGCTGGAGTCAGAGTGGATGTTATAATTAAACTGCCTGGAAGCTTGCTGTAGCTGCATTTGTGGTATAATAGTTCATGCAGAGCCAGCCACAATGGAATCCTGTGGCTTTTACTTGGGTGGGAGGTGAGTGTTGAGGGAGCTAACAGCATATGTGTCAAGTGGGAAATAATAATCATTGTCATTTGACGTCTGCTGGAGGTAGTACCCTGAAAAGGTGCTATTTAAGATTTTAATTTAGGACTAAGTAGTTGAAAACATTATGTAACCTAGTCTGTCATTAGTTTCAGGTTTAGTAAGCCTTTGCTAATAAAACACCTACCCAATTTTTTTTTTTACGTGCATCAGAAGGAATCTCATTTGTCATCTTCTCATATAATACGCTACCGTGGCTGTCCGTTTGTCTGTCCAGGATTTTAAATCACCTGCAGCTCGCAAACCGTTTGACCTATTGACCTGAAATGTGGTATACATGACCCCTCAACTGTCCTCTTTCGGTGTGATGATTTTTATTACTCTTTTTATTTTTATTTTATTTTATTGTAGAATCAACTCTCTGCAGCACCCAGCAGGGTGGCTGTACAGGCGCCATTCTCATCCCTACCACCTTTTCCATCACTTCCTCTACCTCTTTATATCTTAAATAATTCTTGAGGCAGATCGAACACTTAAGTGCCAGCTTAAGTAAAAAATTAAGAAAAACGTACTAAGTAATTGCAACACAAAAACTGACTAAATCATTTTTAATGCAAAAAGTTGCTGACGGAAGACGAGAAGAAGCGGGCCGATAGGGTGGAGAAAAGGAGAGCTGCTCAGGTAGCAGCAAGCATATGAACTTCTGAGCAAATTAATGCTAAATGTACAGAGAAAGAGGATGAAAACTAGTAATGCTCAAGTCAAGCGTATTCACTGCACATTATCGTGCAGTCCGCCATTACTGGTTAACAAGCATTAACATTAACATGAAAAGGCAGCAGAAGTCTGCAGTATTAATAATGAGAACATAATTTTTTTTATGAAGGGAATCTCCTTTGTTATTTACAATATAGCATTAATGTTAAAAGGTAGCAGTGTTCTGCAGTATTAATTATGTGAACACCATTATTTTTTATGGATGATTTGTTGTTATTGACAACTGCAACCAGTTCTTGAAAATATTTTCAAGACATGCTTGTAATACTCTGAACACTATCACACAAAATGTTAACTGTCAGCAGATAAGGATTCCCTGAGTGTCGTGTGTATGGAAAAGGTGAGTTGGTAGAAGTTCACTTCTGTTACATACTGTATACTTTGGCAAGCTGTGTTCACATGCACTAGTTGCAGCCACTGTCTGATCATTTTCTACCTTGAAACACAAATGGTGGGAACATTTTATGCAGTGGATCATTCATCCCTCCAATTGACTTGTTTTGCCAAATAAAGTTATTGTAGTTTTGGAGTGACTGTTTACTCCCTAATTATAACATCAGTGGTGGGGCATTTTATTAGTATAGTTAGTTTATACGCAGTTACTGTGTGAAAGGTCTGAGTGGAGTTGGACCCTAGCCTCATAATCTGATAATGTTCATCATGAAGTAATGTAACACTATGATTTTTAAATGATTGATATTTATCCCATAGTTATGTCAGCTCATGGGAAAATTATTACTTTTTTTATATTTGTGCTTATATTTGAACAGGGTTAAATTGAATGCAAATTTTATTCAGCTTGAAGGACTAGTAGGAAAAAATGACTAATCTTAGCAAATTTCTACTAGTACATGCTGTAAAATAAATCGGGCAAATATCAAGATGAACAAACATTTATTTTTTTAGTTAGCATCACATATATTATTGCAAAGCACAGAGCTAATAAAAACTGTCTTTGAAAAAATCTGAACCCGTTTTTTGAAGCTCTTTAAAGTTTAAACCACACAGGTATGCATATACAAGCTATTTTAACATTTAATGTTTTGTGCTAATAGCAGTTTTGTTTGTGTCAGTTTCTATTTAGTCAAAATATAATTGTAGATATAATCAAATATGAGACATTAAATGTTGCAGTGGCTTGATATAACTTTTGACTAGTCAAAAATATTTTCAGATAGGCATTTAAAGAACTTTTAACTTGAACTATGTGAAATGTACCTCAATACTATATATATTTTGGAAACCAGTGCTTTCCCTGTCCTGCTCCTGACAAAGTTTCATCCTGTTTCTGCCCGCTCCTGTGCAGACTGCATTCCCATTTTCCTTTCTAAAAGGCACTTTAATTGCCCAAGTTGAGAAAGCACCATACAGGTGTAAATGAATCTATTATGAATGTTTATTCACATTCTTGTCATTTTCCAAAAAATTCAATTGAATGATAAATTGTTTTTTTGGTGTTTCATGAATGGGGACTGTACATTTTTTATGTTACCCAGACTGAGCACAGTCACATTGCTAGTCAACACCAAAAAAAAAAAAAATTCAACTTGGATGCAACAAATGGGAAGACAGGTGTATGGTCTGTAGAGCTGATTCGTGAGATTTAAAGCTCCTGTTCACTCTGCAATGCACAAAACTGTTGTTAAAGGAGAGAGCTTGACCACCACTGTTAAAGATTATTTTATGAGATGTGTTTAATTTTCTTTCAAAATGTTTCTTTTTTACTTGGTGAAATCTTGAGATTTTCTAGTACTTTTGATACATACAGCTATTTTCATGTTTACCTCAGATGTTAAGAATTCTGTTTTTTATATATAAAGGGTAATGTTAAATAGGGCTGTATTTTTGAGTTTTTCCTTTTTTTTGCCATTACATTAAAGACAGAGCAACCGGCAGTTGTTTAAAAAGGTTTACTGAGAAGCTGAATGTAAAAAATGACATTTAAAGTGATCAAGTTTTTGATTAGAAAAAATGATAAAGAATAAGTTTATATGAAGGAATTATAGAATATTGATTAATCAGTGAACCTCAAATATTCCTACTCGTGGCATCATCTTTTAAAAAATAAAATCTGGTCACCATAATACATAGATAGGCCCTGGTATGAGTGCTGCTAGGATCAGTATTTGAAATACGCATTATCCACGCCAGTAGCAGGCAGTACTGTATGCAATACATCCCCAGCACAGTGGATTACCAGTTCAGATGAAGGTAAGTTTATAAATATATGAAGGGGGGAAAAAAAATTACAAAACAATTCTCTAGCCAGTTCACACTAGTGCGTATCTGCCTTTACAACCTGCTATGCGTATGCACCACCTTGCCTGTAATAATTCATGTAAAAACTACGATGCCCCTTTGTCAGAGACATGTGCAGTTTTTTTCTTTTCTGACTCCATGCACTTTTACTATGAAGCAGTATTCATTAGAGCTCTGACAGTAAATTATAATCATGTCCACTCACAATTCTTAAATGTAGTGCCACACCACAAAACTTTGAGTTAGGGTCCCATGGGATTTCTGTGAAAATGTATAGGGTTATTGCAAGCTCAATTATTGATACATAGAGTATACTGCATACACATACTGTATATCTGTTCTTAACCCATTTATCATATTTACGCTTGTAGTATGCTGGAGCTTCTAGTAGTAGAGGGCAGGAGCTAGCCTTAGATGGAGTGTCAGCCCATGGCAGTGATCCCTCACATAGAGACAAATTTCAATCACTAGTTAACCTAACATGCATATCTTTGTGATGTGTGGAAGAATTGGAAGAATCTGAGTAGTCTGTATTAAATTACAGATATTTGTAAACTTTGTTTTTTTGACTAGACAAAAATATATGACAGAAATTTCCAGTTTGAACTTTGACTGGTTGAAAAAGATATTTCAGATATCTAAAATGTTGTTTTGACTCATTATAATGCATTTAGGACCAGGCAAAATAGGGCAGTAATTAATAAAATGGTTTGAATGTGATCAAGGGGATGGCAGAAATGGTTAAAGCAGTAGCAGCTGTTGAAGAGAAAGGAGTTGAAGGACACAACTAATAAGTGAGCATAGAGAGCTGTAGCAATTTCAGTTTAATTCAATAGTAAAATCACAAAAAAATCATCACAACTATGGGTTCTGAAAACAGCATGTAGTCCATAACTCCATAACCTATTTAAACTTTCTTGTTGCTTAAAGGATAGGTTCAGAAATTTTCAAGTCAAAGTTATTTCTTCACAAACATGGAAGAAATATGTACATTTGCCACATAATATTATGTTCTATACTTTCTATAAATTAAAATATGTACAGTATATCTTGCCCACACTGGCACTTTATAATAGAGGGGGCACTGAGGACAAACTAACTATATACAGTACATCCATTTTTCAAGCCAAGACAGTTGTTGAGTGTAGAAAAAAAATTAGTCTTTGGTCAATACCAGGGACATCCACTCCACCTCTTTTGAAAAGAGTACAGAAAATTAGTGTGTGCCAAGTTTGAATATTAGAGTGCACATATCATTGAAATGCTTATCCCTAACAGTCCCATAACTTGCTCACAACTGTTTGCACTTTAATAGAGTTGGCAGTAACTGTAGCCTTACAATTGCAGCCTTACATTTCAGTTTTTGTAACGAAAGACCAGAGGGATTTTCCCATTATATTAAATTCGACTAAGTGGGATTTTTTAAATAACATGCGATTCTCATAATTCTGTGCTGACATTAAAGCCTTTATAAAGTAATGTGAGCCATATGATTGACATTTGCATTTAAATTGAGTTTTTAATTTTGCAAAATTTTTTAATGCCATACATATGAATTGGACAAGTGAAATGCAGTGTGGCAACTCTGTTAGCTGGTGTCTCAAAACTGGCACTTGGAGATTAATTTTCATGGCTGTGCCTATATCTTTATATTGCTTTTCTGTCTTGATAGTGATGGTTTTCTTGGAGAGAACGTCATACTAAGGCTCAGCATAGCATATTAGTTGTCTTATGCCGTTCCATTTCGTAAAGCTGAGGATCAACATGTCCTTATATCAGACTTTTTTCTGCTTGATGTGAAATGTATTTTTGAGCTGGGTACACAGATATTCAAGCATGCTTTTGTACATCTGCCACTTGATCGCGAGGTTCTGCATGATGCTTCATCAACAGTGAGCTTATTGAAGTGCTGTATGAGTACTAATATGTAATAATAATATGTAAATATTATTACCCTAGGTTCTTGTCTATAAGCTGGACTCATGTATAAGCCGGAGACCAAAAATCATACGAATTTTAAAAATAAAATCGTATCATAGATAAGCCGGACTCATGGATAAGCCGAACGTACTATAACCTATAACTAATAGAAGGGAGGGAGGTCAGTGGTCTCACTCGCACCCATTTAATTTCTTTAAGGGGGGAGAGAGAGTGAGATATTGGCGTCTCTCTCACTCCCCGCATGGCGCGGTTGGAGCGGCCGGAGCGCGTTCTTTCTGCTCTGGGCGTCGCCAAGTCAACACGCGCGCGTAGCGGTCATTTAAATTGTGATTTTATATGTAAGCATATATAAATATATATCGCGGATTTTTTGCTGGTTCGCGGATTTCTGCGGACAATGGGTCTTTTAATTTCTGGTACATGCTTCCTCAGTTGGTTTGCCCAGTTGATTTCATACAAGGGACGCTATTGGCAGATGGCTGAGAAGCTAGATTGCTTACTTTTCTCTCACTCTTGCGCTGACTATCTGTGATCCTGACGTATGGGGATTGAGCAGGGGGGCTGTTCGCACACCTAGACGATACGGACGCTCGTCTAAAAATGCTGAAAGATTATCTTCACGTTGCTATCTTTTGTAAAGCTGATTCCTGAAAAGACATGCTGCACAGTGCTTCGCATACTTAAAAGCTTGAAGGGCACGTATTGATTTTTGACTGAAAAACAAACTCTGTCTCTGTCTCTCTCTCTCTCTCTGCTCCTGACGGAGGGGGTGTGAGCTGCCGCCTTCAACAGCTTTGTGCCGCGGTGCTTCGCATACCTAAAAGCCAAACAGCACCATTGATTTGTTTGCTAGAGATTGTTTTCTCTATCTATGTGACACACACACCTTTGAAGAGGAAGATATGTTTGCACTCTTTTAATTGTGAGACGGAACTGTCATCTCTGTCTTGTCATGGAGCACAGTTTAAACTTTTGAAAAAGAGACAAATGTTTGTTTGCAGTGCTTGAATAACGTTCCTGTCTCTCTACAACCTCCTGTGTTTCTGCGCAAATCTGTGACCCAAGCATGACAATATAAAAATAACCATATAAACGTATGGTTTCTACTTCGCGGATTTTCTTATTTCGCGGGTGGCTCTGGAACGCAACCCCCGCGATGGAGGAGGGATTACTGTATAAGCCGGACTTATGTATAAGCCGATATTCTATTTTTTCATTTTCACAACTTTTTTCCTTAGATAAGCCGCGGCTTATAGACAAGAACTTAGGGTAATAAAAACTAATAAATAAATATAAAAACTAAAACTAATAAATATAAAAACTAATATGTAAATAATAATGAGTACATAATAGATTTTGCCCACAAGGGTTGATTTTGTGAAAAAATATTGACAGACCAAACTGGTTTGTCTTTTATGATGCTATATTTTATCCCTGACATCCCACAATACTGTACATATAGCATACCTTATTTCATTATTCGAATACTAGCATACCTAATGGCTGTCCATGTTTCACTAGCACTGTTTTGTGCCCTGGTTGACAGTCACATCCAAATTCCATCTAGACCAAATGCTCAGCTTTGTTATCTGAAGAGAAACAGCATACAAAAACTTCAGCCCCTTAACCAGAGAGCCTCTGTTCCCAAAGATAATTAGTATGGAAGCAGCAGGTAAGTGGATGATGCTTGGCACATGGCATAGCATTTCACTTGGCAGGGCACCAGTCAGTTATGGTGTAGAAGTTAGAAAAGTTTAGAGTCGCCACTTTTTGAATTATGAAAGCAATGAACACACTACATTCGTGGCTTTCACTACAAATACAAAATACAAATTATAAGAATATGTATGTTTCTCACATTGTTTTTTCAGCACTGTGTGTCTGTTTTTCTGCTTATGGTGTCTAATCTGTTTGTTCAGTTGTACAAAGCTGCTTTATGTGATTTAGCTCATGGATCACCCATAAGGGACATGTGTCTGCTGTCCTGTCCTGACCCATAGCTGATAAATCAACCACCTCTCTGTGTGCATCAGGCAGCTTGCTGTTACATTGCCATGTTGACATACTGGAGTTGTGGAGGTGCTCATTATTTAGCTTAAGGTGACCTATAATCCTGTCTTGCTTCTGTCTGATCTCTTTATTCTGCCTAATCCTAGAGTATTTGTCAGCTGAATGTTGTTCTGTCCTTTATAATAGGTTTTATTTTTTTGGATTGATCCATTGGCCAGTCTCTCTCTGTCTCTTCTTTTTTTTAATCTCTTTGAGACTTCTTGAAAGTTATTTTTAAGATTTTTTTTTTTTGAATGACTAGAGAAACAGCTTTTCACTTTGAATACTATTACATGTCCTGTCACACTCCACAATTGTGCTTCTTACTCTTTTTTTGGGAAAAAAAATATACATGGGTGGGCAATTGTAGGCTTACACTGGTTTGTATGGACAAAGATGTGCAGGTTGTGATTAATACGCTGAAGCACATTTTAATAATAATAAGTAGAAGAACACAAATAATACAATAATAAATAATACAAGAATAAACTCTTTTGCGTACTGAAAACTGTAAATGTAGTGTTGCCCACCACTGTATTTATTCCAGCATTTACAGATATCTTGCAGTTAGACCACTGTAGTAAAATTATTTTAGTTACATTTATGTGTCCATTATAAAGATGTCACAATACAAGAATTTTAATAATTGATACCAGTACAAGTGATATTTTAGGACTAGCCAACCCGCGGCATAGCATACGCCGCATAATTATGTATTGATGGGTGAACACTTCCTGAACGACACAGTTGTCCAAACAGAAGTGAAAATAAAATTGAGCCCGGTGCATTCTTTTAACTGCATTCTCTGCCTTGTAGCGCAGTGGAAGTGTTGCTGCTTTACAGTAAGGAGACTGTGGAAGAATTTGGGTTCGCTTCCCAGTTCCTGTCTGTGTGGATAGCGCTTTGAATGAAAAAAGTGAACATTTGCAAAATCCGTAACGCTGCGTTCAGTAAGTACAATGCACACACGTTTAATTTGTTGGCCACTTTTTGCCAGCCGTCTTTTCAGGTTTGGGCTGCTTTTGCAGTGTTACCGCTTGTGCATATTAAATCTTGAAATCCTTTGAGTAACTAATTAACTAACACCCACCTACCCAACTTGTGTGAAAAACATGCGCCGGTTCTTTCATCATTTTGTTGCAGCCTATCAAAGACTTGCTGCCCCCAACTCCTCACCTGAGTCGCTGTCGTCTGTGCACCTCTGAGCCACGTTGTCGTTTCATTGTTCTTTGCAGTTCCAGCTGGTTTTCTATATATAATCCACCAAGTCACCCGACCATGGTAGTAGGAGGGAGGTAGGGAGCGTACACAGGGCAGGGACATATTCAGAGGGAGTGTATGACCCGCACACAGTGGATATTCCTCGTTCATGGGGAACAATTGCAAGCCCCGGTGCCCATTACGAATGGAGTTCAACGGCTTACCCACGCCTGTCGGCGCCGGGTAGACACACGTTGATCCATTCAGTATATCGCGCGTGCAGTACCGGACATCACATACCTGTTAATGGTCAATTTCACGTGGCTGAAAGCCACTTGTCCCTCTAAGAAGTTGGACACCAACCGCTTGGTGATCGCGTAACTATCAAGCAGGAGGGAGTCTCATTCGCTATCGGAATTAACCAGACTATTCGCTCCACCAACTAAGTATGGCCATGCAACACCACGCACAGAATTGAGAAAGAGCTATCAATCTGTCAATCCTCTCCATGTCCGGGCAGGGTGAGGTTTCCCGTGTTGAGTCAAATAAAGCAAGATTTGTGTGTGGCGAGTTGTTGTGGTAGAGTTTCTGGGCGGGGCTTCGTTGTTCCTTTCCCATGGCTTTCGATGGTGGACGCAGTCGGGTGTCGAAACCGAAAAGAATAATGAAAAGTCAACGTGGCTCAGAGGTGCATGTGGACTCCTAGCACAGACAAAAGGGACTAACTGGGTGGTCGGTGAGTTTTTGAGTCTGGTTTCCATGGGTGGCTACTTGTCTTCCGGCTTAGCTAACTGGGTGGTCGGTGAGTTTTTGCGTCCGGGCACATGAGCAGGCATTGTGAATGCCTAGAGAGCAAGGGTAGACGCGGGCTCGGAAAAAAGGAGTGTTGGTGGGCGGGGAAACGTCTTAACGGCTTAAAGAGGGAAAGTTCTGTGCAGCTCCATTTTTAGAAAATTGAAACTTTCAATTGAACATTACTCTTTGCTGGTGTAGTATTTATCATATTGAAAACACTCACAAACTACAAAAAGAATTCAAAATACGATAAGAAATTGTAATTCTCCCCCAACCCATTGTTCTCTCTGGAATGGGTTTAGAAATAGCCAATTTAAACCAGAAACCACTCACTTTTGAACATTGGCTCAGTGTTGTATTGAGATGCCCACGTGACAATAACATACATCTCAATTTTCGTGCAGGGTAACCATTAAGAGTTGCATTTTTATCCCATATAATATCTGCTTTATTTGGACTCCTAATTAAACATGAACATAACATATTTCCCTTTTTCTTTGTTTATTGTGTTAATCCAGAAATTCCCAATTGCACTTGTTAACTTTTTATAGAAAAGAATCAAATAATTTTTACATCAAAAGGGGATAAATAAAAACCTCTTTTTCTTGCTTGTTAAGATTTTTATTTTATTTTATTTACTAGCTTGTTCTTTCTATTGGGCCAACAAGTTAATATGGCACTGTGTGTTTTTAATGTGCAGTATCATTTGTACCCATGTAGGTCTTTCATTGTAACAATTTAAAGAAACACACTACATAGAAATTTTAAAAACATATGAAAAGAAACTCCAGATTTAAAAGTTATGGCAAGAATTCTGTTTTAACAGAATAGTACTTTTAATAGTACACATTAAGAGCATGAAGGCTAGTGAAGAGTTCAGGTAAATGCAGGAATTATAAGACTAGTGACAACAGAAACTTGCAGCTACTGTGGATCAGGCCTTAAAACCTTGGATTTTGTATACTGCATTTCATTATTTATGCACAGCATAATTGCCGAAGGAAAAACATGAACTTCTCAAACTCATCATGTAGTTCCACTGAAAAATATTCCTGAGGTGTGGTGGTGTTCCTTTGTGATGTAAGCAGAAAAGATTGATGTATTTATTGTGTGTATTTACCCAGAGTTACTGCATTAGTTGCGTACAGCACTTGTGATGAACAAATACACCAACTTTCTCAAGATTTTTCTTCTGTCTCAGTTAACTCTGTTTTGTGGTTTTGGTTAACAGAATTTCCATTTTGCACAGGACGCATTCATATTTAAAGACACATGTACTAAACTGGTTATCTTTTAATCCATGCTTGCCTGTAAAGACAAGTTCATGTAATTTTGGCACCAAATATTGTAAACTGTACTGTCAGTTTTCTTACATCTTTGCTATTATTGTAAAAGTATACATTTTTATAGGATCTTCTTTTGATGATTTAGTGTACTGTTGTTCATAGTGTATATTAACACTGCATATCCTGTGATGTTCAGTTTAAAGTGTGATGGTTTCACACAGTACAAATAAAAGGTATCATTTGGTGAACTAGACTTGAATGGAGGCAAAAGAAGGCATGGGACTCTTTAGAGGAAATCATGAAGTCTCTAAATTCAGTTAGTAAAAGACTATGGTGGTCATTTGTCCCAAAGAAATGTGAACGATCATATTTAAAAGTACAAACATAGACAATGCTTTAGTCTAATTTAAACATTACAAGAAATATTGATCAAATTTGAGCTGTGGTTTCAGTACCTCCAGATTTGTAAAACTTCTTTGCATTGTATTGCAAGTGGTGAAGCTGCATTATAAAAACTTCATTTTTCTCATCTGCAAGAGTATTTTAATTATCTTGCTTTGATATAGTAACTAGTAATATAATGACTATAGTGCATAAGATACAATATTTTTTCTTTCTATTTAATGTTAGTTGAAACATTTGAAATGTTGACAATGTTAACATTTCAGACCATTCATATTTAAAAAGTACACTTTTTTAAGGTATAAAACTTCAGCATTATACATGTGTTCCATTTTCACTCATCTGTGTCCTTTGCTACTGGAAAATGCATACCGGTTTACAATTTAGATGATGAATATTCCATGTGTAACTGATGTCAAATTCCTAAACTAAGTCTTCTTAGACTTTTAGTTGGAACAATTAAGATAACAGAAATATTTGAGTATGGATGGCTTTGGGAAAATATTTTGCTTTCTTTGAAACTGTATATTTTGGATTTAGTGCTCTTTAACCCTCCAATATCTGCAATTTGTTTATCAAATGATTGCTCTCTCCAAAGCAGGCTGCCTAGATTCCTCTGGACTGCGTTAGCAATCATTACTTACTGAGCTATCTGTTTTTTAAGCTCTCAAACTGAATTGGTTATGATGGTGCCTTACTGAAAAGGAGCTGTATTTTTTGAAAATAAACCAATATTGGATGGTGGGAAACATAGGAAACATTTTAAGTTATCTGGACATAACATTTACATCTGTAGAATTAACCAGAATATAGTACGGGATTGTTTTATGGTCTTATTATTTATGTTATATTTATAAAAGTGTATTCCTACCGATTTTTATTTGTAATTAAGTAATGTTTACATAATTTTTGATCTACTGTTTTTATATATGGTACATAAACATAATTCAAAATCCTTTAAAATATATATTGTCAAAATTATGGAAGCATGATGTCTTTAATTATTAGTTTGTCCACAACTTGAACCTATTCTCACTAGGTTAGATTAGGTAAACTATGTTAATTCCAAGGGGAAGTTTATCAAGGTGGAACAAAATTTTGAGGATTTACTGCAATTAATTATACACCAATACAAAAATTTACTAGCTTTATGAGGTTATACCGTAATTCTCTGATTTCTGTTTGTCTTTTTGTTTAGGATGTGTCCTGTCAGCTTTGCATATCTGGATATATATTTTGTTTCTGGGTTCTCCCTGTAAATGTAACTGCAAATGTGAACTTGAATTTGAGTTAAAATATCTAAGCCTGCCTTAAATATATGATCTGGGCTTTCACTGAACCATGAGATTGACGATTGTCTAAATGCTTTTCCATTGAGGTTTGGCTAAAAGTTTGGGCTGTGGTTTGGCTGGTAGATTTGCCTTCTTCTAAGTCCCAGGTCACCTGTAGTCTACTGTGAATTATACAGGGTGGCCCAGGGAAACAGGAAATTTTGGAACTAGGTGTTGGAGACCCTGGTGCATCAGCAGTTGTTTGGGACCAATGTGACCTTATTTAGAACCCCTTGCCATTAGTTATAATGGAGCAGTGGAGTGGTGTGCAACGAGCGTTTCCTGTGAGGAATTTCTGCATCATTACCAGTAAGGACATCATGATCGTGTTCTGTCTGCTCATGCAATTACAATATGGGTGCATAATTTCGAAGTAATGGGTTCAGCCTTAAAAAAAGAAGTCCTCAGGTGGAGCCACTTCGCATACTGCCCGACAATAGGTGGCAGTTTCCTCTCAGTTTCTGGTTTCCTACCACAGTCCAAAGATTGGGTACAGATTAGGTGGATAGGTGATGCTAAATTGGCCAGTGTGTGTGTTCACCCTGCAATGGTCTTGCACCCTGTCTAGTAATTGTTCCTGCCTTGTGCCCTAAGTTTGCTGGGTTAGGCTCCGGCTACACACGACCCTGCTTAGGTTTAAGTGGGCTTGGAAAATGATATGGTGGTGTTTCATTATGTTATCCTTATTGTTGTCTTTCATCACAAATCTAAGAGTTGGATGTGGATGGGATCTCTGTGTTATGATGATCCTACAACTGTTTTCCAAGAGAAGAGTTGTGTTCTCTGCAATTTAAAGCAGGTCTACCAGTGTGCATGAATGTCCTAATATGCCAGATTTTAGTCTGTACTCTATTTGGTGTTGCTTTTGTCTTTTTTAAAATGAAAATGTTTTAAGGGTGTTGTGTGTATATTTAAAAAAAATAATTTATTACCTTTAAAACATTACAGTCATGTATGCTGTACACTATTTTGACTGGTTCTGTAGTTAACTGGCAGATTTCATATTAAATTGGATTAATTGAGCAAAAATGATTACAGCTGTTGGCTGTCTCAGCAGTCCTGTTTGGTTAATGGATGAATATTAAATTGATGACATCTTTTACATTCCAGTAGTATCCAGACATTAGGCTTAAGAATTAGAGGTAACATGAGACAAAATAATTGTTTGTGTGCACTTAATTATCAAAAATGTCATGAAAGACAATTATAGTTTCCTTCAACGGATTACTAAAAAAAGAGATTATTTGAATTCCAAAAGTTTTTCAAAAGAAAAAGGAAAAGGCACACAACACTGAACAGAATCAGTAATGCAACTGCATTAAAAATAGTAATGTATATTAATCATATATTAAAGAAATACTCCAGCCCAAAATATTTTTTATATGTTACCCCATACACATTTGTAGTGGTGGCTGGGAATATTTTTTAACACTAGAATCCCTGAAGACAACAAAAAAAGTCTTAATCCCAGGCCACCCTAAATTCCTTTGTACCTCTCCATTAGCATCTTTTGTTTTGCAAATGTGTCGATCAGCACAAGCAGCCTGCTCTCCCATCACCCCCCTCCCCACCCCCGGACAAAGAAAGTTCTCCCAGCTCAAGTCTGTTTATCTGGATGTGAGGTGCCTGGAGTTGTATAAGGTAAATAATGTATCGTTATTTGAAATACATACGTTTCATGTGTGTTCCATGTCTACTGTACAATGATCTGGGTAAATGTAGGATGACAGGAAATGCGAGGCAAGAAATGTTGAACAAATAGCTAAAACAGATTTTTTTTAATGTTATAGTACTAATGACAAAATTTTGACATGAAGTGTATAATGTGTGAAGACTGAAGTCCAAGTATCAAATAAACACTGTCACAAAAGGTACAAGTATAACAAAGCAAGTGTGCTTTTATTCAAAAATATAACCAAAGAGAAAAAAATCTGGTTAGGGTACAATACTGACACAACCGCTTAGCTGGTGCAGAGGTAAGAAGTGCTGACACATAATCAAGAGGTTTTGGGTTCGATTATGGGTCCTTCCTAAATTTACCATTTTGAGTAGTGAGCTGCTCTTACTGTTACTACTATTGAATAAAACCATACATTTGATTTGAGTTTGTAACAGCCTGTGTAAATTTATGATACTTGTAAAGATTAGGGGTTTTTTTTTGTTTTTTTTTTATTATTGAATTTTATTCTCTCAGTCACATTCATGCTCCCCCCGATCTGACACTGTTGTTGTCAAATAAAGACATGCTATAACAGAGGTGAACTCCGATTAGGATGAGGGTTCTGTATTGGAGAAAGAGAACAGAAGCCCTCCCCGCAGGAAATGTCCAGTCACACATAAGAACAGCGCAGCTGCACCAGGCATAAAGGCGAAAGATGGTACCGTTTGGATGCAGCAACAGGTTGGCCATCATCCTGCCAGTGAATCTGCCCCACACATGTCCTTCAGCGAAACAGCAGGGCCTACGGAGCTTGCCAAGGTATTGTGCAAAGTTCTGTTTTCAGTTAGGTTTTTTGATTGTCTTTATATGAAAAACATTTATATGTTACTTATATAAACACCACATCAAATGTTGTTTACCTATATTTAGTTATCTTCCTACAGCGTAAAGTCAAAGTAGACTGTTGAGCTTCCTGTGCTTGATCGACATAGGCATGCTGACAAAGTACATGTCGAATGTCATTCCTTATTTAGGAAAAGATCAATTACATAAAGTGCAACAGTAGCTTCCACCTGCAGCTATAGACACTTCATGCAGTAGGCACTGCATGTAAGAAATGTTCTGTCTACTAAGGTGGCAGAATAAATGATTATTGCAGTTTTAAGCTCTGTGTTACAATGTATAAACTGCATTAGTTTAGTATATTTGAAGTTGCACTTATTTTTGACAACAGAGGTGTGCTTTCATTTTACCCGAGGACTTTCTTCCATGAATGTAGCTGTGCTTAGCAATTTTTAGGGTGCAGTTGCATGCAATATGGCACCAAACAAAAGATGAAACACAAGGCTTTTAAACTTACCTAATATAACCTCTTCATCACAGTAAAGCTTTACAAAACATGTTGTCTGTGTACGATCTGTGTGTTAATTAAATAAAATGAAGTTAATTAATTTTATCAAAGCTTTTTAGCACTATTTCTTCCAGGTTCCCACACACAAGCATTAGTGAAGTTTTCATGTAAATAAAAACATCTGACATATGCTAGGCAGGCAGCTTCTGTAAATGTGAGTCATCAAATCCATCCATATAACCAATGTTGCATAAATTGTTTCTTGAAGTTTCATTTTTGAACCATGTGCATTAAGGTTGCTAAATATTTTTCTTTATTTTGCGGAAAGATAATAAATAATTTTATAGCTATTTTATTTTATTTTTTTTGCAATAGCAAAGCAGTACTGTAAGGTGTGTCTCAAAAACAATACTCAGACACCTCAGTTAAAGGCTGCCCAAAAATATGTTAACAGTACATGACGCTCAATAATTCATCTCTCCGTTTGTTATCTGCTAATTAATGGTGCTTTGTTTTTGACTACAAAACAGTTACTTCTCTTCCATTTATCACTTTTCTAACCCCTGTGGGCTGACAGTGAAACAAATACTGTTTTTGTACACAATGAACAACTTGCAGTCACTTGTACAGCTGGAAACATTTTGCATCATTCAGTCAGGTAAGAGCCAACTGTGTCTTAGTCAGTTGGCATGGTTGTTCTGCTGCTACACACATTTTGAAGTTCTTTCTTTTTCTGTCCCCACAGCACAGAAGTACATAAGCACACAGTATTACAGGTTGATAGTGAGCCAAAGCAAGCTCTTGCCACTTTTCCAGACCGTTGGCAAATTTGTCTCTACGATGACTACTTCTGTTCTCTTTCTGCCATAAGCTTCAGCTTCTTCTGGTATTTGCCATTCTACTTCATTAGTTCCTTTTGAGGCCATTAGTGGAGAGGTTTTCTATCTGATGTACTAGTACTTAGTCTTACTTTAGAAGTTTGTTTGCACTTTAAATTTCATTGACCCCCTCTGCTAAAGAATGTGTTTTTTTTCTCTCTGCCATCATTCTCAGTCTCGAGGCAATACTGAGTTTGCTAGGCTCAGCTCAAAATGTCTTCTCCTTTTTTTTTTTTTTTTGCAGAGCTCTTTGTAGGATATATTCCTTTACTTTAAAATGTAAGTGGTCCTTGCAAATTAGACAAGTTCATTTCCACATACAATACTTTTTGCATAAAGCAGCTGGATAGCCTCCACCTTTGCATTGTTTGCTGTATATCATGGAGTAACATTTTTTTAAATAATGTATTTTTCTTCTAAAAACCCTATTCATTAGCATATTTGCTTCTAATTTATCTATTTGCTTGAAACTTTTACATTTTAACTACTCAGATATGTTGCTGACCCATACTAATGTAGATTTTTTTTAAGTAACCTTGGCTCTTTTTCCACATATTTGAATTGTCCAGTAGTCTGTTCCTGGGTCTTTTTTTGACCTTAACTTTCTTTTATCATCCGTGTTGATGTTTCTCTTTGACATTATGCATTTTTCTGTTACCCTCACTTATGTAACTACTAAAGTGTCATCTGCCATTCACTGGAAAGATCCTCATTTTACACCACTTTTAGGAAATCTGTGTTACACATCTTGAAATTACTCAAGCTATCGCAGTTGCTGATGAGCAGATTCTTTGTTTCAAGTATAAAGAAATGGATGTCTGCCACTTTGCTGGTTATTATTTTTTTTGGCTTTATTTTTTAACGCTTTTTTTTTTTTTTTTGCCTCAGTGGTTGGGCTGACATGTCTGCTTGTGTCTATCCAGGAAGTTTTCAAAATTCAGTGCATTTCCTTTTAATACCTGTAATAAAATAATGTAACAGATAAGTGCTTTTGTAATATTCAACTTCATCCATCCATCCATCCATCCTCTTCCGCTTATCCGAGGTCGGGTCGCGGGGGCAGCAGCTTGAGCAGAGATGCCCAGACTTCCCTCTCCCCGGCCACTTCTTCTAGCTCTTCCGGGAGAATCCCAAAGCGTTCCCAGGCCAGCCGAGAGACATAGTCCCTCCAGCGTGTCCTGGGTCTTCCCCGGGGCCTCCTCCCGGTTGGACGTTCCCGGAACACCTCACCAGGGAGGCGTCCAGGAGGCATCCTGATCAGATGCCCGAGCCACCTCATCTGACTCCTCTCGATGCGGAGGAGCAGCGGCTCTACTCTGAGCCCCTCCCGGATGACTGAGCTTCTCACCCTATCTTTAAGGGAGAGCCCAGACACCCTGCGGAGGAAACTCATTTTAGCCGCTTGTATTCGCGATCTCGTTCTTTCGGTCACTACCCATAGCTCATGACCATAGGTGAGGGTAGGAACCTAGATCGACCGGTAAATTGAGAGCTTTGCCTTTTGGCTCAGCTCCTTTTTCACCATGACAGACTGATGCAGAGCCCGCATCACTGCGGACGCCGCACCGATCCGCCTGTCGATCTCACGCTCCATTCTTCCCTCACTCGTGAACAAGACCCCAAGATACTTGAACTCCTCCACTTGAGGCAGGATCTCGCTCCCAACCCTGAGAGGGCACACCAACCTTTTCCGGCTGAGGACCATGGTCTCTGATTTGGAGGTGCTGATTCCCATCCCAGCCGCTTCACATTCTGCTGCAAACCGATCCAGAGAGAGCTGAAGATCATGGCCTGATGAAGCAAACAGGACAACATTATCTGCAAAAACCAGTGACCCAATCCTGAGTCCACCAAACCGGACCCCCTCAACACCCTGGCTGCGCCTAGAAATTCTGTCCATAAAAGTTATGAACAGAATCGGTGACAATGGGCAGCCCTGGCGGAGTCCAACTCTCACTGGAAACGGGTTCGACTTACTGCCGGCAATGCGGACCAAGCTCTGACACCGGTTGTACAGGGACCGAACCGCCCTTATCAGGGGGTCCGGTACTCCATACTCCTGGAGCACCCCCCACAGGATTCCCCAAGGGACACGGTCGAATGTCTTTTCCAAGTCCACAAAACACATGTAGACTGGTTGGGCGAACTCCCATGCACCCTCCAGGACCCTGCTAAGGGTGTAGAGCTGGTCCACTGTTCCGCGACCAGGACGAAAACCACACTGTTCCTCCTGAATCCGAGGTTCGAATATCCGACGGACCCTCCTCTCCAGAACCCCCGAATAGACTTTTCCAGGGAGGCTGAGGAGTGTGATTCCTCTGTAGTTGGAACACACCCTCCGGTCCCCCTTCTTAAAGAGGGAGACCACCACCCCGGTCTGCCAATCCAGAGGCACTGTCCCTGATGTCCATGCAATGTTGTAGAGACGTGTCAACCAAGACAGTCCTACAACATCCAGAGCCTTGAGGAACTCCGGGCGTATCTCATCCACCCCCGGGCCCTGCCACCAAGGAGTTTTTTGACCACCTCGGTGACCTCAGTCCCAGAGATGGGGGAGCCCACCTCCGAGTCCCCAGGCTCTGCTTCCTCATTGGAAGGCATGTTATTGGGATTGAGGAGGTCTTCGAAGTACTCCCCCCCCCACCGACCCACAACGTCCCGAGTCGAGGTCAGCAGCGCACCATCCCCACCATATACAGTGTTGACACTGCACTGCTTCCCCCTCCTGAGACGCCGGACGGTGGACCAGAATCTCCTCGAAGCCGTCCGAAAGTCGTTCTCCATGGCCTCCCCAAACTCCTCCCATGCCTGAGTTTTTGCCTCAGCAACCACCGAAGCTGCATTCCGCTTGGCCTGCCGGTACCTATTAGCTGCCTTCAGAGTCCCACAGGACAAAAGGGACCGGTAGGACTCCTTCTTCAGCTTGACGGCATCCCTAACCGCCGGTGTCCACCAACGGGTTCGGGGATTGCCGCCACGACAGGCACTGACCACCTTACGGCCACAGCTCCGGTCAGCCACCTCAACAATAGAGGCACGGAACATGGCCCATTTGGACTCAATGTCCCCCACCTCCCTCGGTACATGGTCAAAGTTCTGCTGGAGGTGGGAGTTGAAGCTACTTCTGATAGGGGGCTCTGCCAGACGTTCCCAGCAGACCCTCACAACACGTTTGGGCCTACCAGGCCTGACCAGCATCCTCCCCCACCATCGAAGCCAACTCACCACCAGGTGGTGATCAGCTGATAGCTCCGCCCCTCTCTTCACCCAAGTGTCCAAGACATGTGGCCGCAAGTCCAACGACACGACCACAAAGTCGATCATCGAACTGAGGCCTAGGGTGTCCTGGTGCCAAGTGCACATATGAACACCCCTATGCTTGAACATGGTGTTTGTTATGGACAATCCGTGACGAGCACAGAAGTCCAATAACAAAACACCACTCGGGTTCAGATCGGGGGGGCCATTCCTCCCAATCACGCCCTTCCAGGTCTCACTGTCATTGCCCACGTGAGCATTGAAGTCTCCCAGCAGTACAAGGGAGTCCCCAGATGGTATGCCCTCTAGCACACCCTCCAGGGACTCCAAAAAGGGTGGGTACTCCGAACTGCTGTTCGGCGCATACGCACAAACAGTCAGGACCCGTCCCCCCACCCGAAGGCGGAGGGAGGCTACCCTCTCGTCTACTGGGGTAAACCCCAATGTACAGGCTCCAAGTCGGGGGGCAATAAGTATACCCACACCCGCTCGGCGCCTCTCACCGGGGACAACTCCAGAGTGGTAGAGAGTCCAGCCCCTCTCAAGGAGATTGGTTCCAGAGTCCAAGCTGTGCGTCGAGGTGAGCCCGACTATATCTAGCCGGAACCTCTCAACCTCAAGCACAAGCTCAGGCTCCTTCCCCTTCAGAGAGGTGACATTCCACGTCCCAAGAGCCAGCTTCTGTAGCTGAGGATCGGACTGCCAAGGTCCCCGCCTTCGGCCACCACCCAACTCACACTGTACCCGACCTCCTTGGCCCCTCCCATAGGTGGTGAGCCCATGGGAAGGGGGACTCACGTTGCCTCTTCGGGCTGTGCCCGGCCGAGCCCCATGGGTGCAAGCCCGGCCACCAGGCGCTCGCCATCGAGCCCCACCTCCAGGCCTGGCTCCAGAGGGGGGCCCCGGTGACTCGCGTCCGGGCGAGGGAAAACGCCGTCCAAATTTTTTATTCGTCATAGGTTTGTATAATCGCTCTTTGTCTCATCCCTCACCTAGGACCATATTCAACTTCAAAGATTGCAAATGTTTAACAAATGGCATTTCACATTAACAACTATAATTTTATAATTGTTTATGTAAGAAAACTGGCTGCTAGCAGCTGCTGTGGTCTGTTGCCTTACCACCAACAGAAGGGCTAATTGGTGCAGAACGTAAGATGTGACTTTCCATTGCATCAGGAAGGGATATCCTCTGTAGTTCAGGTACTTTAGCCTCCTCTGTTTTGCAAGCTGTTGTTGAATATTCTCTACTTTTACATATCAGTATATTTATTGCATTGAGACCAGGCTGGATGGAAAGACTATGTGGTGGACATTTATAGGGTTTGTTTTGTCAACTCTTGTTTTAAGGGAGTATCTCATCTACTCCTAATTTGCCTGAGAGTTGGAATGTAGCAGTATTTAGTTAGTCAGAACCTTGATATCCTTAAATTCCGGGAAAGAAAAAAATATTTCATACACTTTCATTTCCAGTTCGGCAATAGCATAACTGAAACAAGCAATGCATAAGTTAATTGGTCATTTAAAATTAGTCCACTGTGGACACATGCTTGTTTGTACCCTGCGATGTACTGGTACCTTTAAAAAGGGCATGGCCTTATGTTACCAGTACAGGCACAAGAGCCGTGTGACCCTTAAGTGGATAAGCAGGTTAGGCAATGCAACTGTGTTCAGGCATTTTCCAAGATATTTTAGGTTTATCATATAGTAGTCGACAAATAAGGATAATTAAATAGTTGTTGTCCCTATACTGCATTTTTATGATATTATTTGCTTGGTTATTTTCATGTAAAGTCATGTCATCTACAAAGAGTTTTGCTACAGAGTGCTAAGGAATACTATAGGAGGAAAGGAAGTCGGCTTTGCCCAGCTTTTTAACACCAGTATCCATACAGTTCATTAACTTTAGACAGGATCACTTAGTTATTATTGCGTAAATAAAAAAAAAAAAAAAAAAAAAAAACTTTTTCAAAACTTACCCAGTGTAACCGATTTCACATTGAGGTCAGTGCTTAGTAGAGGATAAGATGTTTCCCAAAAGATTCATATGCTTAAATTCAATCGGTAAATATTTCTTCAAGAGATAAGTCACTAACCAAAACCACCGGGTCCCACATGAGCCTCTGGCATGTTGTTTATGGCTGCATTTCTCAGACTGAGAAATTGTACCCAGGTGGCAGATTCTGTAACCTTGTATTGGAATGAGCTGGTACAATTTACCTAATTGGATACAGAGCTGTTTTTGGAGTTTAAGCAGAACAGTACATAAGTTTTGGTATCTTGTTTTGAACTCAGGCAGCTTGTAGGTATATGTCCCCTCCCTATTACATGGTGTAAATTGAGTGTGAAGTGAGATTAAAAATGTGTCAGCCCGGGCACAGAGACTTGTATGTTTCTTTGGCCGCTCCTAGATCTGTGGTTTTCTCATTTTCTTAGCTGCATTCTGGACTGCTCCCTGTACAATTTCTGGTGTACACTGAACGTGAGAACTATGCACAATAAGACTGAAACTCTCATATCTTTAACAATTAAAGAGAAATTTACTGGCACCTTGTTATTCCGTTAGATGTAATTTATTGATAGAATTTAAAAGAAAAAAAACAGCTGCACAAATGTTATTTAGGCCCCATCTGCAGTTGCTCATTTCCAGTGATGCCAACTACCACAGTCCCATAATATAATAGTGATCAAAACTAATGTGGGGATTTGTGAGATAAAATTAACAGCTTGCTTGTCTTCAGTGAGAAAGGTGGGATAACGAAATACATTTATGACAGGAGCTTTTATAAACATCTACACAAAATAAAAACTGTTTTTATAAATAATAAACAATTGGCAAGGAAATAAATATACTGTATACTTGGGAAAACCAGAAAAGTGCAGATGTATTTTTAAAAAATGTTTAATTACAGTTTGTAGAGAGAGGATAATTATCATGTAGGGCATGGGTAACCATACAATAGAGTACCTGTTTGTGCCTGATCAAAAAATGTTCGTTAATTACCTAATGCAACATTTTTTAGGATTGCATTGATTGATGGAAACAACACGTGGATAAATACATTTGAACAAAATAAACCGCAACATTTTAAAGGTAGAGTACAAACACAACTGTACTGTGAGTTTTTACTGTTAAAAGGCATTTTGAATTGATTAAACTGTACATTAATGGTCCTTTGTGTTTGTTTTGAAGGAATGTCATTTGTTGGCTTATAGTTTATCACAGTGAAAAATATATTGCAGTGTATATCACCTTATACTGGTGCACTTTTTTGAAAGGTGACACATAAAATTACGAATACATGATTGCTCACAGGATTTTATTCATATCTCAGAGACCTTGGGTTAACATAAACTCAAGTCGTACTGGATGTAGCAACAGAAACTGGACATATGGCACTCTGGATTTTCCAACAAATGTGCAGCTTTGCAGTGCAGTGGAGATAAATATATATATACAGTAATCCCTCCTCCATCGCGGGGGTTGCGTTCCAGAGCCACCCGCGAAATAAGAAAATCCGCGAAGTAGAAACCATATGTTTATATGGTTATTTTTATATTGTCATGCTTGGGTCACAGATTTGCGCAGAAACACAGGAGGTTGTAGAGAGACAGGAACGTTATTCAAACACTGCAAACAAACATTTGTCTCTTTTTCAAAAGTTTAAACTGTGCTCCATGACAAGACAGAGATGACAGTTCCGTCTCACAATTAAAAGAATGCAAACATATCTTCCTCTTCAAAGGAAACAGAGAGGAAAGCAAACAAATCAATAGGGCTGTATGTTTTTAAGTATGCGAAGCACCGCCGGTACAAAGCTGTTGAAGGCGGCAGCTCACACCCCCTCCGTCAGGAGCAGAGAGAGAGAAACAAAGTCAAAAATCAATACATGCCCTTTGAGCTTTTAATGCGAAGCACCGTGCAGCATACTTAAAAGCTGCACAAACACAGAAGGTAGCAACGTGAAGATAATCTTTCAGCATTTTTAGACGAGCGTCCGTATCGTCTAGGTGTGCGAACAGCCCCCCTGCTCACACCCCCTACGTCAGGATCACAGATAGTCAGCGCAAGAGAGAGAGAAAGAAAAGTAAGTTGGGTAGCTTCTCAGCCATCTGCCAATAGCGTCCCTTGTATGAAATCAACTGGGCAAACCAACTGAGGAAGCATGTACCAGAAATTAAAAGACCCATTGTCCGCAGAAATCCGCGAACCAGCAAAAAATCTGCGATATATATTTAAATATGCTTACATATAAAATCCGCGATGGAGTGAAGCCGCGAAAGGCGAAGCGCGATATAGCGAGGGATCACTGTACACACATACACATACTGTACGTACATACATACATACATACATACAACTATACCTGCATACATACACATTTACACATACATGCATGTACATTTAAAAATAGCTAATAAGGTATTACACCACCGGTTATTGCCCAGATAAATGAATAGATAATATTACCAATGAAATTTAAACTTGAGCTGAATGTTCTATTAGTATTATAGTGCTTTAGTGATGAAAATCACCTTTGATGAAAACAGATTATTGTTGTATTTCTGTTGTTCAGTTCACGTATAGCACTGGGATTAAAACTGTCCTTAAATCTGTTAGTCCTTGCCGTAAAAGATCTATAGTGCCTGCCTGAGGACAGCAGGCCAAACAGATGATGTCTTGGGTGGGATACGATTTTTAATTTATTGGTTGCTCAGCTGAAATAGTGACTACTGAATAGATCCTCTAGTGTGGGCAGAGAGCAGCCAGTAATCCTTTGGGCAGTATTAATAACCCTTTGAATATTATATATAAGCATGTTATCATATTGGAGATATTTTAGCTCATTTTTTTTCTTCTTTAGCCATTCATTTTGTACATTTATTGGCATACATAGAATTATTGTCCTGCAGCATAATCTATATTTAGCCATGCTTTAGCTATGGAACAGCATTACAGTTTTATCACTATAAACTATCAGGATAGTGGACATGCATAAAAATGAATGTTTATTTACACCATGCAATAATAACTATAGCAAAAATAAGCAATATTTAACAAGAGCTTGTTCAAAACAATATTTAACAATACTGACTAAAGCAGGCACACAATAGTATCAGTCATGGTGTCATCCTATTAAATTAAATTATTTGTATAATATTTTTTTTCCAACCTTCTCATCTTGATTTCTTCCATCCTGGTAGAAACAGCTATAGCTGAGAAGAATCTTACAAAATCTCTGGCATAATGAAACCCATCAAACCTCCTCTTTTATTATCTCTGGCATGTCCTGGTGGACAGGAGCTATTTTCCACACAGCAAACATTCTGTAATAACAGAATCCCCTCACAACTGAACTTTATACACAAATAAAACATTTTTCCAGTTGACCCTATCTGTAAAAACAAAAAAACATTTTTGAAAAACCAGTTGCATAAAAACACACATCAAAAAAATTTTTTTTTTAAATACCTGGAGCTAAACATTACTGTTAATCCATTCACAATGCACTTAATTCAATATATTTTTTAAAAATGAATTTTATGACTGAATTACTGCATTAGGTTAATATCACTATATAAACCTAAAACCTGAAAACAGCATCCAGAAGATAAGTGGATAATTTGCTGCCAAGCCACGTAAAGCGAAACTCTCTTCTAAAGTGTGGATAATGAATGATTTCCCTAAATCTTTGACAGGTTAGTGACAGGTTGAGATATGTACCTTCTAAATCTTCAAGTACAGTATGTACGAGGACTCTCTTCCAAATATCAGCAGGGTTCTGAGAAATGTTTGAAAATTACTAACATGTCATTTTCTGTGTGTTTGTCATAGTGATTGTTGTGTCATATTTTACACACGTTTTTTGTGTAAATATTTAATAGGAATTTGAAAAGGTGCAAATATGTTATTAATGTGGCATGCAGGAACTCAGCAGGGCCTTTAAAAAAAAAAAAAAAAAAATCCGTCAAACTGCAAATTCATCATTAAGGTGTACTATAATGGCAATCTGGTAACCCTAAACTGTACAAGAAAAATACCGACCACATTGTCTGTTGTATTGGTCTGCTGCATCATCTTTCTTGTGGTTGAATGAATGGCAGGATTTCTAAATGCAGTGATAATGAACAAGAATTAGCTTGTGGACAATTACTGAAATTACAGAGAGAATGCTGAAAATGGAAAAAAGAAAAATAAACCATCATTAGCTTCAAGTCGAACATCAAACCCTGAAACATCCTGAGTAAACAATAGTGTTTTTCTAAATAATGCCATATATTCATTTAAGCAAAACCCACTAACCACAATGCAACATTACAGTTTCTACACGTCATACGCATAGTTAATGGAACACCACTGTCGAAGAAAGCTACATTATCAAACAGATTAAAACTTATCACAATCTCAGTGTTTGTCAGCATGAATAGTATAATTTAAACTGAATTTACTAATCAATAAAATGAAAAGTAAAATATAATAATTCAATGTCACCACAGCTTTACTTTGTATAATGCATGATTTTTTTTTTCTGTCAGGCTTCTGTTAAACAACCATGCTTAAAATGAATTTGTCAGTCACATACAAAAACATTTGTTACAGTGTAAAGGAATATGCCACATACTCGACATCTAATGACATGAAAATCCTTAACCTGATCATGTTTTCCAGCACATAGCCTCCTCTGTAACCAAAACCTTTAGAATGCCACCTTAGTGACTGCTAGAGACGCGCTGTGGGAATGATTTGTGTTTTAAAAGATACTGCATTATTCTTTCCACTTCAGCATCATCAAGTGGATACATGGTCACCCTGAACTCTTCATGGTCTTTTTCAACAAGGGACTTTATTGGCTGTTGTGGAAGTGTGGAATGTCACTGTGTTGTGTTGTTCACATTGCTAAAAAGCTGTTCTTCCTTTGCTACATGGCAGGTCCAGATTTTTTTCCTGCTGTCATATGTAGCATTGAGCCTCCTAAGCCTACTGTAATAGGAAACTTTGGTCTTGTACACACATACAAACATATAGAATGAGCAGCAGCTATCTCTTCCACCGTAATAGAAGGATAAGAGACTATGTATCTGTCTGCTTGCTATGTTATGTCATTCCAACAGATGACACTTTACAAGCATTAACACTGCTTTTACGAATACCATAACATATGGCATATAACAGAGACAGGCACATTGCATTTGTCATTCCAGCAAATGGTGCATCACAGATGTAATGTATTTTTTACTAAAAATGTTTGAGATGTACCATCAGATTGTAGATATTTTTCTTCTCTTCTCCATAAAGGAACAGGAGGAATGGGCACAAATATCTAAGAGGAGGTAATGAAGGACCATCAGGGGCTGCAGGTGAAGGCCTGGGTGTCAGTTAGGTAGACAGGACAGCTCTGGCTGGTTGTAGAGGCTGAGGTTTGGATAACAGTGAAGGTGGCAATAAAGGGTTGACTGTCATTGGAGGTGCAGGCAAAAGTATCTGTAAGGAGGGTTAGGCAGGTCTAATGGGTTTGCAAAAGATCTTTTGAGGGTTGAACACATGGGTGATGTTTTGGATGTAGTGAAGACTTGACTGAAGACTGAGGTGGTTTGTATTTTGAAATATGATATTTAAATAGTACCCTCCTGATTACAGTGGCAGTAGCAACAATGAAAATGTTTTGCTTCCTGAAAATCCAAGTTACATTTTACAACATTATAATCTTAAAATGATGAAGAAAAGTGGTGCAACTGATCTTCAGTCCAGTGTTATTTAACCATGTTGGCAAATATTTAAAGGATAAAATTGGAATATAAACTGAAATAAGACTAATTTGAAAGCGTTTGAAGTAAATGCAAATCAGTCAATGTGCATCATTTTGTATTATCCACTTACGGAGAATGAACAGATTAAGGAACATGTCCTCATGATTTACTTAGATAGCAATGTATATAAAAACATGGCTGATGTTTTTGGTTAACTACTTTGGTTAAATTTAAATTAGTCATATAAATTGTTATAAAGCATGGTCTTCTCAGCATATGTACTATTTTTGGTGAAGAACGCCTAATGTAAATCTACTATACATAAGCCATATAAACCAACGAGCATTAAATGCGTACAGTTTAAGTAATATGTATAAGTAAACAATAAGGCTCTGCGCCACATAATGTCCGTGACGTTCAGGAAACGTCCGACCATATATACAGCATGTCTGTGGTCCCTGTACTGTACTTTTGATTATTTTCTTATAATGTGAACTTTCCCTACTTACAAATAAAGGTTATTGTATAACAGTGTGTGCTTTGCGTCATATGCAGTACCCAGTTTTGTGCATTGTGCGTCTTTGGAGCATTGCTGTGTTAGCTCTCTGTATTTGGCTAAAACAGGTACACTACAGTATCCTGTATATAAGTTGTCTAAGTCCTGTATATAATATGGTGTTTGCATAACATCCACATCGCATCATGTCCTATTTCACAGAACGTATTGTGGACATTAAGTGATGCATACCTGTATTTGGACATTACTACATTATAAAGTAAGAAGTCTTCATCAAATGTATTTTAAATGTAACTAAAGATTATTAGAAATAACTTAATAAACTGTATGTAGCCAACATCCAGCATGTTATAAGTTAGGAACTGTTCAAGGCAAGGGCATGGGAAGCACACGATCACTTGCAAAAATAACGAGATTTCTTAAATTGATTTAAATAATATATAGATTATTAGGTTTATACACTGTTTGTTTGAAAAATGGTCAGTGGTATATAAGCTACAGCATACTTGAATGTGTGGCTGTTGTCTAGATTTTTAACAGTTTCTTAATTTGGTTAAGAAAACACGCATTCTGTTGACACGTTATGCAGTTGGAGTGCACAAATAAGATCTCTCACAATAAACAGCAGTAGCCTCAGATATTTGTCAGCAAATTGAGAATATCTTTGTAAGCTGACATAAGTACAGAAGTGATTTGGGAATTTCCTGGAAACGCTATATTATTTACTCAGTTTAAAGCTTATCAGTCTATTTAGCAAGACAGTGATTTGATAGTTTTGTAGGTTATATAATATATAGTATAATCATTATTATAATATGGAAAAGTCCAAAAGAATATGTACAGGTTTGATGTGATATAATAAATGAGCATCTAGCTCTGCCACATTGCAAAGGCTGCAGTGAGGACAGTCTTCTTGATAGTTAGAGTGAAGTTCTTGTGGTAACACCAAACACCTTGTTTGTCCAGTGTACCAAATTGTTCTAGAAGAATTAGGATATTTTTCTGGAGCAACTTTGCGTACCTGAGCCTGGTTTGTTAGAGAGAGAGAGAGAGAGAGAGAGGGCGTTCTTGTGACTAGAGTACCTCGAAAGCCATATATTCATTACATCTTTTTTCATGATAGATTCATGAACACTGACACTTGTCTTTTTACTGAGGCATCTAGATCCCCTTGTTTCTTTCTTTCTTTTTCTTTCTTTCTTTCTTTCTTTTTTTCTTTATCTGATCTTTTAGTAAATTTCCTTAGATGATCACTGCTGGGAAGACTGACAGGATCAGTTGCTTTCTTTGAGATCATTACAGGTGTCTTTTACCTTAGCTTGGTGTTACCACAAGAAAATCATTTCCAGCACTAATTGCAAAAAGGGTCTGCTTTTAGAAATTTTAGAAAGAAAAAATGAAATCAGTTTTTTTGTATTATATACTATTTTTACGGATTTTGTTTTAATACATCATTTTGAGTCTGTGACAATGCAACAGTTATCCCTTAAATATTCTTGTACTGTATATTGAAACAATCAATTGGCTGCTAAACACTTCTTAGACATAAAAATGCATGCATGCATTCATTGTTTTAAATCATATTTAACTGTTATACTACAGTTTTCTACTGTTAAAATATGTTTTAATGCTTTTTTTCTATTTTTTTACAGTGCACTTGTAGCACATTCCTAAACAATCTATATTCATGTGTATGTATTATACATATGAATTATATGTATTATTATATACATGTGCACAAGTTGTGTTGTAACCATTTTTTATATAAAACGAAATTGAATGTCTCTGGTGGTTAATTTGTAATTTTATTACATATGCTCTGAAAATTTTACTAAAATAAAAGTAGAATGGTATTTGAATCAATATACTGCTTAATTTTATATTTTTTCTTAATTAGTAAGTTTAAAAAGATTTACAATTTTGACAAGGTAAAAAGTTTCAGCAAAAATTTCCTCTTAACAAGGGATTTCCTACCCAGTAGAGAGCTACCTTTTGGGCCGCTTATCTGAAGTACCAGAGTGAATAGCCAGCATCTTTCACAGTGCCATAAATATGGCTATTAAAGTTCGATTCCATTAAAATCATTCAGCATTTTGTCATCCTTCATTGCACAAAACTGTATTCTATGAGATATGAATGAATTAATTGCTGAGAGATTTGATTAGAGACATGGCTGACACTGTGCCATTATTTGTAAGTGTGATATATAGTAATTACAGTGTGAATGCTTACCGAGCATAAAAATGTTAGTGCCCAGCAGTGAGTGTAAATTCTTGTTTGAAGGGAGGTCATTTTGAAACCATTTTTTAAAAAAAGTATTCACTATCGTGCAGGCTGTTTCCTCACATTCTAAACATGAACCCAGCCTCTATATTAAGTGTGTTCCTGTTTGGTCATGTTACACCTGGAATCTGCCATTATCTTGCAGAGGACTGAGTATTTTTTTTCTCTTCCAACCTTTTGTGTATTATACAGCACAAACAAAAGGATGGGGGAAACAAATCTTCCGGAAAGGAAATGGCTGAAGTTGAGGAAATGTAAATATCAGTAAAGAAGAACTTAATTGTTAATGGTATTAAAATTAGTCAACTTTTCCTGTTTATAGTTATAATTGAGCCAGAACATAGCTGTGTGCATTATTTTAGGTAAGCTGGCTATATTTTTTTTTTTTACAAAAAGCCAATTAAGTTGTCACACTGCTGCTGTTTAATCAAAGACCATCACCCTGCTGTAATTTTAATGAACCATGAGTAGGACACTTCACAAGCTAGAATAGTACAGTATATTTAATAAACATGAAACAAAAAAGCAAAAAAAAGTCTCTGTTTAAAAAGATGCAGATTTCTTCCCCTGTAACTTAGTGTTATTTCGCCTAGTTAGTGGCCACACTTGAGTCCTATTGCATATCACAGTAAACTTTGAGTCTTGACTGGGAGAACCAAATCATACAAACATTAGTACTATAAACTTTGAAGAAAGTGTGACTGGGGGCCAAGGAGTTCAAGATCATTTGAACCATTCGTGTGTTTTGCCAATGCTAGAATAGGGCCAGTTATTTTTTACTATGTAAATATTAATTTTACAACAGACCTTAAGTTCCCAGAACACTTTGCCATTCAGTTACCTGATTTTACACTTCAGCTGAGATGCAGACTTTTGTATTCAAAATGATTTAGTGATGATTATATTTTAGTATAATACCGATTTAAATAATGTTTTAATAATAAGTGAAGATGACAATTCATAGCTGATCTATAAACCTGTTACCAACTGCCAATGTATTACTGGGCAGAAGTACAATTCTGCTTTCCTATATTGTTTTATATACAGTAATCCCTCCTCCATCGCGGGGGTTGCGTTCCAGAGCCACCCGCGAAATAAGAAAATCTGCAAAGTAGAAACCATATGTTCATGTGGTTATTTTTATATATTTAAGCCCTTATAAACTCTCCCACACTATTATAAACATTTCACGCACAATTATACAGCATAAACCCTTTGTATTCTCTTAGATATTAGGTAAGATTCGTTGAAATTATGTATGTAAACACAGTTTACATACAGTAAAACCTAAATATTATTTTAAAGATATCGAGCGTCTCCGATATCACATATGTTACAGCCATTACGACAGACAGGCCACCATCAATAAATACGTACAATGCAAGAAAAATTGTATACAATAAAATGTGTGTACAGTGACACTAAACTATGTACATGTAATAAGTACTGTACGTAAATAATTAATTATGGTTACTCACCAACAATGACATGACGACTTGTCCGATAACGATGAGTTTAATTTTATTGCACAACAAAGGTTAGCGTTACAGCTCTTCTAAAGGAGCCTCTTCAGGCGACTGTTTAGCACCGCCGTTGTACTTCTTCCATCACTCTTCAATCCAAATCCCTAAAGCAGGTTCCATCCAGACTACTGCCTTACAACGTCCACTTGCAACTCGTTTTGTGCCCTGGTTAAAAGACACTGCGGCCGTAGATCTTATATGCTTTTCCTCCTTTTTAAATAAAAAGAATCGTGGACTCATTTATGCTGTAATGGTGTCCTGCAGTGGTGCAGCTGTTTCCTTCCTTCAACATATCCAAAACTTTTACCTTTTCTGCAATCATTTGCATCTTCTGTTGACGTTTGTGCACGTTAATTCTGAATGAGTGAGATGGTTAGTTCCTGGTTAATGCAGCACTCCGTCGCTGAGCCAATCAGCAGCACACAGGAACTTAACCGCATGCTCTGATTGGGTAGCTTCTCAGCCATCCACCAATAGCGTCCCTTGTTTCAATTCAAATGCGTCCCTTGTTTCAATTCAAATGGGCAAATCAACTGAGGAAGCACACATACTGTAGACTGCAGACATCCGCGAAGCAGTGAAAAATCCGCGATATATATTCACATATGCTTACATTTAAAATCCGCGATGGAGTGAAGCCGCGAAAGACGAAGCGCGATATAGCGAGGGATCACTGTATCTGTGTTTACTTTATGCAATGTTGTGATGATGCCATGCACTGTATATCGTGTTATTTAATTCAATGTACCTTGTTATATGTATAGATGTAATACGAAGACGTACCACCAAGTTCAAGTTCAGTGTGAGAAAGTCCAAAAGAAAAAGTTTTTACTCTATCTGAGTTCACTCTGGCAGAATTATAAAGTACCAGTCGCAAAATGGAAACATCACGTATACCCTGATTAGACAATGGAAGAGTTCAGGAACGGTCCTCAAAGCTTTCCATCCTCCAGTTCTGTATACTATATTGTGCTGATTTCTTGGTCGCAGTCCCAACCTTGTAACTTACCAGGTGCCGGCATCCTTGAAATTCCGTCTTCTCTGACGCCTTGACTTTACACTGCACAACCTTCAGATTTTTGTTGTCATTTCATAATCCCCTTACCTCTGCTGTCAGACATGTAACTAAATAATGTGCTTGCATTATTTTTTTATTGTCAGGGAAGGTGATTGCAGCTCTGTTAGAAAGTGACAAGGAATAGACTGTGGCTGACAAACAGCAAAATTAAGAATTAATTCAGCCTCTGCTGGTGTCATGTAACGAGGCAGCTCTGCTGTAGCCAGTGCACAGTATACCTGATTTCATCTAAACTAACTGGGCCAAGTGGTGTGAAGTTGTAGGTTCATATTTAGCAGGGGACTGACTTTCAGTTTTAGGGCAGTGCTTGCTTGGCATTATGGATGTGGATCTGGAACGGTTATGAAAGTGTCTTGCTGATTTGTTTTAGATTTAAAAGCATCACATTATAAGATTTTCATATGCATTGATTTATTGTATTTTTTTTTTATTTGGCAGCTACAAAAATATCCAAAGAATAAGTTAATGTAAAAGCATCATTGCACAAACAATGTGTTCTGAAAACCACCCCAGCTGGGTCAAGTTTGATGATGACAACACAGCCTTCCAGTTGCCACAGAAGCCTCTGCAGTCCCCAGACACTCATACCAGCATCCCCAGACCCAATGGATTGAAACTAAACCTGCCTCCTTACCATGAATACTCCAGAAGGTCTTCCTCCTTAAGCAGCAGTCCATTAACATCGCCTCTGACTTATTTCAATGGGAGCCCCTGTGTTCCTAGTAATACACCACTATGTACACCAATTAGAGAAACGCCAGGAAGCTCTTTTTCCATGCAGTCAGGATTATATAATCCATTTGCAGTTTTCAAGATGTCTTTACCATCTAACAGCAATTCATCTTCATTGCTTGTTGAGGATATCAGTTCAGATTCTCAAAACACCACCAGGGTCTTCACAGCAGAGCCTTCCATATCGCAGACTGCATTCACCCCAGAGATGTCTGGTCAGTTCCTTCCTTTCCAAGAGGACAATGGTCATTCAAACCCTTTTCTGATCGAAGCGCAACAGTCAGGGAGTTCCTCCTCAGGTTCTGAACATAACTTATCTGAGAACAATTTCTCTCACTTTTACTATAAAAAAGAGAAAGGTGATCCCCGTCGAAGCCATATTCAAAATTCCTTCAACTATATTTGTGAGAAACTTGCCAGGCTTCAGGCCTGTGAAACAGAAGAGCGGTCAGCGTTGCATCATAACCCTGAGTCTCGTGGCTTTGTCCCACAGGGCCTGTTTTGTAGTGAAAACCGAGATGGCTGGCCTCTAATGTTGAGAATTCCTGAAAAGAAAAATCGAATGTCATCACGCCAATGGGGGCCAATTTACCTCAAACTTTTAAGAGGTGGTGTTTTGCAAATGTACTATGAGAAGGGCTTAGAGAAGCCTTTCAAAGAGTTTCAACTGAACCCCTATTGTAGGCTTTCTGAGCATAAGGTAGAAAACTTCAATGAGCCAGGAAAAATTCATACTGTAAAGATTGAACATGTTTCTTATACAGAAAAAAAGAAATACCATCCTAAAGCAGAAGTGGTCCATGAGGCAGAAGTAGAACAACTCTTGAAATTTGGAAGCACATCCTATGGTGATTTTGTAGATCTGTTAAACACAATTGAGGAAGAACTAATGAGCCTGCCAGGCCACTCACTTCAAAGAAAGCATTATGAAGAGCAAGAGCTGACACTAGAAATTGTAGACAACTTGTGGGCACAGCTTTCAAAGGATGGAACGATTATTGAAAACACTGTTATAACCCGGGTTTTTTGCTTGGCATTTGTCAATGGCAGCATTGATTGTTTCTTGGCTTTAAATGACTCTGAACTTCAGAATCGAGACCCAAATTACAGTGAGGATGTGAGTGAGAACTGGATAGACATTGCTGACTACTCTTTTCACAAGTGTGTCAAAGAAGATGATTTTCAAAATCTGAGAATTGTAAAATTTATGCCTCATGATGCCTGCAGATTTGAGCTAATGCGGTTTAGAACACTTTCAGCTAATTGTGATCTGCCATTCTCAATAAAAGCAGTAGTTACTGTGCAGGGAGCCTACATTGAACTGCAGGCATTCTTGAACATGTCTACCATTTTGGTGCATTCTGACTATTTACCAGCATGTGAAAATGTTGTTGTTCAGATACCTGTTCCAGGAGAATGGATAAAAGTCTCTCGCACAGTAAGCCTTCTCAGGCAGAAGTCTTTAAAATCTAAAATGAACAGAAATGCCTGCCTTGGATCTGTGAGTACAGCTGAAACAGAGCAAGTCATGCAGGTCACAACTGGCACAGTTAAATATGAGGATGCCTTTGGAGCAATTGTGTGGAGGATTGACCGACTGCCAGCCAAAAATGCACGTAAGTAGACTCATGTAAAGTTGTGATTTTTCTTTGGCTGCTGTTTATTGTATAGCTGCACTTTGGATCAACAGTTAGCATTGCTGCCTGATGGATCCAGTTAATAAGCAAGTGCTGAAGAAAGAACAGTCCTGAAAGAGAGGTTTGGGCAATGTTTTAATGAAGTACACTTATTAGAATCAATGCCGCATGATTTCAATTGTACATACTAGGGTTGTAACAGTACATGTATTCATATCGACCATTCACAGTATGGGCGATACGGTTTGGTACATGCAGTTGTACAGAGAATATATGGTGAATGTGTGAAGATTGATTAACATAACGTGGAACCAAATTTTCAAGAGCAGTTCCACACAGAAACCTTAAAACTGTACGCCTTTAGTAAGTTTGCCACAAGCTGATTAGTGCCTCACGAAATCAGTCACACTATGGTGAGTGTAGATGCCACAGGTGAGCTGGAAGACCTGCCTACTTTTTTACATCAACTGTGTGAGAATATTTTGAGTTCTCAGTGAATTACAATGGCAATGGAGAGCAAGCGGTAGATTGGACGAGGACAGTATGACGGCATTGTTTGGCAGTTGTTGGGTATGTGTGCGGAAATGCATCAAACGTGCTAACACGCATTCGACAGCGTCACCCAGCTGTTCAAATCACTGGAGCTTTGCAAAACAGGAGTCCAACTACTGATCCCCGCTGTTTTTAAGCAGCCTGTAGATGCAACTGCATAGAGAGCCAAAAGAATTAAAGAAGCAATTGGCATTTACATTTCATCAGCTACGTGGCCATATGCAGTGGTAGAAGATCCCGGCTTCAAGTATTTATTAAAAGTGCTTGAGCCTTGTTACAAAATTCTATCCTCTGTGCACATTTACTACCGTACACAAACAGTGATTGAACACAAGTTGTTCACTGCACCCACTTTCGCATTAACAACTGATGTATGGACCTCTTATGCTACTGAAAGCAGTGCCCGCCCAGTTTATTAACCGAGTGGGAAATGAAAAAACTAGTTCTTCAAACGTGTATGTTCAGTGTTTGTGTATTGTTTACACTGCGTAATACATTAATACATTTTAGTTCCTTATTGTTTCATGAAGTAACAAAGTTGTCAGTAGGCAAAATGATGCCTATCTGTTCCTGCTATCTCAATCACTCTCTGCTAGTAAGGGTGTTTTCTCTTAATAACACGAGATGTTTCAGTTTGTAACTTATTGCCTTTTGTTTTTTATCAGCCATACATCTAAAATATATGCCAGAGTGTGTATTATGTGTTTACTGCTTAATACATTACAGGCTATTGGCTATTAACGACTACCACAGGGGTTGGTGGATGGTAGCTTTTACTGCTGTCTGTTCAAAATAAATGAAAAGAAACCTAGCCTTATGCTTTTGAATTTTTTGTTGTTTAAATCTCATTGTACCAAACTCATACTGAACCGTGATGTCCAAACCATAGTGTGAACCAAGCTGTGACTTTTCTGTACCGTTACACCCCTAGTGCATACAAAAAAAAAACTGTCTTTAAAAATGCACTGTCTATAGGGTTACCATATCTTGAAAGGTGTTGGCTTCTTGCCCCACACACCTCTTCACCACATAATGCCAGTTTGAATTCAGAAAAGGGAGGGGAATGAGAGATGCTAAGGATACTAAGTGAAAGAAGACTAGAGTATAATATGATTGTTTTGTGGACCTGGAGATAGCATTTGAACAAGTAAACTTGGTAGAATTGATATTGAGAGACATAGGAGTAGACTGGTGGAAGAGACGACATGTTAGAAGTCTATACATGAACTAGTCAGCAAAGTAAAAACCGTATATGGACTAACAGAATCATGTAAAGCAGCAAGAGGTGATAGCGGGGATGCTCACTCTCACCTATTCTGTTTAACATCAATGTGGACAGAATATTTAAAGAACACTAACAAACAACAAGTTGGATGGGAGATGGAGTATGTTGATGAGATTTGCAGACAATAGAGAAATAACATCAAGCAATGAATAAGAACTACAGAAACTAATGAACAAATTAGATTACCCATGTAAGAAGTATGTAATAAAAATCATATAAAGAAAGCAAAAGTGATGTACATGAAAAAGGAGAGGAGAAAGAAACTGGTGGTAAATAAAACGCATCATGGTAGAAGCAGATAGCTTCAAATGTTTGTAAAGTATGCTTTCAAGGGATGGAAGAAGTTAAAAAAAAAAAAAAGAAATATGTATAGCAATAGGAAGATCAATCTTCAATGAGAGACAAAAAATGCTAAAAAACAGAATGCACAGAACACTGAAGAAAATAATAATGGTAATCTGGAGTGTTGCATTGTATGGAACAGAAACTTGGACAATGAGGAAAGAGGGTATAAATAAACTGGAAGCATTTGAACTGTGCCTATGGAGAAGGATGGAAAAGATCAGTTGGATGGATACATTATCTAATGGAAAAAGTTCTGGAAAAGACTTGTGAAATAAGGGGCATGATGGAAACAGTGTGAAGAAGACGGCAAAACTGAATGGAACATGTACTAGGAGGAGAGGGATTGCAGAAAATGGTGTTAGAGGGGTAAACTGGAGGGGAAAGAAATGAAGAGGAAGGCCAGGATGTGTTATTTTATCTGAAAGATGGTAAGTCATACCAATAAGTAAAAAGAAGAGCAGAACACCAAATGTTTACCAAGGTACAGTCTGTGAGAGTTCTCTGCATGCCATGCCCCTTTTTGTTTCAAATTGCAGATGAAAAACATGATAGATTATATATATTTACACAAATAAGTAAAATTTTGATATTTACTAATTATGAGGAGTCTCAACAATCAATATCTGAGAACCTGTGTTGACATTGTGCCAATTCCTTACCATACACAACTATTTTTATCTTGATTTTTTATCCCAAAATCATTTACCTCCTTTGTCTTCGATTCCTTAACTTAAATGTATTTTTGAAATGCTTAGCTACTATCCTGTTTAGATGAGAGAGAATATCTTATGAACATTCTTTACAATACTGTAGCTGATTTGGGCACTTCTAAGCATTGGTAGACATTGAAGAAGACATGGAACACTATGTCCTTGTCATGAACATGTGATGTTGTTTTATGCACCTGACGGAATACCATAGAAATAGACGCTGTCATAAAGGATGTTTTTTCCATGCAAAAAGTTTAAAGGTGAGTGGCAACAGACACCTCCAAAGGGATTTGCAGAACAAATGTGTGAAAATACTGTACAACACTCCCCAAAATTCAAGTAAAGCTGTGTCACTACTTATAGGGCTACAAATGGTGCCAACATAGATACAGTATATAATGTAAAAAGTAATGATACTAAATACTGAAGCTGTACACATGCAAAGTCAAAAAATGTGGTACTTAATCCACAGTTAAAAAGAAAATATGTATTTTTGATAACCTTTGCTTTAAGCATTTAATTTACAGTACAAGATAGCTATATGTATCTACTCATGTATGCACAAATGACCGCTGCATATCGACACAACAGTCATACCTGACAGCATTTTGAAATAGAAATGACAGTTCCACGTATTCTTCCCAGTGTATACTTTACTGTATTTTTACTCTTTCACCTTTGTGTCTAATGTTGATCTTTGCATTCTCTCTTGTTTGTAGCACCGGATCATCCACACTGTTTTTCATGTAGACTTGAACTGGGTTCAGATCAAGAAATCCCATCCAACTGGTACCCTTACATAACAGTGGAGTTTGAAGTGGCTTGTACAGCAGCCTCCCAGACAAGAGTCATTTCCTTGGGCATTGAAAGCGACATTCAGCCACAGAAGCATATATTTAGCAAGGCTCGCTACCACTGCCAGGTAAAACAACTTCAATGCTGTTTCAATAATATTACATTTAAGTTTAATGTTAATGCATTCACTTTGTCTGATGGGCTGGTGAAACCAAATTATCAGTGAAATATCTTTGGTTTGTGTAAAACCTGCATAATTTGGTTGACACGGTGATTGTAGCTGGGGATAAGTTAGCGAGTGGTGAAAGCTGTTGGGAGGAGGGTGATGCAAAAATGGAAGAACAAGTAGCAGAATTTACCTTTCCAAGTACATGCCCATGTCCCCACGGAGATGGGATCATCTTTGCTAAACTAATAATAGGACAGCAGAATTTCAAGGTTAAGCTCAATTTCGCGAGAACTGAGTACAGTTAATCACTTTTGACTGGCTACGTAGTACTAGTTATGAACAACAACAACATTCAACTTGTATGCTACATAATGGAAAACTCTGAAATCTTTATTGAAAAGCATATTTATAAAAAAAAAAATAATATTAATGTTTAAAGTTGTAACAAAACATTTTTTGGAGGTAGCTTGGAAGATTATTCCAAAGTCATTGGGTATGTTCACAAAACACTATTGCTGGGAGTTTTTTTTAATTCTAAGCATCTGAAATTTCCCAACTATACATAATGACACAGGTCTTGGGTATTCAAAAGAGCAAATTTAAATGTTACTTTCAAATCAGTCCGGTACTTCATAGGAAGGCCATCGTAGTTCTGCTGACAAAGGAGACATGTTGTATGTACATGTGGTCAGCACTGGTTGTTGAAGCTTTGCAGTGGTTGTAGAAGGTAAAAAAAAATCTCATAAAGTAAAGCATTTCTGTAATGTGTGTAAAATATGAATGGGTGACCCAGCTTCAAATGTTAAGTAGTCCAAAATAATCCCTAAATTCCTGAGTGTAGCAATACTGTAGTGTCAATAAGAATACTCCACCTAAATGTGATATTTTTAAAATATATTACTTCCCTCGTGTAATTTGTAGTGATGGCTGAGAAAAATTTTTAATCTTATGTTTTCATTCATTACATAGATATCAAAAATTCTGATAGAATAAGTGATGACCAATCCTGGATAACACTAAACAGTGGAAAAATTGCCAGTGAGAACCATCTTGCATGTCTTGTGTCACCTAATCCACATGTCAAGTCACCCAATCGCATGCTCACAACATCCCAAACAAGTGTATTTTTACTAAAATTTTCCAGTAACCACTTCTGGAATATGTTGTTGTGAACAATAATGGAATGCTGTCAAATGGGAGAGAGCAATTAAATTATAGATTGTCCCATGGTTTACATTTACTGTATAGTTCATATCTACAGCTGGAGTACCTAAGGATAATTTAGCAGCAATCTGTGAAACTACACATGTTAATTGATCTGCTGCTTGTTGAACTTCTCAAATATTCGCATGTACAAAGTCTCTCGGTGAACTTTGCACTGTTGATATAACATAAAGAGGAGTGTTAGCCAATGAATAAGCTGTTATTGGGCTGGACTCATTAGTAAATGAGGACAAGGCGGGTCTTCAATTTAAATGCTTGCATGCATCTAAGAGTGTTTCATTTTAGTTAATGAGTGTGTTTTCCGGAAGTAATTTATTTGATAACTAGCAAATCGTGCTTGTGAAAATATCTCAAGAATAAAAGCGTTAATGAAATTATGAATGAGGGGAGAGAAGAACATCACATGTTACAGTACGAAAGGAGATTTTAGTGTCTTGTGAGAGGACTCAATACTACAATAGTCATGATTAGGTATGGGATGTTATTATAGTCACTTACAACAGCATGAATATTTACAGTACAAAGGGTAACATGAGCAGGTTAACAGAACATATTGGATATGAAGGGAAATGCAGGGCACATGTAAGTCAGTATGTGTGAAGTGTGGCCGTCAGGTAATGTAGTATACTAACATCTATAATAATTGTCGGAAAACACAATTTGTTGCATAAATGTTATTGTCAGCTAAAATATTCCCCTATGTGTAACCAGCAAGTGCCTGTACGTTTGACCCGGGTTTTGATGTAACTCTGGAAAATGTAGTATACAACTGGCCATGGGTTAAAACAGGGCCTGGCAAGTAAACTCTGACGTTATTAAATGTTTATCATTGTGACTTGGTGATAGTCGTACAATATGGTAAACGAACAGGGAATTGCTTGTATGTATGTAATGTAAAGGGAATATCTTGTTTTAAGTTGTCAGTGTTATGGAATCCCTGTAGTTTTTTCCGTCGTAATGTTTCTTGTTGTCTGGCAGTTTGCCGCTGCTCTTCAGAAAGGTTGTGTATGTAGTTTGTTTTTCGTTCACTGTGTAGGTGCAAGAGTTGCTGCCCGCTAATCTTCAGATAATGTTGCTCTATGGTTTGTCATATGTTGTCTAAGGCATCTCTCCTGTTCTGGTTGGTCTGGTGTGATGTAGATGTTTCTGCTTCTGTACGTTGGTGTGTGTATGTAGGCCGGCGAGACCGTTTCTGTTGGTCACAGCTAGGGCAGGGCAATATGGCCAAAAATATTTATCACGATATATATTTGAACATTTGCGATAACGATATAACTGACGATATGATTGCCGCGAGACAAAATACTTTACAACTCCATCAACTTTATTAGTGCAAAAAAACCCCTTCAATTTATTTTCACTTAAACAAGCAGCTGTTTTTTATGTGCATTAAAGCAATATACAACAACAACAACAACAACAACAACATTTATTTATATAGCAACATTTTCATACAAAAAGTAGCTCAAAGTGCTTTACATATGAAGAAAAGAAGAATAAAAGACAAATAAGAAATTAAAAGAAGACAACCTTAGTTAACATAAAAAGGAGTAAGGTCCGATGGCCAGGGTGGACAGAAAAAACAAAAAAAAAACTCCAGAGGCTGGAGAAAAAAATAAAAATCTGTAGGGGTTCCAGGCCACGAGACCGCCCAGTCCCCTTTGGGGCATTCTACCTAACATAAATGAAATAGTCCTCTTTGTAGTTATTGTTCGCACGGAGTCACTTGATGCTGATGGTTATACAGACTTCTGGCCTTTAATCCATCCATCATTGTTGGAACATCATGGTGCTTTGGGTAGATGGTGGTGGCACAAGCCACCACCAATAGGACACCGGAAAAGAAACAGAAGAGAGAGTAGGGGTTAGTACAAATTTTGATGAATAGTTATTATAATGAATTGGATATACAGAGTGTCAGGATTAAATTACAGTGAAGGTATGAGAAGGCCATGTTAAAGGAATGTGTTTTCAGTAGTGTTTTAAAGTGCTCCACTGTATTAGCCTGGCGAATTCCTACTGGCAGGCTATTCCAGATTTTAGGTGCATAACAGCAGAAGGGCCGCCTCACCACTTCTTTTAAGTTTTGCTCTTGGGAATTCTAAGGAGACACTCAGTTGAGGATCTGAGGTTGCGATTTGGAATATAAGGTGTCAGACATTCCGATATATAAGACGGGGGGTGAGATTATTTAAAGCTTTATAAACCATAAGCAGAATTTTAAAGTCAATTCTGAATGACACAGGTAACCAGTGTAGTGACATCAAAACTGGAGAAATGTGTTCGGCATTTCTTTTCCTGGTAAGGATTCTAACAGCTGCATTCTGCACTAACTGCAAACGATTGATGTCTTTTTGGGGTAGTCCTGAGAGGAGTGCTTTACAGTAATCTAGCCGACTAGAGACAAACGCAAGAACTAATTTCTCTGCATCTTTCGATGATATAAGAGGTCTAACTTTTGCTATGTTCCTTAGGTAAAAAATGCTGTCCTAGTGATTTTATTAATATGCGATTTAAAATTCAGATTACAATCAACGGTTACCCCTAAGCTTTTTACCTCCGATTTGACTTTTAATCCTAATGCATCCAGTTTATTTCTAATATAAAAATTTAACAGTGCAAATGCAAATTCCTTGCTGACAGTTTAACCAAAAGGCATTTCCAGTGGAAATGGGCTGACACATCCTGAGCATAACCATGTATAATATCCACAAAACTTAAAAAGAGTTGCTTTGCAACATAAAACTGCAGTGTGCCAAATAAATAAGTCAAATAATAAAATTGCACAAACTCTTGAGTAAAAACAAAACAAACAAACAAAAAACATGGATAAATTATTGCTACTGCTCATGGAAGTTTTCTACTGTACATTTCAAGTTTTAAGATTCTTTGTCAGAAACACTAACATGTTCACAGATGTGGGCTTAAGGGAGGACCTTTGACAAGTTACAACGTTTCCACCTGTGCTGAACAACCTTTCAGATGCAGAGCTAGTTGCTGGAATGCAGAGGTATTTCCTAGCTAATCTGCTGATGTGGGGAAAGTTTACTGTGTGAACTTTCCACCACAAAAGAGGATCACACTCACACATTATATATATATATATATATATATATATATATATATATAATCTCGCAGCACAACTGCCCACATCCAGCCTGCCTGTTCATTTTTAAAGACAACTAAAGATTAATTAAAACAGTATTATTACCATCATATAAACTAATGCAAGAAATGCTTAATCTGACGTTATAATTAACTTACCTATTGCAATGTGCAGGCGATGTCTGAAGCATGAAAGTCTGGTCCAGTTGTTGAGTGCGACGGCTTTCACAACGTTGGCCCCGTTGTCGGTCGTCACACACACTTGTTTTTCCTCCTGAAGATTCCACGAGCTGAGGAACTCTTTTAAGCCTTTGGCTATATTTTCCCCTGTATGGTCCTCAGGGGGGGAGAAATTGTTTCAAGGCACTTGTTTTGTAGCTTCCAGTCTTTGTCCACGTAGTGTATTGTGAGGCTCATGTAGGGGTCTGCATGTTCTAAAAAAAATTGTGCTTTGTTGGGTATCTGACAGGCGAAAACCAAACCAGTTCCACACCACTGAAGTTGCACCATTTTTACAAACCAATTCTGGTTCATCTGTTTCATTCAACGATCCACTTTCGCCCTTCTCATTCTCCATCGCCGCCATGCTTTTTCCGCCATGTGCGTATGAAAACAAAGGCACTGTGCATGCGTGTTTTACCCATATTCTATCGCGATATTTCATTTTCTTATCATTGCCTAACATTGTACCGGTATTACCATGAAAGGTATAATATGGCCCAGCCCTAGTCACAGCTAGGCTTCATATGCATTTTCATTTTATCGGGACACTTGCATTGAAGTGAAGGAAAAGGAAATGTAAAATGATAGTGTCTTAATGCATTTTTCAGTCAATAACAAAGTATACACGAATAAACAGTCAAATACCACATTTGATAATTGGTCACGTTGAAGAATTGAAGACTTGAAGATAAGCCTAAGACCAAAATTCGCTTTTGTTGTGGAAGGATATAGTAGTTGTGGCAACCCTTGGTTTATATCGAGCATGGATGGACACACGAAATAATAAAAGGATAGTTTAGTAAAAATACTTGTGTTTGAAACTTTGTGATGGATGGATTGAATGGATGACTTGACATGTGTTTTATATGTCATGAGAAACTTGACATTTTTCCATGGATGTTTTTGATATTTCTGTTGTTCAACACAGGTCACCATAGAAGCCTGTTCCAATAAAAACTCTGTTTTATGTGTTCTACGTGGAAACATTAAGTTTTATATTTTTCTCAGCCATCATTACAGACTACATAGTGTAAGTAATATAGAAAAAAAAGTATACTTTTTTGGTAGAGTGTTTTTTTAATTTACATGGAGACAATAGACACTTATCCTTTTTGTTATCTTCAAAACACATTCTAATAAATGGGAAGTGACAAATGAAATGTGATTTTAACTAATTATACATTTGTATGCCATCAACATAAAAATTAAAATAAATATTTAGTGATTTTGTTAGGCAACAAAATAAAAATTCTAAAATGTAAAGAAGTCAGAACTGAAACTTTTTAAGATATCTTGACATACATATTTCAAACTGCAGTGTTTTCCCAAGGAAGCTGAATATCTCTTAGGAAGGTTTTAACAAAAACACGGTAGAAGATTAAGAATTAAAATATTGAACAGTCTGAAATGATGAAAAACCCTTAAATCAGAATTTAAATGTCTGCCTTTTCTGTTTAGTGTGTTTAAGGTTAGGTTTATTGATTTGGTAGACACATCACAGTAAAGCTAAATAGATTTCAGTCAGTGCATTATGAGATTCAAATTAAAAGGAGTTTTCTTTTTTTGTGTATGCTTCTGTGATGATGACAGTCCATCTCCTTTTACTCTTGACTGCAAGTAATGTAAATTCTGTAATGATGTTTTCTCCAATTAAAGTGTAATTATTTCAATAGCATCAGCCATTTGCTGAATGTGGGGCTACTACAATTAGGCTACCTGGCTATTCTCAGCTGCCTTAGCGAACAACCCCAGAATCTACACTTTTGTCCCTAACAGTTATGAAAATATTTTTCTAACTAATCACAGGTGGAAATAGACAAAAAGTGGATCCATGAAGAAGATGAGCCAAGGAAACACAATGGAATGCTTGCAGCAATGATGAAGTGCAGAAGAATTACAAGCCTCAAGAGGACAAAAGGCCTCAATAATTAAACCCTACAATATTTCAAATACTGAAGCTGGCTATGTAAGGCTTAATGCTTCTGTGCTTAATTTCCACTGTCTCTATTAAGTGAAACAAAAGGAGAAGGTAACTTAATTTCCTAGAAGGTTAACCGTAATACTAATGTTCAGATCATGAGTACTAAACTGTGTTCTTAGGGCTGTATATAATATGCATTGAGCAAAGACTTTTACACTCAAACCAATATGTGCAATAAATATGCGTTTCTTATATTTCTGTTATCTGAAGGGAAATTTTTTTGTGTCCGTTTAGAATTGAATTCCCACTGTTGACCAGCACTGAGTTTTCAGTTAAAATACAACACAACTGCAGTTTGTACTGCTTTGTTAGGCTGCTGTGATATCTTTTATAGGTAAGAGTGTGTAACAAAGAAAGCCGTAAATTATATTTTTAGTCATACATTCCAAGATCTCAGACTAATTTGCACTTGTAATGTAAAAAAATATTTTTAAAAAGTTTATTATTATAGCACTTAAAATGAGTCTAGCAGGATTTTTTGGCTATTAAGGTTGCTACCCATAAGAAATGTGAAGTGGATAGAATAGTCCTGAGCGTTGAAACTTCTGCAGCTCTGCTTTGAGGTCTTACCATATTTTGTATAGTCTTATTTGTGATGGTCTTCTCTTTATCTCTTTTTGCCAAGTAAAGTAAGAGAAATGGTAGCATTCAAGTGAACATTAAGTTTAAAGCAACCCCAATTATTTTTTTAAACATGCAAATTGTTAAAATGTTGTCATCATACAGTATGTTATCAGCGGTTTTCTCTTGCCCAACAGTACTTTTGTGGTAGTTTGCATGCACATTTCATATGTAGTTAAAAAATTATGCAAATGTTGCACTATATCTTAACCAATCTTTTTTTGGTTCAATTTAAGATTTATCAAAAAGCCCTTTAAAGAAATATTATAAAATTCTGGATTCAGTAGCATGTAAAGCAATTGGCATGTGTTTTTTTTTTTTTTTTTCTGGCTCATAACTGTACATGGCATAATATTGTTTATCCCCTGACAGAAGTCATCACAGGGCAAGAATATTGTTAGTACACACATCTAACACCTTGGATTTGTTTTAAATGGTTACTCATTATTTTGTAAACTAGTGATTGCTAATTGATTAGGCATGAACTAGGATTATAACTCTCATGTGGTCTAATTAAAAGTAAAATGAATGCACAATTACTATAATAGTGTAAATGTTTATACAATTTAGACTAAGACAGATGTAAAAACATTTAATAAAGGTATCTTAATGTGTATAAAAGTTTTCTGTTGAAACTTTCATTTTTTGATTCTAGTGTGTAGTCTTAGACCATCCGTCCACTTGTTTTTCTGAGATTTTGTGTTATGCATGTAATTGTAATGGCTGCATTTCCTTGTTTTTATCACAATATTCTCCGTTGACACCTGTCTCTTAGAATATGTGATAACTCTTGAAGACTATGTGCTGGCAGTTTGGATGTTTTAGAAGGAAAGGTCAGAAGTTTCTTTTCCACCTTGGAGTACACGATGAAATGTTGATTACCATCCACCTTAACTGAACACTGAATGTGGGATTTGAGAGAGACGGAATATGGATAGGTGTGTGTGTGTTGGGGGGGTATGAGAATGTGTTAACACTCTTTAAAGGTGTTCAGCGTTTAAATACTTTTTTTGCAGTGTTCACATGTTTTAACAGTTTGCTTATTTATGATGGTTTTGTAATTCTGGCACGTCTCAATAGATATACCATCTGAAGTTTTGTTAAACACAGATGGGTGTGTTTTATGACTTTGTATATACATGTTATATATTTTAAAAGATGATGATTTTCATTGATGTGCATCCAAAGGCCTCACACAAACAATGGATAATATGTTAATATCCAGCAAGTTTGTATGCTTACAAAAGCTCCATAAATGCATGTCCATATTGACAAGAAGTGCCATTTCATTTTAAACAGGATGATTTCATATTTAATTTGAAATTATCATCAGCGGTTGTTAGTTGTTGTTATCGTAATCCTGTTGATAGTAATTGCAATAGGTAATAAATTTGATAACTCATGAATAAATTAGGCATTATATTTAGTTGATGATAAATGGCTATACTTATGGACAGCCAGGTTACTCTTACTGGTGGATGCCTGGTATTTAGTGGACATTACCAAGAGTTGACTCACTACAAATAAAGTCTCCTGAATGATGATAAGATAGCATTGAAATCTGGTACCAAAGAGACTCTGAAGGACATATAGAGAGAGGGGGCTGAAGATAAAACTGAGTTAAGAAAAGAAGCTTACAGAGTTAAAATAGAGAAAAGCCAAGCAAAATGACACCTTTTATTGGCTAACTAGAAAGATTACAATATGCAAGCTTTCGAGGCAACTCAGGCCCCTTCTTCAGGCAAGAAGAAGGGGCCTGAGTTGCCTCGAAAGCTTGCATATTGTAATCTTTCTAGTTAGCCAATAAAAGGTGTCATTTTGCTTGGCTTTTCTCTACATTCATAATGGCTAACACGTACAACACCCTAGTACTACAGAGTTAAAATAGAAAACAAACTTGCTTTGAATAACAAATAAGGATGTTTGGGAAGAACCTCAAGCAATCTAGGGTTCAGGTGCTGGAAGGGAATGTGGACTAAGGTGACATGCTGAATTATTTTTTAATAGATTTTCCTTCCCACTACCAGCTTCTTCAAAGGACCAGTTTGTAAATGTTGCTGTTCGCTTATATTTAGGATTAAGTATAATCCTGGCAGTCTAACCTACAAATCAGCGTGTGATACCAACCACAATTTGACAAGTCTTTGTCTTCTGAAATTCTCACTAATCTATTTCCACTTAGGGAGGTGCGAACAGACAGCCATGAGCACAAGAGCCAAGAAAGATCAGCAGTTGACTCTGCGCTCTTCTCCACTGCAGGAGATGTGCCTTTTGTCCACCTCTGCTGGGTTTGTTTGTTGCAAATGTCTGATCACTGTGCAAGAAAATAGATGAGCCTCAAGAGTTCATATGCTACAGGACTTACTCCTTTCTTAAGTATTCAGTTCAAGAGAACCTTAGTTACTATATGTGACTTAATCTTTAAAAAGGTTTTCATAGCAGGCCAACTTTATAAACTTCCCAACAAATGTCAGCAGTGTATTTTTACACAGTAACTAGCTGCGTGCTAATGTGGCTGTTGTGGGATCTGGTTATTGTGATAAGAAGTCATGTGCCCCCTAAAACAAATGGTATTATTGCAATGCAGATTTTGGCCCACCATATCCTATATGCAAAGACATACCTGTACTCTATATAATGTAATAATTCCTCCTTGACACATGAAAATGGCTGGTGAGATGTGCAAGTAGAGACGGAAAAACTCAGAAAATTCAATCTAACACCCTTTCCACAGGCCACCGTGTATTACTTAAACTATGCAGTAATAGTTGGTGGTCAATAGTCGGTCAGTCAGTCATTATCCAACCCGCAATATCCTAACACAGGGTCATGCGGGTCTGCTGGAGCCAGTCCCAGCCAGCACAGGGCACAAGGTAGGAACAAATCCCCGGGCAGGGTGCAAGCCCACCGCAGGGCACACACATACACCAAGCACACACTAGGGACAATTTAGGAATCCCAATGCACCTAACCTACGTGTTTTTGGACTGTGGGTGGAAACCACAGCTCCCGAAGGAAACCCACGCAGACATAGGGAGAACATGCAAACTCCACACATAGAGGACCTGGGAAGCAAACTCAGGTCTCCTTACTGTGAGGTAGCAGCACTATAACAAATTTAAAATCATCAAAACCATAATTGAAAACAGTACCAAGTAGACAAGTGAGGTAGTTGAGAGACTCCACAGGGACCGAGCTACAAGAGTGCTTTCAGATTAGTCTGTGCAGCTTTAGATCAGTTTATAGACGCACTTGCATTTACTTGTCACAAGAAAAGTGCATTCAGATAAAAGAAAATATACAAACCTGTGGTTTACCAAAAAACTGAAAAAGTGACATACAGCTAAAGACAAAGTAAACAAGTTTCTTTCTTAATCCTTATAGACTAGTGGCACTGAGCATTTTAATAACACTACACAACCATTTTTTTCCCAAAGTTTGTTTCCTGAAAAGTTTTTGTGGTTAATATAGAGATCCTCAAGCTTAGCAGAAATATAATTTCAGATTGTTCGTATTAATTTTGTAAAAGCTTGAAATTAACTTTTATCAAATTTAGAGTGTTTAATCTCTTAATAATGTTGTTACGTTGCATTACTTCAATTGTGCTAAAAATGGTTTGCTGCTGATTTTCCTTTGTATTTGGCATCGGACACTTCTCATTTCATTGTCCAACAACAGTCAGCCTGCATTCATTAATTCTGCTTGCCCTGATATTGCTTTTCCATTGTTTCATTGTACTGGTGAAACCTCACCATGACAGCAAAAAGATTAGCTGGAGAGAAGTCCAAGTGTAAACGCAGTTAGCAACATGTTGCACTTCATGATTTCGAATGCTGGAAGAGTATTAACCAGCTTGGATGTATTGTGGTGCATTCTTGAATGCCTTTCATGTCATTTCCTCCGGCCCAACTTACTGATATTTGAACCACTTGTCACTGGTGATGCATCTAACTTGTCAAAACAACAAAAATGCCTTCTTTAATCTTGAAATTGATTATATGTAGAAACATTTGTTTCAGATATCGAAATCCTTCATGTTCCTTTTTCATGACTTAATGAAATTTGTAATCAGTTGAAGGGTTCATGTAAAGAGGAGGTAAAATATGTTTGTTTGGGTCGACAAGTGGTTTATGGGCCACAATTTTCTGCCCTGGAACTAAATGCTTACAGAGTGGTCCACTCTTTTTAATGTGATGAGACTGTTTAGCACGGCTGTCTCATTCATAAATGACACAACAGGACTTTGTATATCTGTGCTGCATTCCTAGGAGCAGTGCCACTACTTTAAAATCACCACAGATGTAGCTGGTGCACTGTAAATGTATACTTATAACTTGAGCGTAAATCAGAAAAATAAGCAACTGAAAAAGATGGAAAATTTAAATATGATTTTTTTGTTCAGCTGGCTAAACTCTGTAAGGTACATGCGCAAGTGTTCAGGAAGCAGAATTTTTGTTGCTTGGTATAATAGAAATATTTGAGCATCTGTTTATGGCTCAAATCAAATTAGAATCAAATCAAACTTTATTTGTCACATACAAATTATACATACCGTACAATATGCAGTGAAATGCTCAGTTGCTCAACTCCTGTGATTGTGCCTTGAGACGAATATAAAGTAACAATACTTATGTAATTAATATTTTTTATATTTATAAAGTAAAGTTAATACATAATACTAATAACTAAATAGATGGACTTAAATAACAATAGAAGGGAGTTACCAATAGTCATTATGTATCTCTAGACTAGCGTCTCCAACCTTTTTTCAAATGAGAGCTATTTTTACAAAATGAAAATGGCCGAGAGCTACTCATGTTTTCTAACGTTTATTCTCATAGCTTATTTCAACCAAACAAACTGAATAAGCTTGTTTGCCTGAACATTTACAAAATGTTGGGTGTCCACATCTCACATTTTGCATTAAAACTTCACAAAAAATAGTTAGTTCACCTGCAAGTGCACTATTGAATTAAAACATGAATGCAGTCAAAACAAAACAATGCAATTCCAAATTCACAGATATGACTTATTCATTTGTCATTTTGTTCCATGTCACTGTGTCACCTCACATGTCCAGTTGCACATGTGATGTATTTTTTAGTTAGTGAGATGACTGGCACTGCATGGAGTCAACAAGAGAGGCCGGTGTATGGTGGAGTGGAGCCACTTAGGTTCACTCTTATGGAGTTCATTTCTGTGTTCATCTGTCAGTCTTGTTCTGAACTTTGATTTCCATGACATTCATGTCAGTAAAGGCAGACTCACAGAGGTATGGAGACCCAAACAAAGCAGACATTTTCAGAGCTGCTTGGTGAAGATTCTTATAGTTATCTGGTCTACTAAGCTCCAGAAATGCTGAGAATGCTGTTGAGACTTTAACTGCACATTGCTTTGAAGGTTTATAATATATAATATATTATATAAAATCCAATGTCTCTCTGTCAGTCTGTATGTCTGTCTGCTTTTCATGAGAGAACTACTTAATAGATTTAGATCGGGTTTTTTTCTATAATTTGCTTGAACATTCCAGTTGATTTTGCAATTTCTCTCATTTCGCTATGTATCACAGTTCGCTTGCTGTACCGATTTATTTGCACAAATCTGAGATCCACGCAACGGGCCGAAGGGAGGGGCCTTCCTCACTCACTCGCCAGCTTCAGGGCATGTTCCTTAACTCCGCTTAGCTAGCGAACGAGAGAACAATTGAATTGAACTTTAGTATTTAAAATAAAGTGTTACTTAGGTCTTGATGAGTTTGAGTCTGTATATTCTCTTAAGTGTTTGCCTCATTGAAAAGATAGATTGCAGTTCAGATTGTAGATCGTGATTTTATGTTAAAAGGGTTGTGATGTGATTTTTTTTAGAAAACTCGCCAACCCCTAATTTGACTAATCAAGTTTTCAAATTTATGTAGGATTCATTAACCCTTTGGCGAGCTACTTGGAAAGGGGTTGTAAGCTACCGGTAGCTCACGAGTGACATGTTGGAGACCCCTGCTCTAGACAATTTCCTTAATCAGCATGCAGGTGGACTATGGACAGGAGCTCATCCTCAGTCTTGCTGACTTGGACTTAAGGCAGGTGGTAGTGTTCACCTAATCGCAGCACAGAACTGAGGCCATTGTCGGGATGGCTGATGTCATTGATCACTTTCTTTGGCCTGTTTTACTACCAGCTTATTTTTTTATTTTTTGATTGTTTAATTATATGTGTTGGCTGAAAGGTGCCGCAGAACTCTTTACTTGTCCTGCCTTTATCTTAAACTAGTTTTATTAATAAAAAGTAAAAAATACAGCAAAAAATATTGAAATGAGGAAAAGGATGTGCATAAAAAGGAAGATGGAGGTAACCAATTCTAATCCACTATCTGAAAGGAGAAGTCCTTAAACAAAAGCAGAAACATACCAAAAACATAAATCTAAAGAACCAAATCAATCCTAACAATCTCCACCATAAACCTCAGTGCTACCTTACTGGTTTCTCTTTCGGCCGACTATAAAGGCCAGCTGCACTGTTGTCAGGGTGCGCCCACTTCTTGGGATTTCACCCTCAAAATACGTGGAATGGCAGCACAACATGTAAAAGACACAGTATATCAATGTTACATTATAAACCAACCTGACAGAAATTAAATACAAATATGAAACATAATCATTCAAAAATAAAAAAACAAAATAGGGGAAAAAGCTTGGCTGTAACACGACATTCCTATCCTGTTTAGCTCCTTTTGCATGAAGATTCTTGAGTGTTAACTTACATGAATATATTTCTTGTTGCACGTATGTGGATAGGGGACAGCTTAAAGGGCAAAAAGAAAGGTTGAAAGGTTGAAGCCTAAAGTTATGACGATTCCCTTCCGCTCCAGGGGTTGGCGCTATGTGCTTATTTCTTTTCTCTTCATCCCTCTGCAGAATATTGATGACTATACCACAGCTGACGTCATTTACAGTATCCCTTTACCTGTATTCCTCCTCTTCCTGCCAGAAGGACTTAAAAACTGGGAGATCCGCCATCTTGAGTCAATTCTGCTACGACCTTGTGTCGGCGAAGACCTTTTCACAATTGTTGCATGTTTTCTTTTCTTTACAATCGTTCAATTTTGGTATCCCAAATCTTTATCGTGATCTTGTCTCTCCCACCACATACTGTAGCGCTCATTCAAAGCATGGCTTACTGGGTTTTGCTAGGCCTTCCAACAATGTGGACTGAACGGAATTGACGTCCACCTTTCTTTAGCACACATCCTCAGATCTTTGTGTCCACTGCTGGGATTTTATGGCAGCCATCTGTTTTAGCCACCTGAACCATATCGTGTTCTTTTTTTTTTTTTTGGGATCAAAGATGCTCAAAGCATCCTTTTTTGTTGTAGATGAGTCTATTCAGGGGAATTTTAGGTATTCTAGAAAGCACTTCAACTCACCCAGTGCATGGAAAGTCGTTTGTGCAATGGCTGTCACTTTGGCACTTGTATCAGATTTGAATTTCTTGTCCTCTGTGTTCAACAAAATGTTACTGACGTTTTACTAATAAAAACAGCAGTGTCTTTCTGTGCTCTCGTTTGCACGTGTGGAGAGACGTCATAAAGCCAAATGTCCCACGACATCCATGCCACATGGCTTCTCTGTATAGGCTGTGTTTTCATGTACTGTATATATGGCGACTGAACGCCACTGGGCTCATTTTTCCACTCTGATTGGTTCGGCCATAATCCTGTTTTTGAAGGGAACCGCGGAAGCTGGAAAGGCCAACTTTGAGTTGTGTGAGGTCCTCGTTGCTTTGAGGACTTCATGTGACAAAGAATCACAGGACATAACAGGTCACACACAAGTTCTCAACACAGTTTCAAATTTCCTGTCATGTGAGGTCGACGCATTTCACCAGGTCATAAACGTGGAACACACTGGAACAAGAACCGGCGCATGTGTGGAAGTAAATAAGTAAGCAACAGTGACTTGTAAACAAAATCAAACCTCTTTGTCTTGAATACTCAGAGTTGCTGGGGATGTCGCACTACACACGCGGCGGTCTGCACTTGCTAAAATGATGTAAATGAAGATTATGACTAAACCCCACTGTGAAGGTTGTGCAGTGTGACAGAGGCTTCGCTTTTGTCTTGGTATCTCCATTGACTGCTCCGCATTGTTGTTCGTGACCTGCTCATGTTCGGCTACTCTACATTCAAACAGTTTCTCATGTCAGGTTGGGCTCCTTCTAAAGACATTCAGGTAGCCTTCTGTCCTGTCCTACATTCCTCCTATGGTGTGATCTTTATAGTTAACTACCACAAAGCTGCATTGCTCTGATAGCCCGTTTAAAGCTGCAATTAAATTTTCAGTGCTTTCTCCCTCTTCTTGACACCTCATATTGAAGTGGGCTCTTTCAAAGAAAGCCGGCGATGAGCTGTAAGCCATAATCTCCGAAAGTGACTCACTGTGTAATCATGAGCAGGTCACTTCAATCAGCAACACTCCAGTTCTAAAAAAGCTCAAGCAAGTTGTACTGTAGGCCAGTCCAGGTAAAGTCCTGCAAGATGGAGGGGTGAAATATCAAATGAACTTACTTTGTTTATTCACTTTTGACATGAAATTCCTCTGTAGTTTCCTCTCCACAGTCTAAAGACAAGAAGCCAGGTGGAGAACTAATAAATTCTCGGTCTTCTGCTACATGTTTGGGATGGTTAACCAGACAAGGTAGTCTTACTGTAGTTTGTAAGTATTGCTGATGGGAGGACCTCCGCTTCCCAATTATCCCAGAGATCTAACGAGGATTGAAGTGGCGTCGGCAGTTATGAGGACATTGTACCGGTCAGTCGTGGTGAAGAGAGAGCTAGGCTAAAATGCAAAGCTTAATTTTTCTATGAGCTTTAGGTAGTGAGTAAGAGAAGTAGATGTACTGTAGATAGATACAAGCAGAAGAAATGAGCTTCCTTCACCGGGTATTCTGGGCTCAGATGTTTGGAAGGAGAAGTAGTGCCGCTGCTCCTCAATGTCGAAATAGGCAGTTGAGGTGATTTAGATGCCTTGCTGCGGAGGTGTTTTGGACATGTCCAACCAGGAAGAGACCTCTGTGCAGACCCGGGACACACTGAAGAGATTAGATCTCACAGGTGGCATGGGAACACTTCAGTATCTCCCCAGAGGAGTTGGAGGAATGCGGCAGGGAAAAGGGATGTCTGGGCATCTTTGACTGCTGCCCCTGTGACCTGGAAAAGCAGTAGAAAATGGATGGTTGGTGTGGAAAAAGAATTTTAAAAATTATATACTGCACTGTAGATCCTGCACCTGTCTGCCATTCACACAGTTACTTTTAGCTCTGTGATGCTTTGTGACAGTCCAGGTTGTCTCCACATTCCTTGTGCCGTTTCTAGGAGCCACTTGAACCCATAACCGTTGATAACTTACCTGAGAGTGAGCCACAGAAAGTGAGGATACACACAGTCACGAGGTGGTGTAAGTGTGCAGGGGCTTTTAATTTGAAACAAACAAACAAGGGTTCAAAATCCTCAAATCCTTCAGTGCAGTGCTCTTCAACCATAGATGAATAATCCGGGATAAAAATCAAGTGCAACATCACAGAAGCTAAGAAATCACATAAACAGACAATATTTCAGTAAAGTGAAGATTAAAATCAAGGCAGTCATCCTTATTATAAAACAATCATGAGCTGCCATGCTCTTCCCAAATCTCTAGCTCACTGTTACCAGCGTCCTCAACTGTAGGGGATACCCACCGACCGGTGCTGTCATGCTTTAAATCCTATACTTGGATCTCACCATCACCAGTCTGTCTGCACATTTGGGACAGCTCATCAAGCCAGTTGCACTTCATTTGCTGCCAGTCCGTCCGCGTCTGCAGGAGACTCCACTTTATGGGCTGCTCCTGCTCTCCCAAGTAAATCAACAGGCTTGCCCTTCTTCAGCCCTTCATGTGCCTTACTCTTGTCCCCCCTGGGCTTTCACTCCAGACCATCTGCCTTCACGCTGTACCTCACAGGCTCCATTTCAGCTCCTGCCTTAACACTCTTCTCCCTTTTAACTTCTGTCCTGCTCTCCTTCTTTTATTTCCTCACCCTGGTCTCATGTTTCAGCTTCTTTGTAAGGTGCTGTGTGATGCAGTTGTAACAATCATGACTCCAGCACTAATGAGGTCAATCCCACACATGAACACAGGATCAGCCGCTCCGCCACACTACCTACGCTCCACCCGAAAACTCAAGTGTGCTATGTATTTAATTTTTTAAAATCCACACACCACACACCTGCTATATCACATGGTTGGTCCAGCCAGGGACACTTTTTAAAGTTTTTTTTAATACAATGTGAATTTTTACTTTGGCAGAACTGCTGCTCCTATAAACTAGTAAACTACTCACCTGTGCGTTCTGTGAAATCCATCAGTTAAATTCATGCATTTATTTCTAGTAGGACTGACTACTGCAGTGCGGTGCGGTGTTCACTGGATGTTCAAACAGCTTCCAGTTAATTCAAAATGCTGCTGCAAGAATTATTACAAGAACAAGAAAATACGAACACATAACTCCAGTTCTTAAATTCTTACACTGGCTCACAGTTAAAGTTTAGGACAGATTTCAAAATCCTCCTTTTAACAAGTAAAGCCTTAAATGGCCAGGGTCCGGCTTACTTATCTGAACTTATCATGACATGCAAACCAGAGCGCACATTAAGATCTCAAGATGCCGGCCTGCTTATGATTCCAAAGATTAATAAAATAACAGTGGGAGGCAGAGATTTTAGTTGCAGGGCCCCTAAACTGTGGAGTGGTCTGCCTGCTACTATAAGAGATGCCCCTTTGGTCTCAGCTTTTAAATCCTGACTAAAGACTCACTACTTCAGTTTAGCACACCCTGACTAGAGCTGCTGATTAACTATACAGACCACATCTCTGTTGTTAGTCATTAGCACTAAAACATAAGTAACATGATAGTTAGAATTTGTTACTAACCCTCACCTGTTCTGTTTCTCTTCTTGGTACTCAAATGTGGCACTTGGTGCCACTGCCCACCTGCCAAGTTGTTTTGTCTGCCTACGGTAAAGTCATCCCTGATGGAGGATCACAGGAATCGTCGGGTAGAGGCGTCCTTTCATCGGATTGGCTGGCCAAGCTGTGGAATGGCCAGTAGTGGGGAGGCAGCTAGATGGCCGAGGTCTACAAATCCAAATCATATTATGTGATAACAGCTACTGTTAAATTCTACTCTGTACTTATTTTACTATTATACTGTATTGAGGATTACTTGTGTTCTGTTCTGTGTATTGTATTGTATTGACCCCCTTCTCTTTGACACCCACTGCATGCCCAACCTACCTGGAACGGGGTCTCTCTTTGAACTGCCTTTCCTAAGGTTTCGTCCATTTTTTCCCTACTAGGGTTTTTTTTTTTTTGGGGAGATTTTCCTTGTCTTCTTAGAGAGTCAAGGCTGGGGGGCTGTCAAAAGGCAGGGCCTATTAAAACCCATTGCGGCATTTCTTGTGTGATTTTGGACTATACAAAAATAAATTGTATTGTGTTAAACCCTGAGTCGGGGTCCTAGTAACCCCCAAATGCTACAACTAGGAATGCACTTCATTTTAGAGGCCCGTGCAAAGCTCTTTTGCTTCTCACATTGAACACAGCGAGTCTTTCAATTTCATTCAATAAGCAAATGACTGCTCATCCCTACGTGATTATAATAAACTTACCAGCCCAATTCACGGTAAATCTTCCAACATGTAAATCAAAGTGCAGAAGAGTTGGTCAATTGAAATAAATTCAGCAGAGTCTGACTGTGGTCTACAATACCTACCAATGGAGGATCACAGGAATCGTGAGAAAGAGAGGTCCTTTCTTCGGATTGGCTGGCCCAGCACTGTTTCAGCCGTGGAATGGCCAAATGGGGGAGGCAGCATGATGGATGAGGTCTCCAGGACTCTACACAAATCCAAATCTTATTATGTGATATCATCTACTGTTAAATTCTGCTCCGTACTTCTAAAAAAAAAATTATTTTTTTATTGAGGATTTGTTCTGTTCTGTGTATTGTATTGTATTGTATTGACCCCCCACCCCTTCTTTTTCACACCCACTGCACGCCCAACCTACCTGGAAAGGGGTCTCTCTTTGAACTGCCTTTCCCAAGGTTTCTTCCATTTTTTCCCTACAAGGGTTTTCTTATCTTCTTAGAGAGTCACGGCTGGGGGGCTGTCAAGAGGCAGGGCCTGTTAAAGCCCATTGCGGCACTTCCGGTGTGATTTTGGGCTATACAAAAATAAAGTATAATACATACAGCATCACTCACAGGCAATTCTCGACATGTCCACACCACCCAGGCATTTGTCGCACATACTAATAAAACGCATTGCATTTTTCATTCCAACAGATGGTGTATACCACTGACACTAGAATCTAATAAAGGAAATCTTAAATAAAAAAGATAGGAAATAAGAAAAACCGACAAAGCAGTAGTAATGCTATTGGAGCCCATTGACTGTGGCACAGAGGAAAGTACTTGATATTCCAAACTTGGGGGGGGGAATGGGGGTTAGGTCTGAAATTGGGGTCCTGGAGGCCGATAAGTCTTCCTGAAAGCTTTTAATGGAAGCTGTTGTTTATTTGCATAATTTATTCCTGCTCTTCGTTTGTATATTAATAAGGGCAGATCACCCGAAATTCTTAGTACTCTCTCAATCATTCCTTTTTATTTCCCGCACTTTTTTATATTTATATTTTTCTTCATTAAGTTAAAATGTCAGTTTGTCTGTTGCCTAAACTATACTGCACTTGCTATGGGATTCTCAACCATAGTACTGATGTGTGTGATGCACCATGTGTTGGAATGAAAAGTGCATTCCAATCAATGGCACATTGTACAGTTTAGGGCTGGATATGCGCCGCAGAGAGTGTAAGTGCTTGGTGGACAGAAATCAACATACATTATACTGTGTAGATGAGAGACTGAACAAATTCCCAGCCCTCCATTCCCTCCAGTATACTTGCAGCCTGTTTGGATGGCCACATATTTTCTCTGATCCAAGATGACTACTTAAGAGAACAATTCAGTCCCATCGCCAACACATTTTTATTGTTTAGACAGTACCACCAGAACAACAAAGAGTTTACAAGCTTTTTTCCCGAATGTTAGTAGTAGTAGGATTGTCATGTGTGTGAAGAAGAGTGACATTCTCTCTTACATGTCCACTCACTATATTACATATTTAAACCTTTGGTATGATAAATGTCATTTCATGAAATGGAAAATACAAATCATCTTACCTGATCCACAGTTGTGCTGCAATTCCATTTCATTTGCTGACTCATTCGGTTAATACTTTACAGAAACAAGTTCCAAAAGGTGGATATATTTAATAAATGGATCTGCCATTTATATCATAATGCTACAGCAAAGAATTGTGACAAATAGGTGTCTTTTATAATTCCTCAGGTAACTGCAGCTCAGATAGCGGGAGCCTCTGTGGGTCATAGGCTATCAGTAAGCCCTTATATGCTCACTCGCTTCTGGATTCTGTCTCAGCCAGCTGCTGCACTTCCGGTGCGGATATCAAAATGGACTAGCTATGGCATTTTTCACCTGATCACTTCAGGACTTGCCCAGACTTCTAATAAAAAATGTAAGTCACATTCAAATATTGTGCCATACGTCAGGAGCTAAAAAGGAGAAGAGCTTCAAACTGTACATTTCTAGGTACATCCACAATTATGAAGGTAAGATCTGGACTTACTAACGTGTTTGTGTACTAGCCAAGGCTAACGCAGAATTTCAATAATTAGTCACTAAACTTTATTCAGGGACAGCTCAATATGTGTGTAAGCTTAATGCATAATAACACGAGTCTGCTGGACATCTTACCCTGTAAAAAGGAGAATGTCTCTGTCCGAGCCAGCAAAACAGTGAATGCCAAACCACTGCTTCATTGTAAGGGTCTCAATTTGTTACCTCAGCTGGAGGATTTCCTCTTTGAGTATGGCAGGCCGTTTTAGCATTTAATCCATTTCTCTTTTTATGAAATTTGATATCAGGCTTATAAAATTTGATATAGTGCTTTTGAAATTTGATATCATGTTTTTCAAATGTAATATCGAGCTTCTGAAATTTGCTATCAATATCCTCAAACTTGATATCAAATTTCAAAAGCTTGATATCAAATTTTAAACACTTGATATCAAATTTCAAAAGCTTGATATCAAATTTGAAAAGCATGATATCAAATTTTATAAATGTGATATCAAAGTGACAAAACATGGTGTGAGAATTTAAAATGCATATATATTAACATTTCAGCTGTCATATCAAATTTCAAAGTGCCAATATCAAATTTAAAAAACTTATCAAAGTTTTGAATGCAGATATCCAATTAAACGGATTAAATGTTAAAATGGCTTCCCATAAGAAAGCAACTGACGAAGGATGACAAACTGGGCAAGGAGGAGGATGATAAAATCTTCGACGACCCCAACTACACTTCGGCTCCAGATCCAGCAGCTGTCAAGCTAGCGCTTGATGAAAACACGTCTCTCAGATATGGCAGGCCTTTTGAACATTTAATCCGTTTTCTGTGATGATATCAGCAGTTACAATGCTGATATCGTTGGTTTTAAATCTGATATCAAGCTTTTGAAATTTGATATCACACTTTTGAAATTTGATATCAAGCTTTTGAAATCTGATATAGAGTTTTTAACATTTGATATCACACTTTTGAAACTTAATTTTAAAAAAGAGACCTTAAATACTTACATTGTATGGCTATATCAGATTTCAAAAGCTTGATATCAAATTTAAAAAGCGTGATATCAAATTTTAAAAACTCATTATCAAATTTCAAAAGCTTGATATCAGATTTAAAACCAACAATATCAGCATTGTAACTGCTGCTTTCATCACAGAAAATGGATTAAAGGTTAAAAAGGCACGCCATACTTTCTCCTCTCCCAAACTCCCGATCTTGAAAGTGGAATGGAGAAATTGTTCCACTCAAACAATGCAGGAACCGATACCTCCTTCAACATTCGCTGCCCTGTCGCAGACCCAGGCTCACGAAAATCCTCTTTTTTAAAACGCCAGCTACAAACTCGGGTATGGGGACTAACTGTAAAGCTCTCTCTTTGGATGGTGATGATCCATTTAGGTTGAGTTTCCACATCGGAGGGAAATGTATGGAACCTAAGTACCTTGTTGAACTTACTGGAAGCTCGACATAAAGGTACACAGCAATGTTCAGCAGTAGAGCTATATGTATGCTAAAACTTTAAACTTTTTTTTCTCTGACATTCTTGCCACTAAATAAAAATCGCAACGGACAGCGGGCTGAGACCTTTGCGTGTATATAGTCAATTAACAAAAAAAGGAGCAGGAAGAACAAAAACAGTAAGTGCCCACCACCGCATTATTCTCTTGATCTTTTTTAACTTTTGCCAACCAGAAATCCATGCAGAATAACATCCTCCACCCCACTTAATCCAGTTAAGGGTTTGCAGGTTCCCAAAATATTTCTGTCAGAACTGGAGGCAATGCATGTCCTAGTCATACAAGCCAAAAATGTAACCAAATTAACATGCAGCTTGTAGGGGATGTGAAAGGAAATGCAATCCAGTCATAGTGAGGAGGCACAACCTGCACACAGACAACAACCAGGCATGGGATTCGAACCCAAGACATTAAAGTTGTGAGGCAGATGCACTAACCACTGCACCACCAACAATCCATAGAAAAACTAAACTAAATATCTAATGAGGTTCCTTATACCACTGACCCTGACTGAGGACACCAGCCTAATCCCATCCAATCCCTCAAAATCTGGGCAATTGGTATTTAGTTTGCATAAGGAGGCGTAAACTTTGCTGGATAGTCAGTTGAAGCTCTGGATGAGCCAAAGGTTCCTTTATTTCTACCAAGCAGCCTTCGGGATGAACTGAGACAGTACTGAAATGCACAACTATTTATAATTCTTGAACGTTCTATGGCACTCAGGTTATTCACTATATAACTGTTAGTTAAGAGTCAGTCTGTCCCGGGTAAATAATTCTCCAAATCCTGCTGAATTCCACATTATGACCATTGTACTGAACAGCCTATACTTTATACCTTAAAGTAAAACTTTGTTCATGTAAACATGTCTCCTTCAGCACCTGACTAATAATGGAAAAGAGGGCCTGTTTCATGGCTCCACAGAGATAATAATTCAACAAGCTGACCCCAGTCACCTCACTTCTTCTTCCGTGTCCTGATTTCCTGCCTTCCCTTTTTGTGTTTTCTCTTTTCGTCTTTTCAGTCTCTGCAGTTTGCCATTGCCCAAAAGAAAAATCCTGCTGCTTTTGTGCAATGGCAGAAATGACAGTGTGTGTCCACTTGGTGGCACCAGAGGCCTTCAGATGTAAGAAAAGGAGCCTGGAAGATACAAAGCCGAGGCAGCAGTGAAAAGGCCCAATGCGGACACCCTGGCGTGAAGAGTTTGATTTTTTTTTATTCACCTTTCTAAATGTTAATGGATGATTTGGAGTGCTGTACTCTTCAAACCTCCCCTCGATTTCTCTCTAAATCCGAAGAGTGCATTCTAACTCAGCCCCTAAAGACAAGCTATTTGAATCTTCCAATTCTGTAGCCTGGCTGTCACCACAGTATTGTGACGCCTTTTTGTGACCCTCAGCAACCCCGACTCTCATTGCTAAATCTCCTTGACGTCAGTTCGGTTTTTGACCACGGCATCTTTCAAAAATGTCCAAGAAAACTGTTTTGGACTTTTCTGGATGCACTGCAAACACTCCTATAGACCTCAGGGGTAGATCCAGCATTCTTATTTAATTTTAGTTTAAGAAATCTGAACTACAATTAACCATAAATCATCTAGATTTACAAAGACACGATTTTCACATCACGTAAGTAACTGAGAATACACAGGAAGGAAGAACAGCTTACTAGTATTTTGCATCAAAATGCTGGAGAGCTTCTTCATAAAGTGTATGCTTGGATTCTGACAAAAATTCCTCCCATCAGCCCCCATGTTCTGAAGATGAGATACGGTGGCTTATCTGCTCGTCTGGTGCACCATAAGTTCTTTCCTAGGAAGCACCAACTTCTCATTCCTTTTCTCAGACTAACACCTGATGGTCTGTGCTGCATCTAGCAGTTCTATATTTGGTGGGCTTTGGCACAGACCAGCAGGAGTCTCCCCTTCATCTTAAGTAACATAAAATTGGAATCGGCCCTAAAAATTCAAATGGCTTCAACTTAATGCATACTATATAGAAAATGCGTATTGTCCAAAGTATAACTGAATTAAATTATAATTGTGGCCATATACCTCCCATGTGATGCAACATTCAGTGTCCCGCTGAAATGTTTCCTACACAGGCAACTTCTGATAAAGTTGATTTTAGTGTCCTCAGACCCCAAGCCCATGAGTTGCCTTATTACCACAATATTTTGAACCCAAGTCTCAGTACTTTTTCTCATGAGAAACTTAGGGTAGGTCTTGTGCACAAGGAAATCGCACTGAATACTCCATGAATTACACGGAGGAAGTAGAAATGTTAGATTTGAATACCCAATGGGAGGTCTGAAACTTGAAATCACCCTCATCCTCTTCTTATGAAAAGGACCTGGGGTTCATATTGCACTTATCGCTATCTACATTAAGACAGTGGTTCAAAAGCAGTCAAGAAGGCTAATAGAATGTTGGGTTATATGGCACGATGTATGGAGTACAAGTCAAGGAGGGGGTTATACTTAAGTTACATAATGCACTGGCGTATTAGTAAGATTTGTCGACACAAGGAATGGTAGACAGCAGGACTTTATGGTCCTTCAGGTCTCAGCTTGATGTTATTTTAGACGATCTACGTGAATAGCATGGACTAGCTTGTTGGGCTGAATAGCCTGTTCTTGTCATAATTGTTCTGTGTCTGTATTAGCTCTATTCATGTACTCTGGACTTTCGCTGTATTCCAGAGATGTACAGGTTAGGTTCACTAATAACACTAATTTGGGCCTTTCCTGTCAGTCTCTCTCTCTAATGATTGCACGACATACAAGCTAAGCTCACATAGGCCTGCATAAGACATGCTGGGGTAAATCCTTGCATCAAAGACAAACTGTTGCCGATTGTGATCATTAGGTCACAGCACCTATAAAATGCTACATTTTAACCCTGGTAGAGTTTCTGTTTGAGAAACTAATAATACTGTATGCTGACATAATGGTCACCTCTGTAAAGAAAATTAATGAGTGCTGGTCCACCTTAGGCAAATTAAATAAAAAGGAGGGAATTGTTTTTGTTCTTTTTGGTTCTGTCTTTTAATTTAATTCTGTAGCACAGTCATCCATTTACTTCTGCTAAATGGCAACCGGAAACTGGTTACGGATTTTGATTTTGTTTGAAAGATCCCCAAATATTCCACAGGGGATGCACAAACCAGTGTGTTTCTTCGTGACGGTCCCAAGCCCGGATAAATGGGGAGGGTTACGTCAGGAAGGGCATCCGGTGTAAAATTTTGCCAAATAAATATGAGGAAAACAATACAAATTTCCATACCGGATTAGTCGAGCCCCGGTTTAACAACAACCGCCACCAGTACTGTTGGCCAACAGGGTGCTGGCGGAAATTGGGCTACTGTTGGCCAAAGAAGAAGAAGGAGAAGAAGAGGGGGGAGATGTGTCCGGAGGCAGGAGTAGAGGAGGAAAGTAAAGAGTGGAACTGAGGGTAGGAACTTTGAATGTTGGTAGTATGACTGGTAAGGGGAGACAGTTAGCAGATATGATGGAGAAAAGGAAGGCTGATATATTGTGCATGCAAGAGACTAAATGGAAGGGGAGTAAGGCCAGGTGGATCGGAGGTGGATTCAAATTGTTCTATCATGGTGTGGATGGAAGGAGAAATGGGGTAGGAGTTATTCTGAAGGAACAGCATGTCAAGAGTGTTCTGGAGGTGAAGAGAGTGTCAGGCAGAGTAATGATTATGAAGCTGGAAAGTGGAGGTGTGATGATGAATGTTGTTAGTGCATATGCCCTGCAAGTTGGGTGTGCAATGGGTGAGAAAGAAGATTTTTGGAGTGAGTTGGATGAAGTGATGAACAGTGTACCCAAGGGACAGAAATTGGAGATTGGAACGGATTTCAATGGGCATGTTGGTGAAGGGAACATTGGAGACGAGGAGGTGATGGGTAGGTATGGTGTCAAGGAGAGGAATGAAGAAGGTCAGAGGATAATGGATTTTGGATTGTGTGCTTTTTAAAATGATAAATCAGAGCGATTTTATGGTAATTGGATTTGAAAAGCAGAGCCTGGCTTTGGGATTTCAGGTATACTGTTTCTGACAAACCGACCTGTGCAGTTTAGTCAAAGGAAAGAATGCTTAAGCCCCTGGGTTTCTGTGAATTTCTAGAAAAGTCAGCATTAATCTAAGAAGAATATGCAGTGGTATTTCATACCACCTGAAGGCACTTTATCAAAAGGGCTGCAGTGATTGAATTCAAGGCTTCATTTGGACTTCAAAGGAGCGAGGTGAACTTGGGTTCAGAGTCTTAGAAGATGTAACCTTCTTTACGGTGTGGGCCGTCTTATGTTGTTTTACTGGGGTTTCAATCCCTGAATTAGACTGACTAGATTATGCCAGCTTTCTTGTTATGCCCACCATCTCGCACTTACGCTTTATGCATTTTTCCTGAACTGTATTACAGCAAGTGTGACTCAGTGAGAATGTTTCAGACTTTTAAGTCAGCACAGTTAATTGAAAGGGGCCTTTATTCTTCTAGTCCCCCAATGAAAAGGTTACTCTGCAATCAGGCATACAATGTTTAGAGGAAAAATTTTGCCTCCAGTTATGATGGCAAGTAGTATAGTTTAAACACGCTGAATATGATTCACTCTCTTGAAACTGTGATTAGAAGATGTATTTGATATATTAACTCTGGTAAATTTTCCTTTCTATTGGATATTATGTGTTGTCACCCCAGCAGATAATTTATTGATGAATATTCTGCTGTATAAAACATCTAAGTACATGAAGTGTTGAGCAAATGTCTTAGTTTGCGTAATTGTATTTATAGGAGTTTATACTGTAGATACTGTAGCTATAATGATCCTGAGAAACAATAAACAAAATGTTTACTTATTAAACAAAATTATCTAATATTCAGTGCTCTAAATTAAATACACATATATACACTGCTCCAAAAAAATTAAAGGAACACTTTGAAAACACATCAAATCTCAAAGGGAAAAAAAATCCTGCTGGATATGTCTACTGATATGGACTGCATAATGTGTTAGGAACGAAAGGAGGCCACATCGTTTGATGGAAAAGAAATTATTAACCTGCAGTGGGCTGAATTCAAGGATACCTCAAAATTTAAAGTGAAAAAATGATGAGGCATGCTAGTCCAATTTCATGTGCGTCCTTCCAGTGGTGGACATGCCAATTCTGGTATTCTATGGCAAATGCCAATCGGGCATTTGCCAAGCAGTGAGCACAGGGCCTAATAGAGGATGTCAGGCCCTCAGGCCACCCTCATGAAGTCTGTTTCTGATTGTTTGGTCAGAGAAATTCACACCAGTGGCCTGCTGGAGGGCATTTTGTAGGGCTCTGGCAGTGCTCATCCTGTTCCTCCTTGCCCAAAGGAGCAGATACCGCTCCTGCTGATGGGTTAAGGACCTTTAACGGCCCTGTCTAGCTCTCCTAGAGTAACTGCCTGTCTCTTGGCGTCTCCTCCATGCCCTTGAGACTGTGCTGGGAGACCCAGCAAACCATCTGGCAATGGCACATTTTGATGTGCCATCCTGGAGAAGTTGGACTACCTGTGCAACCTTTGTAGGGTCCAGGTATCGCCTCATGCTACCAGTAGTGACATGGACCGTAGCTAAATGCAAAACTAGAGAAAAAACAGACGAGGAAGGAAAAATGTCAATGGCCTCCACCTGTTAAACCATTCCTATTTTGGAGGTCTTCTCATTGTTGCCCCTCTAGTGCACCTGTTGGTCATTAACACCAAAGCAGCTGAAACTGATGAACAACCCCCTCTGCTACTTAACTGACCAGATCAATAGCCCAGAAGTTTCATTGACTTAATGCTATACTCTGATGTAAATTTATATATATATATATAATATGTTTAATCATCCTCCTAGAATCAACAACTGATCGCCCCACTTACAAGATCTATTTTTTTTGTAGTTATTGATGAGCACCTCATAGAGCTATGGCAGAGTTTACTCTCGCTCCTCCTTGCAGAACTCCTTTGATTAGAAGGCATTTGTCAACAGAGTGAAGCTGCAGACTGCAATACCTCTGACGTCAGTCACAGAACGCCCTTGACAGCGCACTCCATGTAATGACGCGATTATCGTAACACTCTTTCCCAACGTCACTCGCATCATGCCCTCTGCGAGACAGTATTGACACGCTCATTGCACAGTATGCTGCAGTTGTACAAATTACAACAGTTTCTATTTGGACAAACATAAATGACTTCCAGTATCCCACTTAAGCTATCCAACCATTCTAAGCACTTTGCCGATATAAAGTAGTTTTTTTTTTTTTTTACTATTTTGAATGGTTGTTCATTACATTTTCTCTGGAACCGTTACATTATAGTAAAAGTAACAAATCTTATTACCATTTAGTGTTTCAAACAGAATGTACCTCATGAAACTCATACCTAGAGATTTTCAATCTATAAATCCATCCATCCACCCATTATCCAACCCGCTATATCCTAACTAGAGGGTCACGGGGGTCTGCTGGAGCCAATCCCAGCCAACACAGGGCGCAAGGGAGGAACAAACCCTGGGCAGGGCGCCAGCCCACCGCAGCAATCTATAAATGTATTTCATATTTCCACTAACAAATTATAAACATGTGAAACAATATTAAGCTTAATTAATTTTTAAACGGTTTGCAAAAACAGCACTACGTATAAAATTGGTTTTAAAATTGTTAGGGAAACATTTTAGGAAACAGTCAGTCATTTATTTATTGATTTGATCCATCAACGTTTTCATTACTAAAAGCTGTATGTGTGAAATACTGGATGTCATGTCCATATCAATTGAACGGTATATGACAGCCAAGAAATTTTACACTTTTGAATAACTTTTGAGTTTGAGACAATCGTGATTGTTCTTAAACCTTTTTCGTTCAACATTTCAGTAGACCGCAAAGACCTAACTTAGATCAACATAAAAGTTGCACTGAACTGATTGATGACTGAATGATATCGAAAAGGAAAAAGAGAATCCTTACCTTTAAGGCATTTGCTGTGTTTAAGCGGGTAAGAATCATTTCACTTGACAGGGCTGTGCCTTTGTGCAAACCACATTTTCCATGCTACAAGGCACAGAAATACAGATTATTAAATATTATGCATTTCTGCAAATCAATTATGTAGCATTCCAATCATTTTAATACATTACAATTTGCTAACAACTACACATAACCATAAATATGCAAATTCAGTTAATGCTACCTAATGCCACAGATGAAACTGATCTTTGAAGAACAAGAAAAACAGTCAAAAAGTTACACTCCACAAAAGCAAGCCTATGAAGCCATTCATTGCCTAAATTTTAAGAACACTAAACTAAATTTGATACTATTCATAGTACTGGCATAAATAATTCAGTCAACATTTTCAAAAATACATGCATTTTATATAACAGTTTGGGTATTTATAGGTGAAAACACTTGAATTTCTACAGTATTCCACTTCAATAGTCTCATACCACATTATACTTTTACAAAATATATTTTACATTATCACATATGGAGTAAGCATACACAATATCAAGACCTTGAGAAATGAGTGAGTGAGTGAGTGAGTGAGTGAGTGAGTGAGTGAGTGAGTGAGTGAGTGAGTGAGTGAGTGAGTGAGAAAAGGAGAGACAGGCAGCATATGCTTCAGTAATGGAAAAGAAGGGACGGAGAAAGGTCCTGGCTGTTCCCTGTCTTGTTTGGAATTACCGGAAGCAGAAATAATTGCCATTTAATAAATCAGTTAGAGCATACAAACCCCCCATTTTTAAGACCACTATTCTCATCCCCCATAATGCCATTGACACAACACAGGGCTGAAGAAAGACACAAGTAAGTGAAGGCCTCACTGGAGGCCTGGTTTGTGACCTGTTGGTCAAAGACTTTTTGTGAAGTTCTAATATATAAAATTAGTGTCAGAAAACTTTTCAACTGATAATTAGGAAGCACTACCTGTGGTACACAGAATGTCCTTCTGTGGAAACTGAAGATGGCTGTCTTGGCTGGAAGAAAAAAAAAATTCAGAAATACTGTAAGATGACAAATTCTGACAATTGTTCTTCCCTTAAAAAAGTTACACACATTTAATGCTGGCTTTCCGAAGTAAGAGAAGACACCACCATCTTTTAATTTATGGCATGTCTTCCTAAGAAATGTAAATCAGGAAATTGCAATAAATTTTATGAATAAAAAATAGCATGCTATTTCTTTTAATCATAACAAACATTATATAATAAAAGATACAGCCAATGACGCTTTTAAACACTGATGAAAATATATTATATGTTGCCTGTCAATTGTAGGTAATGTAACTCCATGCTTACGTTCTTAAAAATTAAAGTATTCGTACTTTGATCTTTGTCATATTCTACTAAATATTTTAAAATAGAAAATTGTGTTAATAAACAGTCATGAATGAATTAATCTAAAGTTAATCGAAGCAAGCTTTTCAAAAGGTGGAAAAGTACACAGTATACTATTTTGTCAGATAAAATCTTGTTAATGTGGAGATCTAGGTGCATTCAATTGTGTTAAAATTGTCAATTGATCAAAGTTTACAAGTTCTGAGAGCTGCACATCCCTCCGTGGACCACCACTGTCCTTTGGTGGCTTTGTAAGCTGCTGATGAGGCCTGCAGAATCTGATCTTTTATAACAAAATAGACAAGCAAACTCCTGAGCATCAAACACAACTGTGGGTTCCTCTGTGGACTTGAATATACTTATGTGTCTCTGGTGAATATAAAATAGATATAAAGTTCTTAAAACTGACAAATATGAACAAGAACAAATGTTTCATTGTATTTCAATTGAACAAAAAAAACTTCAAAAGCAGTATTTTTGAAGAATGCAGGAGAGGTAGGTATGAAAAGCTGAATATTGTTTTAAGAGTTTAAACAAACTATACTATTATTGAAAGAACTTTACAAAATAATAAAATAATAATAATAACTGGCCGTTCTTTTCCCCATTGTCTAGAGTATAATTTGAACTTTCTTGAACAGGAGGTAATTGAATATTGCTTTAACACTTGACCTTTGTTAGTAGCTACTTGTTAAAATTTTCCGTTATGTACTGTAAATATACAGAACTATGAAAAAAGGTCATCTAAAGTGACCTAAGTGTATTCAAACTTTTGGCTAGTAACATTAGTATACAAGATAAAATAGAACAGTATATCCACTATTAATTGTGGTTGTCTTAGAAACTTGTGCTCTTTATCCTCTTTTCAGTGGAAGATCACTTTATATCGGCTCAATCTCTCTTCTCTATCTTTCTAAAATACCAGGTTACTGATAGGTTTTGCTTCTGATTAACTAGCATATACGTGATATACAGGACAATTATAGGGCAGGGCAATTATAAGTTATTAATCACGGTCACTGATAATTTGATCCGTTATACTTAGCTATGGTCAGTTATACTCAACACCGGACAATTACATATAATATTAGTTGTTATAAAAAATAATCAACAGCTGAATCTGTCGATTTACTATTCCAAACAGCCCTGTAACAATATGCTACACAAACCGACGTGCTTGTTGTTTAATACTTTCTAAAAGCGCTTAGTATTGCATGGCACCTGAAAGTCGATTCAACTAACATCTTTAATACACTCTGGTATAACGTAACCCTACCAGTAAAGTATGATGTTATCTAATATTAATAAAACTTGCAACAAACTCACTGTCGTCTTGATTTCCAACTCAAACTCTGTCTTGTTCTTTTTTCCACAAAAAGCTTTCATAAAGATTTATTCAAAGTCCACCATTCCTTTGAGCGCCGACAAAAACAATGATGGACGTATCGAAACTGACATCAGAGGGCGTTCCGTGAATGACGTTAGGGGCATTCCGTGATATGAAGGGCGTTCCGTGTCTGACATCATAGGTATTGTGGGCTGCAGCTAGACCCTTCTCGCATTTGTTGGTGTGTGAATATGACCGTTGTTTTTCTGTCAGGAATGATCTGGGGCTGTACCCCTGGTCCTTACTCTACTACCCTTTAGCCCCACTCTCCATGGGAGTTGTAGTTTTGCTGGGCAGCCCTGTTGTGAATCTTGGGTGCTGCTAGGGGGAGCTGTTACAGGAGGTTCAGTCGGGCCCAGGAAGTACTTCTTGTTGCACTGAAAGTACTCCAGGGTTCATGTTGAAAAGTAGCCGCTCTGCCTCTTCTGGGAGTCAGAGTTGGAAGGAGGTAGACAACACTTGCTCGGAGGAGAGTGGAAGTGGAGAAGAAAAGGAAAGAAACCAAATGAAATGGTATCTTGACTGATTTACCAGGTGATTAAAACCGGTAAAAGGTATTTTGTTTGGATAAAAACCTCTTTGTTTGAACCCATGACTGTGTGATTTGGTTATGCCTGGGTTTTTGGGGTGCAGGTGTGCCCCCAACAGGACACAAACCTAATACAGGATGGTCTCATGTCCCATGTATCGACTTATTTATATTAGATGAACATGTTATCAGCTATAGGCTAAATGTGCCATCATACATACATACATACACTATAAAGGCTTTGTCTTACAATGGGTTGTTAGCACCACTGTGATTACTGATTGAGTGTATGATTTACTACAAAGGCGTCTTTGTTAAATATTTTTCTTATACATTGCTGTAGTCTAAATAACAGTTTATGTGTAAGTGTAGAAGAAGTGACTGTGGACAGAGTGAGAAATTCTTGGTGGTTCATGTCTTTACCCTGGTTGCTTCCTGCTTTGTGCCAAATGTTAGGTTTCAGCTCCCTATTCAGAGAGCAGCTAAATTGTATTTCTTAAAATTTTTTTGTTCCTTCAAATCAAGTTATTTGCTTAAGCTAATAATTAATGTTGTGTGTCAGTATTTCTTAGGGTTTGTTAATAAAGACATATAAGACAGCGGAGTGGTGGCCCATCTTTTTATGGTACAGCATGCAGATCTCTTCAATTGGGAACTTGTTGCTAGGTAACCATAAAAGACTAGCTAACAATACAAACATTTCTTAGTCAGGATGGCCTTTTGTAATTCAAATAAAGTACGGTACTACAATAATAAATAATAAATAACCCGCTTAATCCAGACCAGGATTGCAGGAGCCTATCCCAGCTAGCATAGGGGCACAAGGCAGGTACAAACCCTGGATAGGGCACCAGTCCATCACAGGGCGATCACACCCAAACACACACACACACACACACACACACACAGACGCAATTTAGCATTGCATGTCTTTGGACAGTGGGAGGAAACCCATGCAGACAGGAGGAGAACATACAAACTCCACACAGGGAGGACCCAGGATGTTGTGGTGGCATTTTACTCCGGCCCTCACCCCAGGCCGCCAGGAGGAGCTCTCCCGACAGCATGATCGTGCCCCGAGTTCCAGCAGGGCCTCATGGACTATGTAGTGTTTATACACAGCCCTGCTGGATACCTTGGGGCCACCGGGAGTCACTGTAGGGGGGCTAGCGGGCTCTTATGTGCCCTATAACCCGGGAGGGCATCATCATCACGTGACAGGAAGGAACGACGTGCTCCCGGGCTGAAGAAAAGGACTGTTTACCCTGACCCGGAGGGAATAAGGACTTGTGGGTTTGGACAGGAACCACTTCTGGGTCAGGGGATATAAAAGGACTGTGGGAAAGCCCAGACACTGAGCTGAGCTGGGGGGTAGGAGGGCGAAGTGTCTGGGCGAGGAGGATTGGTATTTGTATTTAGAGAATTATTGTAGTTTATGAGTGTGGAGTGGAGGGTGCTTTGTGCACGTTATAATTATAATAAAGAGTCTTGGACTTTTACCTGGTGTCTAGAGTGGTACCTGAGGGTTCAAGAGGTGGAGCAATACCTCTACTGCGACAATGTGAACAGTGTGAACAGCTCTCCAGGAAGGCAGCGGGGGTCGAGGAGGTTTGGGAGGAGAGCCCCAATGTGAGCCCTATGCCCGTTGGAGACCCAAGCCTAGGTCCGGCGAGGGAGTCTTACCATAGCTATGGGACAGTAGGGACCCGGACCTGAGGAAGGTCAACTCTGTTTGTTAGGGCGACTCCTCTGCTTCAAGGCCCGTATGGGATAAGCAGAGGAGCCTCCAATTAAAAGAACAATGCACCGGGCTTTAGAGAGGACACTTTTCTGCCAGTTAGTTTTAACCTTGTTTTAATGGATTTATTTATTCTAATTTTAACGTCCACCTCACCTTTGTTTTTAATTTGATTATTTATTTACTGAACTTTCTTGAAGCACTGTGCTTTTTGGACACTTGCTTTGTTTAGTTTTTTTTTTAATAAAAGCACTGAGCACTTTGCACCTTCCCCTCGCTTTGTGTGGTGTCCTCATTTGCTGAGCTCATCCGTTTGAAATATTTCAGGCGGTGGTGGCTTCCGGTGGCACCTGGTAGTGTGGAGCCGACCTGCACTGTCACAGTCCATTTTTTGATTTGACCAGCTGCCCATATGAGGACCTTAGAATGGTGGACAGTGTTTTTTGGTGTCACTCATTCCCAAACCCTCTCACTGTCTCAACTGAGATACCACTGCTACTTATTTAACGAATCTGTTCCATATTGTAGGACAAACTGGGCATTGCCCATTCCACTATGCTTTAGTGGCACAACCAGACCTGTCAAGGCAGCAAATTTAGCAGACATCCAGCTGCGAAAACCTACATTTGCACTGCAAACTGAACTCCAGCTCGTACCAAGATCTTCCTTCACTTCATCTGATAATAACAATGTAAACCAGAGTTGACCTGACATCTTTCCAGAGGCCCCAAGGAGTAGTTGGACTCAAGCAAGGACAAAGAGCTGTAAATCAATAATGAATGACAACTCTGATGGACAGAAGAACTCGCTTATAAGGAGGCACTGATTTTGCAATTTTGTAAAATGATTTCAATCTAATCAGGAGATGTTAGACTTTCTCTTAAAAGAAGTTACACATATATCCTCTGGAATATTCCCTGGACACTCTCACTGAACTCATGGGAGTTTCTCTCAGGACGCCCTGTCTGGGATTCTCTCAGGTGGGGGTTAATCTGCAAAAATGACTGAAAGCCTCTGAAAGCTGCTCTCTGAAACCTAAAGGCTGATGAGTCGTTTCCTGTCTGGGGAGCAGAGAACTGACAACCTCTTTCTCTTTAGGGAATCAGAAATTGACAATCTCCCTGCCAAGCAAAGCCAAGCCAATGGGCTGAAGAGGCTGAGAAGCAGCCATCACATCAAGTAGGGAACTTCAGCATCTAATCTCTTGTGTTGGCAAGAAAGCAAGCAGAGAAAGCCGCATTGCAGAACACGACAAACAGAGGCTCACGCAGTAACATGCACTATGTGGCCCAAAGTTTGTGGACACCAGACCATCGCACCTATATGAGCGGGTTAGACATTCCATTGCAAAACCAGGGCCATTAATATGGAGTTGCCCCCAACACCCTCCCCCCCTTTCCTGGCTATAAGCCTTCTGGGCAGACTTTGCACACTCCCAAAGTGTGTCTGCGGGAATTGGATTTTTTTCTTCTTATTTTGCAGCTCTGGGAGCTGTTCACTATATAAAGATGACATTTCATTCCCCTAGTGGAGAAAACTATATTAGTTACTAGCAAAATACCCGCGCTTTGCAGCGGAGAAGTAGGGTGTTAAAGAGGTTATGAAAAAGTAAAGGAAACATTTTAAAAATAACGTAACATGATTGTCAATGTAATTGTGTTGTCATTGTTATGAGTGTTGCTGTCATATATATATACATATACACATATACACACACATATACACACATATACAGATATATTATATATACATATACACATATATTTTTTATATATATATTTTTTATATATATATATATATATATATATATATATATATACTGCGGTGGGTTGGCACCCTGCCCTGGATTGGTTCCCTGCCTTGTGCCCTGTGTTGGCTGGGATTGGCTCCAGCAGACCCCCGTGACCCTGTGTTCGGATTCAGCGGGTTGGAAAATGGATGGGTGGATGGATATATATATACACATACATACATACATATACACACATAGATGCACTTACAATAACATAGAAATCAATATAAACAACATTAACATCATTATCATATGAGAATATGAAGTAATATATAAGAAGCACATTTCATATAAATATAAATTATTAAACAGTAAAATGTTCTTCTATAATTTGCTACCGTGGCTTTTCGTTGGTCTGTCCAGGATTTTAAATCACCTGTAGCTTGCAAACCGTTTCACCTATTGACTTGAAATCTGGTACACATATAATACGTCACGTCTGCTATCCGCTTTATGGGTGATGAATGTATTACTCTTTTTATGTTTATTTTATTTTAGAATCAACTCCTATCTGCGCACACCAGGGCGGCCGTGGGCAGATGCGTATGGTGTATTCACTCCATGTTATCGTGCATTGCGCTGTCACTGGTATTTTCATAAAAGAATTTGAACAATATATAAGAAGCGTATAAATTATTAAACAGTAAAACATTAACATTTAAGAAGTAAAGTTACATTGAGTACTACTGCAGTGCCTTCGGGTATACCTCATTTTTTGTTTGCCCATTACATGCTTAAATGTATACATTTTTTGGTGTACCTACCCGAGAACACGCGACATATAACCGAGCGTGGGAGAAGCATGGATTTTAAACACGCGTTGAGTTCATCTGCTGGTCTCCCTCGTGGAATAACTGGTAATGTTTGACTAAAATGTACAGCGAGTAAAACGACATTACCTCCTTTTTTTTTTTTACGATCTCTGAGATGTTGCTTTTTTCGGTTCAAGGCTTCATAAGCTCTTTTATGTGCCATGGTGTACTTAATAAGTAGTAATTATCCGAAACCATCATCTTTGAATGTTGCAAGACTTTCGCCTTGTATGTAGATCGGGGTAATTACATTCATTGCATTCCTAGTCTGAATCACAATCTGATTGTATGGGTGGTTACCTGGCACTGTAGGGTTGCCACCCGTCCTTTAAAATACGGAATCGTGCCGCGTTTGAGAATGAAATTGCGCGTCCCGTTTTGAATCAATACTGGACGGGATTTATCCCGTATTTTTTTTATCATTTTTTTTTTTAAAGCAGCGTGTCATGCAAATCATCCCACATGCATTTTATGAAGATGCCTCCTTTCGTACTTTTGATTGGGTAATACTTGATGTCATTGTTAGTTTGATTGGTCTTTTTAACTGTCCAGTGAGGAGGGCGTGTCTTTTAAGTACAGTCTGCAAAGTGTTGGCACTGAGATGTGGCGTCAGCGCCATAGTTGAAGCCCCTAACGTTGCAGTCAGCAAGTCGGCTAACATCCGCCATGTGCCGTCTTTCAGTTGCGAGAAGCAGATCATAGAATGGTTGAAACTGTTGCCCCTAACGTTGCGCCACGGCGTGTGGTTCGTTTATACGTCGTGTCTTCTCATTAAACTTTTATCTCGCGAATATGTTATTGCAATCCGCAGCGGGAGCGTTTCTATAAACTTAATTTAAACTTACGTTTTACACCGTGGTTTGTTTCCCTTATGAACATGCTTGTATGCTTCACTCGCTCCGTTCTCAATTGTTTAATTAATTTTTTTCTGTTCGCTGTTTCCGGCTCTTCCTCCATTTCCCCCTACTTCGTTGTTTTATCTCGCGAATATGTTATTGTAATCCTTAACGGGAGCGTTTCAATAAACTGATTGAAAATAGTTTTGCATTAACCTTTTTAGTAAAAGGCGAGCTTTTAAGCCTGAGAAATCACCCGGTAAATGCACACGTTTAATTGCACATGTGTTAATATGTATGGTTACACAGTATTAAAAGACAGTGAACAACGTCAGTTACCTTTGTTCCCGCGTTTGATAAAAGGTGAGCTTTTAAGCCTGAGAAATCACCCCGTAAATGCACACGTTTAATTGCACATGTGTTAATATGTATGCTTACACAGTATTAAAAGACAGTCAAAAATTAACGTCATTTACCTTCGTTCCCGCGTGTGACTCGTGCTGTAAATGTCTTCCTTGTTTTTAGTTCACGTGATTACGTAGGAGGCGTGATGACGCGATACGTGACTCCGCCTCCTCCATTACAGTGTATGGACAAAAAATATGTTCCAGTTATGACCATTACGCTTTGAATTTCGAAATGAAACCTGCCTAACTTTTGTAAGTAAGCTGTAAGGAATGAACCTGCCAAATTTCAGCCTTCCACCTACACGGGAAGTTGGAGAATTAGTGATGAGTGAGTCAGTCAGTCAGTGAGTCAGTCAGTCAGTGAGTCAGTCAGTCAGTCAGTCAGTCAGTCAGTCAGTGAGGGCTTTGCCTTTTATTATTATAGATTCAGAACTTCTCCTTGTTTCTCATCTCTGTTCTGTTCGAATCTGCTTATATTTGTTTGTGTTAAATAATTGTAGGGAACAGAGTACAATGCATTTATTTCAAAGAATACTGCATACGGGTTTTTATTGTTTTGTGGGTTGTTTATTTTGAGGTAAGGGTGCTAGTTTGCACTATGCAAGAATGGCATTTGGGGGTCGCAAGTGGGGCGACTGCCCCAGGACTCGTGACTAAGGGCCCCGCATTTGAGGTTAATTTCACACTTCCTGTCGAAACACTGAAACTCACGTTTTATTTGTAGGCCATAAATATGTTCGGATATTAATGCACAAACACATGTATCACTAATGATAACCGGCTGACATGACATCAACGTGAGTTATGACTATGACATCCTGCATAGCGAGAGTATACCTGCAATTTGGGTACCAGCAGGGCTGAACTTCTAAGCTTCAAACCCGTGGCCTCACTGTGGGTAAGTGGGGTTGCCCTCTCATGTTACAGGGGAGGTGTTGCCCTGAATATGCCCTTTCCCCTGGTCCTTCCATCACAAGGGCATCCCGACCAGGCAAGGGCCCCGCTCGTCCACCACAATATATATATATATTTATATATATACATATATATATACATATAATATATATATATATATATATATATATATATATATATATATATATGGAAGAGAAGGTCTGTGATACGGTTTGCATATTTGCAGTTGGAGATCCACAAAGGGAGAAAAAAGAATCACGTATCATAAAATAGTTTTATTCCTGAGCTTTCAACCCCTGTCAGGGGTCTTCATCAGAGGATAATGCTTAGACTTACAAGAATCAAAGGCAATATATTGGCTATCAGATGAAAATGCCATCAATAGACACTTGGACATAAACCCAGCATATGCCAACTTAAGAAGGACATATGCACTTTAATTTAATGATACACCCCCCCCCCCCCCTTTGATCATACGGACTTAGTCACCTCCACCCACCCCCCACTGAATGTGATGCTATATATTGCCTTTGATTCTTGTAAGTCTAAGCATTATCCTCTGATGAAGACCCCTGATAGGGGTTGAAAGCTCAGGAATTAAAACTATTTTATGATACGTGATTCGTTTTTTCTCCCTTTGTGGATCTCCAACTGCATATATATATATATATATATATATATATATATATATACTGTATAATATACACAGTACTGTGCAAAAGTTTTAGGCAGGTGTGAAAAAATGCTGTAAACAAAGAATGCTTTCACAAATATAAATAAAGATTGTTTATTGTTATCAATTTACAAAATGCAAAATGAGCTAACAAAAGAAAAATCCAAATCAAATCAATATTTGGTGTTACTACCTTTTGCCTTCAAACCAGCATCAATTCTTATAGGTGCACTTGCACAAAGTCAGGGATTTTGTAGGATTATAGTCAGGTTTATGATCAACCAATTATACCAGACAGGTGCTAATGATCATCCATGTCACACGTAGGCTGAAACATAGTCATTAACTGAAACAGAAACAGCTGTGTAGTAGGAGGCGTAAAACTTGGTGAGGAACAGCCAAACTCTGCTACCAAGGTGAGGTTGTGAAGACAGTTTCATGTCATGGCAAGATTGAGCACAGCAACAAGACACAAGGTAGTTATACTACATCAGCAAGGTCTCTCCCAGACAAAGATTTCAAAGCAGACTGGGGTTTCAAGATGTGCTGTTCAAGCTCTTTTGAAGAAGCACAAAGAAACGGGCAACGTTGAGGATCGTAGACGCAGTGGTCGGTCAAGGAAACTTAGTGCAGCAGATGAAAGACACATCAAGCTTATTACCCTTCGAAATCAGAAGATGTCCAGCAGTGCCATCAGCTCAGAACTGGCAGAAACCAGTGGGACCTAGGTATGCCCATCTACTGTCCGGAGAAGCCTGGCCAGAAGTGATCTTCATGGAAGAGTTGCAGCCAAAAAGCCATACCTCCGATGTGGAAACAAAGTCAAGCGACTCAAGTATGCACGAAAACATAGGAACTGGGGTGCAGAAAAATGGCAGCAGGTGCTCTGGACTGAGGAGTCAAAATTTGAAATATTTGGCTGTAGCAGAAGGCAGTTTGTTCGTCGAAGGACTGGAGAGCGATACAATAATGAGTGTCTGCAGGCAACAGTGAAGCATGGTGGAGGTTCCTTGAACATTTGGGGCTGCATTTCTGCAAATGGAGTTGGAGATTTGGTCAGAATTAACGGTGTTCTCAATGCTGAGAAATACAGGCAGATACTTATCCATCATGCAATACCATCAGGGAGGCGTATGATTGGCCCCAAATTTATTCTGCAGCAGGACAACAACCCCAAACCTACAGCCAAAGTCATTAAGAATTATCTTCAGCGTAAAGAAGAACAAGAAGTCCTGGAAGTGATGGTATGGCCCCCCACAGAGTCCTGATCTCAACATCATCGAGTGTGTCTGGGATTACATGAAGAGACAGAAGGATGTGTGGAAGCCTACATCCACAGAAGATCTGTGGTTAGTTCTCCAAGATGTTTGGAGCAACCTAACAGCCGAGTTCCTTCAAAAACTGTGTGCAAGTGTACCTAGAAGAATTGATGCTGTTTTGAAGGCAAAGGGTGGTCACACCAAATATTGATTTGATTTAGATTTCTCTTTTGTTCATTCACTGCATTTTGTTGATTGATGAAAATAAATGATTAACACTTCCATTTTTTGAAAGCATTCTTTGTTTACAGCATTTTTTCACACCTGCCTAAAACTTTTGCACAGTACTGTATATATGTGTATATATATATATATATATATATATATATATATATATATATATATACATATATATATATAAAATATAATATATGTAAAGAGAAAAATAAAACATGACTGAACTGGCAAAGACGGTGGAGCTTCTGGTTTTCAGACCTCCCGGCAGGAAGAGGCAGGACCAAGTGGATGGACACTGGCAGGGACATCAGTGGTGTTATAGCCATCAATCGTATGGTCTACAGAGGGAGGAAAACGGAAAGGCATGAGGACACAGTGCCAACTCCTGATGTGGCAGTAGAATTAGAGTCACTAGAACTCTTCACCTGTCCTCTATGTACGTGTGTGTGACAATCTGCTGTACATATTTATTTGACGCAAGAACAATTCATAGAAAAGTAATGATAATCTTCTCAATAGTTCAGTAATAATAATGAAATGTTATGGAACATGTAGAAAGCACCACAGTTGTTAAGGACAACTCAATCGTTCAATATATATATGTATATAAATTTTTTTTGGCTTACTGATTTGTAATTGATGCCTACAGTGATATTTACAAATCAATTAAAAGACACTATTTTAATCAAAATAATAAAAAGCTGTCATTATCTGAAGGAACATATTAATATTGAAATTGATTCTTTGCGGAAACTATTTCTAAGATTTTATTTGCTTTTGCTTGTTGTGTGGAAATGTTTTAGACCACTGGTCTGTGACTTCAGGAATTCTGTTCCCCATTTTAAGCTCATTTACTGGTCTTTGTACTCGTTCTTCGTTTAGTCACTTTCCTCTTTTTTCTGACCTCATTTGCATGCTGCTGAAAAATTCACAGTATTAATTCACCTCTCTCCTTCTCAGCAGTGTTTTCCTATTTTCTTAAAAGTGTAATACATTTCGATATCCACTTTTTGTTCACTGTTATGACCAAGAGTGGCATTTGGGGGTGGCAAGTGGGGCAACTGCCTCAGGCCCTGCACCTAAGGGGGCCCCGCTTTTGAGGTTAATTTCACACTTTCTGTCGTAAAACTGAAACTCACGTTTTATTTGTAGGCCATAAATATGTCCAAAAATTTATTGCACAAAAACATGTATCGCTAATGATAACCGGCTGACATGACATCAGCAGAATATACTTGCAATTTGGGTACTTTTCGAGACGAGGCCCTGCTAATTTCCGCATGACACTGTATCGTATTTCGCACAGTCGTGGTATTGTCATGAATTATGAATTGCACTTTTTTAATAGATTATATTGTTATATATTTTGATAAACTCCACGTGTTATCTTGCAAAAATATAGCTGAATACTATCATAAGAATATCCGGTGTATGTTAACATTATTTTTATTAAATTTGTGCACAAGTTTATACAGTCCACACATAACGGTAACAGCATTTGACGTAACCAGCCCTGCGTGGGGTTGGTCAGCTTTAGGCCCAGCACACCCCTAAGGCCACCTCTGGCACTGTGCTTCATACTCATCATCTCTTATTATGAAAGTGTGGGTGCTGCTGTCAGCGTAAGCAACAAAGCAGCTCCATGTGTGGCTCTGACTGGACTTTATTACTATAAGACAAAATAAACACATCCCACAAATAATTGAATTGCCACACTGAAACCAACAAACTTTAATATTTTGCTCTTTTCTTTCTGAAGGGAGTAGTGTGTGACCTCTTTTAATAAGATTACATCAAAGTCTAGTTTTCTTTACAGCTTCCCTCTCCCGCATAGTTTTACAATTACTTTCCACAACGTAATACAAACTAAATTTGTGCCTGAAGGCGCCATTGTGAGCCTTCATGTAATTAAGAACTTGGGATATATCCAGTAGTGCTGCTTCCAAGTAGTCAAAAACATTACAGACTCTCCTTCAGTCTATGTATAGGAATGGGTTTTGTGGACGAAGGTTCGAGGCAAACAGCAGGCAGACAGCAGATATAGAGTAAAAAGCAATTTCTTTATTCTTGATAGGCAGAGAGACTACTGCAGCTCCTGTCAGCTTGTGTCACTGACAGTTACCAGCAATAGCCCAATCTTGGGGGGGTAAGCTTCCTTTTCATAAAAGAGATTTACATCTTAGAGACAGTCTGTCATAAGACAAGGTTACACAATTCTTTGGGGGAATTTAGTAATATTACAACACATTTGTTCAAAACAACTTTAGAAGAAGTGAAAGAACCTATTGCTGTTGATTAAACAAAAATCACAGATGTTTGGAAAATAAAAAAGATTAGCAGTTTTCTTGAGTACAGACTATAAGTCAGCAGTTTGACAAAAATGTTGCCGGTTTGTTCTTTCAGCTTTGCGTACACACTTAATTTTTATATGTAAGTCTTATTAATAAATAATTAATCTTTAGTTCATTGGTTTAAGTAAGTCATATTATTAAACAATTAATCCATAGCTCATTAATACAAACTAGTAATATACTTATACTGTTAAAATGATTATACAGGTAATGGTTTTCCTCTTTTAACAATCTTAATGCATTCATATGGTTAACACAAAGAATTCTTATACTTGCAAATATATAAACATATACATTTTCTTTGCATCAGCTGGTTTGCATAATAATATTTTTTCCATCCACCCAGATGCACACAGATAGTAATCATCAAGGCATTTTAGATTTGTTTATCTAAGTACAAAAAATAGGTCAAAAGGTCCTCAGTCCAAGATTCTTTGTTCAACTATTATTTAATATATTGATTTTAAATTTTTTATTACTGTATTCCACAGTTTCAGTCTAAAACTTCGAGCTCTGTGTCACCTTACTGGAAGAGGGGCACCCAGTACTCCACATGTGGGTGCTACATTGTCTCTTTTATGGGGCAAAGATGACTAGAAATAGTGCCATGTTTTTACAGACAACTGCCTGTACTTCTGGTACTACCTCATTAAAGATGTGGTAATTCAGAGAATATAACATTTACATATGAAAGTGTACTTTATTAAAGTATAATAATACCTTACTTGTGTTCTAAAAAGGGTTCTCTTGGTTTTCAATACTTTTTCTAACCAAATGAAAGGCATGCTCAATGAGATTCCCTTTACTTTCATTCAGGTAGTTATTTGTTGCTGACATTTCTGTGACTCCAAAAAAGTTGTGACTTTGTACATAATGAAAAATTCTATCTCATATACAAGTATCAAATAATGGACTTGCAAAATAGGGCCTCAGTGCCTAACATTAATGGTGTCATGCTGTTTATTCTTCACTGTCAGTTAAAATATATGAAGGCACAAGTTCAGAACGCATGGCTTTACTTTGCTGCATATGAAGGCAGGCTTTTGCATGGTGGAAAGAATTTATACAATGCTCATCAGAAATCTAATCAAATACATAAGATGTAAAGATGAGCAAAGAATTATGTTTTTTTATAGAATGAAATTTGAATATTTATTTAGCATTGCTTCCACAATCCAGTCAAGTCATTCTCTGTATCCCAGTGTCAAGAAAATGTCATATTGTGGCCGCATTACCCATTTATCTTGAAGACACAGTGCCAATGCTGAATTTTTATTGTCTGTGGTTTGACAATTGTAATGGAAAGAGGTTTTAGAAAAGGGCTGCATGGTGACACAGAGGTTTGCATCCCAACTTCAGAGTGCTTGGATCCCAATCCATTTTCCGTCTGGGTTGCTTTCTGTGTTTTTCTATGGACCCTCCACTTTCCTCCCACAGTTCTAAGTCACAGTGTTTAGGTCCACTGGCAAAACCAAACTGGCCAGGAATATACAAGTCATCCTTGTGACAGACTGACGACCCTGCAATAAGCTCCACCTGGAACTGGAAGAAAGTGGATTTCGAAAATGGACAGAGGCATGATGGGAAAAGAAGAATCACTCGTAATTTTTAGTAACTCGATTAAGTTCTATTTGTACAGAACGAAGCAAGAGTATATTCTGCTGTGGTAAAACTTTACTCTCCTCACAAACTCCCTGCTTGCCCTTACAATAGTATCACTGTCTTTTAGAGGCAAAGATATCAGTGGTACCTTCCAACCATCCATAAATATCCTCAAACTGCACATTTACTTTTTCATCTATTAAATTACTAATTATATGCAGTTGAACATACAATGGGAACTGCTAGACTAAAGGCTGGCTGGGTATCCCTTCTTGTACAATTATAAAATATTTTATTTGTCAGGTGGCTGCCTCAGCCGTTATACATTTTGGTGTATAAGACCTTTAGAGGCCCTAAGCACTTAAAAGACTTTGGTGCCCCCCAAATATATCTAATTCAGAATATCTCTCTATATATAAAATCAAATGTCTGTCTGTCTGTCTGTCCTCTTTTCACAACAGAACTACTTAACGGATTTAGATCGTGTTTTTTTCTAGAATTTGCTAGAACATTCTGGTTTGATTTTGCAACTTCTCTCATCACGCTAAGAATCATAGTTTGGTTGCAGGAGCGATATATTCGCCCTAATCCGAGGCAGTTGCTGCGGGCCGAGGGGAGGGGGGTGGCGTGACATCAAGAGTGGAGAGCCGGGCAGGGCCATTCTCGTTGTACACAGGCTGAGCTGTGGGGGCAAAGGGACAGCTAATCAACAATAACAAAGCAAAAGATAAAATGTTATTTTTTGAACTTAAACAAAACTTACAGTAAGATGGAGGTCCCTTTTCGTGGAACTGGGATTCAGCTGCACCATTTGCAGTTTTGCACCATAGGGTCCATGGTGAATCCGGCAATGGAATATTTCTGTGGTGCCCCCCTTTCCCTTGATGTGCTAAGCATGTGCTTATTTTGCTTAATGGTTAATCCAGCCCTGTATTTGACTGTGCCAGTGCTTTCCATTGTAGACAACGTCAAACCCATCCTGCCACAAAAACTGAGAGGAACATGATTTGTCTATGTGCTCCCGTCACCATGCGTCAGATCATCTCAGAAGTGTAACACATTTGTGTACATTTCAGTTTCTGGCACAATGTTTGTAGCCTGGAGAGGACTTGGGAGAGCAACACAGCCAGACAAATTGATAAAGGATCTCTATTTCTTCTGTACATGTTTATCGTTTCTGAAATATTTTACCATAATGAGTATAAAATAATTCCTAATTGGAAAAAGCAGTTTAGAATCTACAGCATAATATTTTAATAATGATATCAGACCAGACAAGACCAATTTCTGTGGATTATGTTGTATGACCAGCAAGTCATATTTTTTGGTATATTGTATTTATTCCCGAGGGGAAATTGTCTTTTCACATGACCTTTGGGGGTCAAAGTGCAGGGTCAGAAATTATACAGAGCCCCTGGAGGAAAGGGCCCAAAGAGGTAGGATCCTTTCTGGCAGTAACAGGATTTGAACCAGCAACTTTCCAGATGAGAGTGTAGAGCCTTGGCCCAAAGAACCACCGCAACCCTGAGATTTTATCACTTTGTCTAAATATTCTGAGAAACATTAGTAAAAGAAAATAAACAGCATCTAGCATTGGCTTTTACAGCATAAAATAATTTAAACTGATGTACACTTAGTGGGTGGCAAAGAAACTGTAACCAGTTCAGAAGAATGAGTGAGGGTGCGATACAACAGTTTTATTCAAGTTATATTAGTTCATACAGATGTGGACAAATTTGTTGGTACTCTTCCATGAGAAAAGAAGACTCCACAATTGTCTCTGAAATACCTTGAAACTGTCAAAAGATATTGGCATTCATCATTATTTATTCTGTATTTAATTAAAATCAGACTTTGCTTTAGAGTTTTGATTCAAGCGAATATTTCAAATAATAACACAAATGAAATGGCATGGACAAAAATGACAGGACCCTTAACCTACCATTTTATTGCACAACCTTTAGAGGCCATCACTGCAAACAAATGATTCCTTGTAAGACTTCTGCACCTGTCAGCAGGTAGTCTGGCCCACTCGTCCCTGAGCAAACTGCTCCAGCTGTGTCAGGGTTGATGGGGGTCTTCACCAGACTGCATGTTTCAGTTCTGTCCATAGATGTTTGACAGGATTCAAATCAGGGCTCATAAAAGACCACTTCAGAATAGTCCAATGTTTTGCTCTTAGCAGTTCTTGGGTGCTTTTAGCTGAGCGTTTTGGCTCATTATCCTGTTGGAGGATCCATAATCTGCGACTGGGACAGATCTTTCTGACACTTTCTGACACTGTTTCACTCCAGAATGTCTTGATAGCCTTAAGATTTCATTGTTCCCTTCACAGACCTAAGGCCCTGTGCCAGATGCAACAAAGGAGCCCCAAAACAAAGCTGAGCCTCCTCCATGTTTCACAGTAGGTATGGTATTCTTTTTTTTGAAAGCTTAATTTTACCATCTGTAGACATAGAGCTGATGTGACTTTCCAAAAGCTTCCAGAAGCATTGTGATTTTTCAACATACATTTTAGCAAATTTCAGTGTGGCTTTTTTATGTTTTTCTTTCAACAGTAGAGTCCTCCTGGGTCTTCTTCCCTTGAGCCAACTGTCACCCAAAAAGTGATGGATGGTGCAATCAGACACCGCTGGGCCTTGACCTTGAAGTTCAGCTCGTACCTCTTGGAAGGTGTGCTTGGGTTTTTGTCTACCATTCTCACTATCCTTCTGCTCATTCTGGGGTCAATTTTCCTCTTGAGGCTGACTACAGTTCCATGGACCATAAACTTCTTAATGATATTTGCAGGTCTTGTCACAGGAACAGGAGCTTGGCAATGGTCTTACAGCCTTTGCCTTTAACATGCTTGTCTATCATTTTCTTTCTGATCACCTCAAACAACTTTCTCCTCTTGCTCTCTGTGGTCCATGTTCAGTGTGGGACACACGTGATGATACCAAACACCAAACAGCAGAGTGACTGCTTTTCTCTATTTAAATAGACTGAGTGACTGATTACACAATTAGAGACATGTGTGATATGTGTCATACTAACTAAAGAAAATGGCTAGATTGAAAAATCACTCTAATTCAATTATTTAGGGTATGTTTTAGAGGTACCAACAAATGTGTCCAGGCCATTTTGGAATATCTTTGTATAATACGCAATACTTGATCACATTTCACACTTGCTTTGCGCTTATTTGATGACATCTCAAGGGCAGGCAAGGTATACAGGGGACAACCTGCTTTTCATGTAATCCCTTTTCAGGAGGCATGCAGCACTATTTCAAAGAGCTGTAAGGATCCAACAAATTAACCACACCTGTAATTAATTTTTTTAGTTGTATTAAGTTAATTTTTATTCAGTTTGTTGAGGTCAATACAGTCATATGAAATCGTTTGGGAACCCCTCTCAGCCTGCATAATAATTTACTTCCAACAAAAAAGATAACAGTGGTATGTCCTTTCATTTCCCTAGGAACATCTGAGTACTGTGATGTTTTCCAAACAAAGATTTTTAGTGAAGCAGAATTTAGTTGTAAGAAATTAAATCAAATGTGAAAAACTGGCTGTGCAAAAAGTGGATCCCCTTGTAATTTTGCTGATTTGAATACCTGTCGCTGCTCAATGCTGATTACTTGCAACACCAAATTGGTTAGATTAGCTCGTGAAGCCTTGAATTCATAGACAGGTGTGTCCAATCACGAGAAAAGGGTATTTAAGGTGGTCGATTGCAAGTTGTGCTTCCCTTTGACTGTCCTCTGAAGAGTGACAGCATGGGATCCTCAAAGCAACTCTCAAAAGATCTGAAAACAAAGATTGTTGAGTATCATGTTTTAGGGAAGGCTACAAAAAGCTATCTCAGAGATTTAAACTCTAGAGTTTCAACTGTAAGGAATGTAATCAGGAAATGGAAGGCCACAGGCACAGTTGCTGTTAAACCCAGCAGGTCTGACAGGCCAAGAAAAATACAGGAGCGGCATATGTGCAGGATTATGAGAATGGTTTACAGACAACCCACAGATCACCTCCAAAGACCTGCAAGAACATCTTGCTGCAGATGGTGTATCTTTACATTGTTCTACAATTAAGCTCAATTTACACAAAGAACATCTGTATGGCAGGGTGATGAGACAGAAGCCCTTTCTGCACTCACACCACATTACAGAATCAGTTGTTGTATGCAAATGTTCATTTAGACAAGCCAGATTCATTTTGGAACAAAGTGCTTTGGACTGATGAGACAAAAATTGAGTTGTTTGGTCATAACAAAAAGCACTTTGCATGGCAGAAGAAGAACACCGCATTCCAAGAAAAACACCTACTACCTACTGTTAAATTTGGTGGAGGTTCCATTATGCTGTGGGGCTGTGTGGCTAGTTCAGGGACTGGGGCCCTTGTTAAAGTCGAGGGTCGGATGAATTCAACCCAATATCAAGAAATTCTTCAGGATAATGTTCAAGAATCAATCACAAAGTTGAAGTTACGCAGGGGTGGATATTCCAGCAAGACAATGACCCAAAACACAGTTCGAAATCTGCAAAGGCATTCATGCAGAGGAAGACGTACAATGTTCTGGAATGGCCGTCACAGTCCCGACTTGATATCATCGAAAATCTACGGATGATTTGAAGCAGGCTGTCCATGCTCGGCAGCCATCAAATTTAACTGAACTGGAGAGATTTTGTATGGAAGAATAGTCAAAAATACCTCCATCCAGAATCCAGACACTCGTCAAAGGCTTATAGGAGGCGTCTAGAGGCTGTTATATTAGCAAAAGGAGGCTCAACTAAGTATTGATGTAATATCTCTGTTGGGTGCCCAAATTACGCACCTGTCTAATTTTGTTATGATGCATATTGCATATTTTCTGTTAATCCAATAAACTCAATGTCACTGCTGAAATACTACTGTTTCCATAAGGCATGTCATATATTAAAAGGACGTTACTACTTTGAAAGCTCAGCCAATGAGAAACTAAAATCCAAAGAATTAAGAAGGGTTCCCAAAGTTTTTCATATGACTGTACAATCACCTTGAATGCATTACCATACAGGAAAGCAAAATAACAAAGTATGTGACAAAACAATGTGCAGTATGTGGTGCAAACTTATAATATTTAACAGTCTTAGAGTTAATAGATAGGAGTCAGACAGTCAGGGCCCTTTCAGCTATTGATAACACTCCTGTAAACCCTGGAGTTTAAATGGAGGTGTGAGCTTTAATGTAATGGTACCACCAGTGGTGTGTAATGTGACAGAGAATACAACTGCATCCAACTCAACACTAGACACAGGTACATGTCTTCTTATTTTGTTTTAGGCTGCTTCTAATTCAAATCTTATTGTGTGGCCAGTTTATTAGGTATGTCGACTCATCCAATGTAATTCTCCTCTCATTTAGTCACAACCACAAGCGTGTAGATTGGTATTTCATTGAACATGCATGTGTGTGCACACAAAAGTCAGAGTCAAAGTGGCTTTGTATGAAACAGACTATGCTGCATCCAATGTGCACATATGTGTTAATCAGGAACGATCAAATTGCTTGAGTTTTTTATGCATTAAAGTGTCACAAGAGAATTAAAAACAGGCCTATGGTCAAAAACAGACTGCATGAAGAAAGAGATAACAAAAGCTGCAATTAATTTTGCGCAATATCAGACAGGCCTGATTCACTAAATAACAGCAGGAGTATGAGAGCAGCAAACCAGGTGCTCCGCTCTTATCAGTGCAATACAAGCAGCACTAAGGATCTGCACTGGTATCTGGAAGGTGGCCGGGTTCAAATCTCATTACTGCTAGAAGGGATCCTACTCTGACTTCCAAAGGTCACATGAAAAGACAATTTCCCCATGGGGATTAATAAAGTATACCAAGTAACAGTTGCAATGGCCTAAGGAACACAATAACTAAATAAAAGAGAACTGTAAAAAACATCACCTAATTGGGTGAATTTTAACTGCCTGCTAATTCATACTAAGATGAGTTCAGGACAGAGGTGAAGACTCTTAGATCTGAAATGTCAACCATGCAGCTGCTGGGTGATGCTATAATTGTGCAGTGTGGTTTGTTTTCTTGACACATGCTAAATTACACGACATCAGCAGATTAGCTTCTGGAAGGTCAGCAATACAAAGTTTGGTTAGTAGCAGAGATCTTTTAAGGACCACTGGGAATAGAACAGCGCTCTTAACAGAGGCAGCAAATGAACAAATGGCCAAAACAAAAGGAACATCAGTCCTGGAATCAGTAAGCAGACAAAAGGTTAAAACCAACACCTAAAAATATATCTCTTTGAAATATTAGTTTTCTTTCACCAGTGAGGCTTTCTTTCTTTTATTTAAACAAAGCACAGACGATACAAGGAGAGAATGTGCACTTGAACAGGATGGCTGTCAAAACTGCATGACAACACCCTAGTGATAGCACAGGTATAATACATCACTAACAAACACCTAAAATGGTAAGAAATAAAAATGACAGAATTCATTACAGTCCCTGATACATATGACTGTGACCTTTAAAACGTTTGGATTCTTCAAACACATGGTCACTGGGAGACTTTAGGACTTATGGCCTAATAATTCAGTCTTTGAAAACTGTCAACTATCACACAAACGTTGCAATTTTTTTCAATAATTAATTCCAATTGTTTGAAATTATTAACCTTCACTTATGTACTCATATAGCAAACCCTTCATGTGTTTCTTTGATTTCTATTCTAATTTAATCATTAGCAATCTAACACATCACCAACCAGTCATTAAACCTAAACCCCTTCAACTGCAATTTTCAGAAGAAATTTTTAATTTGCCGATCATTTCTGTTGGCAGAAGAACAGAAACTAACAGATGAAAATTCCACAAAACAATGTCACTGTGTATAAACTAATTTGTTATATATTAATTGTTATATATTAGATAGCAATGGGCAAGTCAGCTTTCCTTTCAAGTGATGTTATCCAGTTTTCTATTTATTGTATAATTTAGTATAGCTGGAGTACAGTTGATTATGAATAATACAAAATGGAAGTGAACTTTTATGAAGAGACAAAGTTGTTACAACTAAAGCTAAAGTCTAAACCCAAAATCAGTCCTATCTTTCACTGTAACCCAAACATTAAAAAGAAACCGTGGTCAGAAATAACAAAGCTCAGAGGTCTGTTATTCAAGGTCAATAATAATAATAACTTTATTTATATAGCGCCTTATCATACATTTTACATGCAACTCTATGAGAAAATCTGTCTAACATAACTGTTCCCAGTCTACTGGTGATAATAATGGGCATATTTAGCCCCTAATGTAAGTCAAAACCCCACCTTCTCTGACAGTCAGTGGTATTCACTCTAGTCTTTCTATTTCTTTAGGTGGGTTTCTTTTCAGTCATCAGGAGGCTGCAATGTAGTTATGTGTTTCTTTGGATTCTTTGTCATACCTCTATATTCACTCGGCAAATAAGTTTCTACAAAGAGTACAGTCTCCCCTCTTATTCAGTGAAGAGATTTAAAAGAAGTGGTTTGATCAAATACTAAGCAGAAAGGAAACATGGATTTATTTTCTGAAAGTACAAATGTAGAGAAACGGACCTAACCCTCTCACCTATGCTTTACAGTACACGAGCCATTTGTAGAGAGTTTTTGTAGATGCCTGGCTATGTTTATAATTAAGTGTCCTTCATCCTCAGACCTCCTTTTAATTCTTACATTTGGCATTTCTGGGCTATCAGGAAACATTCCACTTCAACTATTTTTATTAATCTCAGCTGAAAGCTAATAAATAAATGACCCTGAGCTTTTCTGATATCAGTAACTAGGTATGTGAAGGACAGACCTTAACCAATATTTCTCATAAAGTATTGAGAGTTTCAACAACTAACAAAAGTAACATTTTGATTTCCAGACTCATCTGCAAATACAATAGTCATTAGGCCAAGGCATGTCAAACAGAAAGCAGGTAATAAGCAGCTTTTGTTGGTTATGAAGCCTGGGGTCACTGTGAACAACTAAGTGTAGTACACCAGTTCAGATGGCATTGTGGGAAAAGCATAACTGACTACAACAGACTAACTGAAACGTCAACAGAATCTTTATTATTTTTTCTGTATTTTTATTGAATATACCACCATATCAAAAAATATAAGTATCTGTCCTTTGCTATTTTTCAGATTGTCATTTCTTATATCTCAGAACTACATACAAGTAACAAGATGTCTCAGACTGTCAGGGTTACATTACCAGTGTAATATAGAAAACTGAGTATTACTTACTGTATTTTGAATGAAGCTACATCTCCCTCCATCCATCCATCCATTCTAAAACATGCTTATCTTGAGCAGGGTTGTGTTGAAAGGTGAAGCCCATCCCAGTAAGCATCGTGTTGTTTTTTGCATTCTATGTTTTATTCAGAGGTGGCGCAGTGGGCAGCGCTGCTGCCTCGCAGTTGGGGGACCTGAGGACCCGGGTTTCGCTTCCCAGGTCCTCCCTGCGTGGAGTTTACATGTTCTCCCCGTGTCTGCGTGGGTTTCCCTCCGGGTGTTCCGGTTTCCTCCCACAGTCCAAAGACATGCAGGTTGGCTGGATTGGCAATTCTAAATTGGCCCTTGTGTGTGCTTGGTGTGTGGGTGTGTTTGTGTGTGTCCTGTGGTGAGTTGGCACCCTGCCCAGGATTGGTTCCTGCCTTGTGCCCTGTGTTGGCTGGGATTGGCTCCAGCAGACCCCCGTGACCCTGTGTTCGGATTCAGCGGGTTGGAAAATGGATGGATGTTTTATTCATGCCAAATCTGTAATGGCTCTTAAAATAACAGCACACCAAGAGCAAAAGGGTTAAAGCCTTCTGAGCAGCAGTGAGATTTTATGATTATTTTGAACTCAAGCCTGACACATAGCGTCTTACAAATAAGAGCAAGCAGCAGTGTGTTATTAGATTGTATGGCATTCATATTGTAATATGTTCACATTGCCAGAGGTCAACAGAAACATAAGTGCTGATCTTAAAAGATGTTCCTGTGCTGGAAAAGCTGCAATTGCTGTTCTTTACTGCTGACACCACTGCTCCACTAAAGCAATCCTTAACTTTGTTGCAGTGTTAAGGAATTAATGTAATAAAAAGTAGAAATAGATCGATTCATTCACATTAAGACTTTTAACTGTGAGATTCAAGGATTGAACATACTGTTTTTATGATTAAAAAAAGCGGGCAAGAAATAATAATGAATATCACAGTACAGGAAAAAATGAGTTTCTATAAAGTTGTAGTAATACCAAAGTTGAGACAAAGACACCCACAGCTTAGCTAAAGTTAAACTATTTACTGCTGAGGATTTCAAACTAGTGGCCAGATAATAACAACAAGTTATTTCTTGTAGAGCCCAAAATCACACAAGCAATGCCTCAAAGGTCTTTATTAGACCAGACCCTCTTTCTTTCACAGTCCTTCAGCCTTGACACTCTAAGAAGACAAGAAAAAAACTCCCAAAAAAACTTGTAGGGAAAATAAAATGGAAGAAATCTTCAGAAAGGCAATCTAAGAGAGATCCCCTCAGAGAGGTGGAGTGTTCAATTGGTGTCCAAAAGTTGGGTATAATACAACACACAAAAGACAGAACACAAGTAATCCTCTTCAAAGAGCTAGGATGACCAACCTATCATTGCACCTCAGAAATACAATACAATTGTACTAAACTACAAAGCAAAATGCAAGATAAGATTATACTACTCACTAAATACAGAACTATCAGATATAGGGCTTCAGATTTGTTCAAATACTTCAAAAACAAAGTAGAAACAAATTAACTTAAACAATATCTGTCCATCTGTTAATTGTAGAACCACAATGTGATTGTAGAAAAGGAGTCAGACAAGCCAGACACAGTCAGAGTCCTGAAGAACTCGGCCAATTAGCCGCCTCCCCCCTATTGGCCATTCTACAGCTGAGTCCATGCTGGGCCAGCCAATCAGATGAAAGGCCCCTCCTACCTGATGATTCAGTGCTCCTTTATCTGAGATGACTTTTCCACCAGCACGCAAACAACTTGGCAGTAGTCATTTGGGGTAACTTGAGGTCACAGCTCCAAGAGTCCATGATGGCTCCAGCATTTACCCTTACAAGACACCATATTCACAGTTGCATAGCCTGAGCATAGCTATTTGGATATGAATTTGACTTTCTATTTACTTTACATCTCATAGTGATCTACTGTTCAGGCGTAAAAAAAAGTGGTTTGTTTGCATCTTGCAACTCCTGATTTGAAATGAAATAAATAATAACAACAAAACATATATTGATTAAAAGATTCAGTGACCTTTTTCAAGAAGGCCATCCATTTCACTTTAGTCACATTTTACAAGTAAACAAACTTCATAGCACCCTGGACACTGAACTGTAGCTTTAAGGAGAGCACTAAAGGAAATAAAGATTTAGAAGAAGCAATGTCCAAAACAACCCAGATTTTAACTTTCCACCTTTTCATTTATCGTAAATATGCTAGCCTCTAAATTTACAAAGCAGAAATGAGCTATGCTGTACTACATTTATACTAAAAACCTATACTGTCAATAAAGAAATGTATCAACAATAACTAAACATGTATTTGTCTACCTCAGAGTATTTCAGAAATTTTGAGATTATAGTCTTATTGTTAGATTGTCAGGAGAAGGTGATATGCACAGTGTGGCAACCCGGCTGGGGTTCATGCCCGGCCGGGATGCCCAGGAGGACCGGAGGAGGGCTTGTGCCTCCTCCAGAACATGAGGGGGTGACCGCCCTGGTTCTATTGGGGGCCACGGGTACAGAGCTTGGAAGCTCAACCCTGTAGGGGGCCTGTGGTCACCGCCAGGGGGGCGCCCCGATGCCTTGGGAGCCCTTTACCTCAGCACTTCCACCACACCCGGAAGTGCTAGGGGGAAGAGGATTGGGGACAACCCCAAGGACTTCCGGGTACACAGCCAGAGCTTCCGCCACACAGGGGTGTGTCAACGGAGGCTCCTCAGGAAGCACCTGGAGTCCATCCGGGGGTGTATAAAAGGGGCCGCCTCAATGGCAAGAGTTGGGTGGAAGAGGACGAAGCTCGGTGGAAAGGAGTGGAGGCGGACCAGAGACTGAGAAGGCATTGTGTTGTGTGGCCAGGACTTAAGGGGTGATTGGTGCTGCGGCACTGGGTTTGTGCTCACGAAATACTTGTAAATATTGTAAATAAACGTGTGTGTGGTGAAACCATCATGTCTACCTGTCTGTGTCCGGGCTGTTCCCCACAACAGAAACATTTTATTAAAGTGTAATTGTCACAGTAAGGAAGAACACTGGAATTATTCCAATTACTGGTTATAATTTGGGACAAAACCCAGCTTGTCCCCTCAAAAACACAGCATTCAGTTTATTGCATTGATAACAAAACACAATAGTGAAGAGCGATAGAATGTTGGAGACACAGGCACTTGCAAAACAATTCAAACCCAGTGTCATTTTAGATGTAAAAGCAAATTCATTTACTTCTAGAGTAATCTGGTTCTGCATTGCTCTCATTGAGAACATGAAGCTGTAAACATGCAGCACAACATAAGGCTGCCATCTACTAAAACACCTGCCAGAGAAGCACTGTGCTTCTGTGCACTAGGCCCTCGTTCGTTTTCTTTCAGTTAGCATGATATTGTTGTGTTTGTGTAGGCACCTGCGGAAACTGCAGGGTTCTTTCAAAGACATACTAACTGATTGAATCTTCTTCTTCATCTTTTGGCTGCTCCCGTTAGGATCATCTTCTTCCATATCTTTCTGTCCTCTGCATCTTGTTCTGTTACACCCATCACCTGCATGTCCTCTCTCACCACATCCAGAAACCTTCTGTTAGGCCTTCCACTTTTCCTCTTCCCTGGCAGCTCTATCCTTAACATCCTTTTCCCAATATACTCAGCATCTCTCCTCTGCACATGTCCAAACCAATGCAATCTCGCCTCTCTAACTTTGCTTCCCAACCGCCCAGCCTGTGCTGACCCTCTAATGTCCTCATTTCTAATCCTGCCCATCCTCATCACACCCAATGCAACTGTTAGAATCTTTAACTCTGCTACTTCCAGTTCTGTCTCCTGCTTTCTGGTCAGTGCTACCATCTCCAAACCATATAACATAGCTGGTCTCACTACCGTCCTGTAGACCTTCCCTTTCACTCTTGCTGATACTCGTCTGTCACAAATTACTCCTGACACTCTTCTCCACCCATTCCATCCTGCCTGCATTCTCTTCTTCATCTCTCTTCCACAATCCCCGTTACTCTGTACTGTTGATCCCAAGTATTAAACTCATCCACCTTCGCCAACTCTACTTCCTGCATCCTCACCATTCCACTGGCCTCCCTCTCATTTACACACATGTATTATGTCTTGTTCCTACTGACCTTCATTCCCTTCCTCTCTAGAGCATATCTCCACCTCTCCAGGGTCTCCTCAACCTGCTCCCTACACTCGCTACAGATCACAATGTCATCAGCAAACATCATAGTCCACGGGGACTCCTATCTAATCTCATCTGTCAACCTGTCCATCACCATTGCAAATAAGAAAGGGCTCAGAGCTGATCCCTGATGTAATACCACCTCCACCTTGAATGCATCCATCACTCCTACTGCAAACCTCACCACTGTCACACTTCCATCGTACATATCCTGTGCAACTCTTATGTACTTCTCTGCCACTCCCGACTTCTTCATGCAATACTACAGCTCCACTTGAGGCACCCTGTCATATGCACATCCCCCTTATTCTCAAATATTGGCACCAGTACACTTCTTCTCCACTCCTCAGACATCCTCTCACTTTCCATTAAACAATCTGGTTTAAAACTCCACTGCCATCTCTCCTAAACACCTCCATGCTTCCACAGGTATGTCATCTGGACCAACGGCTTTTCCATTCTTCATCCTCTTCATAGCTGTCCTTACTTCCTCCTTGCTAATCCGTTGCACTTCCTGATTCACTATCTCCACATTATCCAACCTCTTCTCTCTCAGAGTACTCTTTCCATCTGCTCAACACACTCTTCTCGCTTGTGGGTACGTTTCCATCTTTATCCTTTATCACCCTAACCTGCTGCACATCTTTCCCAGCTTGGTCCCTCTGTCTAGCCAATCGGTACAGGTCCTATTCTCCCTCCTTAGTGTCCAACCTCTCATACAACTCATCATATGCCTTTTCTTTAGCCTTCGCCACCTCTCTGTTCACATTGTGCCTTATCTCCTTGTACTCTTGTCTACTTTCTGCAGCTGACTATCGCACTTCTTCTTTGCCATCCTCTTCCTCTATACAGTTTATTCTCCTGTACTTCCTCATTCCACCACCAGGTTTAATTTTCCTCCTTCCTCTGTCCATATTAAATCTAAATTTTATTAATATGAGTTTGCCCTAGGATGGACTGTGCTTGACCATTGTAGTCAGGAGAATTTTAAGAAAAATTACAGGCAAACTGTTATATTTTGTGAATCTTGCATGCATATTTTCTTCTATTTATTTGGGATTAAAGAAAGATTACTTTAGAAAAAGTAAACTACTATATGTTTTACATTGAAAAATATGACAATAAAGTACTGAGTACAAGTTAATGGAGGTTTAACTTGAAACACTCTTTCTGTGTTTATGTTTACTTAATTTGTGTTCAAAGAGCAATTATTCATTCCTAAAATTAGTTTTAATTATTTTATTTTTGGAACACTCTTCAATTTGTAATAATTCAGTAAATAATATCAGTGACATTATATCTGGAGACGACTCACAATTCAATTATAAATTTAAATGCAGCATTTTGCAGTAATACCAATAACTTCACCTTGTGTCCTCCTGCTGTGAAGCAGCTGCAGAGAAATGTGTTTCATAATGCAAGCATAAAAAAGGATAAAGCACCCCAGAGTTTCTGCAGTGCATAGCATCATATCAGACAACTGCATGATTACATATAAAAAAATTATGTATGGCAATAGTGCTGCTGCCTCGCAGTAAGGAGATCGTGGGTTTGCTCCCCGGGCTCTCCCTGCGTGGAGTGCAAAGTGCGTTTATTAGAAAGAAAAGCGCTATATAAATGCAAAGAATTGTTATCATTAATACTTGGGCTGGACAACATAAAATCACCTACATGATAATAAGTTTTGTTTAGGCATAAAGTAAAAAGAAGGGCCAGTACAATTTTGAGAACAGAAAAATGCAGTGGTTATTAAACCAGAGTGAGAGAAATCGCAGTAACTGGTGCATCTTCCACAAGATGGCATTGCCAATCTATTAAAGGGTTTAGTTTCAGATTTCTGTATGTTTAGTATATGAGAGGGAGCAGCATTCATCTATCCATCCATTTTTTATTCTTACAATTAAAATTGCAGAATCTGTCATAATGAGAGGCGGCCTTAGGAGTGTGCGGGGCCTAGGGCTGACCAACCCCACGTGGGGCCGGTTACGTCAAACGCTCTTACCAGTATGTGTGGACTGTATAAACTTGCGTGCGAATTTAATAAAAATAATGTTAACATACATCGGATTTTCACATTACAGTATTCAGCTAAATTTTTGCAAGATAACATGTGGACTTCAACAAAATATAACTGGAGAATATAACACATGAACCTCAAAAGCCTCACTCCCTTAGGTGCAGGGCCTGAGGCAGTCGCCCCACTTGCCACCCCCAAACATGCCCTTGGTCATAACAGTGAATAAAAAGTGGATATCGAAATGTATTAAACTTTTAAGAAAAGAGGAAAACACTGCTGAGAAGGAGAGAGGTGAATTAATACTGTGAATTTTTCAGCAGCATACAAATGAGGTCAGAAAAAAGAGGAAAGTGACCAAAACGAAGAACGAGTACAAAGACCAGTAAATGAGCTTAAAATGGGGAACAGAATTCCTGAAGTTACACACCAGTGGTCTAAAACATTTCCACACAACAAGCAAAAGCAAATAAAATCTTAGAAATAGGTTCTGCAAAGAATCAATTTCAATATTAATATGTTCCTTCAGATAATGACAGCTTTTTATTATTTTGATTAAAATAGTGTCTTTTAATTGATTTGTAAATATCACTGTAGCCATGAATTACAAATCAGTAAGGCAAAAAAAATGTAAATACATACCGTATATATATTGAACGATTGAGTTGTTCTTAACAACTATGGTGCTTTCTACATATTTCATAACATTTCATCATTATTACTGAACTATTGAGCAGATTATCATTACTGTTCTATGAATTGTTCTTGCAGCAAATAAATATGTACAGTAGATTGTCACACACACGTACATAGAGGACATGTGAAGAGTTCTAATGACTCTAATTCTACTGCCACACCAGGAGTTGGCACTGTGTCCTCATGCCTTTCCGTTTTCCTCCCTCTGTAGACCATACGATTGATGGCTATAACACCACTGATGTCCCTGCCAGTGTCCATCCACTAGGTCCTACCTCATCCTGCCGGGAGGTCTAAAAACCAGAAGCTCCACCGTCTTTGCCAGTTCAGTCATGTTTTCTTTTTCTTTTTCTCTTTACATATATATATATATATATATATATATATATATATATATATATATATATATATATATATATATATATTGTGGTGGATGCCCCTGTGATGGAAGGACTGGGGGAAACACCTCCCCCGGAACATTAGAGGGCATCCCTACTTGCTCAAATTGGGGCCACAGGTTTGGAGCGACGCCTGGACAGTTTATGAGCCCTGGGTTGGAGCACTTCTACCACACCTAGAATTGCTGCCGGATGAAGGTCTTGGAGCACCTGGAGCACATCCAGGTGCCCTATAAATGGGGCTGCCTCACTCCATTCGAGGAGCTGGAGTCGGGAGGAGGTGGACAAAGTTTGCTGGGACAGTAGTGAAGGCGGCAGACTGAGAAAGAGAGGAAAGGACTGGGTTTTAGTTTTGGTACAGTATTGACTGTGCTGTGAGTGTGGGGAATGGGAGAAAGCGTTGGCCACGTGGAAAAGAAATAAATGTGTATGCTGGACAGAACTTGTGTCTCGCATCTGTCTGTGTCTGGTAGGGTGGCTGGTACGTCCTCTGGTGGTCCACTATATATATAGGATTTCTGTCTGTCTGTAAAAGCATCATGTGAAAATTTTTGCACCTATTTCTACAAAACTTTGTATTAGAATACAGGGTAATTAAATTTAAATATCCATCCATCCATTTTCCAACCTGCTGAATCTGAACACAGGGTCACGGGGGTCTGCTGGAGCCAATCCCAGCCAACACAGGGCACAAGGCAGGAACCAACTCACCGCAGGATACACACACACACACACACCAAGCACACACTAGGGCCAATTTAGAATCACCAATCCACCTAACCTGCATGTCTTTGGACTGTGGGAGGAAACCGGATCGCCCGGAGGAAACCCACACAGACACTGGGAGAACATGCAAACTCCACGCAGGGAGGACCCAGGAAGCGAACCGGGTCTCCTAACTGCGAGGCAGCAGTGCTACCACTGCGCCACCATGCCGCCCAAATTTAAATATTCTACATATAAATTAAAAAAAATAAATAAAAACTGAGATAAACTCAAAAAAAAGTTGTCCTTATCAACTGAAACAATACTAAATTAATAACACTACATACTGTATCCACTACATGGCAGCAGAGTGCCTAACTAAAAATCGCTAGGAAAGGATGGCACTTTATTTAGAATCTACATATCTTACATGTTTTTCTAATTCGTATTGTTTTATATATACATATATATATATATATATACTGTATATATATATATATATATATACATATATAAATATATATATACATATATAACTATAAATATATATATAACTATAAATATATATATATATAACGGAGTCCTTACCCGGCCGGGACGCTTGAGTATGGACCAGGACCCAGACCAGGAGAGGGCAGTCCCCGTGGCTGCTCAACCCTACTGGGGCAAGTAGCCACCGCCAGGGGGCGTCCGGACTTTTACAGGGCCCAATTTGGCAGCACTTCCACCACACCTGGAAGTGCTGCCAGAAGAAGCTTGTCGGGCACCTGGAGTCCTTCCGGGTGCACTATAAAAAGGGGCCAATCCCCACCATTCATGGGCCAGAGTCAGGAGGAAGAGGACAAAGCCTGAAGAGGAGTGGAGGAAGGACTGGTGGCAAGAGGGCCTGTGTTAGTGCAGTGTGTGCTGTGAACTGTAAATAAAACAGGTGTTGTGTACAACACTTATCTCTCTGCCTGTCTGTGTCGGGTTGGGGTGGCTGCACGTGCCCTGGGCCTCACTATATATATATATATATATATATATATATATATATATATATATATATATATATATCATACAGCATATATATATAGTCACACACGTGCGGTTGGGAGACAACTGAAAGGCCTTAAGAATAGTACTACCATACCAGACCAGGGGGTGGTAAGCTGCACTAACTCTCTTTCTCAGTCTTCTGCAGACCATCCACGGGAAATTTTGTTAGGTTCCAACACCAGCGATGACGTCACTTCTGGCTCTGGTGCCGTTGATGAAGTCACATCTGGTTTCAGTGGCAATTATGACATCACTTCCGTTCCAGAAGATGTCGCTTCCGGTTCTGGTCCCAATGACGTCTCTTCCAGTCTCGAGCTTTAAAGCTGCCATCTTTTCCTATTACATTCAGTTCTGTTTTGGACTCAAACCTGTGAACATCACATTCAATTTCTACCCATTTGCAGCCAAGACACAATATATGAGTGGCTGCCCCAAACCTTTTTATGTCTGCGGTCTGCTTTTATGACAATATATAGAATTAAACTTCTGTCTTTCTGTCTGTTCAAGCATCACATGAAAACCACCGCACCTATTTCTACAAAACCTTGCAGTTATTTCCAGTATAGCTTACCTTTGAATAAGTTCTACTAAAATTTTCGATTTTCTACATATAAATGTCAAGGAAAAAAATAAAAATTGAAACAGCCTCAGTAAAAGCTTCCCTTTTTCTCTGGCATTTTGCACCTTTTTACCTTTGTATCTTAAGACCACAACATGATATCAATGTGATTTTTACTTCAAAAGAATTGGAAACCTTTACAGAACAAAACAGAATCAATTTCAGGTGTTTATGTTGACCACAAAAAAAATGTTCAGGTATTTAAGTGTGTTGGTAAAGAATGAGATTTATATGTTTGCTGCACATTAACTCTTTAATGGTTGATAATCCTCTTAACTGAATTCTCATTTGATGAACAAAAAGGTCATATTCAAGTTTTGTGTATGGCAAATAAAAAGCAAGCACATGACCCATTTGTGATGAGATCAATGCTTCAGCTGGAGTAACAAAAGATTTTTGAGATGGCGGGAGTAAGAAGGGGTGGACACTTTGCTGAGATCTGCCAGGAGCTCCGTGCAGGGAAGAGAAGGGTGCGTGTGTCGCTCAACCCCCATTTGTCTCTCTTACTGACTGAGTTGTACATTATGACTGTGGTGCTTTCTACATCCTCTGTGACATTTCATTATTATTACTGATCTATTGAGAAGACTTTCATTACTGTTCTATGAATTGTTCTTTCTGTAAATCTATGTCAGTGTTTCTAAATCTTACACTTAATTTCACAGTAAAATTTCCCAAGGGCTTAATAAGCTCAGAAACACTGAACCATAAATAAGCTAAAAAATACATGTGTCTCTCTGCCGCGATAAGGAACATTAAGTGTCAGTTCTGCTTTTTATTTATTTTCTGCATGTCACTTGCATTTTATCATTCTTCCGGGAGAAGCCAGATAGAACAACTAGTATAATTACAGTATCTATTAAGCGCTCAATCTATTAACATTCAAATCTCTCTTCCCCACAAAACACAAAAGAGAATATAGAAAATACTAAATTGGTTAAAAGGCTGGCAGCAGTAGAGAATATAAACTGAATGTTACTGAGTATTCTACATACAGAAGGAAAAGCTGATGCAGTCTGCAAGAAACCCAGGGCTTGGGAGAAGATTTGTTTTCCAGCAAGACAACTACCCCAAGCATGAAGCCAATGCTATACAGAGATGGTTTAAAAACAATAATGTTAATGGCTGAGTCAGAGTTGAGATCTCAAACCAACTGAGAATTGGCGGCTGGACTTGATAAAAAGCTGATCGCCATGCAACCTGATAGAGCTTGAGCAGCATTGCAAAGAAACATTGGGAAAGACTGCAGTGTCCAGATATGTAAAGTTGATCAACAGACCTGTGCACACAGAATCAAGGCTGTAAATGCTGCCAAAAAAGCATCTCCTAAATACTTGATTAGGTAGATTTCATTATCCCAGAGAAAAACTTGTTTGTAGCAGGACACTACAAGGAAGTAAGGTCCTCCCTGTGTGGAGGGCGCTTTGAGTAGTGAGAAAAGCACTATATAAATGTAAAGAATTATTATTATTAATTAATATATTGATTACACAGTTACAAGAAAATTAGACAAGGCACTAGACAACCAGTGTTATCATCAGTACAAGCACACAGGATTTCTACAAATACTGTAAGAACAACTGCCTTCAACAGTACAAAGTTATCAGCATTCAGCTGGATCCCTGCAATTACAGTACTTGAATTCAAAAGACTTATAGCTCTGAGAAAAAAATTGCTCTGAAATGTGATGCTATTTACCCTTGGGAACCTATAACTGCAGCCTGATGGCAACAAGTGATATTAGGGGAAAAGAAGAAGGCTCCTGTCTGACTTTGAGTCGGCCTTCTTTCTAATTTCTGTGTAATACAGCTTAGTGACAGGGGGCTGCCGCAAATGAATAATGTTATTGCTACTTTTTACAAAGTTGTTTAGACTGTGTAAATGATCCACAGAGCACAGGAAAATAGGTTTGGGGGCAGTCACCCGTATACTTGCAATTGGCTGCCTAAGTTGAAGCAAAAATGGTGGTTCAAGTGATACAGATCAGTCCATAACAATGAACAAAGCAAACAGGCAAACATGGTGGTTATATAGAGGGAAACAGGAAATGATGTTATCAGACAGGAACCAGAAGTGACATCCTTGGGGGTGGGGCTGGACGTGACGTCATCAGGCCTAAGTGGAATTTCCCATGATCGGTCTGTCAATGCAAAAGAACAAGGATTAGTGCACTCTGTCACCCCCTGGTTTGGTGAAGAATTACCGTCTTTTGAGCCTTTTAGCTGCCTCCCATGTGCACGTGTGTGACACTGTTTATACAGTATTCTTAGAGCTGAGTTACCAAACCAACACATAAAAACAAAAGTGAAAAAAGATTCAGTGAAAGACTTATAAAAATGTGTCGTTATGGCGTTGTTTCTATCATTTCTTGCAAATTTAATCTGTTATCAGTAATTGAAGATGTGAGTTCCAAAATCTACTAATTACACCTTTTGGTAAAATTTAGTGAACACGTGATTGTGACTTTTCATGCAGTTGGTCATGCGCCGAAAATATGTTTGAGCTTCAAAACCTGCTAATTGCAACAGTGTAGCGCTATAGTTTTAGGGATTTAGTTTCAAAAATCTGTCTTACGGACCCAGATTTTCTTATTTATCTCTAAAATTTATCTTTTGTACTTAGCTGATTTTGAAACTGAGCTCTTCAATTGTCCCTAGATGTTTGTATTGCTCTACCATGTCCACAGTCTCCCCTTTTATTACAGCTGAGAGAATTGGAGGTGGGGAGCACCTGAAATGGGCATCAATATCCTTTGGTCTTAGAAATATTTGGCTGTAAAGAGGAATTGCTCACACGATTGAACAAACTCATAGGTCCATGGCTCTCCCCTTTATCTTGTAAAAGGCTCACGAAGACATGGACAGTCATGGACAGATTTCAGGATATGTCTGTTCTTATGTGAACTGCTGCAGTCATCTGTATTCAGAATAAACAGAAGAGCAGACAGACAGCAGCCTTGAGGAGATTCAATAGATGACTATACTGACTTGAAGGGAGTGAATATTTATGTGACTGATGGTTTTGTGTTTTATACTTGTAATTAATTTTGATCACTATGCACAGATCTGTTTTCATTTTGACATTAAAGGAATGTTCCACCCAAACATTATATTTCTTTTTTGTTATTTACCATATATAGTTTGTAGTGATGGCAGAGAAAAATTCTTAATATTTGAATAGCAGACCAATGTTAGAAAACAAAAAACATTACGGAAGCTTCTATTAAAAAAATCTCACATGAGTTGTGTTGCAGTGTCCAAACATCAAGTCACCCAATCATATGCTCACAATGAGAAAAACTCTTATATTTATTGCTAAAATATTGGTAAGTAAAGACTTACGGAAAGTTAAAGTAGTCCACAAACAGGAAGCCCTATAACATGAAATTGCACTTTTGCATTAAAGACAGGACTGTCAATTAATGAGGGAGAGAGGTGGGTGCAGTGTTCCTTTGAAGAGTTTTTGTTTTTCTGTTAATTTTTGTCAAGAAAAAAGCCACATTAAATATGATTCAATGTTGTATAATAGTGAAATGTGAAAACTTCCAAGCGGGTGAATACTTTTTATAGGCACTATATAATCTACAAGCTCCTTTGTATATAAAATAGTGTAAACCTTGTGCTTTCTGGAAACTACAAGGTGTTTCAAAACTCTGTCACATTTACTTCATGTTTTTTCCATATGTCACTTTTTACTAACTGCTTTATGCAGTTAAGGGTGAGACCTTTCAGTAGCGTATTATAGGGCCGCTTTATCCAGTCAAGGGTCTGACCCTCATGCTGCAGGATGTTATACCACTGCAATACACAGTATGTGTTGTAATACAGAAAAACTATGAATAACATAATCCAGGAAACGATGAGTTGTGTTGTGTTGACAGTGAACACAGCAGTTTGACAGAACATCGCCTGGGGATCTGCTGGAGTTGCTATACACAAAATGTGAAAGGCACTACATAACATAGATAGATAGATAGATAGATAGATAGATAGATAGATAGATAGATAGATAGATATGTCTGTATAACGGCAAACTGGTGCTGAATGAACGTACCAGAAAAAGTGTACAAACAAATGGCCACAAACTAAGTTTTGGATCTCAAAAACTAAGAAGACATAAAGTTATATGTAGATTAATAAATATGTATTGTTGATTTATTTACATATACAGTAATTTAAAAATATTAGATATTAGATTGACTAATAATTTTAATGTTAAACTGATCAAAAACAATATTATACACATGACAAATTGTGTAATGTGTTATATTTTGATTAAAATTATTTCCAGTCTTGTACTTAAATGTGACGTGATAGACACATTCTAATTATATTTTTATTGTGTTCATGAATGCAGGTAAAAATAACTTCCTCTTTTGGCTGCCACTATTAGAAGTTGCCACAGCTGATCATCTTTTTTCATATCGTTCTGCCCTCTGCATCTTGCTCTGTTACCCCCATCACCTGCATGTCCTCTCTCACCACATCCATAAACCTCCTCTTAGACCTTCTTCTTTTCCTCTTGCCTGGCAGCTCTATCTTTAACATCCTTTTCCCAATATACCCACCATCTCTCCTCTGCACATGTCCAAACCAACGCCATCTCGCCTCTCTGACTTTCTCTCCCAACAGTCCAACCCTCTAATGTTCTCAGTTCCCAATCCTCGTCACACACAATGCAAATCTTAACATCTTTAACTCTGTCACCAACTATTCACAATTAAAACATTTGTATGTGTTTAAATTTGCAGACACCATTATTACTTACAACGATACTTTTACCACATTTCCCAAGGTTTATTTTCTCCCCGTTATTTCGTCATTTTGAATTTCAACAAATGACAGATCCGTAGAAATGCGCAGGCGCGCCTCCCGACTCCGTAATTGAGCGCGTAAGGACACGAGGGGCCAGTCCTATTCCTCTCTGCTCGAAAGTGGTAACCTTATAGCGTTGGTTGAATTAAACGAGATGCAATCCAAACGTCATTAAGAAGACTCCCTTCGATACTAAAACTTGGACTCCTTTTTCCAGAGGCTGTTGCTTGTTCTTATTGCGTCAATTAATCATCCTAATTCGGAGTACGATGAAAAGTGCATTACATCTGTAATTCCTAATTTGCGGTGAATGTTGAAGTCGGAAAATAAAATCTTTGACGACGAGAACCGGGATAAAGGAATTCCAGAATGATGATGGCAAACTCAAACCCAGTGGTAAAGTATTATCCTTTGGTAACAGCCACATCCATTGTGTTTTATCGCTTTGCAAGAACGCCACCCCTAACTATAAACGCGCTGGAGTTGCAATGGCAATGGCAATGGCTGGGCAAAGTTCAGAGAACTTTCTGTCGTAGTGTCCCTCTATTTGTCCGAGCTTCAAGCCGTATCGTATTTGAATTTATTAAAACATTCCAAATATTAAACGTAAAGCATGACGGACAAAGCCCAAAATAATGTGTGCATCCAACATAACCTTCCGTGCCTAATTAGAGCTCTTTAAATCAAGCTTTGCCAATGATTTTGTTTTAACTCCGCTGCTTCTCATTTATTTGTATATAACAGATATTTTCAAATGCCACTTATGTAAAAGTGCAATTCAATGTATTGTTTATAATGCGCGTTTTCATTTACAAACATTATGAATTTAAGAATGCGAAGTAGTTAAAACGGAACAGAACGTCATGCAGTATGCAGACTAAAATTTACGTTAGTCCCCCGGTAGATATAAGGTGCTGCTTAAAGAACAAAGAGTGAGGCATTCGTGTTGTTGTTGTTGCTCTTTGTTTTTTTTGCAGAAAAGTATTTAACGTATTTATTGCGTAGAGACAGTAAAGGTAGGATGACTACAGAAACTGCTAGAAAGCTTAGTTCTCGGTTTAAATGTTGCAGGTAACATCCGTTGAGTTATGGCTTCAGATTGTATACTTGTGTACGTTATGAAGTGCAATGCCGATTGCCCAGCTAAGGGCTTGAGTTAAAACATGTTTGATAATACTGTAGTTGAATCTCTCAAAGTAGAAACTATTCGGGGCACAACTAGCTTACAACCTCCACTTTTATCTGCTATAACCGACGGGGGATTTATCAAAAGGTGGTAGTCATTAGCATTTAAAGATGACGTGCACGTGCTCATTTTGGTTTTTAGAGATTTCTTTAAATGTCATTTAAACAGGAAACATGCCTGCATATACTGTATTCCTGTACTGTGTGAAAGATTAGCCCCAACACATAGCCTATCTCAGTCAGATTAAAAGTGGTGCAGACAGTTTAAAAGTTGTGCCCCGAGTAGTTTCTACTTTGAGAGATTCAACTATTATCATACACTAGTCAACCTACGCCGCATAATTATTTATTGATGGGTGAACACTTCCTGAAAGACACAGTTATCCAAATGGGGTGGGTTTGAGGATACAACTGTGAGTGAATGAAAAGATGGAACTCTGAAGAGAGCAACATATTATTGTCCGTGACTGAAAACTGGTTTTGGTAGATACAGGCATATCTTTTTGAAAGTTTGTCCCTGTGCCTTATTAATTGTCATTGCAAAGGCCAATCTAACAGGAAATTGTCTGCATGTAAAAGTAAAAGGCAAATTTGAACCTGATGGGGTCTGGGATATCTCGGAAGTCAATGATGATAATAGCTGGAAGCATTTGGGACATTGCCACAATTTCTGCCTCGCCACCATACACTCCAGAAGTATTCATGTAGTCAGCGTATTGTTGAGCAAACTGTATGACTATGCTTCAGTAACTAAGTACAACGCTCTGTCGTGCGTACCCCATGCACACTGCCTGCTCATGCATCGAGAGCGAGGGTGGACGTAGGAGGAGGGTTAGATTTGGCGGGCAGGGTTCTGTCGTGCGTATCCCATGGTCTTAGAGTTGGCAGATACAGGCGTATCTTTTTGAAAGTTTGGCCCTGTGCCTTATTGTCATTGCAAAGGCTAATCTAACAGGAAATTGTCTGCATGTGAAAGTAAAAGGCAAATTTGAATCTGATGGGGTCAGGGAAATCCGGAGAATAAGGACAGTTTTTGAGGTAGCAGCTGTGATAGTTTTACACTCCAGTACATTGCGATGAATGCTGGTAACAGTCAGGCGGGCGGGCAGACGGGCAAGCCAACAAAAACACTATGCTCTTAGTGTGGTATAAATCAGGTTTTTGAAGACAAAGGTTTTCCCTGTTCCTGCAGGACCATCTAAGAAGAAGCATGTTTGTCGCGGATGGGAATCGCTGTATGCAGTGTGTAAAACAGTTTGCGAGGGTGGATGCAGTCGTGCGTATCCCATGACGCGGGAGGAGGGTTAGAGTTGGCGGGCGGGGCTCTGTCGTGCGTATCCCATGGTCTCTGTCTTGCGTGCCATGGTCGGCTGCTTAGTGAATTGTTGGTGGGCGGGGGTCTCTGTCTTGTGTGCCATGGTCGGCTGCTTAGTGAATTATATATATAGATGCTTTATTTTAACTCAAGCCCTTTGCTGGGCACTCGGCCACCAATGGACTGTGGTATTTAATATGCACTCTAAAGAGAGTTAAATCTATTTGAGCCACTTTAATTGTCACTGTTTTCTGACAAGAGATGTGCCCTTTGTTAAAATGTGACGTTTTTCCTGCAAACTTGAATATCCCATTCAAATTCACTGGCAAACCTGACACACTGGGTCAGCCATTGCACAGGCTACTTTGCCATATTAAAAAGAGGACAGTCATCTTAATTTAAAAAATAGCATATAGCACATTGAGTTTGTCATTGCTTGTCCCCGTTAATCCTTTACATTGCCTGTCACATATTGTGGTTTCGCTCATATGGGAGCGTGCCAGGTTACCTAGTAGTCGTTTTGTGTTGGGCTACATTGATGTACATTTGAAAAATACCAGTATTACATAAAACAACCAAAAAAAATATGCATTATTATGGAAGCTTATTCCTTCCATTCACAAAAAATTATTATTACTGCATTAATTTGCAGAAGAATTGCCTTTTTCCCCTCAAGACATTATCTACTGGGGCTGTAACATGATGCTTGTATGGGTTTCAGTCATCTGGTGACTGCTAGTGAGAAAGGTTAAGCACATGCACATCTGGTAATCAAATGAAAAGATTTGAAAAGAAGTTCTAGGTATGCATTTAAACCTATATGCACTGAGTGTTAAATAATCCACCCCGTTTAGGGTCACAGGGAGCCAGTGATCATCACAGCAGCACTGGCTGAAAGGCAAGCAACAAATGTATTGAATGGTATGCTGCACCTTTTCAGGGTTCAGTTGTACAGCCAACCAGTAAGAATGTGCGACGACATGCAGTCTAGTAGCAGTAACATATAAAGTGTCAGTTTAGTTTTAATCCAGTTATTTGCTGTAGATATGTTGAAACAGTGTGACCAGGTTGCGCAGCAGCTAGCGTTCATACCATGAATATTTTCAGGGTACTCGGATCCCATTTTGAGGCGGCCCATATGGGTGGGCGCATGGAACGTCTTGTCTCTCTGGCAAGATGATCGTCTTCCTCTGCTGTTGGAGGAGCTGCGTAAACTCCGCATTTCACTGGCGGCACTCTCTGAGGTGCACTGACCAGATCTCTGTAGGTGGATACACCTTTTATTGGTCTGGTCGGTCTGATGGCTGTCATACTCTGGGAGTAGCTGTTGCTGTAGTGGATTGGCTTCTTCCGATGGTGTCCAATGTCACTCCTTTACAACGAGCGTATTATGAGATTACAGCACTTCCTGGGTGCCTTGTCTGTTGTCTCAGTGTATGCTGTGACTGCGGTGAGTGATGTTTCGGTGAAGGAGACATTTTATTCACAGCTTCGCTCTGTGGTTGTTGGGTGCCCACGAGGTGACACTCCTCTGGTCATGGGTGACTTCAGTGTAGCCCCTGGCACTGACAGGGCTGGCTATGAGGATTCTCGGTCCCCATGGGTCTGGTGACCGTGGTGAAAGTGGCTCCATGTTCCTTGACTTCGCAAAAGGTCAGGGGCTGCGAATTGCTGGATCCAGGTTCCAGCGCCCTGAACCGCATCGTTGGACTTGGTACTCCAATACTTGCGGTGCGATGAAGGAGAACGATCACATCCTTGTGGGCAGACGCTGGAGGCTCTTGCAAAACTGCAGGGTCTACAGAAGCACCCAGTTTGTGAATTCTGACCACAGACTTGTTGCAACTCTTAGGATCCATCTTAGGTCCAGTAGGTTACCACCTACTAGGAAAATGAGCCTGGACTTGGCCAGACTCCAAGACCAGGCTGTTTCTAATGAGTTTGCATGCAGTTTGTGTGAGGAACTTGCAGATTTGGGTATGACTGCCGAACCTAATGTGATGTGGGAGACCTTCTGTGACAAGACCCTGAGGGTTGTGTTGGTGTTACCGGTGTTTCCAGAAGGAGGTGTTTCATCTCGCAGGGAACCCTGGATATCATCGAGAGGAGTCGCAGCGCACGGCTCAATGGCACCTCTGGTCTGTACCGGGAACTGAGAGGGACAGCTGCAAGGGCTCTGAGGGCAGATAAAGAGGCGTTTGTTAGAGGAATCTGTGAGCAAGTGACACACCATCGGTCTAGCGACCCACATCCTGCTTACAGAGGAATCAAAGCATTACACACATCTGAATCTGTTCCTCTGAGAGTCGCAGTCACGGCAGCTGATGGTACAGTCCTCATGGATGACACTGCAGTTGTGACCCGCTGGGCTGGCTACTTTGAGCAGTTGTTCAAAGCTGATCCTCTGGTTAGTACATTGGATATCTCTGGGTCCACGGTCCTTGAGGCTGATCCTCCAATTAGCTGTGAACCACTCATTCTCACTGAGATTGCACAGGTGGTGAACCAGCTGAGGCGGGGAAAGGCTGCAGGGATCTGTGGTATCCGGGTTGAACTTCTCCAGGCTGGTGGTAAGGCTGTCCTTCTGGCATTGCAAGCAATCTTTGCTTCCATTTGGGAGACTGGCATCATCCCATCTGACTGGAGAATGGGACTTGTCATCCCTATCTGGAAAGGGAAGGGTGATCGCCTGGATTGCAACAACTACAGGGGGATAACACTGATCTCGATGCCGGGTAAGGTCATTGCTAGGGTCGTCTTCAATAGGATCCATGATCATTTGCTCACCTACCAGCGACCACAACAGTTTGGTTTTACACCTAAGAAGTCTACCATCGACCGCATCCTGGCACTAAGGGTTCTCATGGAGCGCAAACATGAATATTGGCAGAGTTTCTTTGCAGCCTTTGTCAATTTTCGCAAAGCGTTCGACTCAGTTAAACGAGCTGCCCTGTGGGACATCCTGAGGATTTGCGGGATCCCCTCGAGGTTGCTGGATATCATGGCCGGCCTGTACACTGGTACTGTGAGTGCTGTGCAGAGTGGAGGCAGGACCTCTGCATTTTTCCAAGTTGATTCTGGGGTTAATCAGGAATGTGTTCTTGCTCCCACTCTATTCAGTGCTTGTATGGACTGGGTGTTGGGCAGGGTCGTGGGGTCCAGCGGCTGTGGGGCATCTGTTGGTGAAGAAAGGTTCATGGATCTTGACTTTGCTGACAATGCTGTGATCTTTGCAGAGTCAATGGAGGCTCTGATCGGGGTGCTCGAGAGACTGAGCGAGGAGTCTGAGTGTCTGGGATTGCGAGTGTTCTGGATAAAAACCAAGATCCAGGCGTATAATGACCTCTTGGGCACAGCCATCAGCAGTGTGTCTGTTTGCGGAGAGAGTGTTGACCTTGTTGAGAGGTTTATTTACCTGGGCAGTAACATTCATGTTTCTAGTGACTCTTCCTATGAAGTCACTAGATGGATTGGGAGAGCATGGGGGGTCATGAGGTTGCTTGAAAGGGGTGTGTGGCGCTCTCGATATCTATGCAAAAGGACGAAGGTCCAAGTCTTTAGAGTCCAGGGGCCTCATGTATAAACGGTGTGTACGCACAGAAATGTTGCATACGAACCTTTCCACGCTCAAATCGCGATGTATAAAACCTAAACTTGGCGTAAAGCCACGCATATTTCCACGGTAACTCATACCTTGGTGTATGCAATTTCTCCCCTCGGTTTTGCAGACTGGCGGCACCCAGCGTCAAAGCAGTGCTACTGTTCCTGTGTGATAACCCTTTGTTTCTTAGATCCACATCCACGGCGGCGGCTTTATCAAATACACTGAAATTAACCGCATATCGTTCATAAATTTAATGCATCTGATTGTAATTAACCTGTAACAATATAATGGTCCACAGAATGGTCAAACTACTGTTCCTGTGTGCTCATCCTTTCTTTCTTAGCTCCACATTCCTGACGCGGCTTTATAAATACACTGAAATTAACTGCATATTGTTTATTAGTGTAATGCATCTGATTGTAATTAACCTGTAGCAATATAATGGGCCAGGGAATAGCCATAGTATTCCAAATACCATAACTGCTTTAGCGTTGTTACTCTCACTGCATCTTGTTCTTCTTTTTGCTGTTCCCGTTAAGGGTTGCCACTGCAGATCATCTTTTTCCATATTACAGTACTCTCACTCGCGTTTCAGAAACAGTTTCATCCCAATAACTATAAACGCACTCAATCAGTCCGTCAAGTGCTCCTTGTAGAACTGTTTGTACTTATAAGTACAATCACCTCACTGTAAACTTGCACTACAGTTATAATATTGCACAACCTGCGCTACTTTATAAAGCGCGTATGATGACAGTATCATTTTTAAGATGAAATGCAGCAAAATATGTTGCTTATAGTATACAGATAAAACTTTAACTTCATTTAAATAATCTGTATTGTTAATAATTAAACATGTGAGGACACGGTGCCGCAGCGTATAGTTCAAGGATAGCTCCTGCCTTGCGCTGTATTCTTGCTGCTGCTGACGTGACACTGGAAGGATAGACGAATAGAATAATTAAACATGTACTACGAAGATATTTCAATGTTCCTTAAAAGTTTTGAAGAATCGGCGTTCTAAGCTTACAAATGGCTTAACGTCTATTACAGAGCTGATTGTGTGGCGATTGGAGAAAGAAAAGTATGGACAGGAATTGGAGGTTAGTACGTTTGAAAGAGACAGTACTTCTGTAATAAATTATTTCATCGAAGGTCGCACATGGCACCGCAATCCTCTTGCGTGAGATATGAACAATCACTGCGCCACCGTGTTCCCATGTTTAATAACATGCTTTCATTCCTATCATCATGAAAATGATATCACGTATACATCTCAGTATTTTAATTATTCAGAGAGCTGTAATATCTCGAATGTAATGCATTCTGTGTCCTGTCGGAGAAAGAGAAAGAACGGAAGCACATAGTGATTCACACACACAGAGCACATAGAAGATCAAATACAGAACAAAGACTTTAACATGCTACTTGAGAAACTAGTAAAATAAACGATTTTTGAAGATGAAGTTTATGATGTTCTACTTTAATGGCAAAATAAACTACGTGATTAAAGTGGAAATTTCGAGATTATAGTTGACATTTCGTGCTTTTTTCCCACTGTGTGCCTATGTTTTTTGTTTGTACCCTAATAAGCTTTCATATGACACTCAGACGGTGGGCTACGACTCGCCTTTTCACAGCGACTTTGATATGTGATTTCTTTTCTTATTTCGGGCACTGGGCGACTTTGTGAATTTGATCTTTCGAGTTTTTCAGACACTCTGTCACTCGATCAACTTTCTTTTGTTGATTATACCACTGTTTACACCAACAAATAGTACGTTTTTCCTTTGCCTCCACTTGGTATTCGCTGAAATTCTTATATTTTCCCCTGTGCTTTTCCCATTGTCTTTTCACAGAAGGCTATTTATATTGATTTGCATATTCAAAGAGGCGTAATTCTGGGAGGAGTTGGGGCGGGACAGAAGGCGCGTGCACGTGCGTTACTTTTCACGCGGATCGGGATTTATGTCGTGGAAGAACGTGAAATTTTGCGTGCGCACAGATTCCTGCATTTGGGTTTTTCTGTGCGTACGCACAATCCCGCTTTTGTGCTTACGCCATGTTATAGTGTGAGTTCTACGCACGGCGTTATACATGAGGCCCCAGGTGCTTCCTGTCTTGCTATATGGTTGCGAGACATGAGATGAAGACTGGACTCCTTTGGTACCGTGTCTCTCCGGAAAATCCTTGGGTACCGTTGGTTTAACTTTGTGTTGAATGAGCGGTTGCTCATGGAGTCCCGAATGAGGCACATTACCTGCATTGAGAGGAAGCGTCAGTTACGGCACTACGGCCATGTGGCGAGTTTCCCCGAGGATGATCTGGCTCATAAAATCCTCATTGTTGGGGACCCGAGTGGCTGGACCAGGCCAAGGGGTCGCCCACGTAACACCTGGCTGCAGCAGATAGAGGGTCATTTCCGGAGGGTGGGACTTGGCCACGTGTCTTGCCTGGGGGGTTGCAAACCGAGATCCCGAATTGTTTTGTTGTGTAATGGGTGCAGCAACATGCTGTACCAGTGCGTGCTCCCCAACTTGACTTGACTTGTGTTGAGAATGGAAAAAGGGGATGAGTATTATATCCTTCACAGTTCATGAAGGACTACATGTACCTTCTTAACTGACGAGTAGTTTACCGCTCCATTTAAATTTAAAATAAGCTTCTTTGGAGTTTGTTCTAATGTACCCAATAATAGAACTGACATCATAAGAAATAGCAAAGGCTTAAAATATAACAAAATGAATAGCATTGAATCCAGCTTTATGTTACCATCTTGATCTGGAACGGGGTAGTAATAAATGTTGCAGCATTCTCCATTTTTTTTTGTTCAAGGAAATATTTTATTTGAATTAAAAGTATGGGGTTCATACCTCCATGAGAAGAAAAAGTAATGCAGAAGTAACAATTTGTAATGCATTACATTTTATAATACGTAACCATATAAGATATTTAGTTACTTTTCTTGTAAGTAATGAGTGATGTAACTAAGTTAATTTCAAAAGTAACATTTCCCAATGTTGATCCCTTATGAACTTTTCCCCCATATCTTAGTAAGGTGTGCTTAAGCAACTGGCCGAATAAATAGTTTGAAAATCAATAGTATCGTATTTTTCATCTTCATATTTTAAAGACATAATTATTGACAGATCCAATCAAAGTGCTTGACTAATTTGCATTTTTATGTTGATTTAAAAAAAAAAAAAAACTTTGAGCTGTTGACTGATCAGTGTTAACTGTTGTTTCTGTTATAGAAAACTGTTCCATAAACTAGAATAATTTAATAAGCATATGCAAGTGATTATTAAAACTGTTTTGGTTTAGAAATTGATCACTGAGTATTTCTCCTTTACAGAAAAATATTATGCATAATATACATTTACGTAGGAAATATGTCATTTTGATAAATATGCACTCACATTGTGATTAATATGCAGTTAATTTCAATTAAAAATTTCAACTGTGCAATTAATTGTGATTTAGTTTTTTTTAATTGAACAGTGGCTCTACTGTTTTTTCCTTTTTACTGTTCATTTAATTCGGGGAAATTTTAGAAAAAGTTAGTTTAATCCTGAACTGAAGATGTAAGGATTAAGCAAGTTAAGAGTTAAGCATCACTGTAAAATGAAAATATAAAAAAGGCAGTACTGTTTCCAGTATGTTGTTGATACACAAGAGACGTCTTTAAGATGACTTTTTTAAACTTTGATGTTTATTTATTTAAATTCTGGATGAATTGCAATGCTCTAAATAGTCTTTAGCTGTTGTCTACAGTGAATAATCTTTTACATTTAATTACCAGCAATTATATTTCTCAGTTCCAAAGTTTATTAAATAACTTTTCTTTTTTAACAGCCTAAACTGTACAGATCTATAATTGAGGATGTCATTGAGAGTGTGCATGAGATTTTCGTTGATGAAGGTATAGAAGAACAAGTTCTCAAAGACCTTAAACAAGTGAGTGGTCAGTATGCATAAAGTCATTATTTCAATACATTTATAATCTGTTAAACAGAAAAAAACCAGCAATGGCATATTGTGAGCTTTGTGTCATAATACATGGTTTAACTATTCTCTATATCCACAATTAATGATTTTGTTTTATGCATTTAATCCTTGAAAGGCCTGCTTTTATATTTAAATATACTACAGTAGCAGGAAAAAGAGCTGATACTGCAAATAAGCAATGAACATTCTGCTAATCTGTTGGTCATTTGGGGCCAAGTGAAGGGCAATTTAAACACTAATCAAAAATTGAGTAGGCACTTGGATTTTGTTGCTAGAGCTGAGGTAATGAAAAAAATAGTTATGTACCACATTAAGTTAAAGCAGATGGTTTTTAGCCTTGTTGATCAAACATTGGTGACAGGTTTTATTTTCAATCAGTTTATCTGCACTGTCAAAAGTTAACAATGCCATATTTTCCAGCATTCTGTGGTTAACATATCAGTTAATTGAGAAAGCAAAGTATCCACTTCTTTGTGTTTTGCTTTTATTTTAATTATTTGCTTCATTTTTTATAGATGTGTTATATACAGTAATCCCTCCTCCATCGCGGGGGTTGCGTTCCAGAGCCACCCGCGAAATAAGAAAATCCGCGAAGTAGAAACCATATGTTTATATGGTTATTTTTATATTGTCATGCTTGGGTCACAGATTTGCGCAGAAACACAGGAGGTTGTAGAGAGACAGGAACGTTATTCAAACACTGCAAACAAACATTTGTCTCTTTTTCAAAAGTTTAAACTGTGCTCCATGACAAGACAGAGATGACAGTTCCGTCTCACAATTAAAAGAATGCAAACATATCTTCCTCTTCAAAGGAGTGCGCGTCAGGAGCAGATCATGTCAGAGAGATAGAGAAAAGCAAACAAATCAATAGGGCTGTTTGGCTTGTAAGTATGCGAAGCACCGCGGCACAAAGCTGTTGAAGGCGGCAGCTCACACCCCCTCCGTCAGGGGCAGAGAGAGAGAGAGACAGATAAAAAAATCAATACGTGCCCTTTGAGCTTTTAAGTATGCGAAGCACCGTGCAGCATACTTAAAAGCTGCACACAGAAGGTAGCAACGTGAAGATAATCTTTCAGCATTTTTAGACGAGCGTCCGTATCGTCTAGGTGTGCGAACAGCCCCCCTGCTCAATCCCCATACATCAGGATCAGAGAAAGTCTGCGCAAGAGAGAGATAGAGAAAAGTAAGCTGGGTAGCTTCTCAGCCATCTGCCAATAGCGTCCCTTGTATGAAATCAACTGGGCAAACCAACTGAGGAAGCACGTACCAGAAATTAAAAGACCCATTGTCCTCAGAAACCAGCGAAGCAGCAAAAAATCCGCGATATATATTTAAATATGCTTACATATAAAATAGTCTATTATTGCAGACAGATTTCTACAGATTTCAACTTTGATTTTTTTTTTGTGTGCATTTTGTTAAGCTTATTTTTTGAATTGCATATGCCTGAAAACATATATTAGGGTTGAATAGACATCTGTTTTCCTAACCTGTTTATCCAGGGTGGTGTCATTAGGTAGATGGAGCCTATCCCAATAAGCAAAAGGTGGAAGGCAGGATCAATCCCTATACATGATCATCTCAGGGTGAATACACACACACACTAGAGACAACTGAGGAAAGCCAGTTCACCAAGGTTTCAGGTCTTCGGATTTTGTCAGGAAACCACAGCACCTGGAAGAAACCCACGCAGAGACAGGAAGACGATGCAGACTCCACACACGGAGCTCCTAGGTTATGATCGCTGTTCTTTTGGCTAGGCAGCAGCATTACCTCTGTGCCCCACTAGGCATATATCCTCTTTTTTTTTTTTTTTTTTTTATATATAAACATTTTGTGTTCATAAGAGTTACTTGTACATGTAAATGCTTTAATCATTTAATTGTTTTAGTTTTTTTTGCCTTGCACCGTCATTATGACTTACTTAGTGTAGACTGATGGCAAATTTATGCATTTAAAATAAAGTCTACAACACAAAGTTTATAGAAAGTGAAGTGGTCTGAATACTTTATGGATCCACTGTAGTTGTCAAGGAGATTTGTTATTGATTAGTTACCTTGTAAAATTATGCATATCACTTCATTGGCCAAGTGTGCCATTAATCAGGTTGTGAGATACAGTTGGGGAATATATATAGAGAGAGAGAGGGCAATAAAAATAAGGTAGAGAGTCGAAGACCAAAGAACTTAAAAGTGGAGTTATTTCAGCTTCATATCTGATGATAAGAAATGCATTTCTTATAAGATCTCTGTTAATGAGCTCCTTTGGCAAGGGAACACTTGAAAAGAAAACACTGGCATATTGGCAATATCGCTCATTCACACTTAGGAAAAATTCAGCAGCATTGTTGAAGTTACTTTTCTTTCTTCTGGCAGCTCAAAATCTTCCTCTGACAGTGAAATCTCCAAGTCCACATCAATATGCAAAACATTTTCTGTGGAGTATTTCTTATGATAATATCAGTGTTGATGCTGTACTGTAAGGAAGTGTGCAAGACCAAGTTCATCTCATGGTCTTTAGTGACCTAGGATAAAAATCAATGTACTGTAACAGCCTTTGTTGAAGCTTAACAAATGTTTCATCCTACTACCCCTTGATGCTGACTTTTCTTGACAGCAGCCTTGATAGTGTTCAGCTAGATCTTACACTTGGTAATGAGACATGCTGCTATGCAGTTTTGGCAAATGTAATTTTAGAGCATATTTGTACTGTGATTATGAAGGAAAATATTGTGCAAGGAATATAATGTTCATTAGGATTATAATGCTTGCACGTTTGCACAAGTATTACATGCTTTTAAAACCCCTGATTAATTAGTTAACTAAGTAACCAGCTAATTCACTAGCAAAACAGGTAAAACTATTATGGCTGCATCTTCAAATTCAATGTACAGTATTCCTCATAGTTGTCATTGCTGAAGGTCATGTTTTGAATAAATATTTTTTAAACACATTTTTCAGTTTGTTAGTTTTAAATCTGTTTGGAATTCCCCTTAATTTAGATTTTTTTTTCTCCCCTTCTAGATGTGGGAGTCCAAGATCATGCAGTCCAAAGCAGTTGAAGGATTTGTAAATGAGACCTTCAATCCTTCAAATTTTGTTCTTCAGCTTCCCCCAAACTTTAACCATACTCTACAGAAGTCAACAGGTTTGATTTTAACTTTCAGATAACCATTTTACAATTGAAAACTTGTCTTTGCTGAAAAACTGTTACTTGAGAAGCTTACGTTGGAATACTAATAGCTGTATTTTTGGGAATGCTTTAAAATTTTTAAAATTTCTTGCTTAATTGTAAAAAAAAAAAAAAAAAAAAAAAAAAAGGTTCAAGTTCCCAGGAAAAGCCAAAGCCCAAGCAGCTGCTAGGTTCATCTTTGTATTAAAGCTATTATGTTTTTAAGTAAATGGTGTCTGTCTGTCTATATGTGAACATAAGTTTTTACCATTTTTTTTTTTTTAAATGTCCTTGAATATTTCAATGGACATGTGAAAATGGAAAAGTGTTGCAGACTGCAGGTTTGGCTACCAGTGTCAGTACAGGCACACGATTCAAATATAAGGTTATCCTGTAAAGCCTTTTTCCATGCATCTTCCTTACTTGGCAAAGGAAATGTCTTGCAGAGGAGGTGTATTCTGGTAAATGGCCAGTACTACAGTTATGTGGTCCAGTATACCTGTATTGGAAAAGAACAGAAAAACTCAAATTTTAAGATGATACAGCATCAGCAATTTGGGATTTTCAGTACCGGAAGTAATGTCAACATTCCTGCCATTAACCTCCCCTTCCCTTGACACTCGCTGTTGCAGTTGTGGAAATTCCCATTTCATAGATTTTATGAAATGAAACTACGTTCTACGTCTTGATCTTGGCTTCATGGTTATCAAGTGGAAAGTGTAGTGTAGTGTAGAGTAGAGTGAAGGGGGAGTGGGGCGGGGTGCACCAGGGAGTCTAGCAATTGTGAACACACATGAGGGAGGCTGAGATTTGGAGTTATCCATTATTTGTTTCAGAAGTATTTTAAGAATGGTACTGAAGTCCAAAATCTGAAAACAGTAACAAAGTCAGAATTTTATTTCACGTTCCAAAATTACTTAATACCCAAAAGTGTTCTTTACTACTTCAGTTCTGTTTTTTGGCTGTGGATATAGTATGTCAATGGAGGAAAAGAAAAGCAATCCTGCAGATGAGATGCAGCTAAATGAATATATTATTTTTTTTTTTTTAGCTGAGAGAAGTTTTTTGGGAGAAAAGTAAGAATTTGATCTTATTTTCCCAACTAATTCAGTTATTGAATTTGTAAAACACATTAGTCTCACACAGTCAGCTGCAGTATTAGGACTATATCAAGACTACTTTACTTAGCAGGATACTAGCTTGAATGATCCTCCAGTCTAAGTGCTGTTGTAGTAGAATGATAGCAGAACTAAGTAATTAATTCATGGCTAGTTTTGTTGTGGTGTAGAGCTTACCATATTCATGGGAAGGTGAACGTCTGCCCATTAACAGTGGTTAAGTTACAACTTGCAACTATGCTTTCTCCACATGTTTAAGTGGCAGATCACAGGGAAAAGAGGGAAATTTTTTTTCCCCCCAAACTTATGAAACATACTTAGAAATACCACAGTAAAACTTAAAAAAAAATTTATCACACATTCTTGGAAGCACTGCATTAGATTGTATCAAATGATTGTAGCACGTACTGTAGGATTGTTGCAAATAGCATTCATTTTAGGGCTTATGAAAAGTCTCGATTCTCATATCATTAGGCTTCACTGTAAATGTCCAGATTAATTTTTTTCTCAGGTTATGTTTAATACTGTATTAGTGTGTTCACCCTTTTATGTTGTGTAGTGTTAATCACTAGATCCTCTGTTTTGTATTGTCACCTTATTGAAAAAGGCACCATTATCAGGATAACCTATCTTCCATAAAGAATAACTGGAGAGTGATAAGTTTATAAAAATTTGAGTTGTTAATTACGCATTACTAGAATTGCATCTTAAGCAGCATTGCTTCCTTTGTTTTACTCTTTTTTTCAGTTTTATAAAGTTACCAAGTCCCTGATAATTTTGATGCTTGTCAACTGTTACATTTTGGAGAAACAACATTATTAATTTTATTATTGTATTATCTCATTACATGTTGGATAGCATTCATGTAGAATGTGTAATAAAATAGAAATTCTATATAATCCACATTCTGCTAGTACCGATGAATAAATAGCTAAATGAATAAGTCAAGTTTTCTTTCTTTATGCAGGATAACAGTTTGAATTGATCAATATTAGAGCCTAACCAATATCATCGGGTGCTGATATATTAGCCGATATTTGGTCTCTATGTAGGCACCAATATTAGTTGACCCTGCACCAATATTATGATGTTGACCCTCTTCCAAACAAAGCATGTTTATTAAGTTATTTTTCTAGTATCTGTCATTCAACCTGTTAAACATATTTTAACATTTTAATTTGTCTAAGAAATCCATTTTGGTCAGGCACTAATCAATGTTATATTAATTTGATTCATTATCATGCCATATTTCAGTCCTATTCACGACAGATGCTATATATACATACAGTATGTATTTTATTTAAAGGCTATTTAAATTGTTAATTAGACCAGCCTAAGAGGTTATTTAAACTTTGCTCCTCTGCGCTGGCTCCAAGATGCACATTGCCATATTCACAGCCAATCTTGACCCACTGCTACTACACAGCTTACGTGGATGATGCAGCAGCGCTAAACCTGACAGATGGTATTTTTAACATAAATACATGCTAAGACAAGCTCATCTGTGGATGATCCTTGCTAATACATACTGCAGCTGAGCCACAGCTTTCATTTGTTTAAAGAATGCTGGGCAGTCTGACCTCTAGGAGCAAAAGAAAAAACTATTAATTACTGCATTTAATGTTTAAGCAATAATGAGCAATTTCCTGTGTTTTTTATGTGTACAGTAATCCCTCGCTATATCGCGCTTCGCCTTTCGCGGCTTCACTCCATCGCGGATTTTATATGTAAGCATATTTAAACATATATCGCGGATTTTTTTGCTGGTTCGCGGATTTCTGCGGACAATGGGTCTTTTAATTTCTGGTACATGCTTCCTTAGTTGGTTTGCCCAGTTGATTTCATACAAGGGACGCTATTGGCAGATGGCTGAGAAGCTACCCAACGTACTTTTCTCTCTCTCTCTCTCTCTCTCTCTTGCGCTGACTTTCTCTGATCCTGACGTAGGGGGATTGAGCAGGGGGGCTGTTCGCACACCTAGACGATAGGGACGCTCGTCAAAAAATGCTGAAAGATTATCTTCACTTTGCTCCCTTCTGTGCTGCTGCTTCCTTTAAGCGACATGCTGCACGGTGCTTCGCATACTTAAAAGCACGAAGGGCACGTATTGATTTTTGGTTGTTTGTTTTTATCTCTCTCTCTCTCTCTGCTCCTGAAGGAGGGGGTGTGAGCTGCCGCCTTCAACAGCTTTGTGCCGCGGTGCTTCGCATACTTAAAAGCCAAACAGCCCTATTGATTTGTTTGCTTTTCTCTATCTCTCTGACATGATCTGCTCCTGACGCGCACTCCTTTGAAGAGGAAGATATGTTTGCATTCTTTTAATTGTGAGACGGAACTGTCATCTCTGTCTTGTCATGGAGCACAGTTTAAACTTTTGAAAAAGAGACAAATGTTTGTTTGCAGTGTTTGAATAACGTTCCTGTCTCTCTACAACCTCCTGTGTTTCTGCGCAAATCTGTGACCCAAGCATGACAATATAAAAATAACCATATAAACATATGGTTTCTACTTCGCGGATTTTCTTATTTCGCAGGTGGCTCTGGAACGCAACCCCCGCGATGGAGGAGGGATTACTGTATTACAGCAAGAATGAAGTGTTTTTGGGGCTGTAGAATCCCATTTTTGTGCTAGACTGTGTTTTCATGTGACACATTTGAGTGTTCACGTGCTTTTTTTACACAAAGTAATCAAGGAGTTGAAAGCAGAGTATGCTTTTAAATGCACCATTAAAAAAAGCAAGAAAAAAAAATTAATAGTACAAATGTGTGTGTGTTTCTGTATATAGTACCTGGAGTTTTAAATTTAGGTTTGAGCAAATTCAGATATACGATAGACATATTTCTAACATGAATACTTGAAACCTTGTCTAATTTGACACTCTTAGTGTGAAAGGTGAAGATGCTTCAGCACTTCCTTTAATATAACTGATACAGAAAGGACTAGGGTGAGACCTGAGAAAGCTGCAGTGCTAATGATTCTAATGAAAGATGTGTAACTCATGAAATAGTGAGTAAATAAGGGATCTGTAAAAGATGAGACAAAAAGTTTTTGATTTTTGTTCGTTGTTAAAGGTGAGGCAGCTCTGTCTAAAAGTTAGTTGCACACAGATGTCTCTTTTTCAGTGGTGGTTAAGTTAATAAGGCAACTTTTTTTTTAATGTACAAATTATAAAAAGTTGGTTATGTGTACTTTTTGTTTGTTTGAGACATATACAGAGCCTCAACTGCAGGAAAAAGTAATTTTGATAGGAGGAAAAAAAATATCCCCCTCTTGTCAAAAACAAAAAAATTGGGTACTTTTACATTATCTTGCAAAACATTTGCATTCTCTTGCAAAAATTCCAGTCTAATATTGGGTACTTAAGATATTCAGAGAAGACACACAAGCAACTTGCATCTGCTGTGAGAATGACTGGGACCTTTTGTTGTGAATTTGTGAAATTCTTTGTTAAAAATGGTAACACTTTGCAGAGATCTACACCTTTAAATAATATTTTTGTGAGTGCTTGTTAGACCAGTTTGAGCATGGTTCTTTTTAGTTAATTAAATTAATTGATACAAGTGGCTCAGCTTAGTAATTGTTAAATAGAAAAATATCACATTAACATCGATATCATCAGATGCTCAACATTTAAATATCAGAAAAGAAAGTGTTATTGTGCCATCTCAAATAATGGCTTCCCTACTTGCTAAATTTTACATGTATTATTTTTAGAGAACATACAATTTAATATGTTGACTTAAATTCACTTTTATTTAGATATTTATTCCTTTTGAGAAATGTCAGTATTTTAATGTCTGAAGCACTTTTTTTTTTTTTTTTTTTTTTTTTTTTAATTTGTAGCATCAATTGTAATTCCTGCTGGTCAGAATGTTCAAAACTTTACATCAACTGATGTGGTGAGTTTGATCTCAGAATCCATCCATTTAAAATAATTGTATTTGATTTTGATAAAGTTTTAAGTTGCAGTTATCCAAAACGTACCATTTTGGGGGTATGTTCTGCATTTTTTGTGACAGCGAGTAATTTCTTAGGTTCATAAGGTTAATGTTGTTACATTTACAGAGTAATAGATTCTTGCATGTGTGCTTACTATACTTACAATGCTTCTTTAAAATTTAACCTGTCCCTAACTTTATAAGTTATGGAACGTAATTTTTCTTTGTGGAATGTCATGGAGAAATCTTTGTGACAGTTTCTGCACCTAGAATAATGCCAAGGATGCCAAAGGCCTACACAAAGGTCGCCTTTATGAAATTAAGAAACAAGTGAGGGATGAACACAGATTGCCAATCTGGACATAACAGAAAGAAAATGCTCCTTTCCATATAAGCCTGGTATACTTGTCTCGAGTACCTGCCTGTCTGGCAGTATGATTTGCCCAGTTTTGTCAAAAGCACTCCCTCACAACCTGTTTTTTATGTCTGTCTTTCTCTTGTCTGTTTAGCCTTCATCTTAACTTCCCTCCCAACTATAAAATACTAAGCACATTTTATGTGAAGTGTCTTAAGCCATCTCCCAGTGTTGGGGGATATCCCACTTTTTGTATTGAAACATAAGACTAATGTTTCACCAAACAGCTCCTGGTAACACTTCACTCCTTAGTCACCATACAAGACCATTCAGCTACCGGTGTAAACGGGTGTCGTGGTCTCATTTTTTCTTGTTTGAAACTTTGTGCTGCCACCTATCTAAGTAGAGGAGAAAGGCTGTTTCCTGTCACTCTGCATTTTTTATTTGTCAAGAGAGGAGACCAGTGTGGCCTATTAGTGAAGGCTTGATTTAAGAGCCAGATCAGGTCAGAAATATTCTGGAAGTATATCAACAAATTAAATCAGCTTGTGAAGACAAAGCTCCTCAAATTGATGATTTAAAAATTTAAGTAACAAACTGAACACAAGGACATGAAGTATAGTTAAAATCACAAAAAACTCCTCCTCTTTTGTGTACTGTTGTTTCACTGCTCAGGTAATATGCTCTGAAATAATTAACTGATTGTTTAATCATAGATATGCTCTTTTAGATAATAGTAAGCCTAGTACTTGTGATAAATATACAGTAAGTTATAATTAATATACATTTCTTTGCCTAATTATTTCCTTACTTTTCATTATGTGTGTTGTGTGTTATTTAGGATTAAACAGAAAAGTAAAGCATGTTATTTTTAGGACAAAATGTAATAGGAAGTAGGAGTTTCTGTGCAGCTATGCTTGAACTTACAAAAAAAAGAAAGATATCTTGAAGACAGGTCTGAATTTGTGTAATCACTGCTAAATTGTTGTATGAATATTTATTACATTAACTACTTAATAGAAAGTAATAACCATACACAGGAAACAAGATAAAGTATTATTACATATCAATTGCATTTAATCTTTTATCTTTGTATTTTATTCCTCAATAAATAAGATAAAAACATTTAACAGTAAACTTGGTCTAGATTCTTAGTTTTCTGCTCTAAAAAGTAAAGGTGTGGGAGGGATATCACTGACTGATCAAGTAGGAACAGTGTTCTGAATTACAGGCCTGTGGGGTAAAGGCCTACAAAATGTAAACCAAACCTGTTACAGCCCCAGCATCAAGTTCTAGGACCAGAGATCTGGAACTGCTGGCCGAAACGTAACGGCCATAGGGTCACCATTGCCTCTGTAGAATGGAAAGGAGAGACTGATAACTAAGTTGCTCTCGACCTGTTGCTTGGTGCCGTAAGCTGCCTCTGCACCATTTTCGATTTAATCGATGTACAATAATAAAACTCCTAGCCTTTTGATTCCTGGTGATAATGGGGGAAAAAGTGTTCCTTTGTCCCTTTTTATTCATAGTTCTTATTTACATGTGTTTTTTTTTTTTTTCTTTTTGGGATGTGTACAAAAATTCCTTTTAAATTTGTGAATATTAACACTTTATTCTGGAAATGTAACGGTTCATTTTGGTTAAACAAATGATATTGTAAATATTACAGTAGTGCTTACAAAGATCTATACAACACTTTATGCTTAGTGCTCACACTGACGAAAATGGAAAAAAAAAATGAATGCTGAGGTTGATTCCTAATTCTAGAATGCTGACTTTACATGCATTCAACAACAACAACAATAATATTTATTTACAGTATATAGCACATTTTCATACAAATAATGTAGCTCAAAGTGCTTTACATGATGAAGAAAAGAAAAATAAAAGACAAAGTAAGAATTAAAATAAGATGACATTAATTAACATAGAGTAAGGTCCGATGGTCAGGGAGGACAGAAAAACAAAAAAAAAAAAAAACTCCAGATGGCTGGAGAGAAAAAAAATAAAATCTGCAGGGGTTCCAGACCATGAGACCGCCCAGCCCTTATAGGCATTCTACCTAATATAAATGAACAGTCCTCTTTGTATTTAGGGTTCTCATGGAAGGATTTGATGATGACGATCATGCAGACTTCTGGCTTTTAATCCATCAATGTAGGAACATCCTGATGCTTTGATTAGGTGGTGGTGGCGCAGGTTGCCACCACAAAAAACCAGGAAAAGAAACAGAAGAGAGAGTAGGGGTTAATACGGATTTTAGAGCCACCATGAATAGTTTATTATAATGAATTAAATATACAGAGTATCAGGATTAAATTAAAGTGAAGTTATGAGAAGGCCATGTTAAAGTAATGTGTTTTCAGCAGTTTTTTTAAAGTGCTCCACTGTATTAGCCTGGCGAATTCCTATTGGCAGGCTATTCCAGATTTTAGGTGCATAACAGCAGAAGGCCGCCTCACCACTTCTTTTAAGTTTTGCTCTTGGAATTCTAAGCACACTCATTTGAGGATCTGAGATTGCGATTTGGAATATAGGGTGTCAGACATTCTGAAATATAAGATGTAGCGAGATTATTTAAGGCTTTATAAACCATAAGCAGTATTTTAAAGTCAGTTCTGAATGACACAGGTAACCAGTGTAGTGACATAAAAACTGGAGAAATGTGCTCGGATTTTCTTTTCCTAGTTAGGATTATAGCAGCTGCATTCTGCACTAGTTGCAAACGATGTCTTTTTTTGGGTAGTCCTGCGAGGAGTGCGTTACAGTAATCTAGTCGACTGAAAACAAAAGCGTGAACTAATTTCTCAGCATCTTTCAATGATCTAAGAGGTCTAACTTTTGCTATGTTTCTTAAGTGAAAAAATGCTGTCCTAGTGATCAGATTAATATCCATCCATCCATCCATTGTCTCCCGCTTATCCGAGGTCGAGTCGCGGGGGCAGCAGCTTGAGCAGAGATGCCCAGACTTCCCTCTCCCCGGCCACTTCTTCTAGCTCTTCCGGGAGAATCCCAAGGCGTTCCCAGGCCAGTCGAGAGACATAGTCCCTCCAACGTGTCCTGGGTCTTCCCTGGGGCCTCCTCCCAGTTAGACGTGCCCGGAACACCTCACCAGGGAGGTGTCCAGGAGGCATCCTGATCAGATGCCCGAGCCACCTCATCTGACTCCTCTCGATGCGGAGGAGCAGCGGCTCTACTCTGAGCCCCTCCCGGATGACTGAGCTTCTCACCCTATCTTTAAGGGAAAGCCCAGACACCCTGCGGAGGAAACTCATTTCAGCCGCTTGTATTCGCGATCTTGTTCTTTCGGTCACTACCCATAGCTCATGACCATAGGTGAGGGTAGGAACATAGATCAACTGGTAAATTGAGAGCTTCGCCTTGCGGCTCAGCTCCTTTTTCACCACGACAGACCGATGCAGCGCCCGCATTACTGCGGATGCCGCACCGCTCCGCCTGTCGATCTCACGCTCCATTCTTCCCTCACTCGTGAACAAGACCCTGAGATACTTGAACTCCTCCACTTGGGGCAGGATCTCGCTACCAACCCTGAGAGGGCACTCCACCCTTTTCCGGCTGAGGACCATGGTCTCGGATTTGGAGGTGCTGATTCTCATCCCAGCTGCTTCACACTCGGCTGCGAACTGATCCAGAGAGAGCTGAAGATCACGGCCTGATGAAGCAAACAGGACAACATCATCTGCAAAAAGCAGTGACCCAATCCTGAGCCCACCAAACCGGACCCCCTCAACGCCCTGGCTGCGCCTAGAAATTCTGTCCATAAAAGTTATGAACAGAATCGGTGACAAAGGGCAGCCCTGGCGGAGTCCAACTCTCACTGGAAATGGGTTCGACTTACTGCCGGCAATGCGGACCAAGCTCTGGCACCGATCGTACAGGGACCGAACAGCCCTTATCAGGGGGGCCGGTACCCCATACTCTCGGAGTACCCCCCACAGGATTCCCCGAGGGACACGGTCGAATGCCTTTTCCAAGTCCACAAAACACATGTAGACTGGTTGGGCAAACTCCCATGCACCCTCCAGGACCCTGCTAAGGGTATAGAGCTGGTCCACTGTTCCGCGACCAGGACGAAAACCACACTGTTCCTCCTGAATCCGAGGCGCGACTATCCGACGGACCCTCCTCTCCAGGACCCCTTGATAGACTTTTCCAGGGAGGCTGAGGAGTGTGATCCCTCTGTAGTTGGAACACACCCTCCGATCCCCCTTCTTAAAGAAGGGGACTACCACCCCGGTCTGCCAATCCAGAGGCACTGTCCCTGATGTCCATGCGATGTTGCAGAGGTGTGTCAACCAAGACAGTCCTACAACATCCAGAGCCTTGAGGAACTCCGGGCGTGTCTCATCCACCCCCGGGGCCCTGCCACCAAGGAGTTTTTTGACCACCTCGGTGACCTCAGTCCCAGAGATGGGGGAGCCCACCTCTGAGTCCCCAGGCTCTGCTTCCTCATTGGAAGGCATATTAATGGGATTGAGGAGGTCTTCGAAGTACTCCCCCCACCGACCCACAACGTCCCGAGTCGAGGTCAGCAGCGCACCATCCCCACCATATACAGTGTTGACACTGCACTGCTTCCCCTTCCTGAGATGCCGGATGGTGGACCAGAATCTCCTCGAAGCCGTCCGAAAGTCATTCTCCATGGCCTCCCCAAACTCCTCCCACGCCCGAGTTTTTGCCTCAGCAACCACCAAAGCCACATTCCGCTTGGCCTGCCGGTACGTATCAGCTGCCTACAGGGTCCCACAGGACAAAAGGGTCCTGTAGGACTCCTTCTTCAGCTTGACGGCATCCTTCACCGCCGGTGTCCACCAGCGGGTTCGGGGATTGCCGCCACGACAGGCACCGACCACCTTACGGCCACAGCTCCGGTCAGCTGCCTCAACAATAGAGGCACGGAACATGGCCCATTCGGACTCAATGTCCCCCACCTCCCTCGGGATGTGGTCGAAGTTCTGCCGGAGGTGGGAGTTGAAGCTACTTCTGACAGGGGGCTCTGCCAGACGTTCCCAGCAGACAACACGTTTGGGCCTACCACGCCTGATGAATATGCGATTTTAAAATTCAGGTTACAGTGAACAGTTACCCATAAGTTTTTTACCTCCATCTTGACTTTTAATCCTAATGCATTGAGTTTATTTCTAATCACCTCATTGTATCCATTATTGCCAATCAATAAAATTTCTGTTTTCTTTTTATTTAGCTTGAGAAAATTACTATTCATCCATTCAGAAATACAAGAAAGACATTGTATTAGTGAATCAACAGAGTTGGGGTCATCAGGTGCTATTGATAAATACAGCTGTGTGTCATCAGCATAGCTGTGGTAGCTCACGTTGTGCCCTGAGATAATCTGACCTAACGGAAGCATGTAGATTGAGAAAAGCAGCGGACCCAGGATAGAGCCTTGTGGAACACCATATAGGATATCCTGTGTCTTTGAGTTGTAATTACCACAACTAACGAAGAATTTTCTCCCCACCAGCTAGGATTCAAACTAATTTAAGACACTGCCAGAGAGGCCCACCCATTGACTAAGGCGATTTCTAAGAATGTTGTGATCAATGGTGTCAAATGCGGCACTCAGATCTAAGAGGATGAGAACAGATAAATGACCTCTGTCTGCATTTACCCGCAAATCATTTACTACTTTAACGAGTACAGTTTCTGTGCTGTGATTTTTTCTAAAACCAGACTGAAACTTATCAAGAGTAGCATGTTTATTGAGGTGGTCATTTAACTACATAATGACTGCCTTCTCTAGAATTTTACTTAAGAAAGGCAGGTTAGAGATGGGTCTAAAATTTTCAAAAGCAGAGGGGTCAAGATTATTTTTCTTAAGTAGGGGTTTAACTACAGCAGTCTTAAGATAGTAAACTCGTCATTAGATACGGGGGTCTTCCAAGACTATGTCAAGAATACTATCAATTAGCAAAAAAACTTGTTGGTATTGGGTCAAGGACGCAGGTGGAGGGTTTCAGATGAGAAATTATTCTATGTAAATCAGGTAAATCTAACCTGGTGAAAGAATTTAATTTGTTTATAATAGAGTACTGGGGCTTAAGAGGATCCGCAGTGTTGGGGAGATATACTATGTTATTTCTAATATCATTAATTTTTTGATTGAAAAATACAGCAATAGCCTCACAGGTTTTACTGGAAGTATTTTGGAGGCATTCCTTTGCATTACCTGGGTTTAGCAGACGATCAATCGTAGAGAATAAGACTCTGGGATTACTAACATTGTTATTTATAATCTTAGAGAAATACTGTAGCAGCTCCTCTCAAGACGGATTGTGTTATTGTATTCTGTTCTTTTAACCTTCACTATTTCATAGTGGATAGTTAGTTTAGTTTTCCTCCATTTACGCGCAGCTATACGGCATGTTTTCTTTAAATCAGACACTCTTTGGGTCTTCCATGGTATAACAATGCTAGAAGATTTTTTAACTGTCTTTTCAGGTGCAACTATATAAACGGCAGCTCTCACTTTAGTATTAAATTTTTCCACCTTACTGTTTACATTATCCTCGCTATTATAGTTGGCACTATAAACGTACTGGTTGCTTAGAATGTTTGAAAGTTTTAAAGCTGCTGATGAATCAAAGAAGCGTTTAACAATGTGCTTCTCATGAATGTTTTCTATCATTCTTTCTATATTAAATAGTAAAAGAAAATGGTCTGATAGACCAATATCAATGACCTGCTTTACATCAACTTTTAGTCCTTTGGTAATTACTATGTCTAACGTATGACCTGCTTTATGTGTAGGCTGATTAACGAGTTATCTCAAATCAAGAGTCCGGGAGGTTCATGAATTTTTTTACTTTTGGGTCACACTGATTATCGATATGAAAGTTAAAGTCGCCGACTATTAGGGGTGTGTCATAGTTTGTAATTAAAATTGACATTAAATCTGAGCATTCCTCAAAGAAAGACGCGTTAAATTTAGGAGGTCTATACACAGATAATACTAGAATGTGAGAATCTCCATGAATAACAACGGCGAGATACTCAAAGGACTTGAATTTACCAAAACTGACATCTTTACACTTTAACCGGCTCGAGTAAATATTTCCTAAGCCACCACCCTTCTTTCCCTGGCGATCCACACGAGTAAAACTGTAATCCGTAGGCGCAGATTCGATTAGAACAGCTGCACCATCTGAGCTAAGCCATGTTTCACTTAGTGCAATAAAATCAATTTTTCTATCACTAACAAGATTGTTGATAAAGAACGTCTTGTTAGTTAAAGCTCTAACACTTAATAGTGCCGTATTTAATGTTTCGGAGGGGCAGAGCTGAATTCTATGTGCATTATTGGTATTTGGAACAGAACTTAAGTTATTTTTGTTAGCGCCGCTCTGTGTGTATTTTTTATTTAATCTATAATCTGTTTTTATAGTTTTAATACATTGTTCATCTAAAGTAGTAATTGTAATTAAATTATTGGTGTTTATGCCGCACTGCCTAGATTTTTTACGTGCATTGAGATTGGTTATTAGAGTATTAATGTTGTGTACTTTTACGGAAGACTTTATTAAGCAATTATCATGTTCTAGCAAAGCATTAGCATTACGGAAGGGGTTAAGAGTAGAAATACAGTCAAGAGAGACGAATTACCTTAGCAATGTTTTTGGAGAGGACTCGGGCTCCGAATCTATTGGGATGCAGGCCTTCCCGCTTGAAGAAATGCGGCCTTTCCCAGAAGAGGTCCCAGTTATCGATGAACCCGATGTCTTGATTCTCGCAGAAGCCTTTCAGCCAGTTGTTTAATCCCAGCAAACGACTGTAGTATTCATTTGATCGTCTAACGAGAGGTAGTGGACCCAAAATGAAGATCCTTGCCGATGGGGTCCTCTCCTTCGTGTATTTAATTAGTGCTGCGAAGTCAGCCTTGACAATCTCCGACTGTCGGTGCCTCACGTCGTTTACACCGGCGTGTAATACAATGGATCCCACTGCCCTGTTCTTGTGCTTCTCGTAGATTGTCGGCGCACGTCTCATCACATCTTGGACACGAACACCGGGAAAACAAGAAACAAGATTTCGACTGTTTATACATTATTGCTTTTTATGTGCTGCTTTTTTTTAAAAAAAAAAATTATTTTAGGTGTTTTTAATACTATTTTAACCATATAAAGGTACTGTTGTGTTCGTTTTTCTTTAAATTGTGCATCTGCCAGATAAAGTACTCTTAATTGTGTAATCTTAATGAAAGGTTGTTTGTGTCAACCTTTGTTTCTGGGCTTGTATTAACAAATGGAATTGTCTGTATCTAGCCGCCAAACACTTCCTGGCTTTACAGAAAGGAACAGACATAATAAGGATTTTTTATTCAGGGCTGTTTGTACCAGTGTTAGGTCAGGGTGACTTGGTTTTATGATTGATAAGGAAAGAGAATTTTACTTGTAAATGGTGTGGAAGTAAGAGGAAAGACCTCTTTTATAAAATAAATGTTTTTTTTTTCTTTAACATCTTTTTCCCTGCCCTCTAACTTTGTTTTATTGCTTTTTTTATTACTTTTTGTTTAGAAAACTTAAACACACTGCAGAACCCATCTTTTTAAATTGTGGGAAGATTGTAATTTTTGTCACTTGGTGCACTTTGCTTAAATTGAAAAGAGTGCTAAAATAGTTTTATATCTGTTAGTTCAGCTTTACACAGAAGCCCTTGTAGTGTTATTGTCTTAATGTATTTTCAAGTAGAACTGTGGCAGAAGTAAAAATGATACATTTAAATATGCAATAATTACGAAGTCTAACTTTTAAAATGACCTCTAATGTGAAGGGCTTAGACCCGTTTCTGTAGAGAAGCTATTAAGACGACTATGTATAGTACAATACAGTTCAAAGGAGGTTATGCTTAGGCTCTAAAATGCATTGCTGAGGCTTCCTCTGGAGTATTGCATGCTGTTTGGGCCTTCGGGCTACAAAAAAGACATAGCAGCACTTGATACATTCCAGAAAAGAGCAACTAGGCTGATTATAGGACATCGAGTTAGGTGTTGTGGAGAAAATTTTTTTTTCCCATATCCAAAGAGGTAGGATGATTGAGGTGTTTACAGTTATGAAGTGATTAGTACTTTACAATGGATTCCAGCTGTTTCTTTAACATGAGTTTTTCAGAAGGAACAGATGTAAACTTATTAAAAGTAAATATTGCAGAAATCATAGGAAGTTTTTGTTCTTATAGAGAACCATAACCATATTCAATAAATTACAAAGTAGTGTTGATAGATAGTATAAACTGCAGTGTCTTTGAAAACATGTTAGTTTGGAGAAATTAGGTGGATAGGATTAGTGAGTTTTACTGGGCTGAAATGCATGTCCTCATCAAAATTTGTTTGATGTTGTAATTAAATAGTCATTACTTTGAGTAGGTCAATTACCAGTCACTTGTTTAATGAATATGAATGATAAGCAGTAGCAATTAAATTAACAGGGAAGTATGGTTAGTGACATTTATTCATTATCCCATGCAACATGGGAAACACTGCAGTAGAATTAATTTTAAACTGTTTCTGAAACCATAAGAAAACTAAAAGAATACAATATTTATAAGAAAATAACCTGATTTATTTGGCAATTGCATAGACAGAACATGTTTTTGGACATGGCAAGCTAAAACTCTTTAACAAAAAGTACTGTTTAGCAGTATTTTGAGACATGAATAATGGTAACAAGGCCAAGTGCAAAAATGATGATATGGTGGTCAGGCTTGTGGAGGCTCTTAAAGGGCAAGTACCAAAAAAAATCAAACTGCATTCATAAAGAAGTCAAGTTTTGTCATGTGGGCAGAGTACAATGAAATTCTTACTTGCAGGTTTCCTCAGAACAGTTGACAAAAGTACAGTACCAAAAGTAAAAGGAACAAAATGAATACAAAACATACAGTATGTAAAGTGTATATTGTAAATTATTTGCAAAGTGGTATAAATATTCACAAACAAACATATAGTATTCACCTGTCTGTAGTCAAGGATCTTCAGTCCATCCATTATCCAACCCGCTATATCCTAACTACAGGGTCACGGGGGTCTGCTGGAGCCAATCCCAGCCAACACAGGGCGCAAGGCAGGAAACAAACCCCAGGCAGGGCGCCAGCCCACCGCAGAGGATCTTCAGTTGATTGTAAATAAACATTATTGGTTTCCCAAAATCGTGGAACTCTTTTTCAACTTGGTAAAAAAAAAAAAAAACACAAATTTAAAAAATAGAAAATTTATTGAAAATACAAAACATAATAATGCAGATCTATATTACTAAACGATAGTTTAATTTATGCACGGAGGCGCATGCGCACACGCCTCGGCGTCCCAGAGTCAGTAGGTGGCGCCCAAACAACACAACCTGTAAACTAAACTTGCTCTAATCCACTGTGCCAGCAGTCAGTGTGGCATATTTGGATCACATGACGGTAATTCAGTATTAAAAGTAATTTCAATTATGATTCCTAACAGTAAACGACATCTACCTAACGACACAGCCACAGAACAACAAAGACGAGACCGCATAGATAAAAACAATAAACGGAGGCTCCTACAATGTGCTTCAAAAACACCACACGCAAAGAAGTCACGGCTCCAGACAACAAAGACGACACCGCATGGATAAAAACAATACACGGAGGATTCTACAACGCGCTTCAGACACACCAGAAGCAAAGACGTCATGGCTCCACAATGAAAGAGCTCAACTAATGGAAATACAAAACAAGCCCGTATGGATAAACACAATGAACAAGTGCACCCACAACGCGCTTCTGACACAGCACAGGCAAAGGAGGCACGGCTCCAAATGGAAGGAGCTCAACGATTAGTAATAGAAACACGAGCCCGTATGGCTACGACCTGTAAACGAGCCCATATGGAGAAAAACGATGAACGAAGGCGCCCACACAAAGAAACCGCTTTAGTACAAATAGGTTTATTTAATTAAATGGAAACTTTACCATGGCTACGACCTGTGAACTAAACCTGAGTAAAGCGTGCACGCCAGGTTGTAAAGCCGCCCGAACGCGACCTCCCACACCACCGCATATACGACGACACAGCAATAGAAAAACAAAAAAGAGACTGCATGAATAAAAACAATAAAAGAAGTGCGTTGAAATGAACTTTCCCAGGACGCACCCACCCTCCATGATATTTCATCCCTCCAAATATCAGAGGAAACAGAAAGTGATTACCATTCTTGGATTTGCGATTCTTTCGAGAATCGCGGGCTTGCTAGTTAGTAAAATAAAAGCAAGATGATTATTAATACAAATTTTTAATATATAATATTGAACTTCATTCCTTTTAGTATCCTTTCAAAATCTAGTTTAATTGTGGATAGCTGAATTCTTGTATAGGGCTTGGCATCTAACTTCAATGTTTTTGTTGCAGCATAAGGAGAAAATCTGCCTTCACATTAATATGATACTAAACGGAAACAAATAACAAATAGCCTTTTTGATTAATTTTGATATTCTTTTAAATCTGTGTTTCTCAGCTACTGGTGGGTCGTGACTTTCTATTGTTTATATTGGTAGTGGGTTGCTTCTCACCCTACTCTGACAATCATGTTCAATTAGTGGAATAACCTGGTATTAATGCATCTGCATCTGGAAGGTGAGTCAGTATTGTGGCCTAAACTACACAATGTATAAGACTCCAAAATAAAATAAGACTACAAAATAAGACTCCAAGCAACTCAATGGGAAAAATGATTAAAAAGCACAAGTCGGGGGATGGAGATAAGAAAATATTCAAGTTACTGAATATCCTGTGGAATCCATTTAAATCAATCGTTTAAGAAATGGGCAATGTTGTGCAAGTTCACACCTCACAAGAACTAGGTCAAAGGTCAGTACACACTGATTAAAATGAATAAATTCACATTCATTGTTCACCATTTCAATTTTGAACTAGTTCATTTTGAGTTAATTTTGTATTTTTTAAGAAGTGAGAATAATGACCCATGAGTTTACTTTTTTCAATTTTGCACACCTTATATTAGGCTATTAGTGTGTTCTTGAATAATATACAATAATTATGAAGACTTTTTTATTTAAATACACTTTATTGAGTTATACCCAGTAACAAACACGATTAACCATACAGTACAGTATATGCTAATATCCTCCTGGTCAAAAAAGAAATTAAAATAGATGCAAGTATCCATATAAATTGCCGCTTTGTTTCCAACCGTGTGACACAAATGGTGACTGTGGAACCAGTGTGTAGGTGAACTAACCTATTATGCTGCTGGTCAAAAATCGCGTCACATATTGCATGTCCAATGGGGAAAAATATAAAGTAGCCTCGTAAAGTACATTTTCCTAAAAGCGAAAGTGGAGCTTCACCGCATGCTCGTGTCAGCGGGAGTGTAGCTTAAGCACGAGCAGGCAGACACAGACCGTGCCTATTTGATTTTATGTTGTTTTTTCTCAATTCAAATAAATGGCAAAATATTCATACGAAATAAATATTCGTAAAAATCTACTATTTGTGCTTATCCAAATACTGGATTTGGCTCCACCCCTACATTACAGGGTAAGGCAACATGTTTAATCTGGACCTAAGCCTGATCCAGAATGTCCAATAAAATTGAACTAGTTCACCTTCAAGTTGTTCACTTGCAAATATGTTATGTTAAGTTCAGTTCTTAGAAAAATGAGCTTGTTCAATGAATGCGCTCTTTTGAACTAGTTCATGCACGACACTGGAAATGGGGGGGGGGGGGGGGGGGGGGATGCACAACCACTAACATAAAGCATGGTGGTGGCAGCATCCTGCTGAGGGGTGTTTCTCTGAAGCCTAGAGGAAAACTCTGGTGAAGTCTGTGGACCCTAAGCATAAAGCAGAAACTACACAGGAGTGGCTTAAACATCACAGTGTTAATGTCCTTAAGTGGTGAATCAGAATCCAGCTCTAAATCCAATTGAGAATGTGCGACGAGGCTTGAAAAAGGTGGTTCACTTGTGATCCCTATGCAATCTGAAAAGACTGTGGAGTTCTGGCAAGAAGAACCTGGAGAAAATTGCAGTGTTCAGATGTGAAAAGCTGATAAGAGACCTATTCACAAAGACGCATGGCTGTAATTGCTGCTAAAAAGTTCATCCACTAAGTTAGTGATGCGATCAATTGTCTTGTTTTAAATTTGTAATTATTTTAGATCACTTTGAACAGAGATCTGTTTTACTTTGACATTAGTCTTTTTTTTTTTTTTTTCTCTATTGCTCAGTATCTAAAAAGCCAAATTAATTTCACTGTATTTCAGTGGTGTATAATAAAATTTGAAAACTTCCAAGATGGTGAATACATTTTGTAGGCACTGTACACACAGTCTACGAAGAGGTTTAGGAATATACAGTAAAATACAGGAAAAATACAAACTTGCCAAAGTTGGTAAAATGGCAGGCTATGTGTAGTGAGATCCACAAAAACAACCTCCTTGCTTTATAACCGACTACTGCATTACATGCACTGCTCGACACTTTTGTTGGGGGACAGATCTACAGTAATTGGCAACAATTTTATAATGCTTTTTCATTTATCCAATCCACTTGGTCACATTTTTTTTTCTTCTGTACTTTCTGCTAATCAAAATACACAATCTGCAACACCTCCAAAGTAGCAGCTTTACTAAATAATCCACACTTGCCGTAGTCTGGTTTTGGCAAGTAACACTCACTGCAGAATCAAAAATCCACAGTGTGGTGTGAACTTGATCCAGCTCCTTTCATGCCTCACTCCATGGGCCAGAGTCTTAACCAGATCAGAGGGTGCCTTTCACATATGTGGAAGTCGCTTATTTTATTATTTCTACGCATAGTTCGACTACTTCATATGGAAACGCTGAGCAATGAAAAAAGTTCAGGAGATGGCAGTCAAGAAAACAAGTAAGGGTTGATGTAAGTAGGTAAGTGTGTATTTAAATAGATCTCAAAATGTGAGGCAAAAAAGCATAGCGAGAGGGTCACCACCATAAAGGTGACTCATTAATTAGCTGAAATGAGAGACAATAGAAGTTAAGTAACCAAAAAGAATTACATCTAATAATATAAGCTGCAAAGTTCTTTGAAGGATATCTGTATACTCTGATGATTTAGAAATGTGCAACCACGACCTTTATCCAGTTGTGGCGCTGACATTATGAAATGCGCACCTCTGATCGTTAACCTTACTAGCAACTGCACATCAAAAAATGGCAGTATTTTATACAAATGCAGTATGGCATACTTGGAGGAAGAATTCAAAAAGAAACATTCATAAAAATGTATCCAAGCAAAAAAATAAATAAATGCAACCATTGAATTCCTCGACTTCCGAAAGGGCCTAGTGATTTTTGAGGCCAAGAAACAACTACAAAAAAAATGTATAAGGTAATAAATGAAGGCACAGTGAAGGTTCTTTCTTGCATGAAGTTTGTTGACACCTTATTTTTAGTAGGTGGAACTGGATCAGATCCAATTCTATCTTTCTGGACTTTTGGCAGTGCAGGGATAATCTTTTTTTAGCTGACAAGTTTTTAGAGTTTTTTGCAAAGATAAGATTGTGCTGTTTAGAGAGTTGGTCCTTTTTTCTGTGTTCAGTAATTCTTAGTTGATATGCTGTTCTCTAAACAATTTAGCCTGATGAATATTGAATAAACAGACTGATGGCTCAAAACCTTGAAATTTTGTGCTGGATTGCTGGAATCTCAACAGTTATTTTAAAATCATTTTTGGTTTAATTTAATAAAGCAGGAAAGTCCCCCTGCTTTTTCAAGGTGAAAAGGCTTTGGTTATTGCCATTTTTATCACATTATGGAAATAGTTTAGAAATAAAAACAACAACGGAAACGTAATTTAATGTTTCCATATTTATTGTTTTGTTGTATTTAACGTTTTTGGATACTTCTTTTGATTTAAGAAAAAGGGTCTATTGTCTGGCATGGATGAGAAATAGACAATGTAAAATCATTGTAGCGTCTTTGAGGCTAGTTATCACTGCCGTATCTTTTCACAGAAACCTAGAGATATGACATAGGTGCCAGGACTGCTGGCAGTGAGATGCTGGAGTTTTCAAACAGTGATAATGCAAGAGAGAGAGAAATTAGGAGCATGCACTGATAGTGTGTTGCCGCACCCACCACATGACAAACCACCTCAGGATCCCAAATTAGGACCCGAGTGCAACCGTACTTATGAAAGTAGTGGATAACCTTTCTGAAGAGTTTTGCTACCACGTCATGTTTTGTTGATCACACTTCACAGTGAAAAAGTAGGAATTGAGCTGCAGGTTTTATGTACCATGCTGCAGTTGGCTTCTGGCTCAATGGTACAGTTGTTATCAACACAACTGGGCATTAAAGGATAAGGTTTTTTTTTTTTTTTTAGGTCAAAGGTAATTCTTCACAAACATGGTAAATATGCATTTGCCGTGCGAAACTGTGTTCTAAAGTTAAGCATTTTCTGTACATTTTATAAAATACAGTAAATAGATAGTCCTGGCATTTTATAATGTAACCTATGGAAAATGTGCCTAACAACCTGCCATATATACCATGTTTGTGACTTAAAAATACTGAACTATTCCTTTATTGAAAAAGAAGAATAATCCATAACAAACCAGGAAATAATTTCAGAAATTAAACAATGTATCAGGACACATTCAAAATGGTTCGTAACTAGTAATCATAAAAATTGCACTGAAACTATATTTATAAAAAAAAAAAAAAAAAAAAATTTTGGGTGGAATGGTGCAGTGGTGGCTGGGAAAATTTTTAATCTCCTGTTTTCTTGAAGAAGCTACATATTAAAGATTAAAATTGCACAGGACCCAGCCATGACCAAGTCTGGACAGCGGTAAACGATGTGAAAAACATCCATGGATAAAAGACAAAATTCTCACAGAATTTGTGTCCGATAATCCACATACAGTATCTATTATCCATTTGAAAGCTGAGAATGTGCAAAATGTGATTTTTTTTTTTTTTTTTTTTTTAATAATATTAATACTTCTGGAAAAACTACACACACATGATGAATAGGTAGGAGGTCCTTCCCACTTTGCAATGCATTTGAATTGAACACAGGATTCTTTTTCAGTTAATGAGGGGGAGAGGCATATCTCAAGGTTCAAACCGTATGGAAATTTGTACACCTGCTACTAGTCTACAGGTTAAATACAAAACAAAATTTATTTTAGTATTTCAAAGAATCCGTATTGGTAATAAATACATGTAGCTCAGCTTATATTTCAAATATAAGACAAATCTAATGATACAATGTGTAATGCACTAATGGAAGTTTCCTCATGCAGAGATGCACAAGTAAATGGAGCTGTTAAAACAGCATGCTTCACTGCTTACAAAAAGGACCAATAAACACTCCATTTGTGTCATGCATTTGACATTTTAAGGTAAAAATAATGTTAATTTGTATATGAACAGTGAGGCCATTTTTGTATTGGATGTAAAACATTAATTCTGTATCTTTTAAAGGAACACCCCATGCAAAAAGAATTTTTTAATACTTACCCCATGTAGTTGGTAGCGATGTCTGGGGAAAAATATTAAATCTCAAGAGTTTTATGCAGAATTGAGCTAAAAATGTTTCATACTACAATAAGACAATGGTGACCAATGCTGTACAACTGGAAATGAAAAAATCTTACATTGCTCATGTCACATAATCAGTTGTCAAGTTGTGTGCTCAAAACATGTAAAATGCATTAATTCTTTGCTAAAATATTCTTAAATAGATGCTTCCTGCTCCCTTCATAGAACAGAAACAAAAGTTATGTGGTATTGTCTTTTTGAATTGAAGATAAGGCTCTTGACCAATAAATGAGGGGGAGAGACAGATCTTCAAATCAAAAAGGCACTCCCATGTGCAGATGTTTTAAAGATGATTTTATCTAAACATTAGAACAGAATACATATTTGAAGATTCATTTTGATTTACTCAAACAAAGATGTTTAAGTTGGTAGTGTTTTTTGATGATTGATATATAGTGGTACTGCCCATGTTAGCCAGGTGTATTTAGACAAGCATAAGGACAACACAAATGCCAATAGCAGAAATATGAGCAGAGTTCAGTTTCTACTTATGCACAGAGAAACCTTGTGTACCAACTCTGACCCTTGGCTGGCTACTTGAAATCTTGCAGAACTACCTGTACTGTTGGTTAATGAACTTTAACATTGTCTGCAGAAAGCTGCTGACTAGTCACTCAAGTCTATCAAATTGAAAAAGAGGGAAATTGTCCTTGTGCAGCAATATATTGAATATCTAGAAGAGTGTGAATTACCTGTCTTCACACAGTAGGTTACTCTGGATTACTTCATCTGATGTTTAAAATGACTAGTGCTGCAAATAATGAATAGTCTACTCCCTGAACAGATGGATACTTCAGAAGAGAACTCTGTACAGCCTGACTAAAACTTCTATAATCTTAATTTTTCTACAATCCTTTTGTTAACTATTGTAGGCAAAGCATGCTTTTTATAGTCTTCATGAAATAGCCATTGTTTTTAAAAGGCTAAAATTCATTGTTTCTGTAAAAGTAAAAACTGTGAGGTAGGTCAATTAAAGTAAAAACTAACAATTGTTCAAACGTTTATAAAATTAAATGAACGAAACTGAAAATTAAGTGATGGGTGAGAGAGAACTAAAATAACTTTGGTTATTACTGTCTCATAGATCTAGTGTCCTAGGTTCAAAACTCTCACCATGTGTGAAGTTTATGCATTGTTCTTCTGTCTGTGTGAATTTTTGTTTGGGTATGCAAATTGCCTTACATCCCCAAAGAAGTACATGACTGATGAATATAGGTTGGAACTACATATGTGGGGGCGTGTACTTTTATATGAGCAGCGTCTGCAATGGACTGATTTGCTCTCCAGTTGTTTTCTATGTGTGTCTGGTGCTGCTAGGGTAGACTCTGGCCTGCCTTGACCTTAAATTTGATTAAGAAGGCTTCAGAATTTATATATTTCTGATCAATCATTCCTCTTCCAGTTTCTCATATTGTGTTCCATCTAAATAACGAAGAGTCTGATAAGATAGTGTACATTCATTACTGCAACCATGAAGCATTTTTTAACATGCATGTGAATCTGGAACAGCGGAAATTGTAATAGAGTTCTAGCATATACCCCGATTGTTCTTAAACTATTTGATAAAATATTTGGTCAAATTAGCTAGAAAACAAAATGACCTTGAAGTGTTTAGTATTTTATGCTCTTTAGGCAAAGTTATATTCAATTCAATTTATCATTAAGTGTATTTCTACTAACAAGCTTAGCAGGCTATAAAAAAAATTGCACATAAAAATATGAAAAATGCAATAAATACAAAACAGTGTTGCAACATAAACAGAGAAGCATTGAAGAAATGCATTATGGCTGCTGTGTCAACCATCAGTGGTGATGTGCTACAAAGGGTATGGAGTGAATTAGATTTCAGATTGATGATGGGCTGTGTAACATAAAGGATGCGTATTGAGCTGCATCAATAGCTTCTGTAAAGTGTCTGGATGTAGATCGTGACGTGTTCACTACTACTCCTAAGTCCTTCTTGTTGGTTGTAAATTCATGTAGTTAACTTCCATTGTGTATTTAAATCTAACATGTTTACTTATCTCGTCCTAGTTATGTGTTTTATTTCAGCCAGATTCATCTAAGCAGCACTTCTTTGGGTACTATTTCCAAATCACCTCCTTCATTATACTTTTGGGACTTCATGTGTACACTTCAGAAAAATGCAATTTTATAACATATTTTCTATTTCACAGTCTGTATAATTTAGTCTTCCCTCACTCTTCCTAATGCACTTTAACTTCTCCTTGACCGTTTTTATACTACTAAAATCTTAAAAGAATGTCTATGGGACATCTTTAACCTTTTCCACAATATTTCTCCCTAACTACCTTTTTAGATTTCCTAATATCCTTTGTAATCATTTCTCTCACACTCTAAGCCTTAGGAGTAGGACTTGGAGGAGTTTGTCTTGCACATTTTATGTATTTTTTTTCTCTTTAATTTCTTACTGCATTTAAATTTCAGAATGACCTTGATTAACATTTAGAAGCATAACCTCGTTTATGTTTTAAGGAGCATATAATCCATCCATTTTCCAACCCGCTGAATCCAAACACAGGGTCATGGGGGTCTGCTGGAGCCAATCCCAGCCAACACAGGGCACAAGGCAGGAACCAATCCCGGGCAGGGTGCCAACCCACCGCAGGGAGCATATAATGCACAACAAAAATTTGGTCCACTGCTGATAGGCAGACAAACATGGGCTGTCACAATAGGTGCTTATTGTGATACCCCATGTTTGTCTGTCTATCAGCAGTGGACCAAATTTGTCTCAAATTTCCTTGAAGAACAAGTGCACTGCTGTATTTCAACAGTTTTATCTGAGATAACAAAAATTGATTACCCTGTACAGACTTTTGAAATTCTGAAATCTTCTATTGAAAACATTGACAAATCTGCAGAGTCTTCTGTCTTAAAGCAGAGAAGCATTGTTTTTGACTTAAATTACGAATTAGTGTACTGTTTTAATTGTATCTTGGCAGTGGTTACGCCAACCTGTATATCTTGCACATTTTTGTCTATTTCACCTCCAATAGCAGCTACTGACGGCAAAAAGATGCCCAATAGACATTAATGAAATGCCAGGCGACTGCGTGTGCAGTTGCTCAATATCACTGGCTTTTGGCAAGGGCAGTCAATCCAGTGTCTGCAAGGCTGTTCGGCACACATGGAAACCATTCCATCAACGCATTGTTTCTGCTTTGTGAAATCCCTCCGCAGCTCGGCTTCAAAAGAAAGAGAACCAGGGCACCAGTATTTCACTCTTCCAAATACTTTAAACCATTGCCTCCCATGGGCTGGCTCTGGTCCATAGACATTTTGTGCTGGTCTGAGTAAAGAAAGACATGGCAAGTACGTATATCAACCATGTCATTGCCTACTACTTGTCCATGAAGATGCACCACTGGTAAATCCAGAAGCAACCTGCTCTTCTGTTTATTTTTTATTGATCGAGAGGCTGTGAACCCAATACGGGACCTTTGCTCTTCAATCTTCAGTGTTAATCACGCTGCTTGAAACTCTGCAAAGGATCCCCCAGTCCACAAAGAGATTCTGTAAGTAAAAACGGTCTGTGTTTGAAAATCAACCCATGGTAAAGTGTTTTGTACTCTAACTGCTGGAATGGTTTAAACGAAAGTGCATGTTTCATAAACCAAATGACTGATTCATGATAGAAATTAATACAATAATTTAAAACATTATAAAAAAATAAAAGCCATGAAACACAAATGTGCTTAAAGGTCTGTGGTGGAGTCCAAGGCCGGTATCTGTTTCTAATGTTCCTATTTATTAATTTAGCAAGCTGCTGTCTTACAAATGTATTGCCTTTGAAGTAGCATTCTGAGAATTGTTATAGGTTGTAGCAGTAGGGGGCACTACTGCTCCCTTGAACCCTCAGGTACCACGCCAAACACCAGGTAAAAGTACAATACTTATTATTTTTATTATAATAGTACCGTGCACCCTCCACTCCACACTACACATACAATAAACGATACTCTAATTACTCACTAAACAATCCTCCACTCTCAGACACTTAGCCACCCTTCCTCCCAGCTCGGCTCAGCGTCTGGGCTTTCCCAAGGTCCTTTTATATCTCCTGACCCAGAAGTGGTTCCAACCCTGCAGTCCATGATTCCTTATCCCTTCTGGGTCAGATAAGTCCTTTTCTTCATCCCGGAAGCACGTTGTTCCTTCTGTCCATGTGACCAGGATGTACTTCCGGGTTATAGGGAATGTAGTACTCCCCAACCTCTCTACTGCGGCGCCTGGTGGTCCCCATGGTATCCAGCAGGGCTGTTTGTAAAAACTACAAGGTCCATGAGGCCCTGCTGGAATTCGGGGAACCTCCATGCTGCTGGGAGGGCTCCATCTGGTGGTTTGGAGGTGTGGCCCGGAATATATGGCCGGCCATCCCTCACAAGGTATTAGGGTGGTTATTGTCATGTGTACAGAGCATAGTGAAATTCTTATTTGAATGTGTTAATCATCATACAATACGACCGCAGTCTCTAGTGCCATGATTAGTGACTATCTATCTATCTATCTATCTATCTATCTATCTATCTATCTATCTATCTATCTATCTATCTATCTATCTATCTATCTATCTATCTATCTATCTATCTATCTATCTATCTATCTATCTATCTATCTATCTATCTATCTATCTATCTATCTATCTATCTATCTATCTATCTATCTATCTATCTATCTATCTATCTATCTATCTATCTATCTATCTATCTATCTATCTATCTATCTATCTATCTATCTATTACTACATTCCCTCCAAACTACTGTCTGTCTTGACTGAAAAATCTCAGAACATATTTGTCATTAACAGAAGAGTAGAATCTGACAATTTATATTAAGCATTTTTTAGGCTTGCCCTGGAATAGGCAGTACATTTTTGGTTTACTACTTGATTCGCACAGAAAGCATTTAAAGTTTATGAATTAACGTGTACCCGCCTTTGTGGTCCCCAACTGTGGCATGCACATTCTGCTTGGCTCCTTCCCTAAAAAGGCACTCTTTGCTACTGATATTTCAATATACTGTAAATAGTGGCACCACGTTTGTTTGACCACCAATAACAGAGTTGACATTTAATAAAGCATTGACAGAAAAAAAAACATTAAGCAAAAAGTGATAAACACATCAGCATCTGGTCTACTGTAAGTGAAGCATGTATAGAAAAGTTGATCCTACTGAAATAATAGATGTTTTCTAGAAGATAAAAAAGAAACTCTAATGGAGAATTTTTCAGTAGGTAAATGTGAGTGACCTGGTGGTACTATAGTTAGCTGTACTGGTTTATAGATCTAGCCTTGTGGGCCCTCTGTGTGAAATCAGATTTCTGATATTTCTTTGTGCAGATTACACATTCCCTGTAGGTTTTCTACATTCCAGAGATCTGTATGTTAGATTAAGCAGTTAGTCGGTCATTAAGACCTGGAGAAAATGTGATATTTATGAATAGGCTGAGCTTTGCTTCTGTTTTTCTTTGACAAGTGTCTTTGAGGGACTGTGACAGAATACAAACGGATCAGTGTGGCTATGATCAAGGGAAGTGAAGTGTTCTACAGTAGGCTTTGTAAGGTCTTTGATCTTACTGTGTTCCTTGATACTTTCTACTAGCCATCTGCCTGCATGGTCTATGTAGATGGCTGGAGACTTCAGAAAAAGTAATGCAGCCAATGGTGTTTTTGTATCTGCAGCTTGTGAGTGTGTATTGTAAGAGAAAATTGTATTTGAAACTATCTGCCTATTTAACCATGAAATCCTGACATTTGTATCAGTACATTTAAATTAGAAAATGGAATCATATATAACATTTAACTTTTTGTTCTCTGACAACAGTTTACATATGAGAAGTCTTATTTCTTTTAACCAGGTATACACCTATGACTCTTAATGGTTAACTCTTCATTTACTGAGTATTTTCCACAACAGTTTTGTTGTGTGTGTATAATATGTAGAGTAGTTTGGCATGCATTGAGTATTTTTATTTATATTAATTCACCTTGTGTATTGGCTATTGCTTTATAGAATACCCAAGATTCTTTGGCTACATTTAGACTTCAACCTGGTGTTAATTATCCAGTGCAAATACCTGCTGGAGTGACATTGCAGACATCATCTGGTAAGAAGTAGCATTTGTTAGTCTTAGTGTATGAATTTTTGTTACTGGTGGAGAAGGCACACCAGTTAGTGTTGCTACTATACAGCTGCAGAAGCCTGGGGTAAGTTATTCCAGACCTATGTCTGAATGGGTTTACCCCTGGTTCTTTATTTGTCCTTTCAAGACTGGGGGTCTGCCTTGTGCCTATTGCTGCCAGCAAGTGTGTGTGTGTGTTTTTTTTTTTTTTTAATTTATTGAAATTCTCCCATTTTATATAATATTTTTGCTACATTTGGAAAGCATTTTTTGTAATTACCACATGCTAACAAATGTTTCATACACGCTAAAATCTGAGCATACATAAACCAAAATAGATGGAAGCTTGCAATAAGACCTTATGTGCTGTGTATAAAAGCATGCATAGTATAATCATTTTAAGAAACAGAAGTGAATTTAACATTAAGGAAGATAACTGACCTCACTATATACTTTTTATTGTGTCAAATGCAATATAGTTCACATTTCTGTATGGAACTGAAGATATTGCCACTGCCATTTTAAATATGCAGTGTCAAAAGTATCTTATTTGTTAGATTCTATTAACTAAACATATATTAATAAGTTAGTGTTTAACTGATAACTTGACACACTGCCAGTGTCGTTCTGAATGAGTTATACGATGAGTCACATATTCCTAGCTGTTGCACAAGATTTGATGTGAAGGGATCCCTAAGCAACATGTAAAGGTATCGGCAAAAATGTATAGTAACTTTGTCTCAATGCACACAATACTTTTCTCTTTATTTTGTATGAGAAAGATTTTCCTTTTTATTGACATTGTTTTATGTTGTTTCAATTTTTTAGGTCATTTATATAAAGTAAATGTGCCTGTTATGGTGACCCGTGCCTCAGGAAATCAGAGAGTTCTTCAGCAACCAGTTCAACCACTTCTTGACCAAAGAAAGCCAGTTGGTGGACAGGGCTGTGGTGTGCAAAACAACATTTTTCCAAATGTCTCTTCTCAAAGAAATGAAACCATGCAGCAATGTTCTAGTGGTCAGGCTGTACAGCAGGTGTTGATTGGACACACTGTAAACTCTAGACAGATGGCAACACAGCAACAAGTTGTCCTTCAACCACAAGTGGCAATAAATCAAGTCATACTTCAACACAGTGATAACCCAAACAATAATCAGAGAGTCGAGGAAGCTCAAGATTGTAACCTTATACAGTCTATTGCAGATCCTACATCTGGCTTTACAGTACAACCAAATAAATCAAACCAGGTTCTGAATCTTCTTATGGAGGAAAATGAAAATGCTACTCTCAATTCTGAAATATTTGGACAAGAGCTCTATGATGATGCAAATTCGGGAATTTCAGAAAGTGAAAAAGAGGTAAAAATAAAGCAATGCATGTTTGTTACTTTAATGATTGAGTGCATCTGTACAAGTAATAAATATGCAAAAAAAACCTAACCTTTTAAATTGGTTGTATTTATTCCTGGCCTCTTACAATGTACTTAGTTGTGTATTTATTCTCTGCTTTTAAGATTGACTTTAATACATCAAAGGATTACAATTTTAATGACCTCAAAGATGTAATTCAGATTGATGGTACCTATGACTCTTCATCGGAGGAAGATGTAGAAAATTTGAAAGAAGTTATGGAAAATGAATTTCTTGGAATTATTAGCACAGAAGATATTAAGGCATTAGAAGAGGATGATAGTAGCTGTACTGTGGATTCCTCAAGTGTTGGTGATGATGAAGAGCCTCCGGAGGAGATTATAGAGGAGGTAAATAGGTTTCTTGTTTGTTTCTTATTCTTCAATGTCCAAATAATCTACTGTGTTGACTTGCGATTGAAACACAGGATTCATGATTCATTGATCAGTTTAGCTAATGTTCTGGATTTGTTGATTTGTGCAGTAAGTGGATGATTGTTACTTGATTTTTGAATGTGATCAAAGTTCATAAACTCCTGTTTATGCTGTTGATATGTGGTGGCTTGTATTTTAAAGGAGTGGTGCAGTGGTAGTGGTCATTAGGTTAAGGTATTGGTATGGTTGATTTTAAATTAATTTTTATTCAACATTTTGTTTTTTTTGTTTAATAGTGCAGATTGTTCACTAGTTACTGAATGTGCAGAATTATTAGGTCAATGGTCACCAACTAATCAATTATGATTGACTGTTTCATCTTCCAGAGGCCAGTAGTTGATAGCTGTCAGGCTACTTTTTTCATTATAGTTACGGTGCACCTTTGGACCGATGAACTGGAGAGCAACCAAAAAAAGTATTAAGAAAAAAAATTACCTTAAAATATACACAAAGTAGATATTAAAAACAATTAAAATGTATCTATGCACATATATGCAAATGTACATATGCACAAATATGTTTGAACACACACATTTGCAAAATGCACCTTTTAGATGAGCCAATGAACTAAGTTCAACTTATACTGTATATCCACCAATTAAAACAAGCCTAGCACTTGACCCAGGCACAGTACCTCCCTCTCATGGTGGTGGTGGTGGTGGTGTAGTGGTGTTTTTTTGTTTTTTCTTTTAATCAAACACATCTCCAGAGTGGCTTAAAAGCAGAGAAACACTAGAAAAAGTCTGTCATTAAGAGGTAAGCTTTAGTTACTAGACAACTTTGAAAAGGTTTTAGAGCCCTAAGTTTGTTTATATTTGTCTTCACATGATAGCTTTGTCAATAAAAAAAAAAGCATGTAAATAATTTTTAGATGAAAACTGTGTAGGAAGATCAAAAAAAGAAAACACTTAATTCAAACCTTCTCTACTTGGTCCCCACCAATTGCAATGTGATTTACAGAAAAAGCAGGGTTACGGTATAGCATGGACGTGTAATTTGACAAGGAAACTTTAAATCAAATGTACATATCTGAATCATATGAAGTATTACAGTATAACAGAGAGCTGTGATAAATCCATGCATTTCACATGCTCTAGTGATGAGAATGTATAAATATAATAAGTGTTCTTACACTCGCACCTTTATTAAAACAATAATGGAAGTCATGTGTGCAAGCGTGCAAAGTAGAGAGAGAATGTACTTTAGTGAGATTTAGATAATGGAGTGAATTTCAAAACTATTTTGATAAGAACAGGCCATTTAGCCCAAAAAGCTTGCCAATCCTATTCACGTAGGCTCTCCAAAATAACAGGGTCTGGGTTTAGTCTTTTAAGCCCTGCTTTCCACTGCAAAACTTGTTAATGTATTCCATATGTCTGCAAAATTTACTTTTTAATAAGTTAACTGTGTCCCTAGGTTCTTGTTGAGGAGTTTATTTTAAAGTAACAGCAGGAATCCACTTATATTTATTTCCTCTTGGTGAACTCTTTTGTGTGCGGATTTGTATTTTTTATAAGAGTTTGTATTTTTGTGATTTTTTTTTTCCTGTGTTGGAATGGCCCACAGATGTACCCTTATCTCTCATGCAACAACAAATGAACAAAATGCAGAAATATTATACAGTGTATGTGCTCTACTGTACATAGAAATTTATTCATACACTTTTTTTTAATTAGGCTGTTAAAGTTAGTATGTATTAGTAAATACTTCAAGTATATACTGTAAGTTTATGTAGAACAAACTCAAGATTTCAACTCAAATATGCTTACATTTTGCTTCTCATAACTGTACTTAATCAGTCTTTCACTGAATAAGGCAGAAGGAGAAATATGTTCTGATATCTTTAACTTCAGAAATCTTCACTTCTAAAATCACTTTACCAAAAGTAAAGACTAAAAAATAAGAACAGCAAAGTTTCCTGTTTGTTGGGTTTGTTTCACAGTATGTTTTTTTTTTTTTTTTTTTTTTTATAAAGTGTCTACCACACAGTATCAAAATGTACCATGCAGGAATGGGAGTTTGTTTATGCCTGCATGCTTGCATATAAAAGACTGTCCTCTTTACTATGTCATTTTGTCTGTGAGCAGGATCCTTTAAACTCTGAAGATGATGTAAGTGAGCAGGACATTCCAGATCTTTTTGACACGGATAATGTCATTGTTTGCCAGTATGATAAGGTATACATGTTTATCTATATCTTATTTTTCATAGTATTTTTAATGTAACAAAAAACAAGAGTATATTTTCTAAAATCATTCCATCAGTAAGTGAAGATGTGCAAGGCTAAAAACATTTTTGAATTGACTTGTTACACAACTAAACTGCACCTAATGTACTAAAAAAAAAATAATAATTTTGATTTGTATTTGACAGTTGTGAGTGCCTTTCACACATGCAGACAGTAGCAGAAATTTGCTAGTAAACTGCTTGACGTTAAGTGTTTGCATGAAGAAAATCTGGTGTTGATGTTCTGGAAGTCCTGACCAGGCAGGTTTCCCAAGTTAAGATCAAGTGTAATTACTGTAAATGTATCATCTTGCTATACTGCCTTACCAACAAAGGAGAATATCAATTGTGGTTTCTATCAGAAGAAAACCATGTGCCATCCACTTCACACCCCTACTTAGTATTTTACCAGATCCACATGTCAGCCATCCATTCTTTCAAAATGCATCCTTCCACTTCACATCCATTTTTAGTGTTTCTGTAATAGTAACTAGAAGTCTGTTCCTGAGTCCATGCATTCAGACAGTTGTGCTGTTGGCGTATGAAGCAATTGTAAAACTAACTTTGCACTGCATTTATTAAGTTGAGGCCAGGCTAATGTTCGGTAACAGTAAAAATATGAAAGTAATATGTCTTTGAATCATTCCTGTTTCGGTATTTCATTCTTTTAATGTTTTTATTTTGAGAATAATGTTTAATCACTGCTGGTCACTATTGAATTTTCTTTCATTCTAGGATCAATTGTGATGTCAGTGGTTGAAGGTACATATAGGAATACTCCACCAAAAATTATTTATTTTTTTAATGTTACCTCATGTTATTTGTAGTGGTGGTTGAGAACATTTTTAAAACTCCTATTTTCATGCAGAAATGAGAGGGGAAAAAAATTCAACATAATGGAAGCTAATAGTGACCAATGCTGTACAGTGGCAAACATGCCCAGATCTCGTTATTTTTATCGCCTAATGCACGTCAGTCATCCAGTAATTTACAACACATGCTTTTTTGCTAAAATATTGTTAGTTACTTCTGGAATTATCACCACATGCTGTAAACAGCAAAGCTAAAGCCTCATAGAAGTTACTTTTAGAATTGATGACAGTACTCTTGACTAATGAATGAGGGGGGAAAGGTAGGTATATAGTTCAGAAAAGTCATTCTCATGGGACTTTAGGTTTCCTATTTATGATGTGCACTGATTCCGGAAGTATGTATTTAACAGTAATTCAGCAGAAAAGCATGCATTTTTGTGTGTTTTGACACAAGTACTTTGAAAATTTTTTTTTTCTGTTTTCCCTTTGATGTTGTTTTACATTGTTTACCATTGTACAGCGTTGGTCACTATTGGCTTCTATTATATCAAACTATTTTCTGTCCATTCTGCATGAAAAGATGTGATGGCCAAGAAAAATTATTAATCTATAAAGAAGAAAAAGTTTCCATAGTGGAGCAATTATATAATGAACTGAAGAGTCACAGTGCATGACGTAGAAGACAATATAGAGACCAGCTGAATCCATTTGTCTTGAATAACTAAACATGATAAAAATTTGTGCATGCTGGGAATGCAGAATTTGAACTGCCAAATTGAAGCATTACCATTCCCAGTTTTCCAAGAACAATTTTGAGCTAATGAATTTAGAATGGGAGAAATTTAGTGAAGCATTTCGTAAGTGGGGATAAAACTCTAATACATCAATATGCCCCAAACGATAGTTGAAAAACTGAAAGCATGTTAATTCTGCATGGTCAAAAAAGTCAAGGGGCAAAGAAGGGCTGTCAAGATAATGTGCACAATATTTTATGAGTTTGGTGGTGTATTCCATTTGATTACATAACACAAAAGGCCCACATAATTGGACAATATTACATTGCTACTAACAGAAAAGAAAATTGGTATGTCAGGGAACAGCAGTGCCAGTCCACCATCCCACTTCAGTATCACAGATGTGCTGCTACTCACACTGCATGAATTTCAGAGGCTTCTCAGTGAAGCTTAATATGAAGAGATGGGTAACTGCCACCTTTTACCCAATATGAAGGCCTATCTCCACGTAATATGCTACGCTAATAACGTAGACATCAAGGCCGCTAATGAAGAATGCTTGCCACAAGCAAGCTATTGTTTTCAGTGCAACAGAAAAGCCTTACAAAATTATTCCCTGTAAACACAAATGTTTGTTACATGTTGAAAAATGTAAATTTGTGTAACTTTACTGGTGTTTTGTCCAAGTCAGTTTTAAAAACATTTGGTAATACATTGTATGTGTCTTACTAGATTACTTTCTCCTAATAAAGTGATTTTAGATGGTTTTCAAACACCTTCATTTTCTGCAAACTTTATATAAATATTAAGACCCTTTGCTGTGGCCCTCCAGATTGTGGTTAGGTGTATCCTGTTTGCGTTTATTATTCTTGACATGTGTCTGGAATTTGACTAGAGTCCACCTGCGGCAAAATTGTAACTGATGACCAGTCAATTCAAATTCCACAATTCACAGTGCATGTTTGGGGGGGGAATAAAATAAGTGATAAAGTCCAAGGAACTCTGTTGGCCTCTGTGATCAAATTGTGTTGAGGCATAGATCAGTACAAGGGTATTAAACCATTTCTAAAGCTTTGATTGTTCCCATGGACATTGTAAAATGGAAGAAGTGTCGCTACAGTTGGCTATCCTGCTAAACTGAGTACCCAGGAAATTAGCACCTTGGTCAGGGAGATGAGAAAGAAGCCATTGGTTACCATAATAGAACTTCAGAAGTCCTCTGCTGAGGTAGAAGAACCTATTTGAAGGACTACCTTCTTAACCAGAACTCCATCAATCAGGCATTTATGGGAGAGTGCCTAGAGCAGGGGTCCTAAATCACAGTCCTGGGGGACTGCAGTGGCTGTAGGTTTTTGCTCCAACCCAATTGCTTAATAAGAAGCACTTATTGCTCAAGTAACACGTCTTTCACTTTAGTTGTCTTGCTTGTTAAGATTTTGAACTCTTATTGCCTATTTTGGTCTTAAACAGCCATATTCTTGGCTTTTAATTTCTCCTAATTAGCAATAACATGCAAGTGACAAAAGAGACCAGCATTTCTCCATTTAGCTTGTTAACCATTTACGCCCGTGTGTAATCATGCACTATTCGGTTAAATTAAATACTTGGAAGGAAATTGAAGAGGAAAAAGTGAAGGACTGAGAATTACTCATCCATTTTAGCCTTCAAATCATTTGGATGATATCCTTAGAAAGGGAAAGAAAATCCAGGACATGAGAATTACCTGACATAGCAGAGTTAAAGCACTAACAAGCCATGAAATTAAATTATTAGCAAGAATTGCTTTCTAATTAAGCAACCAGGTTAGAACAAAAACCTGCAGCTACTGCGGCCCTCCAGGACTGTGATTGAGGACCCCTGGCCTAGAAGAAAGCCACTCTTGAGTAAAACGAATACAACAGCCTGGGTGGAGTTTGCCAAACAGCATTTAAAGGACTCTGGTGAGATGAGATGCAACTCTTTGGGCAGAACTATGTCTGGCAAAGACCAGGCACTGCTCATCGGATGTCTAATGCCATCGTCTTGCTTAAGCATGGTGGTGACAGCATCATGCTCTAGGGGTGCTTCTCAGCAGCAAGGAAAGAAAGATTGGTCAGAATTGAGGGATAGATGACTGCAGAAAAATAGAGAGAGGTCCTTGAAGAAAATCTGCTCCTCAGTGCACACAATCTCAGACTGGCATTATGGTTCATCTTTCAACTTAAAAACAATTTCCCAAAGCATACATACAGCACAATGCTGGAACAGCTTTGGAACAAGTCCTAGACTGTCCTTTAGTGGCCCAGCCAAACCCCAGACTTAAACCCATTGAATGACTTTGGAGAAACCTGAAGATGACAGTTTATGGATGCTTTCTATCCAGGCTAACAGAGCTTAGGGGAGTCAGCCATGAGGAATGGGATACATACATCCAGGTGTGAAAATCTTGTAGAGTCTTGCCCATGAAGGCTTGAGGCCCTACTTGCTGCTAAATGGCTTCTACAATATACTGAAAAGGTACTCATGTAATGGTTCTTGATTGTAAATTGATGGGCAAAAATGGCAAATGTAACCATTTAAAATTTTAATCTTCGACACAAAGTATGTTGAAGGGGTCTGAAAACTTTCTGAATCTACTGTATATTAGATGTATTTTTTGCATGTAATATTCTGGTGATTGCGTTAATTTGCTTTTGAAAATGAGCCCCTTCAAAAACCAAACCAGTGTTCATTGTGGTCAGCAACACTGGAGCGCCACAGGGGACTGTACTTTCTCCGGTCCTGTTCAGCCTATATACATCGGACTTCCAATACAACTCGGAGTCCTGCCACGTGCAAAAGTTCGCTGACGACACTGCTATCGTGGGCTGCATCAGGATTGGGCAGGAGGAGGAGTATAGGGACCTAACCAAGGACTTTGTTAAATGGTGCAACTCAAACCACCTACAACTGAACACCAGCAAAACCAAGGAGCTGGTGGTGAATTTTAGGAGGTCCAGACCCCTCATGGATCCCGTGGTCATCAGAGGTGACTGTGTGCAGATGGTGCAGACATATAAATACCTGGGAGTGCAGCTGGATGATGAATTAGACTGGACTGCCAATACTGATGCTCTGTGTAAGAAAGGACAGAGACGACTATACTTCCTTAGAAGGCTGGCGTCCTTCAACATCTGCAATAAGATGCTGCAAATGTTCTATCAGACGGTTGTGGCGAGCGCCCACTTCTACGCGGTGATGTGCAGGGGAGGCAGCATTAAGAGGAAAGACGCCTCACGCCTGGACAAACTGGTGAGGAAGGCAGGCTCTATTGTTGGCATGGAGCTGGACAGCTTGAAATCTGTGGTAGAGCGACGGGAGCTTAGCAGGCTCCTATCAATTATGGAGAATACACTGCATCCACTAAACAGTGTCATCTCCAGACAGAAGAGCAGCTTCAGCGACAGACTGCTGTCAATGTCCTGCTCCACTGACAGACTGAGAAGATCGTTCCTCCCCCAAACTATGCGACTCTTCAGTTCCACCCGGGGGGTAAACGGTAACATTATACAAAGTTAGACTGTTTTTACCTGCATTGTTATCAATCTTTAATATTGTTTTTTGTATCCGTATGCTGCTGCTGGATTATGTGAATTTCCCCTTGGGATTAATAAAGTATCTATCTATCTAAGTCTTGCAGAAATGGTCTGAAGTCTTTCACTGTTAAGTTATTGCATAAACTTGTTTACACTGTGTATTCATAAATACATTTATGATCATTGTTTATGGAATTCTTCTTGTCCTAAGTTTAAACCAAGAAAATGGTGTCTTAAACAAGCCTTGTTAATTTTGCTATGACTTGGACAATAGTTCTTAAACGTGGAGCAATATACTAATGTTTGTGTGTCTTCTTCTTTCTTTTTCTTCAAACTGTATATCAACCCCCTGCCAAGTAGATTCATCGAAGTAAAAACAGATGGAAATTCTACCTTAAAGATGGAATAATGAGCTTCAGTGGAAAAGATTATGCCTTCTCAAAAGCTATTGGAGAAGCAGAATGGTAAAAACCATATAGGAAAGCAGTTACTATAAATATTTTGGTCAAATCTGTAGTGTTCAAGAGAACAAAACATTGTTGAAGTATTTCAGTGTAGACTATTAATAGTTTCTCATAAGAATGCAAGTTTTGGGTAATATCTAGTGATAGAATTTTTTTGTTATATTGTAGAAAATCCTCCATTTGTGAGCATTTAGTTAGTATAGGAAGTTTTTGAGTTGAGCTGATAAATGTTGAATTATGTCTGATGTTTTATTTTTGTTAAATATCCTCAACGAAGGTGGTATTTGTTAAGAATTAATGCTATTTGAAGACTTAGTTTTGTGATTTTGTTTACATCAAGTTGCTGTTGATAAAATACTATACAGGATTTATGTTTAGACTTCTTTCAGCTCTTACAATAGTTTTTTTGTCTGTATAAAATAAAAATGCAGAATTTCATGTTTAAAATGAGTATGTCATATTTGGATAGATGTATCGTCAACTGTCCCCATTTTTTATATTAGCACTTTATCATCTTCCATTATAAATGAGTAAATAATGATAAAATGTGTGATTTTTATGAGCCACAAGTGATTGAATTGTGCACAGTGCCATGAGAATAGGTGGTAACCATGTGACTCTGTGCCAAGTTGAGTATTTTTGAAAATAAGTGGATCCACTTATTCGTTTAATGTCTCTATTCAGAGCAACTTCAAAATCCTAAACTTCAAGCACTGATAAGTTATGTTTGTTGAAGTATTGTATTGTCTAGTATTTAAATCTAGTACCTTAAGCAAAGAGGCCACATGTACTAGGAATTGTTAGTTTCTCACCAATTTATCTGTACTTTTTTTTTTCTATATATGATAATTTGCCATTTTTCAACATTAGATGGGGACTGTCAAAAGTTACTATGTCATTAGAATATTTGGTGATTGTATACAGCTCTGAATACCCCATCTGCATTTACAGAGCATATTGTCATTATAAAGGTAACTCCAGGACTGCTGTCTTAAGGGCTGAATGCTTTTACAGGAGAATAAAACTTGTACCTTCCACATCACTTAATATAATGCTTTCACCGTGGTTGACATTTGGAAAGATTCTGACAGTGTTAGGACTGAAATAAGTAATCCATTGGATTTGTAGCAGGGATCCTTTATTTAATTTCTTATCCTTGGACTTTGAATCTAGGATTGGTGTTGGGTAATGTGTTCAGGTGGATTAGAAGGAGGTGGTGAACTCATTGGAGTGTTGTTTGTATTAGTATGCTGAGGTCAATTTTTTTTTTGGTACTGAAACACATTGGGATAAATCAATGCTTTACTATAAATACAGTTATACATTCCAATCCATAATGTATGGAATGCAGCATACCTGTGTACTGTACTGTTATTTTGCTGACGAAGCAGGATGTAGGAGTTAAATTATAGATGATACAGACCAGAGTTGGAACAGAGCACTGTTTAAGAATATGACAGTTTGCTTGTTGACATCCACACTTGACAATGGTACACATGGCAAATAAAACAGAAATTCCACAGGGTTGGAGACTGGGGAGAGCATATTAGTCTTGTTTCTTGCTGATCTTCACCTTGCACAGTGTTGTGAACCAGAATAAGAGTACAGTAGCTACGCAATCATGACTTCCTCATTCTTGTTACACTGCACACCAGAGTATGGAGAAGAACATGTCTCATTTGTAAAAATCCAAGGCCTTTCAATTCACTTGACTCGTTCAGTTCTTTCAAACTACCTGTTTAAGTGAATCGGTTAATTTGATTCATTAATACTGTAGGACCTGGGGTTGGCAGCAAAAAATAATTTTCGCCTTTGAATTATATGTCAAACAGTCTGCATTGACAAAAATTATATGTCAGACAGATCTCCACATTGAAAATCAAGATTAATTACAGTGGCAACTCTGTGCTAATAGTAAGAATAAAATGTGGCAAATTTAATAACCATCTGGGGTGTCTTTTGCCAACAACTGTGGTTTAATTACGATGTATTTTCTGACAGAAATGGCACCCTTCGTATTTTTCTGAGAGAGTCTTGTGGACATAAGCATTGACAAGTAATTGAACATCCTTCTGGATATTTTAAAATCATTGTCAAATCCTTGTTTTACATCAAAACCTCTACATCTCAGTCCCACCAGTACTACTGTAGTACTAGCACTAGCTACTTTATGTTCACAGGCCTCTGTGTATAGATATGGCAAGGATAACGGAGTTAAAGCAACAGCTACAATTTTAATTTCTATTTCTCTTCCTTGCCATCATTAGCTGAGAAATTTGCAGATGTTCAGTGCAGAAAACAATGTTAAGAAGTGTGCTTTTGGTGTTTGAGGTGGTCTATCAGGTCACATCAGATGAGGTCAGGTTGAGGTGCATGTACTAGTACACCTCGGGATCCTGGTTGGGAACCTCCCAGGCAGACATGCAGTCCAGTCCCCACCCTCCAGAAATGACCATCTATCTGCCTCAGCCAGGTGTTATGTGGATGACTCCTTGGCCTGGTCCATCCAGTTAGGTCCTCAAAAATCAGAATCGTGCAAGCTGGATCACCTTCATTGAATTGTGCCGTATGACCATAGTGCCATAACTGACACTCCCTCACAATGCAGGTAATGCGCCTCATTCGGAACTCTATGAGCAAATGTTAATTCGACACAAAGTCAAACCAGCGGTACCCAAGGATTCTCCGAAAAGAGACAGTACTGAAGGAATCCAGTCTTCATCTCTGTTCACTGGATAGCGTCCATGTCTCTCAACCATATAGCAAGACAGGAAGCACCAGGACTCTAAAGGCTTGGACCGTCATCCTCATGCAAAGACATTGGGAGTGCCACACGACCCTTGTCAGAGACTTCATGAACCCCCCCCCATTCTGACTGGCTTCAAAGGAAGAGTCACCAGAGACGTGAATGTCGCTATTGAGGTAAGTAAACCTCTCGATAAGGTCGATACTCTCTCCGCAGACAGACACACTGCTGATGGCTGTGCCTAAGAGGTCATTAAAGACCTGGATTTTGGTTTTTATTCAGAACATACGCAAGCTCAGACACTCAGACTCCTCACTCAGTCTCTCGAGAGCCCTGATCAGAGCCTCCATTGACTCTGTGAAGATCACAGCATCATCAGCAAAGTCAAGATCTGTGAATCTCTCTTCACTAACAAATGCTCCACTGGTCACATCCATCTGACAAAATGTTATTAATTTTACACATGAAGGGCACATTCAGGATTGACATCTGCACACTCTCAATTGGATAACTTAATTCAACAGTCAAATAAAATTAAAAAAATAAAATTAAATAGGAGCCTACAATTGGAGTTGAGTAATTTTTTGGTGCAGTGTGAACATTGCCTTATTGTTACCTACTCTGTTGTCACTCTGCTTTTCTAGGTACTTAACGACTGTTACACACGTCTGCCTCGCTTATTTGAATAAATCTTCACATTGTGCATTCAAAGCTAGTTAACTGTTGCAAATTAGAAATCCCTGTCATTTGATACGTTTTATGCCTCTGTATGTACCGCTTAGATCAGTGGGTCATGACCCCTGATGTCTATAATTAAGGTGCACGGAGTCGTGAATTACATTTGAATTGAGTTAGAAAGGGTCACATTTGGTTTGCAGAAAGGTTTGTGATATGTTGCTGCTTGCAAAGGTTAAACAAACCATCCGGACAATGATCGGTGGCCATGCTTCACGGGGAAACTGAACAATGATCAGCAGCGATTCTCTTGGTGGGAATAGGACGATGATCAGCCGCTGTTCCACAGAGATTATGGGCTGTGAAGACGCACAATTGGACTGTGAAAAAAGTAATTTTAAGAACCACTGGCTTATAATAATATTGGGATGTCCAGGACCCCTGCATGCTTAAATGTAATAATTAACCAGTTACCCCATGTAGTGGTGTATAATGTAGCACAAAATAGGAGATGTTCATTATATAGGCCTAAACTCCTGACTCTTAACTGGTAAATCTCATTAGTCCAATTAGATTAGATTGGGTCATGTATTTTAGGAGTTATTTTGAAACATTCTTATCACCACCTTCTCTTTCCCTTTCCTGTTGGAACTGTAAAATGTTTTTAATTGTTGCATTTTCTTTTCATTTGCTTTGTGAGGTCAATGACAGTTGAAGCTTTATGTCTCATAACTATGGAAATGTCTGTCAAATGTGTTAAAATATTTTGCTTATACACAATTGGTGTATAAAGTTTGCTTAGTTATTACAAGTTTTATCTGTGAACCATTCTGGATGTTCACAGTAGAAAGTAAAGCAGAACACATCCTGCAAAGAGAATACATCAAAACTTTTCTGAATAGAAATAAGGTAATTTTTAGAATATGATTTTATACTTTTAAAATTGAGATGAGATTTACTCCAATGTCCTATGCAGATCTGGAAGTAATCTACCAATTTATGTGGTATTTTAATAGTGCATTCTGGTTAGAAGTGGAACAGTGACCAAAAAACAGTAGTACTGACAGCACTATTGTCATATGTGCTATTGAATACATGGTTTGCTCAGGCACTTTTATGCAAGTATGGGTGGAGTTAAAATTAGCATTAGTATAATAATGTTTGTTTTGATTCCTATTATTCTGTTGGCACAAAATATTTCATGTGATCAAGTAAACCAGCTTGGTTTTCTAAATTATTTGGCAGCAGGAAGAGCAATGCAACGATGACAGGTGTGTTTATTAATTTATTCACTTTTATGGGATACTACGACGACAACATGTGAATACAGCACTGCAGCAAAATCTGAAAGGCAGTCTTAATTTAATGTGCACAAATGACACCTCGCAAAAGAATTTATGGAGTATCCCTAACTACAAGTGTTTAAGCAGAAATTTTGAAATAATTGTCATAAATGTAACATCATTACTGGTAGAGGTAATAGTAAGTAATATTGAGTAGTGATAATTATGGAGGTTAGTATACCTGCTGTTACTACATATGGAACTGTTCATAAAAGTGTATAGTGAGGTTGTCTCAATTTTAGATGAAAGTGTACAGTATACAGTTAAACAAGACTGTTTCATAAAAACAGTCAAGTGTAGAGTTTCATTTCTTCTAAATATATATATATATATATATATATATATATTGTCATTGTTCATGACCCATGTACTCCTTGCTATAAACCATTATCAATTAAGAAGAGACCTTAGCAATGTATAAAATCTGTCCGTCTTATTTTGAGGATGCTGTGCATAGTAATCCCCTAATAACCCTGCATAGTTACATTCAAAGCCAGCAGTTTATATGGCAACTATGTCATTAGTGATTTCATTAATCTTCTTCTTTTGTCTGCTTCTGTTAGGGGTCGCCACAGCAGATCATCTTCTTCCATATCTTCCTGTCTTCTACATCTTGCTGTTACCCCCACCACCTGCATGTCCTCTCTCACCACATCCATAAACCTTCTCTTAGGCCTTCCTCTTACCTGGCAGCTCTATCCTTAGCACCCTTCTCCCAACATACCCAGCATCTCTACTCTGCACATGTCCAAACCAAAGTGATTTCATGAGTGGATTATTAAAATAAGGATTTAAAGTAAAATAATAAAATACTACTTACTGTGGCATACTAAAATGAAAAAAGTACACAGTACATTATATGTAAAGATTTTTTTTAATAAATTAACTCTATAGCTAACGGTTTATGCAACAAGAACGTGTTCCTGTGGGCACATTTTAAAACCATATTTGCTGGATAGTCCTTCCAACGTATTTAGGAACGCTTTCTGCTTGCATTCTTTCCCACAATTTTATAGAATACGGTGAAAAATCTGAAGTTCACATTATTCCGTTTGTGTTTGAAAAGCACCACAATGAAGGCTTACTAGGCGTAAAGATCCTTGATGTCGATGATTAATTTCCAGACGTTCCAATGCATTCATCTATGGAAGACTCAGGCACTTCCCTTGCTTCCCTGTCACTGCAGAACACTGGCACTGGAATGTAGTCACAGTAAATACCGCTTGGCTGCTCCGGTTGGTGCTGCTAACAGAGCTAAGGTTTATTACATTGGATTTCTGCATCGAGAAGCTGTGCGTTCGGTATGTGTTAGCGTGTGTCTTGCAGCAGCCAAGTCTGCTCATTAGCATGAAGAAGTCCCTTCTGAATGTCTTGGTAAAAATGGCATACAAGAATGGATTTGAACACGAGTTGATGGGATAGAATAAAACCAAAAGTATCTTGGAGTGTCTAACAGAAATGAGGGGCAGTTTAAAAGCAGCTAATATGGCAAAAAAAGTTATGGGGGCTGTGCACAAAAAATCGGTGAAGATTAGTATAGCCATCTTCTTGGCAATCTTGGCATCACTGTGTTTACCTGCAAATTCTGGGTTTCGTATATTTAAGTAGATCTTAATGTAGCAGGTGCATATGATGACAAAAGCAACAATGTTGAGAATCAAAATTACGATGATATAACCTTGAGCAAGTGGTGTTTCAATGTCCATTGGCAAACACATGCTAACCTTTGCATAACTGCTGATGCCCAAGATTGGCAAGTAAGCCATGATCAGAGAAAATGCCCATCCGCCTGCCATGATAAGTACAGCATGCCTTGGCCGAAGCTTTCTCTCCAACTGCATAGCATACGTGATGGTATGCCAGCGCTCCAGTGTGATAATCGTTAGTGTGTATATGGAAAGTTCACTTGCAAAAACAGATAAAAATCCTGCTATGCCGCAGCCTGCCCCAGTTTGCCATTTAATTGCATGGTTGTAATACTGGCCTTTTGAGCTGTAGTCAATATAGGCAATCATGAGCAAGTAGACACCCATGCAAAAGTCTGCAAAGGCAAGATTGCACATGAGGAACCTAGGAGCTGTGAGCTTGTATTGGCTAGTGACTAAAACCAAAAGAACAACACAGTTCCCCATAATAGCGAAGATATGTATAATCCAAATCAGGACTCTTAGGAAGCTGTAGCCCATGATGTCCTCACAGGGGTTGAAAGCATCGGGCTTTGGTGTGCATTTTAAGGGAATTTCTATCTTGCAGGTGTCCAACTCCGGATACTGAAGGTCCAAATTGTAGGAGTCAATCCCTTCAAGAAAGCTGACAAAAAACAAAAACAGATAATTATTATTTGCACTGTACAGCATGTATATTTATTAGCTTGAAAAAACTTAATACAAATCTACAAAAACCCTTCAGTAAAGATGCATCCCCTTTTCTGCCAAAGAAAACAAGTGCCTTTAGCTTACAGTATGTGGTACTAATGTATGAATGTATGAATTTATGTTTACTTCATTTTATAATTTAATTGCTAGTAGTGAGTAGCTAATGACCACATTATCTGCTCCTTGGTTTTGATGGAGGCTGTCCTTTTTCTATGGAAAAAAAAACCTGCCAGCAACGGCATTGTCTTCACTCCTGTAACCGAGCAGAGAAGGAAGCCAATATGAAACTGTGTGTATGTACTTGGTTTATTCCAGATTAGAATTGTGAGAAAAAAGCAACAACAACAAGAAGAGAAACAAATCAGTAGGGCAGCTGTAATAGAAGGCAGGAGATGATGGGTGAATTGCAGCACAAAAACCCAATCTAGTGTACAAAATGAAAGCTTCCTCTGAGTCGAGTAGTAAACAAAATTGTTTCAAGGACTGGCATGAAAAATTTTGAAATTAAAGGTTTGGATGAGTACATAATTATACTTACATAGTTACAAATTGTTTACTTGTTGTTTCAGTGTCAGGTCACGTCAGGTTGGGGAGCCTGCACTGGTACAGCATGTTGCCGTACCCACCACACAATGAAAACAGCTTGGGAGCCCAGTTGGCAACCCCCTAGGCAGACACGCAGTCCAGTTCCACCCCCTGGAAATGACCATTTATTTGCTGCAGTCAGGTGTTACATGGGTGCCTCCTTGGCCTGGTCCAGCCACTTGGGCCCTCAGCAAAGAGGATCCTGTCACCCAAATTACCCTCGGGGAATTGCACCACATGGCCATAGTGCAGGTAATATGCCTCATTTGGGACTCTATGGGCAACTGCTGGTTTGACTTTGTGTCAGGTTGGGTCAGGTTAAGGAGCATGCACTAGTACAGCTCGAGATCCTGGTTAGGAACCCGCCAGGCAGACACTCTGTCCAGTCCCACCCTCCAGAAATGACCATCTATCTACCTCAGCCAAGTGTTACGTGGACATCTACTTGGCCTGGTCTAGCCAGTTAGGTCCTCAACAATGAGGATCCTCCAAGCCAGATCACCCTCGGTGCATCACAGCAAATGGCCATAGTGCTGTAATGGACACTCCCTCACAATGCAGGTAGTGTGCCTCATTCGGAACTCTGTGAGCAAATGTTCATTCGACACAAAGTCAAACCAATGATACCCAAGGATTCTCCAAAGAGAGACAGTACTGAAGGAGTCTAGTCTTCATCTTAGGTCACTGGATAGCGTCCATGTCTCTCAACCATATAGCAAGACAGGAAGCACCAGGACTCTAAAGACTTGGACCTTCGTCCTTTTGCATAGATATCGGGAGTGCCACACACCCCTTTCTAGCGATCTCATGACCCCCCATGCTCTCCCAATCCGACTGGCTTCAAAGGAGGAGTCACCAGAGACATGAATGTCACTGCCCAGGTAAGTAAACCTCTCAACAAGGTCAACACTTTCTCCATAAACAAATACACTGCTGATGGCTGTGCCAAAGAGGTCATTAAAGGCCTGGAGCTTGGTTGTTATCCAGGACACTTGCAAGCCCAGACACTCAGACTCCTCACTGAGTCTCTCAAGCACCCTGATCCGAGCCTCCATTGACTCCGCGAAGATCACAGCATCATCAGCAAAGTCAAGATCAGTGAATCTTTCTTAACCAACAGATGCCCCACAGCCACTGGACCCCACAACCTTGCCCACCACCCAATCCATGCAAGCATTGAACAGAGTAGGAGCAGAACACACTTCATGGGATCCCCACAAAGTTGCTGGCTAGCATGGGCGGCCTGTAAACTGGTAATTGAGCAAATACATTATTTTTTAACCAAACAAAAGGATTCTGTATGTTATCCATGATAGTATTGGTGTATGTTTAGGGTGAGGTTGGTCCCGGCCAATTCGAAAATTACGTTGGTGCAACATTTTAACAAAATCTATTACAGTGGCACCAATTTAGACTTGGCCATCTACTGACTTCATAGGAAGAATCACCAGAGACATGAATGTCACTGCCGAGGTAAGTAGACCTCTTGACGAGTTTGACACTCCCTCCGCAGACAGAGACATTGCTGATGGTTGTGCCCATGAGGTCATTAAAGGCCTGGATTTAAAGTGTTTGTGTGTGTTCTAAAACATAAATATACTGTATAACTGCAACTGCATTACTTGTTTTAGGTGTAAGAGACTAAATGTTTCCAAAAAGGGACAAACAGGGGCATACCTTGTGCCAAACAGTGCAAAGGGATATGAGATATAAACTTAGTACAATGACAGCTGATAGACTGGGGCACAAAAGAAACTGGATTGAAGGGTTGTGTATCCTAAAAATGTCTTGGTTATATGCAGTTTTTGGGAGAAAAATCTCTAATGCACCATATTTTTGTGTCTTTTTTTAAAAGTTGATATTGGTGTAAATAAAGGTTTTTAATCATGTACTTTATTTTACATTTAGTTACTTGGCTGACATTTTTATCCAAGTTGACTTACAACATTTATGACACAATTGCTTACATTACTGTTGTTTTTCCAATTGGTGCACAGGCAGGTCAAGTGACTTGCTCAGGGTCACACAATGCCAGTAGTGGGATCTGAACCAACAACTACAGGGTTTAAAGTCCAAAGCCTTAACTACTCCACCACACTGCTTATACTATACTATACTATATACTTTCTTTAAAAAAAAAAGTGTTGTACTTGCTACTCTTCAGCCATTTGCAGCAAGAAAGGAGTAATAGCAGTTTATTTTGGGTATGAAATTTAGAGTGCAATAATGCCATTAAAATATATCAATATGAAAAATATACCTGCTTACAAAGTGACACATTTGGCACGTTGCAAATGAAATTGTATTGTTATGTATTGAATGCACGGATTTTTATCATGCATTGAAATCCTAGATTCTCTCTATGGCTATCCCAGTGTTAAACAAAGAAAGTTGTCTGTAATCCTGAGCTAAGAAATCATGTGAGACCATGAGATCCAATGAGGTTAGTGGCCCTGTTTACATTTTGGGAACAATATAATTTAAAAAAACCATGAATGTTTCACTGGTTTGCTCTTCTGGCTGAAAAAGTGGTGGCCAGATGAATATGACCTTTATTGCCAGTGGAAGCTGCAGTAAGCCAGGTCATAGTTACTCTTTCTGTCTGTCTTCGTCACTCTCACAAACACACAAAGCTCACGATGACAGCAGCCACCTGAAGCATCCTTTAAGCAATGTGTTTTCTTCACTGAATATAGTCAAATTCCTCCCACCCTCATACAGTATTTGTTTCTTATGTCAATCAAGGAAGTTCATTTGAGAAATTAAACACTTCACTAATAATCCAGTTCAAAGCGTTTTGAAAAATGTACAAATTCACACTTGGCTATTTAGTGTGTTTCTTTTTAGTACTAACTAGGATGCTTATTCCCTGCTCGCTTCACTTGCCAACCCCCTCGGCATGCGCTATGTGCCAGCCACTTTGCGTCTCTACCGCTCACATTGTGAAGACGGGGGCTGAACAAACCCCAAGGAGCCGCGGTTGCTCCTCCGAAACCCCCTCTTAAACGGTGATACAATGGGAAACAAATACAGTTGTTTTTTTTACCTCCTCTTTGTTCGATCAGCTGCTGACTTGTTGCAGCTGCTGTGCCACATGACATACATCTTGTGTGGCGCTTCGAGCATTTAAAAGTCTGTACAGCCACTGTCTTTGTCATCTACTCTTTGTCTTTTAATTCCGGCCCCAGGTGTGGTTAAATCTCTTGGCACAAAGTCTTGTCTCGTGGAAGGTGAGTTCTTGATATTTTTTAGTTTATAATTTAAAAACGGAATAGGAATCTTTAATGTGATGTTAGATTTTAAGTTCGATAAATTCTGAAAAGAATCATACCAAACATATATATGTAGGTTTTAAAATAAGCCCGATTTAAAGCGTGACAAAAAACGTGACATAAAAAGTCACATAAAATCATTGCACTTTTAGGCTTAGGATTTTATATATATATATGTATATATATATATATATGTATATATATAGTGAGTCGATTATCTTGTCACTTGTAATACTTCGCCTTCACACTAAATTTTGACAGCCTAGGTTTGACGCGTCGTTCTGAAACTCCATACTATGACAACCAAAATTCCAGCAGGAGCAGGTCAAATCACAATTGCTATTCTAACTCATCAAATTAAGTCAACTTCTTTGTAGGATTCACTTACAGCAAGAAGCTAAGGCCACCCTAAAGGGGTCTCCGCTAATTAATTACTTCTGCACTTTTAATTGTGTATTTTCTGAAATGTTTATAGTTTATAAAAAAATCAATCATATACAGTGCAGTAATTGTATAATTGTAAAATACAACAAAGCTTTTGTACTTACAGGTTTTCAATGAATGTCCCATCACTGCAATGTTTGGAGAGGTTGCTGAATGAGTCACTAAAACTGCTTTGCCTATAATAATGAGGGCATAAACATTCATAATCAGTTATAAAATAAACAAATCTTGAAAAGTATGCATCTACTGTAAGTCTAATGCAATAAGCCAAGCTGAGATAGCTACATGTTACATTGCAAATAAAGCAACTACAGTATATACTGTAGTGGCCCGGAAGAGAGAAATGCGGTTTGTACTCTGAAGAATAAGAAGTCTAATAAGAGAAGCTAAAAATATCACTCATCACTCAATTTCTGAGATGCTAATTAAGAGATCTCTTTCCCACCATTCCCTAGGATCTTTGAGAGGTATATCCTAGAAATGTGTTCATATATTGTTAGGATACTGCCTGAGTCTTGATCAAGACTGGTCATTATGGCATGAGATGTGCTAAGTTGGGAAGAATTCTTTTAACAAAATTTCTGATTTTCAGAAGTAAAAAAAAAAGGTTTCATAAGATGCAAATACATTAATGTCTATATAAAGATCTCTTAGTGTCTTAATCCTTAATGGTTTCCATGAGTTAAATACTGAGTACATCTCAGAGGTTTGAAACAGATGATTATTGTGTATGGGAGTGAAAAAGAGCTTCTTTACATTGAAATGTGTCCTGCATTTTAAGTGAATGCTGTCACACACCTGCGCATGGGAGGCAGCTAAAAGGCCTGAACAAGAGTAATTGCTCTCCAGACCGGGAGAGGGTAGTGCACAGATTCTTTTTCTCGCTTTTCTGCAGACTGTTCACGGGAAATTCCGCCTGGCCCTGATGATGTCACTTCCAGGTCCGAGCCTATGGATGAGGACCCTTCCAGTTCCTGCCCTCTTCACGTCACTTCCTATACTGGCCGCCATCTTTCCTGTATCCCCTCAGTTCTGTTTTGGGACTCCGATCAGTACAAATCTAATCCTATTTTGCAGCCAGGATACAATATATGAGTGGCTGCCCCAGACCTCTTTTGGACTTGTTGATTATTGTGACAATGGTGTAAGTAAACAACTGGATTACTGGTGTGCTAAAGATAGGCAGTATTGAGTGGAACACAAAGCAGGGCATGCAAGGAAGATTTAGAACATGATTTGTTTTGCATTGCAGGCTAGACTGGTCTGAATTTGAGTTTCTGCTGATATTCAAGGTTTTATTGAGTGTATATTTGCTGCCCGGTAGTAAAATTGAGAGTTAGGTGGTGCCATGCCACCTTGTATTTTAGATCTTTGTAAAGTCACCTTTTGAATACATGGCCATTTTGAACTCCAGATGAATGTTATGATTTGAGTCTAATTTATTCAAAGATTTGTTTCTCTATGGAATAAATACAGCACCTTAGGGAGGATGTTCATTTTGACAGTGTTAATTCTCCCTGTTAAACTGAGATGGAGGTTGAACCCTCTGTTAATATCTTGCTTAATTTTATCCATGGTACTTCCAAAATTGTACTGGAAAATATCTTTATACTTAACTTGTGATGGTTACCCCATGATATTTAAACTGTTGACATTATGAATCGAGGGAGATCTAATCTTGTATAAAATCCTAGAGAGTTCATTGGCAAAAGCACACTTAAATCCAGAGATCTTATCTAATTCTTCTAATGTATTTCAAGACTAAAGTTAAAGGTGATTGTGGGGCTGATATATAAAGCACCATATATTCTGCATATATTGATATTTTCTGTTTGAGTCCTTCTTTGATAATCCCCTTTACATCTGGATTATTTCAAAGATGAAAAGCCAGTGTTGAAAGTCACCCTTGTCAAGTACCTCTTTCTAATCTCAAGTATTCGGAGTTTGTGTTGTTAATGAAGAGTGAGGCTTCTAGAATGGTAGAGAGCAGTTTAATCCATGCAGATATATTGGGGCCAAACCTGAATCTGTGCATTGTAGCAAGTAGATAAACCCATCCAACTCTATCAAAGGTTTTTTTTTCTAAGGCCAGAGACAACAGGACTTCTAAAGAATTGGACTTTGTGGGCGAGTATACTGTATGATACAGGTGTCAAAGGTTTGTGGCTCAGTGTCTGCCCTCAATAAATCCAATTTGATCTTGTAATATTAACAGCATACATTACTTCCCAAGAAACAAGCTTGCCTAGTTCCCAGATAGATATCTAAAACAGCACAGGAACAGTGACTCATCCATAATGAAATATGTCATTTTTAGCCAGAAACACCTGTAGTCTTTACTAGAAGAGTGTTTATGGTTGTGATGTTCCTGTATCCAATAGGACCTCCATCTATTTTTTGATAGAATACTATTTAGGCAATAACACCAATTTGTGTTTTATTTAAAATGAGCTAATATATTTTCAGCAGCTTCTGAAACAACAGTTTTTAAAGCTAAAGTAACAGGAACTGTTAGGCTGCTTAGATAATGAGAAGTATAGCAACTGATGGCTTTGAACAGTTGTCAGTCCCTTAGACAAGTAGGTGGCAGCAGAGTAATGCTGCTAAGATTTATACTCCAAAAACACCCCCCTGTGGAAGGTAAATGGAAGCTGCTTCACAGAACTCAATCAGGCTGGTCAGAGATCTTTTATGGGCTTCTAGATGACCTAGAGATGTTTCTCAGGAATACAGGCTTGAAACTGCAAGTACTCCTGTGTCTAACTTTAAAAGAGGTTCTAAATTCTTTCTGAGGAAGTGTCTTGAGTTGGAAGCAATGATAAGGACTCGCTCAATGGAATGGTAGAAAAGACCATTGTTAGGAAATGAGGGCAAGCGATGAAAAGGAAGATGGTGAGACACATACTGTATGGCTTAAATGGCAGTGAGATCTGCCTTATTCTGTGTAGTTAGGCCCAAAGGGCTTAGTCGTTATTGTGTTTCTTTTACATCTTTCATTTGATGTCTTCCCTAACCCAGCCACAGGGGATGCACAAACCAGTGTGTTTCTTCGTGCCGGTTCCAAGCCCGGATAAATGGGGAGGGTTATGTCAGGAAGGGCATCCGGTGTAAAATTTTTCCAAATCAATATGTGGACAACAATACAAATTAACAATGACCGCCACCAGTACTGTTAGCCAACAGGGTGCTGGCGGGAACTGGGCTACTGTTGGCCGAAGAGGAAGAATAAGAAAGAGAAGAAGAGGGGGGAGACATGTCCGGAGGCAGAAGGAGAGGAGGAACCAAAGGTAGGAATTTTGAATGTTGGCAGTATGACTGGTAAGGGGAGAGAGTTAGCAGATATGATGGAGAGAAGGAAGGTTGAAATATTGTGTGTGCAAGAGGCTAAATGGAAGGGGAGTAAGGCCAGGTGGATCGGAGTAGTGGATTCAAATTGCTCTATCATGGTGTGGACAGGAGGAGAAATGGAGTAGGGGTTATTCTGAAGGAACAGTAGGTCAAGAGTGTTATGGAGGTGAAAAGACTGTTCAGGAGAGTAATGATTATGAAGCTGGAAAGTGGAGGTGTGATGATAAATGTTGTTAGTGCATATGCCCTGCAAGTTGGGTGTGCAATGGATGAGAAAAAAGATTTTTGGAGTGAGTTGGATGAAGTGATGAACAGTGTACCCAAGGGACAAAAAGTGGTGATTGAAGCGGATTTCAATGGACATGTTGGTGAAGGGAACAGAGGAGACGAGGAGGTGATGGGTAGGTATGGTGTCAATGAGAGGAATGAAGAAGGTCAGAGGATAGTGGATTTTGCCAAAAGGATGGACATGGCTGTGGTGAATACATATTTTAAGAAGAGAGCAGAACATAGGGTTACATACAAGAGTGGAGGAAGCTGCACACAGGTAGATTACATCCTATGCAGAAGAGTTGATCTGAAGGAGATTGAAGACTGCAAAGTGGTGGCAGGGGAAAGATAGTTAGACAGCATAGGATGGTGGTCTGTAGGATGACGTTGGAGATCAAGAAGAGGAAGAGAGTGAGGGCAGAGCCAAGGATCAAATGGTGGAAGTTGAAAAAGGAAGACTGCAAGGTTGAGTTTAGGCAAGAGGTGAGACAGGCACTGGGTGGCAGTGAAGAGTTACCAGACAGTTGGGAAACTACAGCAGATGTAGTAAGGTGACAGCAAGAAGGGTGCTTGGCGTGACATCTGGACAGAGGAAGGAGGAAAAGGAAACCTGGTGGTGGAATGGGGAAGTACAGGAGAGTATACAGAGGAAGAGGATGGCAAATAAGAAGTGTGATAGTCAGAGAGATGCAGAAAGTAGACAGGAGTACAAGGAGATAAGGCGCAAGGTGAAGAGAGGGGTGGTGAAGGCTAAAGAAAAGGCGTATGATGAGTTGTATGAGAGGTTGGACACCAAGGAGGGAGGAAAAGGACCTGTACCGATTGCCTAGACAGAGGGACCGAGCTAAGAAAGATGTGCAGCAGGTTAGGATGATAAAGGATACAGATGGAAATGTACTCACAAGCGAGGAGAGTGTGTTGAGCAGATGGAAAGAGTACTTTGAGAGGTTAATGAAAAAAGAGAATGAGAGCGAGAGAAGGTTGGATGATGTGGAGATAGTGAATCAGGAAGTGCAACGGATTAGCAAGGAGGAAGTAAGGACAGCTTTGAAGAGGAAGAAGAATGGAAAGGCCGTTGGTCCAGATGACATACCTGTGGAAGCATGGAGGTGTTTAGGAGAGATGGCAGTGGAGTTTTCAACCAGATTGTTTAATGGAATCTTGGAAAGTGAGAGGATGCCTGAGGAGTGGAGAAGAAGTGTACTGGTGCCGATATTTGAGAATAAAGAGGATGTGCTGGACTGCAGTAACTACAGGGGAATAAAATTGATGAGCCACAGCATGAAGTTATGGGAAAGAGTAGTGGAAGCTAGGTTAAGAAGTGAGGTGATGATTAGTGAGCAGCAGTATGGTTTCATGCCAAAAAAGAGCACCAGAGATGCAATGTTTGCTCTGAAGGTGTTGATGGAGAAGTATAGAGAAGGCCAGAAGGAGTTGCATTGCGTCTTTGTGGACCTGGAGAAAGTATATGACAGGGTGCCTCGAGAGGAGCTGTGGTATTGTATGAAGAAGTCGGGAGAGGCAGAGAAGTATGTAAGAGTTGTACAGGATATGTACGAGGGAAGTGTGACTGTGGTGAGATCTGTGGTAGGAGTGATGGATGCATTCAAGTTGGAGGTGGGATTACATCAGGGATTGGCTCTGAGCCCTTTCTTATTTGCAATGATGATGGACAGGTTGACAGACGAGATTAGACAGGAGCCCCTGTGGAGTATGATGTTTGCTGATGACATTGTGATCTGAAGCGATAGTAGGGAGCAGGTTGAGGAGACCCTGGAGAGGTGGAGATATGCTCTAGAGAGGAGAGGAAAGAAGGTCAGTAGGAACAAGACAGAATACATGTGTGTAAATGAGAGGGAGGTCAGTGGAATGGTGAGGATGCAGAGAGTAGAGTTGGCAAAGGTGGATGAGTTTAAATACTTGGGATCAGCAGTACAGAGTAAAAGGGATTTTGGAAGAGAGGTGAAAAAGAGAATGCAGGCAGGGTGGAATGGGTGGAGAAGAGTGTCAGGATAAATTTGTGACAGACGGGTATCAGCAAGAGTGAAAGGGAAGGTCTGCAGGACGGTAGTGAGACCAGCTATGTTATATGGGTTGTAGACGGTGGCACTGACCAGAAAGCAGGAGACCGAGCTGGAGGTAGCAGAGTTAAAGATGTTAAGATTTGCATTGGGTGTGACGAGGATGGATAGGATTAGAAATGAGTACAGTAGAGGGTCGGCTCAGGTTGGACGGTTGGGAGGCAAAGTCAGAGAGGCGACATTGCATTGGTTTGGACATGTGCAGAGGAGAGATGCTGGGTATATTGGCAAAAGGATGCTAAGGATAGAGTTGACAGGCAAGAGGAAAAGAGGAAGGCCTAAGCAAAGGTTTATGGATGTGGTGAGAGAGGACATGCAGGTGATGGGTGTAACAGAACAAGATGATCTGCTGTGACAACCCCTAACAGGGGAGCAGCTGAAAGAAGAAGAAGAAGAAAGAAGATTTGATGTCTTCCCTGTTATCCTTTATTTTTTTGTAGTAAATCTCTCTCGTTTGGAACGTGGGCTCCTCTAAGGATTATTCTGCATATGATGTTTTGCTCACAAAGTCACAGTCACAACTCACAGTCTAGTCATAGGCTTTTTTTTCCCTGGGCACATTAAAAACGGCCTCAAATTCTAGCAATAAACTTTAAAAGCTATGAAGACAGAAATTGCTGAGTTCTGTTAAAGATGTGGCCACCAGAGAAAAGTAAAGAAATGTTTAGTGTAGTTTTCAGGTGGTCAATACAGAATGAGAGAATGGTTTTATATTCATTTAGAAATCTGCTACCACCATTCTTTTCCACAGCATAATGCTGGGATGTACAGTCCTTTGACTAAAACAACTGGTACTGCAGTGACTCTCCCATTGATAATCTACTGTAAAGCAGCAGGTTTGTCTATAAGCTCATGTAAGGGATTTGCCAGCTTCTTTACCTTCTTGACTTTCTAAATTACTCACTGGAGTCTGCAATGCTGAAACTTTAAAAACAAGTCAGTGGGAAGTTCAGAGATGAAATTCTAAAGTCTGCACTTATGTTGTGCTTGTGTGGTTGTTTGAGGAGTGATTTACGGTGTAGTGTGTGGCAAGACGTTAGATTAGGGGCATCCCTCAAGAGCAATCAGACAGGCCAGGTCAGTCACATTAAAATCACTACAGCAAATGAAAAGAAAATGAACAAGCAAAAACTGAACTCATTTTAAACAGCCCAAAGCTCTTAAACCACACAAATCTAAAACCTAAGAACTACTTCAGAAGCCCGGCTTCTTCATCTGATGAGTTTTTAAGAACCAAGTGCAGCTACTCAGAGTAGTGCCTTATTGTCTGTTAATGGCTGCTGCTGTGACAACGTGTATGAATGCCCCATAACGACAAATAACGTCTTTGGGTAAACGAGCACACAAAGTGTCAGCAATGACATTACCAGTAGAAAACTGCCAAAAAACACCAACCGAACGATTCTTTTAATTCCTAACCATTAATGTACATGGAAATTGCTACAGTATTTGGCATACTTACGTTTTTTTCAGCATCCAATTTCGAAACGCACAGCAGTGGCTGGGGTATGTTAAATGTGCTTCCTCTAGATTAGCAAATATATCTAAGGGGGGCAACACTTTAAAAGCGTAAGCCGTTTGTGCAAATAAAACTTTAACAGATTGAAGTCCATAGGTTGGCAGAAGCTGAAGACCAGTTGAAGAAACATCTCTGAAAAAAATGGAAATAAAAGCAGTGGATGATACAGAAGTTCACCTGAATTCATAATTCCAAGGAAGTTCAGGTCCATTATATTGTAAAACTAGCCTTATTTCTACAATCTTCTTGTGATCAGTCTAATTGTGAAGGACTTTTTAAACTTTGGATTCATAAAAATATATTGGAAGAGCCATACGTTTAAATCGATGAATGTGTACATAGTTTTAGATTTTCTTTGACATTTTTCAGTTAGAAGGTAACCATTCAGGCTATCATGTTTGTCTGAACATGAAACAAATACAATGGTGGGCCAAAGTAGGTTTGCAGTTGTGAGTACGCAAAACACAGAGATTGTACCTAAGTGCGTTGTGTCACTCTTTAAAGTTAATAAAACTATTGTATTAATCATAACCTGCATGTCTACTTCCATAGGAACAACTGTAAACCTACTTTTGCCAACCCCTGTTACGTGTTTGCTTGGATTCCTTATCCACCATTTAAAGAGGCCAATGGACATGTAGAAGAGTAAATCACGTTTAAGATAAAGAAACTTTAGTTTTAGCCAGAGAAGATTCGTCCATTTATATTTTTTCTGAGCTCGTCTTTTCCATCTCTTCCAAGTTGCAGGCATCTGGACCCTGTCTGAGCAGCATTTAGCACAAAAGACTGCCAAGATTCCGGTAGATTACAGGGCATGCTCACTAACAGCCCGGTCATATGAGAGTCATCATTTAACTTAACATACCTGCCCTTGGAGGGTGGGAGAAAACTCTAAAAATATTTTAAAATATACAGACTATAGGTAGACTACATACATATACTGTATAACATGCATACATAACATCCTATTAGGCTGCAAGCACCTGGAGGTTAAAGGGAGGCGGGCAGATTTTTGCAAGATATAAATACTGGTTAGGGGACCATGAAGCATTTGGGAAGTCCTGAATGATTCAACTTTTGAACAAAGGTACAAGAAATTTATGTCACTGATAAGTTAAATGGAAAGAAATGTAATAAGCTAATAGAACCAATGAGAATTAAAGCACCTCTGCTATGGCTGTGCTGTTTGAGTTGTTTTAGATTATTAACAGCAAGGAGAGTATACCTGCTGCTTGAGCTAAATCAACAGTTAAAGTAAAAAACTTGGACAGAAATTAATGTAATAGGAAATTAATTGTGTAAATATTTAAGCAACCTTCCCTCCATCCATTATCCAACCCGCTGAATCTGAACACAGGGTCACGGGGGTCTGCTGGAGCCAATCCCAGCCAACACAGGGCACAAGGCAGGAACCAATCCCGGGCAGGGTGCCAACCCACCGCAGGACACACACAAACACACCCACATACCAAGCACACACACTAGGGCCAATTTAGAATCGCCAATCCACCTAACCTGCATGTCTTTGGACTGTGGGAGGAAACCGGAGCGCCCAGAGGAAACCCACGCGGACACGGGGAGAACATGCAAACTCCACGCAGGGAGGACCCGGGAAGCGAACCCAGGTCTTCTAACTGCGAGGCAGCAGCGCTACCCACTGCGCCACCGTGCCGCCCACTTAAGCATCCTGTGAGCAAGTATTTACTTAGGATTTATTCAACAAATAAAATGCTGAAACTGCCAAAAACAAAAGGATTCATGTCGTACTTTTGGTGATGGAGTATAACTCACAAACCGCTGAGATACATAAGGCAGCAGGTGAACTAATGGTCCAAACCAGTGCTTCCCACCTTGGGCCTGGGGACCCACTGTGGCTGCAGATTTTTGTTCCAACCAGTCTCTGTTCTTAATTGGACTCCTGGGCTAATTAAGTGAACTGTTATTTCCTGAGTTCTGTGGTTTGGGAACAATATAGAAATTAGAAAACAAAGTTTGTTAAAAAGGGCGGCATGGTGGCGCAGTGGGTAGCGCTGCTGCCTCGTAGTTAGGAGACCTGGGGACCCGGGTTCGCTTCCCGGGTCCGCCCTGCGTGGAGTTTGCATGTTCTCCCCGTGTCCGCGTGGGTTTCCTCCAGGTGCTCCGGTTTCCTCCCACAGTCCAAAGACATGCAGGTTAGGTGGATTGGCGATTCTAAATTGGCCCTAGTGTGTGCTTGGTGTGTGGGTGTGTTTGTGTGTGTCCTGCGGTAGGTTGGCACCCTGCCCGGGATTGGTTCCTGCCTTGTGCCCTGTGTTGGCTGGGATTGGCTCCAGCAGACCCCTGTGTTCGGATTCAGCGGGTTGGAAAATGGATGGATGGATGAAGTTTGTTAAAAAAAAAATTTTTAATGTACCAAGTAGTTATATAGGAATAATGTATTTTTTTTTCTTTTTAACAAATTTAATTTTCATTCTACTTTTCCAGGTGTTGTAATTGTATAATTAATCCATTATTTACTAATTGGTGGTCTGATGCTAAAGTACTTGCAGCCTTTCTCGATTCAGTGTTGTTTGTCTGGGTGTCTGCTCTACTCGTTTTTAATGGTCATTAATAAGATACAATGAAGGGGGAAAACTGCACAGAGAGAGGGCAAAATATAATGAAATCAACAAAAGAGAGTTAAGCATTTAAATATATAGCAAAAGCAGAAATATTTGTAAACGTCTTATAAATGTAAACAGCTGTAGTGCCATAACTGACACTCCCTCACAATGCAGGTAATGTGCCTCATTCAGGACCCCGTGAGCAACTGCTCATTTAACACAAAGTCAAAGCACTGGTACCCAAGGATTCTCCAAAGAGACACAGTACTGAAGGAGTCCAGTCTTCGTCTCAGGTCACTGGATAGCGTCGTCCATGTCTCGCAACCATATAGCAAGACAGGAAACACCAGGACTCTAAAGACTTGGACCGTCATCCTCATGCAGAGACATTGGGAGTGCCACACACCCCTTTACAGCGACTTCATGACATGAATGTTGCTGCCGAGGTAAGTAAACCTCTCAATAAGGTCAACACTCTCTCCGCAGACAGACACACTGCTGATGGCTGTGCCTAAGAGGTCATTAAAGGCCTGGATTTTGGTTTTTATTCAGAACATTCGCAAGCCCAGACACTCAGACTCCTCACTCAGTCTCTTGAGAGCCCTGATCAGAGCGTCCATTGACTCTGTGAAGATCACAGCATCATCAGCAAAGTCAAGATCCGTGAATCTCTCTTCACTAACAGATGCTCCACTGGTCACATCCATTTAACAAAATGTTATTAATTTTACACATGAAGGGCACATTCAGGATTGACATCTGCACACACTCAGTTGGATAACTTAATTCAACAGTCAAATGAAATTATTTAAAAAAAAAAAAAAATTAGATAGGAGCCTACAATTGGAGTCGAGTCATTTTTTGGTACAGTGTGAACATTGCCCTGCTGTGCTTTTCTGAATGTAGAATAAGAGAAGCAAATACCAGCTAGTGAGATGAGATCAGTGTTATTAGGTTTTGTCACTGATTATGAATCTGGTTGGAACAAAAATCTGCAGCCACAGTGGGCCCAGAGGACCGAGTTTGGGAAGCACTGCTCTAAACCAATCCTGCAGCTGGTACGCTGGTTTTGTAGGAATTGTTCATCATGAAAGGTTTTTTTTTGTCTTTCAGGCTCTTTTCATAGATGTACAAAGCCAGAGTACACAGAAGACTAAGTCAGTAGTCAGCAAATTCTTGCTACTTCAAAAAATATAGATGATGGTAACATTTCTACTAACAATACAAAATTAACACAGACTCACAAAACAGTAGGTCCCATTGCTCCTTTGAAGGCATCATTATGGATTTTTCGGAGATATTCGTTGCCTTTTAGAGACCTATTAATAATAATAAAAGAAAAAAGAATACAAACAGGGAATACATCAGTTTTGTTTCTGTCACTCATTTTATATGACACCTATACATGCAAACACTGATACCATTGCAAGGAATAAAACAAAATGATAAAAAGAAACCCAAGTCACTTATTTCTAAAAGACTTCCATGAAAGGTACAAGAAATTTACGTCATTGATAAGTTAAATGGAAAGAAATGTAATACGCTAATAGAGCCAATGAGAATTAAAGTACATCTGCTATGGCTGTGCTGTTTGAGTTGTTTTAGATTATTAACAGCAAGGAGAGCATACCTGCTGCTTGAGCTAAGTCAACAGTTAAAGTAAAAAAGTCTCTTGGACAGAAATTAATGTAATAGGAAATTAATTGTGTAAATGTCATTTTTTAAGCAACCTGTGAGCAAGTATTTACTTAGGATTTACTTTACACTATAAACAAGATCACTGCTGCATTCTGATTCAATGTTTCTCTGGCCTGTGGTGGGCTGGCACCCTGCCCGGGGTTTGTTTCCTGCCTTGTGCCCTGTGTTGGCTGGGATTGGCTCCAGCAGACCACCGTGACCCTGTAGTTAGGATATAGCGAGTTGGATAATGGATGGATGTTTCTCTGGCATTATAAATTTGTCAGCAAACAAGTAGATCTGCCCTCCATCATGGTCCAAAGCAGCCATCAATTTTACTTTGAGACTTCAATAGAGATTTCAACTTCGTTTTATGTTTAAGAAATTTGTATTAGCGTAAGTCATAGACCCTCTACCACCAGCAACTAACAAGACAACATTAATCAATGCCATCAATGCCTGTTAGTTTATTTTACTCTATTATGACATGTCTCAATCTTAGAAAAATATTTATTGAACAAAAATATGATAACGATAATGATAAATTAACACAAAATATTTCAAATACTCCAACTTTCAGATCAGTTAACTAAGCCCCTTAATGCACTTTAATGATAGATAGATAGATAGATAGATAGATAGATAGATAGATAGATAGATAGATAGATAGATAGATAGATACTTTATTAATCCCAAGGGGAAATTCACATATTTCATATAATATTATATATTATATATATAATTATATAATCACATATAATGTTGCACCATATGTACATTTTCTAACTTATTTCAATTACTTAGAGATGGGTATCACATTTTTGATCATTAAAAATTTCACTGGTTTATGAGCTGTAAGTGAGCAGGTCAGGTCAGATCATATTGGGAAGCATGCACTGGTATGCACCAGCCACACAACTAAACAGCTAGGAATCCCAGTTGGCAACCCCTCAGACAGTCCCAACCACTGGAAATGACCCTCTATCTGCTGCAGCCAGGTAGTACATGGGTGTCCCCTTGGCCTGGTCCAGTCACTCGGATCCTCAACAATGAGAATCCTATAAGCTGAATCACCCTCGGGGAATCACACCACATGGCTGTAGTGCCATAACTGATACTCCCTCACAATGCAGGTAATGTGCCTCATTCAGGACCCCGTGAGAAACTGCTCATTTAACACAAAGTCAAACCACTGGTACCTAAGGATTCTCCAAAGAGACACAGTACCAAAGGAGTCCAGTCTTTGTCTCAGGTCACTGGATAGCCTCCATGTCTCGCAACCATATAGCAAGACAGGAAGCACCAGGACTCTAAAGACTTGGACGTTCGTCCTTTTGCAAAGATATCGGGAGCGCCACATACCCCTTTCCAGTGACCTCATGATCCCCCATGCTCTCCCAATCCATCTACTGACTTCATAGGAACAGTCAACCAGAGACATGAATGTCACTGCCAAGGTAAGTAAACCTCTCGACAAGGTCGACACTCTCTCCGCAGAGAGACACACTGCTGATGGCTGTGCCTAAGAGGTCATTAAAGGCCTGGATCTTGGTTGTCATTCAAGACACTCGCAAGCCCAGACACTCAGACTCCTCGCTCAGTCTTGAGAGCCCTGATCAGAGGTTCCATTGACTCTGCAAACATCACAGCATTGTCAGCAAAGTCAAGAATCTGTCTTCCCAACAGATGCTTCTGATTCCATTGACAATCTCACTGCAAGCTTGAGAATAAACCTGATAAAAACAGCAGCAAAAGGTTTTGCTGTAATAGTTAAAGACACTTGACTTGAATATTTGAGCACATTTAACAGTGAATACTGAAAATAAATAACCTAACATTCAGAATCCCACTAAATCCAGTGGAGTGAAGATGATAGGATGTACCCCAACAGCAGCCATAGACAGGCTACTGTATTACTCTGCAGTGTCCACTCAAGTACACAATCCTCAGGGTTAATTTGGGATCACAAGTAAGCCTAAGCTGCACATCCTTCAGGATGTGGAAGGAAAAACTATGCAGAATAACTATAAACTCTAAAGAAAGACTGGGCTTGGGATTAGAACCAAGGACACTGGATCCATGAGGTAGCAGTGTTAACAAACACAAGAAACAATAATATTAATTGTATTTCTTTAACCAATAAATTAAAGCTATTGAAATAAAGTTTTATAAGCCACCCCTATCTGTAGTCTGGAGATAACTTTGTACTGAAGATTTTAGAATTAAAACAGTCTTTAGAGCCATTTCCAAATTATTGTTTACAAAAAATGTTTAACATTTAGTTCATACAGGTCAAATCCTGTTTTTGCGAATACCGAAGTAACAAACATTTTCAGAATAACACATACTTTTGGTTGGCTCATACAACATCATATTTAACGGATTTTGTTTTAACAAATTTAAATTTCAGTATAAAGAATGTTTTTTTGACAAAAAATGGCCACCAAAGATGATAAGGCAATGCAAAAAATACGTAATGCCATGCCTATAGTTTCGTCGACTCACGGGAACCCTGCGACAGGCTTGTTAGACTAAAAGAAAGTTTGTTGAGTAATATCTGGTCTCGGGCATTCTCGGCAAGGGTTAGCGAGAGTGTAAGCTCGACATCATACTCACAACTGAATTCGGAGTCAGTGCTCCATCGAGTGTCTGTGTGGGTAGTTGTATTGTGTGTGGATACCTTACTGTTCGAGCTTCATAGTGCTTCTCAAAGTATTCTTTGCAATGAAGACAAAAGTGAGAAATGGCGTCAGTTTAAGCTGGAAAAAAAAGTTACATCTAACGTCTCATTTTCATTTTGTATTCATATCTATTATATACTGTATATAAAAAAGTGACATCTAACGTCTGATTTTCAAATAAAATATTTTTTGCAGTTTAAGAAATAAGTTTTTTTTTTTTTTTAATACAGGTATTGGGTATTGTCAAGCTTGGGTTATTGAGTTGCAGGAGAGACAGAAAGGTGAGTCCAGGTTTCTAAGGAAAATACAGGTACTTTATTACTGTATAGAGAAGGCAGGTACAGTCTTGAGGCTTCATTCAGAATAGGAGCTGTTACTTTACAGGAGCAATCGCCCTGCTTTATCTCCCATCTTCAGATTTAAAAAAACCAGCGGCTCAGAATCATCGCTGTGGCAGACCAGAAGAGTGTGAGGAACAGCAGGTTAGAGCTCAGTGTTAAATGTTCTAAACATAATGCAACAAGCATGTTACATGCTAAGCCTGATCCTACAGGATACAATTACAGGTAAAATTCTGTTACAACGATCTGCCAGGGACCTAAAAAATATTTTGTTGTAATGAAAATTTCATAGTAATGAAATTCTGCATTTGTTACTATAGTCCTTTCGTGTTAATTTTAATCTCCCCCTGTCTATAAGCTATGCTGATAAGAATTTTTCTCAGCATTTCCTTGCAATAATACACTATCAGGGTGCAAATGATGCCCAGATCCAATGGCTGAAGCACTGCGGTGCAATTGGGTGGGAGGAATCCAAATCCAAATGTGGAAGCATGTTGTGGGCAGCACAGTTATCAATCAGAAGCTGAATCATCCTTTTCTTGTTCTTCATATTGTGAGGATTCTGAACTCTTTTGGGATCCCCCCATCCAACAGAAACGACATGCTGAAGTGCGTACTGAAGTGCGACTGCGCGTCTGTGGAAGATTGTTTGTCTGTTGCTGGGCAGGGCAACAGCAGGCTCACAGCGGTGCAGTGAGGCACCACAGAAGCAAATCCTAAAAGATCGAGGTCACGCTATAAGTCCTTGTCTTCTACCCCAAAACACAAGGCTGAGTCTCAGTACTTTAGCAAAACCAGCTTTATTCAGCTTGAAACAGGAACAGCACGGTTATTTATTGTAGCGTGATCTGCCACTCTCCTATACACAGACACAGCAGTCAGGCAGGGTGGTGGCTAGGTTAGCGGGCCAAGTAATACTGATCCCTGCATTTACAATGTACCTTGCATCACCCATTGAGATCTTTTCTGTCTGCTTCGGTGAAGAGCTGCAGTAGAGCTGTGAGCCTGCTGTTGCCCCGGCAACAGATAAACAGTCTTCCACAGACGGCGGTGATCGCACTTCAGGACGCTTTTCGTTGTGTTGTCCGGTTGGGGGAGGTCCCAAGAGAGTTTAGAAAGCTCACATTTTCTTGAATGAGTGCTGCATTAATAGGAATGTTTTTTGAAGGAGCATCACCGAACCACATAAAAACGGCTTTTTCGACGTCTTCAAATTCAGCACTTCGCATACGTTTGCAACCTGAGATTTTTCTTCTTTTTTTGCCTGGCCTTTCAAGAAAGTTGACGGTGTCAATGGCGAAATTCTGAACTCACTGGCAAAGTCTTTTTTCTTTTTGCCAGACTCGAGTGCCACAAACATTTAAAGTTTTTTTTTTCTAATATGAACTGTTATTGTTTTTTTTGTGTCTGCCATTTCTATAGGAGGGTGACAATGAGTTAAATTCCAATGGATTTTTTCAAATGTTGACGAACAATAAGCAAAAGGTATCGCTGAAAACCATCCATCCATCCATCTTCCAACCCGCTGAATCCGAACACAGGGTCACGGGGGTCTGCTGGAGCCAATCCCAGCCAACACAGGGCACAAGGCAGGAACCAATCCCGGGCAGGGTGCCAACCCACCGCAGGACACACACAAACACACCCACACACCAAGCACACACTAGGGCCAATTTAGAATCGCCAATCCACCTAACCTGCATGTCTTTGGACTGTGGGAGGAAACCGGAGTGCCCGGAGGAAACCCACGCAGACACGGGGAGAACATGCAAACTCCACGCAGGGAGGACCCGGGAAGCGAACCCGGGTCCCCAGGTCTCCCACCTGCGAGGCAGCAGCGCTACCCACTGCGCCACCGTGCCGCCCCCGCTGAAAACCACCAAAAACAAAAACAGCAAAAAAACAGTACGAGGAAAGTTCGAAGAAAGAAATTTTTTTTTACAATGTTTCTGTTTGGGGGATCGTTGTGAACAACTGAGCTGCGACTACAGAACTAACTGCTCTGTGGATGATTCATTCAGGAATTTCAATGTCTTTTTGGGCACTTTGTTGTAATGAAAGTATCTGCTGAATGTATTTCATAGTAACTAGATTTCTATAGACTTGTGTCATATGGAGAAGCTGTTGGGACCATAAAAATACTTTGTTGTAATGAAAATTTCGTTGTAAAGATATTTGTTTTATCGGAATTTTATCTGTAATTGCTTTGCCCTTGGTTTACTGTTTACCAGACACAGCAGAGCAGCTATGGAACTGTTCCTGTGCTGCTGCCGTTAGAGATGGGGAATAGCTGATGACAACCGTCACAATAGCATACGAATTTTTCCCATATTCCGTTATAAAAGATTTCCGTTATAACAACATTTTTATGGTCCCATGAATTTCGCTAAAACGGGATTCCACTTGTATACGTTCTTTCTAAATCTGAATTATATCTTTATATAAATAATACGAAAAGAAAATGTTATATAGACCCCAAAAACTGCTGCTCAGCTATCATGCAATGATTGACTCATTAGGTAGAAGAAACAACAACAACAACATTTATTTATATAGCACATTTTCATTCAAAAGTAGCTCAAAGTGCTTTACATAATGAAGAAAATAAAAATTAAAGACAAAATAAGAAATTAAAATAAGACAACATTAGTTAACACAGAAAAAAAAAAAAAAAAAAGGTCCGATGGCCAGGGGGGGACAGAAAAAAAAAAAAAAAACTCCAGACGGCTGGAGAAAAAAAATAAAATCTACAAAAACAGAAATCTAAAAACAGAATACATACAGTTTTTTCAGCTTTGTCCCATTGAATGCATGTTTCTGTATAACTTTAAATCCATTTTTAAAAAGGTTCCTGAAAAAATAAAAAGAACACATTCTTAGTACAACATCATGAACATACCTTTGTCTTTTTTCCTGTTTTCTGTCAAAACCACAATAGATATTTTTCTCCAGTTCACTTTAGTAATGTAATTTTGGGTTAACTATATTTATACTCGATAACAGGGTTGTCAGTGAATAACATGATAGTAAAGTAATTGTATTTTTGCACATTCCATAGATCTACTGTAGTAAAATATAGTACAAGAATATAGAAATTATTTAGTAAAATTGACTATGCATGGGTGGACTTTAGGAATATTTCAACATAAAATAGCATCACCGTGGTTTTCTAAACTATTTGCTGGATTTATAAGACGTAACAAATGACTAAACAATTATCTTTTCATAAATACAATTTATTTTTGTATGGCCCAAAATCACACAGGAAGTGCCGCAATGGGCTTTAACAGGCCCTGCCTCTTGACAGCCCCCCAGCCTCGACTCTCTAAGAAGACAAGGAAAAACTTCCAAAAAAAAAACCTTGTAGGGAAAAATGGAAGAAACCTTGGGAAAGGCAGTTAAATCAATTCTGTCCTGCATTTTGTGAGTAAAGGAATTGCTAATGGAAGTGCTTTTATGATTTCCTCCTACAGTTACAGTATCTGTAAGGTGTAATCTATTCAGATTTACAAATTAATTCAAGAAACTGCCGAGCAGTCTTTTCCCCTCTCCCTCTCTTTTGGTATTTAACCATAGGCACTTTCCATTCTTAATATGTTTAAATCTTTGAAGTTCTGGCTTTACCCTGAAAACACTTTCTCAAAGTTTAGAGTGAAATGTTGTGGTGCTCTGTGTGCGTTGTGTTAAGGGGGGCAGACAGACAGGATCAGGAGCTAACTTGTGTCTGCCTCGCTCCTAAATACTTTCATCATAATCAATGTTTACTTGCTTTAGAAACCTGCATCTTTTGATAAATTATACTTCAAAATTATTTGATTTACATTCATCCTGGTTCAGTTTACACACAGGTATTCTTGGTAAACCATTGAACCTGGCCAGTTGTGTTGTGTATATAACCTGCAGTATTTCTAGAGAAGGAAGCCTGTTACAAATAAGTTGTCGCAGTCAAAGACTGGAAAGGCAGGTTAGCATAAATGGCTGTTTTGATTTGATGAGCCAAGAGGATGTTGTTTTTTTCTTCTAAATTTACGACCCAGAAGAGTTCTGAATTGTCTTAGGAGACGACCAGTTATTTTGTGTCGCAGGCTGGTGTTAGTTGTGCCGCATGTTACTTCGGTGTGAAATTTAACTAAACTGCACCTGTTGAACTGAAAAAAATCTGTTTTGGTGTGCCATTAAGGGGTCGAGCAGTACTGTTTATATCATTTGTTCCTTTAGGAGGGGTTTTTGGATGCTTTTCAGCTGCTTAGGAGTATCATTACCTTTGTCAGTAAAAGGTATGTTTTCATATCTGCAGTGCTTTCAGATGAGGCTGTGGTAGGTATAGCAGAAGAAGCAGTCGGACAGCAAGTAAATAGTTAATTGGGACCATAGTCACAAATTGGAAATATGTCAGTTTCATAGTATATAAGGACTTCTAGGATAGAAAAGGAATACTAGTTCAGTTACATACATTACCCTCAAACTGACCAGCATCTGGCAAAATGTGAGGGTAAAGAACACATTCTTGGGGGTCGCATTTAAATAGGTATCTGGTAGTTGAGTCATGGCAACTGGACTTCTTTCTTGTTAGGTAGATACGTTTCACTGCTCATCCAATCAGCTTTGTCAGTCTGAGGAATGTTGTTAGAGACCACAACTTTATTCTCCTGGTTAGTTTCACTTCACACCTGCCCTGATTAGGCTCGTTGAGTAAAACAAAGGAAGGGGGCTGGCGCCCTGAGTAGTGGCTGCAGTCTCCCTTTATAGCCCACCCGGAAGTGCTTCAGGTGCTAATTAACCTAAATTAGGCTGCACTTCCGGGTGTGGCTTGCGTTGCCACCCACATGGGCTCAGGAAGCCTTGCAGCTCCCCATGGTGGAGGCCATGAAGCCCAAAGAGGATGAGCTCCGGTGTTCCATAAAACAGGCCCCGATGCAACCCATGGGGGATGCCACCAAGTGTTCCGGGGGATGTAGCGTGCATCCCTTGGCTGCTACCCCGGATCCAGTGTTGTAGGGGCATCCTGGCCGGGCATGGGTCCCGGCTGTCTGCCACACTGCACAAATGCTGAAGACAATGACTGTCATTCATAATATGGGTTTTCTTTACTAGTTCAAGGGAGCCAGAGTAAGTATTGTAAAGCTTTCCTACATATTTAAAATGTTGAGTGAGAGGTCTTTGTGTTATATGACACATGCAAAAACTACACAGCATGAGACTGGCAAACAAAAAAAGATGTAGACATTTACCTTCCTGTGGCTTTACTCACATTATTGAACATTCCTCAGCCATTCCCAGAAATGCATTGGATGGCACTGTGGTAATATACATGTTGTCAGTAACCTCCCTAAAATACAGAATAGAAGAAAATGAATACCTTAAAAAAGAAAGCTATTTGATGCCCATCCCTCAAGACATTGTCTTTTTGCTTAAATGTATGTTATTCACGTCTTGGTAATGATGAATTAATATCTCTGGACTCAAAAGCAGTATTCAGGCAAATTTTTCTTCAAGTAGCTAAGGGATTTAAAAGTCTTTTAAAGAAACACTTCCACTTTTTCAACCATGCATTTCCCTTAAAGGCAAACATTTTGCATTAATAATTTTAGATGAGTGGGTTAATAAGCCTGTTAAGATGCTCTTTTACTGTTTGCGTAAAAACTGCGAAAAAATGAACAAATATAACGTACACATTTGTCAAGAGATTTTAGTAAGCTTTTTATTTATATATGAAAGAAATAACTCACAAATTCATGGTTTAAAATAAACTCTTTATATTTTATAATCTTGTTACAAGTACCAAAGGCTGATGAAATCACAAGCATGAAACGTGCAACAAATTATGAAATATATCATTTAATGTGTTACTCTTTTAAAAAATGTATGAATATTTCCATCAGCGATTTCAATAGAACACATATTGTAGATCACACAAAATGTATTTATTTATACATTACTAGCCATGTGCGCCCAACTACGTTGCGCGTGTTAAAGTTGTCTGTGAAGGGCTCCCTGTTTAAACGCGGCTGCCAGTCGTGAACTGGGCCCTTCGTCACACAGCATTATGATTTTTTATAAGGGAAACAAAATTACAAAACAAAACCCTTGGACATTGATTCGATAGGAACGGCCTACTCGGAATCACTGTCCGAATAGTAATTATGTGGTGGTGGAGGAGCATTTCTGCTTCTCTCCGTTCACAGTCCGTCTCGTTTTCATGACGCTGTCGTTTCCTCTCACGATCTCTTCTCAACCTTTCTCCAATCTCGCAGGTTGCTTTGTGGCAATCCAAAGAGTAAGGAAGAACCAATGCTTCTTTCTTGAACTCCAAACGCCGACTGATGGAAAATCACAGAAGTGTGTCCGACTTATATACTCTGACTGCCGACTCCAAGAAGTGGGTGAACATTCGATTTGAACGAAGTGCTGCCAACGACGGTCGATAGAAACACAAAAAACCACAGTCTCGACAACGAAGCAGGTGTCAACGCCAGATCTAAACACAAAGCACGGTGTCAACGCTAGATCTTAACACAAAGAGTGGTGTCGACGCCAGATCTAAGCACAAAGTGGTATCGACAGTGTTTGTAAACAAAAGTTACAACCATGGTGTTGTGTATTCAGCCAGTACAAACAGCACATAGTCTCCTTTTGTTCAATCCTCTTTAATCACCATACTCCAACCTCATCCAACGATCCTTCCTCTCCTCCTCCATCACTACTGCCCTCTACTGAACACAGCAGAAACACCACACAAGGCAGTGTCAGGGGAACATGATTTCACGGACAAATAAAGATCAAGATCCAAATGAAGATTATATATAAAGATATACATCTATACTAATAAAAGGCAAAGCCCTCACTGACTGACTCACTGACTGACTCATCACTAATTCTCCAACTTCCCGTGTAGGTAGAAGGCTGAAATTTGGCAGGCTCATTCCTTACAGCTTACTTACAAAAGTTAGGCAGGTTTCATTTCGAAATTCTACACGTAATGGTCATAACTGGAACCTGTTTTTTGTCCATATACTCTAATGGAGGAGGCGGAGTCACATATCGCGTCATCACGCTTCCTAC